>NC_138771.1:245264717-245864717 GCF_965119305.1 Pelophylax lessonae | reverse complement strand
TTGACATAAGCCTAAAGCCTGTCAACACAGGTCCATGTTTCTAAGTTTTTTCACACCAATATCGCATATCTTTTGGTGTGTGTTGGGAGGAAACTGTGCCAATGCACTGTTCCTGGCCCATTGCACTGTTTACTTTTTTGTTGGAACTTAAAAATCACAAGTGGCATTTCATTAAGTTCTTTTTTTTTTTCATTAAGTTCTAATTGCACAGTGGTGTTGCAATGCAGTAGCTTGCATCACAACCCACTGTGCTGAAAAAGTACTGCATGAAGTACTTTTTCAGGACACATCACTTCCTTGCAGTGGTGTGAACTTGACTCACAGAGAACAAAGCTTTTTGCCTTTCCCTGTTTGGGAACTGTGCGGGCAAGGCTACACAGCTCATTCCAAGCACCCCTGATGTGATTGAGCCTTAAGCCGTTAGAAACCGACTGAACCCTGACTGTAAAATCTTTGTTGTAAACTTCAAAGATCTTTGGGAATAATTAAGTCACATTAAGGCCTTATGCACATGGACATTTTGGGGCTCAAAATGTTCAGGTGTAAGTTTCCTGGCGCTTTTCAATACCTAGAGAGTTGCAAGAGCCAGATAGCAAGGATAACTTGCTACACATTTGTGGCAGTGTTAAATTGTAAGTCTTGTTAACTTGCGGCACATTTTTACTGGCAAGTTGTACATTTGCAGAGCACTTAAAGCACAAGTTGTAGTTGACACTTTTCCAATTTGTAGAAAATTTGTGTGGCAAGTCTCTAGTATGAGCAAAGTTGCAGTGGTGAGTCTACAGCAAGAGCTCTTCAAGTCACAGTGACCCCTGTGGTGGGATGACTATTGAACAGCAAAACTGAACCAGAACTTGCAGCAGACTTACAGAATGTTTGCAAAGAAAGTTGATCTGGAGTCATGCAATGTGGACTTGCTGCAATTGTGCAACAAACATATGAAGCCTGGTATATCTAGCAATAGCTTAGAAATTCATTTTCAAACTTGGAGCTCAATTGCTTGCTATTGAACAGACAAGGAGTCACTGCTCGAGGTGGTGTAATTGCCTGATGACTCACACAGGTGCATGCCCCGGCTCGCCTCCGTGAAAACTTGATAAAAAAAAGGAATTGGCAGCACTCCAGGTTGAGTCAAAATCCAGGTTTATTGACTGGACATCCAAATATGACAATCGTGACAAGGTAGACGCGTTTCACACACTGACTGTGTGCTTAATCATTACCATTACCAGATTAAGTAATGATTAAGCACACAGTCAGTGTGTGAAACGCGTCTACCTTGTCACGATTGTCATATTTGGATGTCCAGTCAATAAACCTGGATTTTGACTCAACCTGGAGTGCTGCCAATTCCTTTTTTTTTTATCAATTGCTTGCTATCTGGTGAGGTATGTACAGCCAGTCATACAAGTGAATGGCTGTAAGCATATCTGAGGTCTTGTTTTCACAGTTGGCACTAAAACCTATGCCAGGTTAGGTATAGACCACTACAGTGAACCATTGGGTGGAGGTTACCAGACTGTAGTATCCAATTAACAACATATCTTACGTTCTCTTGCAGGCATTTGCTTTCTTTGCACTGGGTTTGCTGTTCTCCTTAGTAAGTATTCCTTTAGTGATTTATGACTGGACTCACGGAGGAGGCAAAGAAAATGGAAACTAAGTATGACTACACGGTGGCTGCATACCTCCATTACCACAATCAAAGGCACAAACATTTCAGTAGGGAAAGTCTGCATTCGTTATAGTCTATGTTTCTTTATCACAATGTGCTTACTATTTTAAAATCCAAGATTAGGTTTCCTCTGTCTTTTTTTGAACCTACAGTTGTATATACAACTGTACATTTATTCTACTCCTGGAGAGTTTTTATGTATTGTGCTGTTAACTTACATTGTTGTAAATCACTGCAATGTATCATACCGATGTCACCACTGTCGTTACCTATATTGAAATTTTTTAACACTGTCAATGGAACATGTATTTCACACCTTTACTAGTTTCTAGTTTTACATGTGTCTACATAGAGTAGTCACTAGTTTCCTGGAAACACCATATTATAGTGATTGAAAAAGTGTGTTTGTTTTATAGAGTTATAAACAAAAGGTACCACATCCCTAATCTGTATAGAATCTATACTGGGAAAGGTATCCCAAAGAGTGAAACCCACAGCTGGAACCCGAGGTGTACAGGTAGGTGCTGGGGTAAGAAGACATGAGAAAGAAGGGAAATATGTAAGAAAAGGGGAAGAGAGAAAAAGAAGGATGGAAAGGAAAAGGGGAAGGGGAAAAGGGGGAAAGAAAAAAGGGGGGGAAAAGGAAAGAAAAGGAGGGAAAGAAAGATAAGAAATAAAAATAAGGAAAGAAAGAAAAGGGGGATAGGGGAAGGGAAACAAAAAAAGGGGGGGGGGAAAAGAAAAAGGGGTAGGGAACTGGGAAAAATGGGGAAGGAAAGAAGAAGGAAAAAACAAGTGAAGATGCGAAAAAATGGGAGGGCTGGTGGGACTTTGAAGGTACCAGGTAGTTCAAAATAATAAGTACATAGTTTAAAAACTAGAAATATTTATTGACATAACATCTTTAAAATACAAGACAAACAATACAACATAAATGCAAATAATTTGACATATACAAGAAGAACAATGTATTAAACATAAGGCAATAATGATGATGAAGATAAATAGGTCCAATGATGAGCATTAAACCAATCCCGACATGTTTCGCGGGCAGTAATGCACCGCTTCTTCAGGGGAATAAGAATGTGTCAATGTACAGTGCCTGTATGATACAGTGACAATCAAACAATTGTTATTAGTTCAAAAGCATATATGTCCAACAACAAAGACAAAAAGTGCATGCTAATATGGAACATCAAAGGGCATTCAGGGCCGTCACCATAGAGAGATCCACCACCAAACCAATTGGATAGAAAGCTCCCCAGAAAAAAACGTCTCACCCGCGGATGTGGAGGGGCATAGGGGGTGGGATAGAGATGTAAGTGTGGTGAGCTAAGGAAAAAACCTGTTTGTAGGTCTAACATATATACCTTATTCAGTGTCTGGGATAGACACGTTTGTATAGTCAAAAATGAAAAAGGTTAAGGGCAGGAGGTGTCAAACATGGCGGCCAAGTTGGAAAATACCCAGCGGGGTAATGATCTGTGGAGATGGAAATCAAACAAATAGTGCATCTGTAATCCAAAATGCTATATATTATGTCTCTGTTAAGTGATTAAAAAATAAGCGAAGGGGAGGCTTTACCTGCAAAGATGGAGGATAAGTCCTTCTTGGTAAAGATAGGTAACTAGGGATCTGAATAAAGCCCAAGTATGAGCTATTGCACTTGTATTACTTAGTCAGAGGGGTGAGACCAGCCATCACAGACATCTAAATAGCATATTTGGAGAGATCAACATATTACAAGATGAAAAGAGAACCCATCTATCATCTGATAGCAGGTACGCCAATATGGTTCTAAGTATCTTACCCGCGTGGGACCGCCATGTCCGCACACACCAGTTCCTGAGTGACTGAATGAGACGCTTAATCCCCCTAATATGGCCCTCAACCCGACACCACGCCGCGCATGACGTCACGCGTAACGTGGGCGGGTCAGGTCCTCAACTGCGCGCGCATCCGAAGAGGCGCATGCGTAGTGTCGCTCAGACCGGGCCGCAAGGTACAGCCCGGAAAGCGGCCACAACCACGCCGGACGGACAAACAACATCCGGCCAGCGGTGTGTGAGAGGACCACACATCCGCTGAGACGTCTGGAGAGCACGCCACCCAGTGGCAGGAGGAAAAACCACACACATGGATAGTGCCCAGGATGCACTTCGATCGCCAAAAGAATCATAGCATGCATGTAAACAAATAGACATGATGAGGAGATAAAGTAATGGCAAAAAAACACCTATTGATTTTTGTGTAAAATATAAAGTTATAATCCTCAAAGTAAATAGTTATTATAAAGGAAACTTATAGGAAGCAATAAGTTCCCCATAGTTTCTACAAAAGGATACCATGTTATGGAGAACTGAAATCCTCCAGCACACGGGAAATTTGACATCATAAAAAATAAAACATATCATAATATTAAGTATTGACTACTACAGCGATTGAAGATATAAAATCCCAGAGAGACATCAACTCGAAGAATGAGAATATAAAGTTTTCAATAATGAGAGTGATTGGTAGACTCACCATTCTCCAGAGTCACATCTGCGGTGCCACAGGGGGTGGATGGTCCAGAGATGAATCGTGGGCAAATATGGGGCAGAGACGTCCAGCAACTGACATCGACCGGGCTCAAGAGCAATCCAAAAATGTATGTAGAATGTATATGAAAAAAGGGGAGAAAAAAAGGAAGGAATAGACCATTGGGGAAAAGACCACTTTAACCCAAGAAAGGTTTGTAAGTCAGAACCTCATTGATCCCAGGGGGTATGGTAGCCTCCAGGGACTCTATCCAATACGATTCCCTTTGTAGAATCCGTTTGTCCCAGTTTCCCCCACGGGGATCCTGGGGGATCACTTCCAAAGCAAAAAACGAGACCATGGAGTTATCATACTTGTGGCAAAAAGCTATGTGACGTGTGACGCTCGTTTGTATTGTACCACCCTCAGAGTGATAGATATGATCACCTATACGCTTGCTCAATTTCCGAATGGTCTTGCCGACATAGAATGCCCCACAGCAACAACTCATGAGGTAAATAACCCCCTGAGTGTTGCAGTCGGCATGATGTCTGGACTGAAACCACTTTCCACTGGGCAAGCGAATACCCGTACCGACCCTTATCCAGGGACATTTGTCACAAGAACCACAGCGGTATGTACCCTTTGGGAGACCCCCCTTGGTGGATTCTTTTGTATAGTGACTTTTAGTTAAACAGTCTCTAAGGGACATTGATCGTCTAAACACCAGACTAGGTCTGGCACTTAGATATTTGTGAAGGGTAAAGTCTTGAGTAAGGATCGGCCAATGGCGCTTCAAGATCTTTCGCAAAACATCATCGTGAGCAGAGTATGTGGTAATAAATCTGACACTTTTATCATCTTTTTTAGAGGTAGTTTTGTAAAGCAAATCAGCTCTCGAATAGGTGATGGCTCTATTATAAGCCTTCCTGAGCAGTGCCAGAGGATATTCTAAGACACTGCTAAGACACTGGATACAAAAGAATCCACCAAGGGGGGTCTCCCAAAGGGTACATACCGCTGTGGTTCTTGTGACAAATGTCCCTGGATAAGGGTCGGTACGGGTATTCGCTTGCCCAGTGGAAAGTGGTTTCAGTCCAGACATCATGCCGACTGCAACACTCAGGGGGTTATTTACCTCATGAGTTGTTGCTGTGGGGCATTCTATGTCGGCAAGACCATTCGGAAATTGAGCAAGCGTATAGGTGATCATATCTATCACTCTGAGGGTGGTACAATACAAACGAGCGTCACACGTCACATAGCTTTTTGCCACAAGTATGATAACTCCATGGTCTCGTTTTTTGCTTTGGAAGTGATCCCCCAGGATCCCCGTGGGGGAAACTGGGACAAACGGATTCTACAAAGGGAATCGTATTGGATAGAGTCCCTGGAGGCTACCATACCCCCTGGGATCAATGAGGTTCTGACTTACAAACCTTTCTTGGGTTAAAGTGGTCTTTTCCCCAATGGTCTATTCCTTCCTTTTTTTCTCCCCTTTTTTCATATACATTCTACATACATTTTTGGATTGCTCTTGAGCCCGGTCGATGTCAGTTGCTGGACGTCTCTGCCCCATATTTGCCCACGATTCATCTCTGGACCATCCACCCCCTGTGGCACCGCAGATGTGACTCTGGAGAATGGTGAGTCTACCAATCACTCTCATTATTGAAAACTTTATATTCTCATTCTTCGAGTTGATGTCTCTCTGGGATTTTATATCTTCAATCGCTGTAGTAGTCAATACTTAATATTATGATATGTTTTATTTTTTATGATGTCAAATTTCCCGTGTGCTGGAGGATTTCAGTTCTCCATAACATGGTATCCTTTTGTAGAAACTATGGGGAACTTATTGCTTCCTATAAGTTTCCTTTATAATAACTATTTACTTTGAGGATTATAACTTTATATTTTACACAAAAATCAATAGGTGTTTTTTTGCCATTACTTTATCTCCTCATCATGTCTATTTGTTTACATGCATGCTATGATTCTTTTGGCGATCGAAGTGCATCCTGGGCACTATCCATGTGTGTGGTTTTTCCTCCTGCCACTGGGTGGCGTGCTCTCCAGACGTCTCAGCGGATGTGTGGTCCTCTCACACACCGCTGGCCGGATGTTGTTTGTCCGTCCGGCGTGGTTGTGGCCGCTTTCCGGGCTGTACCTTGCGGCCCGGTCTGAGCGACACTACGCATGCGCCTCTTCGGATGCGCGCGCAGTTGAGGACCTGACCCGCCCACGTTACGCGTGACGTCATGCGCGGCGTGGTGTCGGGTTGAGGGCCATATTAGGGGGATTAAGCGTCTCATTCAGTCACTCAGGAACTGGTGTGTGCGGACATGGCGGTCCCACGCGGGTAAGATACTTAGAACCATATTGGCGTACCTGCTATCAGATGATAGATGGGTTCTCTTTTCATCTTGTAATATGTTGATCTCTCCAAATATGCTATTTAGATGTCTGTGATGGCTGGTCTCACCCCTCTGACTAAGTAATACAAGTGCAATAGCTCATACTTGGGCTTTATTCAGATCCCTAGTTACCTATCTTTACCAAGAAGGACTTATCCTCCATCTTTGCAGGTAAAGCCTCCCCTTCGCTTATTTTTTAATCACTTAACAGAGACATAATATATAGCATTTTGGATTACAGATGCACTATTTGTTTGATTTCCATCTCCACAGATCATTACCCCGCTGGGTATTTTCCAACTTGGCCGCCATGTTTGACACCTCCTGCCCTTAACCTTTTTCATTTTTGACTATACAAACGTGTCTATCCCAGACACTGAATAAGGTATATATGTTAGACCTACAAACAGGTTTTTTCCTTAGCTCACCACACTTACATCTCTATCCCACCCCCTATGCCCCTCCACATCCGCGGGTGAGACGTTTTTTTCTGGGGAGCTTTCTATCCAATTGGTTTGGTGGTGGATCTCTCTATGGTGACGGCCCTGAATGCCCTTTGATGTTCCATATTAGCATGCACTTTTTGTCTTTGTTGTTGGACATATATGCTTTTGAACTAATAACAATTGTTTGATTGTCACTGTATCATACAGGCACTGTACATTGACACATTCTTATTCCCCTGAAGAAGCGGTGCATTACTGCCCGCGAAACATGTCGGGATTGGTTTAATGCTCATCATTGGACCTATTTATCTTCATCATCATTATTGCCTTATGTTTAATACATTGTTCTTCTTGTATATGTCAAATTATTTGCATTTATGTTGTATTGTTTGTCTTGTATTTTAAAGATGTTATGTCAATAAATATTTCTAGTTTTTAAACTATGTACTTATTATTTTGAACTACCTGGTACCTTCAAAGTCCCACCAGCCCTCCCATTTTTTCGCATCTTCACTTGTTTTTTCCTTCTTCTTTCCTTCCCCATTTTTCCCAGTTCCCTACCCCTTTTTCTTTTCCCCCCCCCCCCTTTTTTTGTTTCCCTTCCCCTATCCCCCTTTTCTTTCTTTCCTTATTTTTATTTCTTATCTTTCTTTCCCTCCTTTTCTTTCCTTTTCCCCCCCTTTTTTCTTTCCCCCTTTTCCCCTTCCCCTTTTCCTTTCCATCCTTCTTTTTCTCTCTTCCCCTTTTCTTACATATTTCCCTTCTTTCTCATGTCTTCTTACCCCAGCACCTACCTGTACACCTCGGGTTCCAGCTGTGGGTTTCACTCTTTGGGATACCTTTCCCAGTATAGATTCTATACATATTATAGTGATGTATATACAGTATATTCAATTTTACTATTGACCAGTTTTAATATAGTACTGATTTGTTTAGCCATGGCCTTCTATGTTGTTATCTAAATTCTGAAAGTTGTAATTTACAACAATTCACTTTATTGTAAAGAATTACTTCAAATTGTTTGATCCGGGAATCAACATATATGTTACATCATGAAGCTGTTTTGCAGAACCAAAATTAAATTGATTAGTCTATTTATAAACGTTTTCGCAAAAGATTCACATAACTGTCATCTAGAATACATAAATTTGTTCAATCAAATACAATTGAAAAAATGTGCGAATCTTGGGATAAAGTTGTGTGAATCGTGGGTGGAAACATTTATAAAAATATCCCCAAGTGTTTTAGAGTATGCAATATATATAAAATTAGCCATATTTTCCGGCATTGCATAGTTAAAAACAGTAATTCTACACTTGGTTATTATTTACACTATACAACACGACATGTGACTGTTGTCACTTTTTATTCCATATTGGGAATATCTTGAGAAAATACGACAAAAAAATAGATTCATGGCTAATCTATTAATATGTTTCCTTTGAAGGAAATGACCACACAGACTTAATAGCAATTTGATCTTCCCATATATTATAGTTGTATAGGAATATGAATGGTCTTACTGTTTGTATGATATAACCAATAAAGGGTGTCTTACTTGTCTCTACCTCAGATTGACACCTAGGGATATTTTTTCTCACAAAGAAAAAATAGCTTCCAGCAGCTTTGTCTTTACATTCACAAGAAATTGCTCAATAGTTCCATCTATTTAATTATCTTAAATGACTGACCAGGAATTGTGAGCTTACAAGGAATAATATATATATATATATATATATATATTTATGTATATATATATATATATATATATATATATGTATATGTATATGTGTATATATATATATATATATATATATATATATATATATATATATATATATATATATATATATATATATATGCTGAATTTGTTTTTTTTTATTGCTAGATGTAGAATGCTGCTATTTTTATTTAGTATTAAATGTTGGTTATACTCAAGGGGCACAGTATTTTGTAGTCTTTTTCTTATTTTAGGAGTATTTTTCTTTGTTGGAAGTTATTTAAGTGTATTTATTAAAAACTGAACAACAGTAAAATTTTAAAAAGATGTACTCATTTTTATTACCAAAGCAAGGTAAAGTGGTGTAGTTTGGCATAGTCTGCTAATCAAGCAGTTGGGCATAACCATCAGATGCCAGTTGTAAAAATATTTGGGAATGCAGAACTCAACAAACAAAGAAAGCAAAGATCTAAAAATCTGGGATTTAGCATACAAAGATATAAGATTTAGAAAGCAAAGTTCTAAGATTTAGAAAGCAAAGTTCTAAAGATCTAAGATTTAGCAATCAAAGATCTAAGACTTAGTAAAGTAAAGATATAAGATTTACAGAGCAAAGATCTAAATATCTAGATTTAGCAAGCAAAGATCTAAAAAACTAAGATTTAAAAAGTAAAGATCTAAAGTTTGTTGTGGTTCATTATAATGTGTTTATTATTGAGGACCACATACCTCTGCCAACCTGATTGTGGTATGGAGAATAGGAGGCCTCCATCCCAATACTGGCCCAATATTTGCAAATAAATGTTAAAGGTTTCTTTCAACAATCAGGCAGCTATAAATTAAACTCCAAATCAAACTGAGTATTTGTGAGCCTTGGAAGTGCTCAACGCTGCACTTCCCAATGTACTACAAAGTCTAAACTTTTCTAAATTGCCAGGCCAGCATAATCAGAAAGAAAAATCATGACGGTCTTGCCAATACAGCAATCCATCCAATATGGGCAGATCTCTTACTACATGTTCTCTGTGAGAAATTTGCCCTTTATGGCTGGCCCTATTAATGCAGGCAATAAGAGGACTTCAGACAGTATGATATATACTTATGTCAGAGATTAAAGGAAAGAGGTTGGGCAATTTGGAAAACCATATGAAAGAGAATGATTGGAGTCATAAAGAACACATTGCTGTGTAATTATGCTGCTCTGTAATCACTTGGATAATGAATAAACCATAGTTTCTCCATTGTATGGATGAAAAGCCTGTTCATTTATGCCCAGCATAAGTGACTATTTCAAGTAAATTAGTGGGGAAAATAACAGTTAATAAGATCTTGTAGTCTAAAACTCCACATGTTGAATTAGGAGGTGTAGAGGAGCTTGGAAGCTGCTGGGTAAAGTAGCCAGAGATGATGTGTATTAGTGTGTGTGTTGTGTTACTCTGAGAGGGAACAACATGTTTAGTTTTCTAAGCTATAGTGTAGTGTCCAATTAGTAAAATAGTGTTAGTAGTGTTGTTGTTTGTGACCACCTTTGCAGTTTTTTCCTTAAGCAAACTGCAATGCAATACTGTATTTTTGTGAAGAGAGCAGCACATTATCGTGAGTGCACTTTTTTCATACTGAGCTGGAACCAGGCTCTGTGGCTTTTACATATATTACCTATCTCGTAACATGTTTAAATGTATTGTTTTCCTTATCTCCTTGTGAAATGGTAAAGAAATTACTCTTCCGATCCCTAAAAATTACCATCGTGTTACATAGGAAAATTAAATTATTAAATTGGTCTTCGCATATAAAAATTGCTGTATCATATTATACATACATAAATTAAATTCATTTTTGCCATAGTTTGAGTGAAACAATAATAATGATGACATAATGAGATAAATCACTGTAGACTAAAGTAAGAAACTACGTGATCAGATCCATCATGTATTCGTCATATGAAACATATCAGGCTAATGTGTATCATTAATTCAATATTGTAGTTATATAGGATAAAATAGCCACCAGCAAGTGGGGATTGTTTATCACGCTACATAGTCGCACAACCTGAAAGTTACAACTCTATGCATTGGATATTCTTGGTTCAGAGTTATTTGTTTGTTTATATGTATATATGCTGTACATAGATAATATGCTATATATTTTTGCAATGGTTTATTTTTAGTTGTCAAGTTAGAATAAACATAAATTATCATATTTTGAGTATTTTCATAGATGTAGTCTGGTGTAGAATTTGAAGTAAATATGTCTTGCAGTAACCCTTAGGACAAAAACAACCCGTTAAAATTTAGTATGTAATATTTTTCCACATTTTCATCAATTACTGGACACAAGGAACGCAGCGCTTTCCTTACATTAATAATAACATATTAATGAGCTATCATTTTTATAAATATTTTGATATATAATTTGCCTATAAATAAAATGGAACTAAACCGTCTTATCCTTTACAGCCAAGGAAGCTGCCATCTTAGCCTCTGTTTGATATGCAGTTGACATGGTGCTGCACATGTTATGACACCAGCCATCTAATGGCTTGACAGTTCGATTGGGAGCTCAAGCAAATGTGACAGTTATCATTCACAGCATGGCTTGAATGTAACTGTTTAGAGCAGCCTTTCTCAACCTTTTCAACACAGAGGAACCTTGAAATAAATTTCTGGTCTCGGGGAACCCCTGCTTAAAATGAAACATCTACAACTCATGACACATTAGTGTGACAGTCAGTGGGAAGAATTCTCCTTACTTTTGTCATCATCTGGAAGAATTACCCCCTTACAGATAGCTAAAAGGAACAATAGTGTCATTGGAACTTATCTGAGAGGCAGAAATTGCCCACTGCTCAAAGAAACCCTAGCAACCTCAGGAGGAACCCTAGGGTTCCATGGAACCCTGGTTAAGAAACCCTAGTTTAGAGAAACAGTTAAATTGACGGGTTTAGTTCCGCTTTAAAGGTAGTTTACAGATCATAGGCACATCTTGATATGTACCATTGTCATACAACAGCACTGGGTAAAAGAGCACACAAGAAAAAGCACATTCAGTATACGGGCTTAGTGGAACCAAGGTCACAGTAATACATTCCTTGTAGGGTTGAATCCAACCAAATGCCAAATGAGCACCAATCCCTAAACAGTGAAATTATTTAGTGCAAACTAAGAGCCTATGCATGTGGGCACAGAGGGCCTAAGAAGGAGCTAATTTCTGCAGCTGGTGGTCTCAAGTGGTTGCCTACAACTGTGGCCAGCAGGTTGTATAACTCAATGACAGGCTGACAGTTCCCTCGGCTGTATGGATGAGCAGCCCTGGATGCAGACAGTATGTGCCCAGCACCATTTCATCCCTATACACTTATAACAGCCCAGATCTGTGGTTACATCTGTCATTGATTTGTACAGGCTCCTGGCTGCAGCTGTGAGCAAACAGGTGTAAAATACATTCCTTCTCGACAGTGTATGGCTCTCTGTGCCCGGATGCATGAGCCACAAAGAGACCACGTACATGGGTATGTAATTTAAAAGGGTACTGGGAAGCATATACTAGCCACTATACTGATTTCATTTTAAAAATAGAAATCCTGATAACATTCCTAAATGCAATAATAATATACTATTTCCCTATCCATCACTACTGTTTTTAAACATTTTTATTAGGTTTTAGAGATCAAAACAGAAAGAAAACTAGAAGAAGACAATAAAGCAGACAAAATAAGTAGGGAAGTAGGGTTTTTTTTTAACCACAGTAGATGATGACCGTTTTAAAATATTCTTTACATTTGTATAGAAACAGTACAATGTATGTAATAGTTATTAGGTTACATATACACTGAAAATTTACAATGAACTTGGATAAAATAGTGGCAATGCAAGTTGAATTAATTGTGAGATAACAGGTCAAAGGGGCTTTTTCATACCAATGTGATTTTGCAATCTACATGGATGTGGCAGTGGCGGTGTGTCCCACTTGTACATTACTACAAGGCAGCAAAAGACAGTAGATGCGGTAGATGTTGCTGCTGCTTTACCCATACCTATGAGATACAGAATATGTTCCTAATATATTTTGTGCGAAATAAAGCAACTTTAACTTGTTTTTTGTCCTTTTACCTGGTGCTTTTTATTAGAACATTAGCAGCCAAAGAGATTAAAGCTGAACTCCAGATAAATGTAAAATCCACACATTAATGCAGCTCTGTCTTTATTAACCACTTGCTGACCAACCGCCGTACCTTTACAGCGGCAGGTCGGCTCTGTCCTGTGAAACTACGTACCTGTACATCTAGTATGGGGGCGTGCGCGCGCACGCACCATTTGACCACAGGGGGAACCAATCAGCAGGTGTGGCGGCCGTGATGTCCGCCGGGCACCCCACGATCGCTCCCCATGGAGACAAAATGGTGGTCTGCCTATGTAAACACGGCAGACCGCTGTTCTGTCAGTAATGAACTCAGGGATCCTGTGTTCCTCCTGTTTAGGAACACAGGTCTCTGTGTTTATCCAGCAAGCCGATCCCCCAGACAGTTGGACAGCACCCTCTAGGGACATATTTAACCCTTTGATCGCCTCTGGTGTTAACCTCTTCCCTGCCAGTGTCATTTGTACAGTAACAGTGCATAGTTTTAGCACTGATTACTGTAGTAATGTCACTGGTCCCTCCAAAAGTGTCAAAAACATCAGTTAGGTGTCCAATCTGTCCACCGCAATGTCGCAATCCCGCTAAAAATCACTGATCGCCGCCATTACTAGTAAAATAAATAAATAAAAATGACATAAATCTTTCACCTAGTTTGTAGATGCAAAAACTTTTGTGCAAACCAATCAATATACACTTATTGGGATTTTTTTTTTTACCAAAAATATGTAGCAGAATACATATTGGCCTAAAATGATTAAAAAATGTGATTTTTAATTTTTTTTTATTAGGAATGTTTTATAGCAGAAAGTAAAAAATATAGTTATTTTTTTTTCAGAATTGTTGCAATTTTTTGTTTATAGCACAAAAAATAAAAATCGCAATGGTGATCAAATAACTCCAAAACAAAGCGCTATTTGTGGAAAAAAAAAGGGCATAAATTTCATTTGGGTACAGCATCACACGACCGCGCAATTGTCAGATAAAATGCCATATCGCAAAAAAATGGCCTGGTCATTAAGGGGGTAAAACCTTCCGGTCCAGAAGTGGTTAATACATCCTTATCCTTACATTTTGGTTTTTAAGGAAACCTTGTAAGTATCTGAATTTGACTTGGTATCAGCCTCCTGCAGTCCTTATACAGCAGAGTTCAGACTGGGGCAGGGAGAAGAAACACAAGCAGCCAATTAGTTTGAGGAGCATTCTAATAGGAAGAGAGAACAGAGTGACAACAGTCTGCTGCTTTTCTTTTTAATGTCACAGGATAGGGAGATTTCTTAGGCTTCATATACACACAGCCTACTTTGACCGCCAGCCACAGGAAAATGCAAAACCGCGGCCGGCTGTCAAAACACTCCTATCCTGAACACGATTCTTCCATGTACAGGAGAGGGAGGTTGAAGCTCCCCTAACCACAGCAGCTTCTTAACTTTGCTAAAAGCCTATGTGTAGATTGACACATAGGCATTTATAGAATTGAGTTTAGCAGCTTTGACAAAAAAACGGCAAAAGCTCCTTAACTCAAGTTTAGAAGCTGTAGTGTATATGAAGCCTAAGGCTCGGTTCACACTGGTGCGATACGGGAACCAGTGTGATTCCCGCATTGCATCTCACTTGCAGGCAGTTCACACTGCTCTCTTCGAACCTCTGCGGGTGTCAATGTAAAGTTAATGACACCACAAAATTGGTTCGTAGATCGCAGTGCAAACTGTAAAATTGGACAGGAATCGGATCGCATGGGTGTAAACACCCTTGGGATCCAATTCCATTGCGGACCAAAAAGAGTCCTGCACCATTTTGGTGGGAATGCAATGCGATTTCAGCCATACAAACTGTATGGCTGAATTTGCATTGCACAGACATGGCATGTGATGTACACAGAATTGCGATGCAATACCACATGTGATGTCTGGCATTACACTAGTGTGAACCCAGCTTAAGTGTTAGTGAACTGCAGCAGAGGCAAATTAAGTCTTCTGCCTTGCCACACAGGACTGTGCTATGTGACAGAGCTGTGTACAACTCAGGACTAAATAGACAAAATTACAACTCTTTTGGCAGATGAAGCAACTCTAACCCTATTATATGTACCACATCTGTACATATAATTGTTTGCATGGAGTTAAGCTTTAATTTTTTTTCGTTTTTTTAATAAATGGGGGAACCACTGTTTAAAGTTTACACCAAGGGTTTTTGACTTTCTGCTACCACACTGACACTGTCCATGGAGTGCAGGTTACTACATCTTCTGAATCATTTTTGCAATTGCAGACTTGGTTAGAAAGTTGTAATGTGATTTTCAATACACTGGTGTGAACAAGTTACTTATCCTGTAATCACCATTCAACAGGTTTTCCAGGCTTTTTACATAATTACACAGACTAGACATTACTTATTTTCTGGTATGTAAAAATGCAGTACTATCAACCAGTATTTAGAATAATTAAATTATTCAGTGTATATTTGTCTTTATGGGATATTCTGATATTTGGAACCAATAAATACTTGAAGTATGCATTGTAAAACTAAGCACATTATGTAGTACACTGAAATATGGGAGATATTTAAATAATGCAGATAAAATTTGGATAGTAGTTGGCTCCAAGTCAGCCACATAAGAAAGCATAGTTGCTCACCTTAAACATTTCCAATAATTTACTCATTTTTCAGATTCACTGTCAGAGTACCAAATTTCAATACTTGCTCTACAGAATGATGTGTTTAAATGACTCCCAGTTTCTTTGTTATAATTGCACTGTACTGTATGTCGTAAAGTTTTATTTTGACAATATGTTGTTCGTTGCTTTCAAACACAGAATTTGAGGGCATATAACGTGACTGTGAATGTTGTTTATACAGTGTCACTGGAATTTTGCATTCCTAGAAATAACCAAATCAGTTATTTCCTTGGTGCATATTTGATAGGTATTTTGTTTTACTTGTTTTGTTATCTAATGTAAGTGTGACGCTTCTATAAACGGAAAAAAAACAATGTTTTTAATAAAGTCATTAAACAAATTTGTTGTCCTGTTTTTTGTGTTTGTAATATGTATAGAAATATTTTACTGTTAATAAGCTAGTTTTGGATTCATAGATGTGGTCCAGCTCAGTTCTTTTTACTGCACTGTTACCATTTAAATGATTATTAAAAAAAATAAAATGTATTCACCAAATCCATATAAATCCACCAAATGTATAGGGTGGTATGACCCGCTCCCTTGTGACATCACTGCCCTGGGCATGATGGGTCTGTGACATCACAAGGGGGTGGGGTCTCCGGGTGAACGTTACTGTATGGTCATGCCTCATGGCTTTATAAGAACTGTCAGACTACCAGAGCTGCCAGAATGACAGTAGCATTCATCAGGGGAGGAGCGTTTTTTTTTTCACCGGGTCGGAGGTGGTGACAGCCATCGTCATTGACGTTGGATCTAGATCGGGGGACATTATTCGTTTTTAATAAAGAACTTGTCAAAAACGTCCTTTATGTTTTTTGTTACACTACACTGAGCTTTTGTGGGTGAATGGATGGGGGTACTATGTACCTCATACTCATTCATATGGTGGGGGGCCCTTTCTTAAAGGGGGCATCCAGATTCTGATAAGCCCCCTGGCTGCAGACCCCCACAACCACAGCCCAGGGTTGTGGGGAAGAGACCCTTGTCCCTATAAACATGGGGACCAGGTGCTTTAGTGTGGGGGGGCAGAGCCCCCCCTTCCCCAAAGCACCCCCCTATGCTCCCATGTTAAGGGCATGTGGCCTGGTATGGTTCAGGAGGGGGGGCACTTACTCGCCCCCCCCCCCCATTTCCTGAATTGCCAGCCTGCATAATGGGTAAGGTTCTAGAATGGATTTTTGGGGGGACCCCACGCCATTTTTTTTTAATGTTGGCATGGGGCTCCCCTCGAAATCCACACCAGGTTCCACAGTGAGAATAACAAGCAGGCCTTACTGCATATACAGACTGATATACTGTTGTGGGTTTAGTAACACTTTAAGGCAGTTCATCATCTTAGAGATAAGCCTTCACTGTGTGCATAAAAATAACATACAAAGCGACTTGTCCCAGGGCAATATACACTGTATCTTGTATGTATCTTGTATGTCTGCATTAGAAGTAGACGTGCATTTCGTTTCATTACAAGTCGAAATTGAGACAAAATGTTCATTATTCGGATGTATCCGAATTGTCGAATCACAATAGTAACAAATTTCAACGAATCCAAAATAAACTATAACAAAACAAATTATTCACATTCAAAAGAAAAGTTGAATTTGAATTTGAAATGGAAAAATATTGCAATAAATACAGTAAAGTATAAAAGTGAAATAAGATGATAATTCCTACTTAGGTTGCTTTAAGGAATAGATTAGAAGAGGATAGACTAGAAAAAAAAAGGATAGAATAGAATATAAAAGGATAAAATAGAATTGAATAATACAGACAAGAATAGAATAAAACATAATAGAAGATAATAGAATAAAACAAAATAGATTAGAAACAAAATAGAATAGAAACAAACTAGAATAGAAAATAAAGTAATAGAATAGAATAGAAAAAATAGAATAGACAGTAAAAGAATAGAATATTCTTTTATTTTCTATTATATTCTGTTTTATTCAATTCTACTGTATTATATTCTTTTATTTTCCATTATAATCTGTTTTATTCTATTCTTTTCTATTCCTTTATTTTCTATTTTATTCTGTTCTCTTTTTTTTTTCATTCTATTCTGTTATTTTCTATTCTATTCTTTATTAATCATTCACTTTCTATTTTATTCTGTTCTGTTCTATTCTATTCTGTTTTATTCTATTTTTTCACTTTTATTTTCCATTCTATTCGTTTGTGTTTTATTCCATTTTATTATTTTTAATTCTATTCTATAAAGTTGCCTAAGTAGGAATCATTAATTTTTATCACTTTCATACCTTACTGTATTTATTGCAATATGTTTCCATTTCAAATTCAATTTAATTTTCAAATTCATTTTTAATCAGTTTGAAAATAACAAATACACAAAACAAATCTGAATATACGAAACAAAGTCCAAAAACAAATCATTCCAATATAACAAATATGATAAAACGAAATGATTACCTAACAAAGAAATCCAAAGCTAAACAAACTATTCTGTCGTCCACATCTCTTATAAAGATGGACGTGCTGAGCCTGCATCCACTCCACCTGTCCAGCATAGCTGGTACCTCACTTCCAGTAACAAAATGGGGTCCTGCCGTGCACCTAGCACAGACCTCATGCGTGCTCTCATCTAACTCTTTCCTTCCCATACCTCATGACCAGGCCATACATATCCGTAACGCTAGTTTGCTCCTGGTCACCATGGGAGACGAACTGCTAGGGAGGGAGCCTTGCTACCGGAGGACCTGCCACCTTACCAGGTACCGCACTTAATGAGTGGTTAATGTAGCTTGTTCCTTCACTTGGTTACCCATAGGGACTCCACTACTCTTTCTTATCTTGCCAAATTAACCTTTTGTAATAGTGCTACTTCATATCTCATAGTGCAATTACAGACCCTGGTTCTTTGGATTACACCAGAACCAACATGCACCCCTATGAATAACTTCAGACCAGGTTTGGAACCGTTATATAATTTTTAATGTTAAAATGCAACAGTGCAATACAAAACGAATAATGTCCTGTCCCTAATCTTAACTAATGTAATGTAGTGGCCCAGGCCTACCTCTATGAGGCTGTCAGAATGTTTATACTGCTCTGAATATAACAGTGTTTATTTATGCAAGGAAGCAAAGATCTGTAAATTAGGAGAGTCTTCACTTATTTCCATAAATCATACAAAATGCAAGATCGTTTTAAGTGACACTAAACTGAAGATAGAGGATACAATTCTGTGCAAAAATATATATATTTATTAAATACTTCAGTGCAAAATAAATGTCAAAAATATAATTGGTGATAAACACAAAGTATCAATAAAATGCAATAAGATATATCACAAAGGTAATAGGAGAATATAAACAAAGAATATTATCTCAGAATAATAAAATGATCATAACCAAAGACTTTTAAATATGAGTGACAGTCTACATAAAAGATGGCAACCAATATAACAGATTTGGCATGTGACTTCTCTCATCCAACAGATATTCAATTTCTATGTTTTAAATACAGTTGCATGGATCAACATTGTTGGACCATGCCTTAAAAAGTCCAGATTGTATTGATAAAATATGTTTCTATTTAGTTAACCTACCATAAAGAATACATCACAACTGAACCATTTTACTAAAAGCCAGAATCAGCTTAAATCCCAAGATAAAAGAATTAAACCAATCATACTGCAGTTAGAATGATTTAACTTCAAATCTTGATGCTAACAGATTAGGTGATGGGTCAGTTAGGTGCATCTAAATAAGGCAGATCAAATATCTATATGAAGAATAGGAACATACTTTACCAGCCAAATTCTATTGTCTGAGAAGTCACGTTGTCTTGGTTATAGGATCAATGGTCACCCATGAGTTTCAGAACTCCCTCACAATCTTTTTAGTCCTCAGCTCTCCTCCCTCTCACTAGCTGACTAGAACTTTTAAGCCCCCCCTGAAGTGTGGGCGGGGATCTCATTACCATATAATCTCCACGTCACTAAAAGCATCTAATTACTATAATCAATTATTGGAAATTAAAATTAAACAACCACTAGGGGCAGTGTTGCATTACTTATTAAATTCAGAATAAACACACGTCATAACCTACACAATAGCCTGCTATTAAAGATGACCTATGACCTAAGACGGTTTCAAGCAATTAAATCACTTGTCTGTGTCTTACACTGTCAATTAAGATGTCTGGCCTGTAGGATTTACAACACCTTGAACACTTAGACTAGACTAAAGCAATTCTTATATAAACACTCCTACCACATGCCTTACCATGAAGTAATTAGTATTCACTCTAGTCTTAAGTCCAAGTAAGATTACTACTGTAAGATTATAAACCCAAAATATAATATAACATTCCTAAATATATATGTATATGCCTTACATAATATAATGACATAATTATGGCTAATATCTTCACACACATAATAATGTATTTTTAAAAACTTATATATAGCTCATTTTAAAATACAACTAGAGTATACTGGGGTATTGTCCATTGTTAAATACATAGACAGACTGAGATATCACCCCCTTAACATAGCGTCAGACTGACTAAGTCTTATCTGATAGAGATGTCAATGTATTACCTTATTTATGCCCAAAAGAAAACAGAGACGTCTGCTGAAAGTATAAGACTCTATTGTAAGCCTGACCGCCTGATGACGCAAGCATAGCTTTGTGGTCTCTGCTAAACCCGGAAGTAGGAAGTGTAGGCATTTGGAGCGCAGGCTGTGATACACGCTGATCGCTGCTGCACAGGAGGGGAAAGGAGACACAGGAGGGTACTGCAGATCCTCGGATAGTGGCATTTCCTAATATCCGCAAGCAACAAATACCAAACTGCCTAACTGCCCAGTGCCAGGAGGGCACAACCAAATGTAAGAAGCCAATTGTTATTTTGTGTATTTACATTAAAACAAACAGTATTACACTATCTGTGGCTATCTTATGTGTCTTTATATGCGGACTGTACGGAGCAGGATATTCTGAAAAAGGAGCCAATTAAAGGTCTGATCCACCCTATAAAGGGATCACAGGCGTTGGGGGTCCTTGCGACCTGCTTCTATTTGGTAAGAGGCAACGAGTGACACACCCCATCACCTGGAGCACTACAGATCCAAGCAATGAATTTTACAGCTTCTTTTGCATGAATTGACTTGGACGATTAAATAATATAAGCACTTTAAGCACTTTATGAGCACTGCAATAGTGGGCACTATATATTGTGTATATAATTTGCTATTATATGTATATAATTTGATATTTTTTTTGGATGCACTAATAAGCACTTTAATAATATTTCTGCACTCATTTTTGCACAATTAAAGGATAGCACGTGCACTTTATCAATTATATATTGGTTATATATGCACTATTTATGTTTGTATAGTAATTTTACAAATAATTTTACACTCTAATTATTTATAACTTTGCACTATAAAAGATCACCAGCGCCTTTTTACCAATTTTATATATCTATTGTAAGCCTGTGAGAGACATTTTGTTTAACAAGTACATATATGAACCTTCTTTGACCTTAAAAACAAGATGGAAGCCATACCATTCAGAATCTCTTATGCATAATATGAATATACATGGCTTTTAAAATCATTTTTATTCTAACCTATTATTATTTTAATCAACCCCCAATAATCCCGACATATCCCCCCCCTTTCTTCCCAGTAGGCAAGTGAACAACTTAGGCATATCTGGAAAGAAAGCTTTTTAAGGAGTAGCAAAAGAACAAAAAAAATGTCTTGTCCTCTTTTTTTTTTTTATAAAAGAATAGTTCATATTGGGAATTGTTCATAACTTTTAAGTAAAGCGGTAAAAAAAAAAAATGAGAAGAAAAAAAATCAGTTCAAAATGTCAGTTCGTAGCGACTTTGCAAGTGTTAGCTATGTCACAAACTGTTCCTTGTTAGTCTTTTTAAATTCTGATCTCCTGGTAAAGAAACTCAAATGTTCCTTGAAATCTTCATCTCCAGTTTGCAAAGTCTTAATGGAGTCAGACATTAACTGCTGCAATGGCATTGGCAACTACCATTTAAAGCGCAGTAAAACAATGTTGGCAATCAGGAATCTGAGAAATCTTTGAACGTTCAACCTTGGATGTTGGTTGGATAATGAATGGTTTCAGCATGGTCTAGAGTGTCATGCACCTAGACTGAGGTTTGCTCACATGTGCAATGCACCATTCTCACATCTCCTTCAATTGAAAACAGGAGGTAGTGCGATTCCTCTCAATGGATTTCCTCGGATCAAATGCACAAGATCTGTTGAAACAAATCTTCCTCTCCGTCAACAAGAATCTGGGGCGTCTCGCAGCTCGATTTCTGAAGGAAGATCCGATCCCATGAGGGGTTCCATCCTGAGCTGGGCTCCAAGGAAAGATGACTCATCCGATCGCTGCATTTTTGGTAAACGTCATCGTCTGTGCCAATCAACGACCGGGCATGGAAGGATAAAACATACAGTATGAATATATATATTCCCCTCAATTGATATTTTTCAAAATCACACAACTATAACGAAGCTTTGCAGATAAAGATCTGTTAAGTGAGAGAAAATATCACAATGTCAAATCATTAAGTACATTAGGTTTCTTCTTCAGCCTCACCGTCCAGCATTCTCAGTTGGGACCTAGGATGACAAGCACGTAATTGATTGACATGAACCCATTTTTCTACAAAACCATCATTCTTGACAATTTTTATCTTGTAAGCCACAGGTGAGATCTTATCAATGATGGTGTATGGACCCTTCCATGAAGGAAGAAACTTCTTTTCCTTTACTCGATCCCGAGCAAAATTGTACAGATACACCTTATCACCTGTTTCATACTCCTTCTTGGTGGTTTTGAGATCATAATAAGTCTTGTTACTTACGGCTGCTTTCTCGAGGTTCTTCTGCGCAAAAGCAAAAGCATGTTGGAGATGTTGACGTAGATGCTCCACATATTGATGTGTCGTGGCTGCATTGATCAGATTGTGATCTGATGTGCGATACAACAAATGTTGTGGAAGAATCATTTTCCTACCTGTCATCAGTTCAAAGGGCGACATCTTGGTAGCAGCGTGTAACGCCGCCGAGTGCTCCGGGTCCCGTGGCTTCCCCGAAGCACTCGAGGCGTCCCGCGGGCTGCAGCGCTCCGGTCATCGTCCCCGACCGTGAGCGCTGTTCCCCCGCATCTGCACTACTTACCCGCCGGGTCCCGTCATCTCGGCCGCTCGGTACACGCCGGGTTCCTTCCTCCTCCCAGCGCACGCGGTCCCGCCCCCAGACAACCCTGACAGTACGTTTGGACATCTTTCAACATATGAGGCCAGTAAGCATAATCACGTAGTAACTCATGAGTAATCTTTTCACCACGGTGACCTGCTGTGGGTGCGTCATGGGCATGTTGTAACATTAGGCCTCTAAATGTAGTGGGAACTACCCACTGTTGAAGACCATTCTTAGATGTCCTCATTAGTAAACCATCCTGAATTTTGAACTGAGATTTAGTTCTCACAAGTAATCGGAGATCTTCTTTTTGGGCATAATCTTCCTCCGATAGGGGGTTGTTATTAGGATCCTCAATGTGTTTATAAAAGATTCCAAGTATAGGATCGTCTTTTTGGCTTTTAATTAGATCCTCACTTGTGGATTCTTGACTCCATTGTGCCACATTATTTGTAGTTTGAGCGCTAGCTCGTTGTCTAGTGACAGCTTCAATGTGTATCAGTCCTAATAAATGATCTATGTCTATGTCCACATTTGTTCCATTTATGGCACCTTGTTTAGCAAGTTGATCGGCTAGATCATTACCTTCCTTGTCAATGTTCTGTGTTTTAGAATGACCTTTAGTTTTCTTCCAATAGATGGTTAGACCATTACTTTTGACTAATTCATCAATGGCACAGAATAGCTTGGCGTGTTTTACAGGTTTATTATTGGACCGTGACATGTTATTTCTTTTCCAAGTAGGCAGGTATTCAACAAAACTATTACGTACATAATTGGAATCGGTGACTATAACAAATTCTGTGATGTTGTGCTCTATAGCAATTTGAACAGTTTTGTATACAGCTGCTAATTCGGCCACTTGGCTGCTCTTAGCACCAATGCTGCATCCTACTAAAATATCTGGAAATCCACTGGTCCAAGCGATTCCAATACCTGCTACTAGTTTTCTCTCCTCCCCTGTGGTGGTGTGATAAGCACAACCATCAATATACACACATGGAAGTAAAGAACAGTAATCCTCATCATATGCTTTGTAAGGGGAAGAGATTTGTTCCTCTAAGAAATCCTCTATTGGCTCCTCTTTATGAGCATGAGCCGCACAATCATGAAGTTCGGCGAGTCCTTGAGCTACTGGACTCTTTTTATTTTGTTTATACCGAATTTCTAATGGCCAACCTTGTAAAGATAACGTCCATGCAGTTATTCTGCTGTTGGACAAATTGCCATCTCTAATTTTGTCACTTTGTAAATATTGTAGTGGTTGGTGTGCCGTTTCAACAATAATTTTCTCACCTTGAATATAACTTCTGAAGTTTTGAAGGGCCCAGAGTGTGGCTAATAGGGCTTTTTCACAGTCATTAAATTTTACCTCTACAGGTGACAGGGCCTTGCTGGCATATGCGATGACCTTGTTTAATTTGTCTTGTTTTTGACACAATACAGCACTAATGCTGAGATTTGTAAAACCAGTTTCCAGGTAAAAGGGTTTACCCCCCTCTGGATATATGAGACATGGGGCTTGGGTGAGTCTCTTTTTAAGTTCAACCATGGATTGTTCCTGGTCTCCCCCCCATGTCCATGGTACATCCTTCTTGAGCAATGTCAACAATGGTTTACTGATTTCTGCATAATTATCAATAAACTTACGTGAATAGTTCATCATACCCAAAAATAATCTCAATTCACTGACATTGGTAGGTGTTTTAGATCTCAACACAGCATCTACCTTCTTCTTTTGAGGATTTAGGCCTTCGGAAGTGACCTCATGTCCCAAGAAGTTTACCTTGGTACGACACCACTGGGCTTTCTGTAATGAAATTTTAACACCTGCCTCTCTCAACTGGTTAAGCACATGTCTAAACTCTTGGATATGCTGTTCAAAGGAGGTGCTTTTCAACAAAATGTCATCCACATATGTCAAATTTCCCCTTTCGGTAGCATCAGGCATCGCCTTATGCAAAAATACAGCAAATTCATGACCTGCATTTATATAACCAAATGGCATACGATTCCAGGTGAACTGCTCCTTGCCAAATGTAAATGCTAGTTTATATTGGTCTTCAGGACTTACCTTGATGGTCCAATAGCCTTGGGCACAATCCAGTGCAGTGAAAATTTTGGCTCCTTGCATTTGTGCCAAGCATTGGTCAATATATGGCACGGGCCAGCCGGACATATATACACGCTTATTGAGCTGTCTGAGATCAGCACACAAACGCCATTGACCATTCGGTTTGAGGATACCAAGGATAGGATTATTATAAGAACTGTGCACCGATCTTATAATGCCTCTCTCCTTGAGATTCCTTATTATCTCCGCTAGCGAATCGTAACAAGCTAGTGGAAGACGATATTGCTTGACATAAACGGGAGGTGCCTCTGGATCAGTTTGAATCCTAGCAATGTGGATATCTGTTTCACCACAATCATAGGAATCTTTAGCAAAGATATCCTGACATTCCAGGAGAACTTCTTTTAATCTTTGGCGCTCTGAGTCATTAGAGCATCCATCAGCTAAGGAGACTTCCTGCTGGACCATTTCTAAAAACCCTGGAAAAGCTTCAGGTTGACCTATTTCATAGGCTTCTTCAAGTTTGTCAGTGAGGTCATGACTTGGCTTATTAGTCTCACCGATAGACACACTATATTCCTTTGCTTCCTGCTCATTAAGTGGATGATCAAAGGTAAGGGAAGATTCCTCCACCTGGCAGGTACCTCTTTCAGGATCAAAAGGATAAATTGAATTAATGGTGAACAATCCTTCAGGAGAAGAATTAAATGTTTGTTCGACCATCTGTTCCTCGGTGAGATATTGTTCAGGAATTAGGCCGATAACTACATTTTGAAATCCAAAAGTATAATAATCTGAATCTAAGGCCAGACCAATTACAGTGTCTTTTGACAAATGGATTTCATTGGGAGTACTGTTGTTGACAATTATTTGAGTTTTGGATTGGTGAATATTTACCATGGGGATATGACTTACTGAAATTCCCAGTTGTTGCATCCTATTTGAGAGGCATATTAATGCATCAAGGTTCTTTAATTTTTGGCCTTTTGGTACCTGAACAGGTAATAGGAAATTATTGGAACCTGGAGGAATGACAACATCTTGTGGTACAAATACCTTTACTGCATATGGCAGTATCTGGGATGATCTGAGGGCCTCATATTCATTCATGAAAGCATATGGATCCTCTTTTAATCTAGTCCACAATATGGAATTCACCACATCCACGTGTATGGCAAACCGATGTAATATATCATTGCCAATGTACATTTGACACCTTGGCTCATTGAGTACCAGGAATAAATGAGTGGCTGTTTTACCCCCTATGGAAATAGATAACAGGCATCTTGCAATGACATTGTGACTATCAGAGTTATCATCCAATTCATGGACCCAGTTATCTTGAGGGTTAGGATACTTAATTACTTTAGGAGTGGCCACTTGTTTTAGCAGATCCCTACTAATGAAACTGTGTTCCTGGCGCAGATCCAGTTTAGCCCTTTTAGTTCTTCCCAGGTCATTAACCTGTAGGGAAAAGAACATGTCATCATTCACCCTTTCAATTCCTGCTAAGAATTGTGTATGATCACTAAACCCAGTAGGGACAGGATCTTCGGGATGAAGGTGAATGGTCAGAACATCACTTTCCAAGCAAACATTTTTAACTCTTTCAGGGGACACACATATGGTGTTATCCTCCCGTCCACCAACTGTACAGGTGGGAGTGGCTTGTAGGAATGAGATGTCTGGAATTAGGGAATTCCTGAAATGGATCTCAGTGGAGTCCGGTCTTTCTTCAATTACATGGCAGTTACGTTTACTGCGATAGGACTGGGAGTGCTCATAATTAATGGGCATTTTTGCTTGGGACCAAATAACCTTATTAATGAAATCCACAATGGGATTTAACCTCTTAAGGAGATCTATGCCAATAATCAAACGATCATAGGGCAAATCAACTATCAATGTGGGATGGCAAATTATTTTATTTCCCAAGTTGATGGGCAACCAAGCTTCTCCTCTGACCTTTAAAGCAGTGCCTGAAACACTTATGAGGTTAGCTTTAACACTTTTCAGCTTGTATTTCTCAGAAGATAAATCCTGGATTTGTTGAAAATATTTCTGAGATAATATAGTTGCATGACTACCTGTATCTAATAAAGCCATTATTTGTGGTAAATCATTATGCAATTTAATTTCCAGATAATACCTGTCATCAATTTCCTGTAGTAAACACAAGTATTTAGAATGATCAGTAAAAAGAATGTCATGCTGTCTCTTACCCCACGACCCCCCTTCCTTTTTCACACAGGATTGCGTGCCTGTCAGTTTCACAGAAGAAGTTTTGGAAGTCTGCAAAATAGAGTCACATACAAGTCGCCCCTCCTCCTTGCCATCTGGCATTGGAAGGGTTAAATTCTTTTCAGGCATACAAACAACAGGTTTAATGATTTCACTTTTAGCCATTGATACAGTACAGGTATTTACATGACTGGAAACTTCTGTTATTGGGGGTTGCTTTCTGCAGCATTCGGTCCTAAAAAGGGATTGTTGGATTTGTTACTGAGAAGCTGGGATATTTTGTCCATCTGTTCTGCCATAACTCCCACTTGGTTCTGCATCTGATCCATTCTATCATAGAGATTATTTCTATTTTTACAATGAACTCTGGGGGCTGGATTTTTGGGATTAGCAGTCTGAGACTTGTCAGAACCTTCTGATCCAGAACAATTATTTTGATTTTCTTCAGGGCCATTTTGATAATTCCTATACTTACCTCTTGGGTATCTTTTAAATGGAGGAATGCGTCTTTTTACCCATTGATGCTTTTTATCTGGTGCACTATCAACAACTGGACCCTTTTTATCATCTGGATGTGGTTTAGCCTTATTTAATTTTGGAGTATTGGGGTCTTTAACCCCATCTGCATAACTCCTTTTTGGGGCTTCAAAGTGTTCCTCATCTCTTTTATTATGAACCTCAGAAATTTCATTATTCGGCTTTTTAACCCTCTTATCCTGAGTCTCCTCACTATTTTGCAATACAGCAAAAAGGGTTGTACTTTCTGATAGTAACCAATCCAGACCCCATTTGGGATTATATTCCCCGGCCAGAATAATTTTGATTTTATTTGGCAGAGCATTGTAGAACAATTGGATAAATTCAGGGTTATCAAACTGGGGATTTTCCTCAGTCAGGCTATAGGCATTTTTGAGAATGGACAAAAATTCCCTAGGGCTTTGATTTGGCTGACATTTCAAAGTAAACATGGCCTTCCTAGCAGCTGTGGATGTTTGATAGGGACCGAATTCAGTTTTCACTTCTGAAACAACTTCAGACCAGGTATTTTTGCCCATATCTCGTAGGGAATTAAAGAAAAACCTGTATTTTGATTCAAACACCCATGAAATGAATTGGATTTTCTGCCTGTCACTGTTTAAATTCAGGGTCAGCATAGCCTCCTCGTAGGCTTCTAAATGATTAATTATAGAAGGAGAACCTTTCTTGGTAAACAGACCTACTGTTTCTTTTAAGAATTTTATCACCTTTGGGCTATCACATACAGGCTGAGAAGTCCTTCTTTCACTTCTTTGAGATTGTTTATGAGATAAGGTTGAACTCGCTTTGGGAAGAGCATGTCTTTTGGGTCTAAAAATCTCTTCCTCAAATGTGTTATTGGAATCACTCTCAGAATCTGACATTTGAGTTTTTATGGGACGTTTAAAAACATTATGTTCAGCAGAGGTTCCGCTCAAAAATTCAGGGACATTTTCTCCCTTCCAAATAGAAGGTGTAACCTTTTCACTGCTGGTATGTTTTTCAAGCACTGGATACAGATAAGCCGAATCCTCTAACTCCTGTTGCATTCATTCTTTAGCAAATTGCAACTGGTCACATTCGATTTTTAAAGCAGCCCTCTGTCTGTCACATGTTACCAATTCACTATGTTTTTGACTCAGTTCTTTTCTTAGAGAATCAATTATTTCTTTGGTCTGATTGCTTTGCTCCTGATGACCTGATATATGATCAACCAGTTTCTTATTTTCATCAACCAAATTTTTAACTTGATTTCTACAGTCACAAATTATTTGTTGTGACTGTTCAACAAGCTTAACCTGAGAACTCAGTTCATTTTGAATTTTGTTCAATTGAGCAGCTAATGCATCAATTGTGTAAAGAAATACTGGCCATGATCTATATATCAGTCCATCTTTATCTTTCTTATGTTTAGCAACAGCAATTTCACAAAGAAATTAAGCTACCCATGATCCTTCACTCCAGATATCAGTTACATATCCTGCAATTCCTCGTTTCATTTCAACTACCCAACTATTGAGTTCATCTTTAACATCCAATCTATCTTTGACATAAGACATCACATTAAATTTGACCTTTTCTCTAGTCTGTTCATTGTGCAGACCCATTTCTGATTCTGGTTCTGTTTCTGTGTCTGTGCCAAGGGGAAGTAATTCATCTGACACACCTACAGATTCAGCCATGTTCAATATTGTAACCAACAATAGCAACAATCAATTAATGTGAATGGCAATAAAATATATATTTTGCACAATTATAACCCCTATTTCACTAGGTACTTATCTCGCGCTCGGGCCTCCAATTATGTCAGAATGTTTATACTGCTCTGAATATAACAGTGTTTATTTATGCAAAGAAGCAAAGATCTGTAAATTAGGAGAGTCTTCACTTATTTCCATAAATCATACAAAATGCAAGATCGTTTTGTGACACTAAACTGAAGATAGAGGATACAATTCTGTGCAAAAATATATATATTTATTAAATGCTTCAGTGCAAAATAAATGTCAAAAATATCATTGGTGATAAACACAAAGTTTCAATAAAATACAATAAGATATATCACAAAGGTAATAGGAGAATATAAACAAAGAATATTATCTCAGAATAATAAAATTATCATAACCAAAGACTTTTAAATATGAGTGACAGTCTACATAAAAGATGGCAACCAATATGACAGATTTGGCATGTGACTTCTCTCATCCAACAGATATTCAATTTCTATGTTTTAAATACAGTTGCATGGATAAACATTGTTGGACCATGCCTTAAAAAGTCCAGATTGTATTGATAAAATATGTTTCTATTTAGTTAACCTACCATAAAGAATACATCACAACTGAACCATTTTACTAAAAGCCAGAATCAGCTTAAATCCCAAGATAAAAGAATTAAACCAATCATACTGCAGTTAGAATGATTTAACTTCAAATCTTGATGCTAACAGATTAGGTGATGGGTCAGTTAGGTGCATCTAAATAAGGCAGATCAAATATCTATATGAAGAATAGGAACATACTTTACCAGCCAAATTCTATTGTCTGAGAAGTCACATTGTCTTGGTTATAGGATCAATGGTCACCCATGAGTTTCAGAACTCCCTCACAATCTTTTCAGTCCTCAGCTCTCCCCCCTCTCACTAGCTGACTAGAACTTTTAAGCCCCCCCCCTGAAGTGTGGGCGGGGATCTCATTACCATATAATCTCCACGTCACTAAAAGCATCTAATTACTATAATCAATTATTGGAAATTAAAATTAAACAACCACTAGGGGCAGTGTTGCATTACTTATTAAATTCAGAATAAACACACGTCATAACCTACACAATAGCCTGCTATTAAAGATGACCTATGACCTAAGACGGTTTCAAGCAATTAAATCACTTGTCTGTGTCTTACACTGTCAATTAAGATGTCTGGCCTGTAGGATTTACAACACCTTGAACACTTAGACTAGACTAAAGCAATTCTTATATAAACACTCCTACCACATGCCTTAACATGAAGTAATTAGTATTCACTCTAGTCTTAAGTCCAAGTAAGATTACTACTGTAAGATTATAAACCCAAAATATAATATAACATTCCTAAATATATATGTATATGCCTTACATAATATAATGACATAATTATGGCTAATATCTTCACACACATAATAATGTATTTTTAAAAACCTATATATAGCTCATTTTAAAATACAACTAGAGTATACTGGGGTATTGTCCATTGTTAAATACATAGAAAGACTGAGATATCACCCCCTTAACATAGCGTCAGACTGACTAAGTCTTATCTGATAGAGATGTCAATGTATTACCTTATTTATGCCCAAAAGAAAACAGAGACGTCTGCTGAAAGTATAAGACTCTATTGTAAGCCTGTGAGAGACATTTTGTTTAACAAGTACATATATGAACCTTCTTTGACCTTAAAAACAAGATGGAAGCCATACCATTCAGAATCTCTTATGCATAATATGAATATACATGGCTTTTAAAATCATTTTTATTCTTACCTATTATTATTTTAATCAACCCCCAATAATCCCGACAAGGCAAAATCCATGGCTTGGATATGATCCATGACTCCTGGTATCTTCAGCACCACACTTGTGCTCACAAGCGAGTCCTTGTTCCACCTATATACTGAAGAGAGAGAACGCTGCTCCAGGTGTGTGGTGATAGCTAGGAGATGGAGTATCCCATAGAGTGCTGGCCCCGGCCCGTCTCCATAGAAAACTTGTAGGAAAAGAAATAGCCGCACATCCAGGAACTCCAGTTGCCTTAAGATTTCTTTTAATTCCAAAATGTAACAAATGCTGACACCACAGACACCAACATGAAGTCACGTAGACGCGTTTCACACATAGATCTTGTGCTTAATGATTAAGCACAAGATCTATGTGTGAAACGCGTCTACGTGACTTCATGTTGGTGTCTGTGGTGTCATCATTTGTTACATTTTGGAATTAAAAGAAATCTTAAGGCAACTGGAATTCCTGATGTGCGGCTATTTCTTTTCTTACACCTTGTTCCACCTATTCTCAGTCTCGTTCTCCAGCCCCCGATCTTGGCTGTCCACCTTTTTATATATCACAGGTTGGCCCTCCAAAACCAAAAGCCCAGGAACTAAAAACGTTTTACATTCTCCCCAGCCTGGGTTGGCTGGTAGATAGTTGACTGCACAAAAGTTTCAACCTGCCTACAAGTACATTTCCAATTACTTATGAATTATTGTTAAGACAGAAAAAAACCTATGCAGACTGTCTATAGAGTCTGAAATCTGTAAGTGACGCATTGGTGCAGCTGAGACTGGCAGGGCTTTCCTCTATAAACATCATAGCCATCATCTACATAAACTAGTCACAATATATTTTATCTTGGATAAAGAGAAACTAGGCCATCAGGTCCCAGATGACCATGGTAATCATGCATACTTCTGAAAAACAGCCCTGAAAACTATAGGAGAGAACCAGTTGTCATCTCCCACGTTGGTTATATATCACGTACCTGGTGCTGGAGGCCAATGGAGAGAGAGGGCTTCCCTTGCGGCTAAGTTCCAGATCCCCCTGAGGATGAGAACAGGAGAGGTCAGGCCCAAAGTAGCACGGGTCGCCTGCTGGACTGTGTGCAGAAGGATCCAGAGTACAGCTGGAGTGCTGGAGTGGAATCAGCAGACAGGTGGCGCCCATGAGGTGTTTGCAGGACTTGGATAATGCTGAGACTGGAACGTGGTCAGGTGGATAGCCAAGATCAGGAGCCAGGTGGATATCAGAGCAAGCGTAGTCAGGTGGATAGCCAAGATCAGGAGCCAGGTGGATGTCAGAGCAAGCGTAGTCAGGTGGATAGCCGAGGTCAAACACAGGAAGCAATCAGGAGACAGGCCAAGGACAAGCCGGGTCGGTAACAGGAAACAGGAACTGGAATATCACAAGGATAACACACTGGAGGAGCCGAAGATCAACCAGCAACTAAAATCACTGGCAGGCTTCCTTATATAGGCCCAGGTAAATTGCTGGTAGTGCTGCTGGGTCCTAAAGTCCTTCTCCTGCTAAGTTGCTGATAGGGCTGCTGGGTCCTAGAGCCCTTCTCCTGGTGTTTGTGCCCTGACATTATAATACAATACCACACAATAGAACAGTCCTTTGTCTGCTTTAAACTCCTTCCATTCTCTTAGAAACTATCACGTACCTGGTGGGTGGAGCCTGAATATGCTGAGGAAGGCCTCTCTTACACCTCTGACTCGGGGCCCCTGGTAGTGTAAACAGGAGGCGCAGGAGTACAGAGTCGCACGAGTGCCTGATGGCGTGCTGGTGCTGGTTAATAGCAGAGTAGGATGTCAGGTGGCCACAGAACTCCAGTGGAGAGAAGGCAGCGGGTGTGACTGGGAGCTTCCAGGAACTGAAAGTAAGCAGAGTTAAACAAGCCGGGTCATACACAGGAAGAGCAGATCAGATTAAATCGTTGGAGCAGAAGGATGGTCAAGGTCAAGCCGAGGTCGATGCAGGCAGAAGGCAGGGTTGGTCAAAAGCAAGCCGGGTTGGTATTTCACAGGAGACAGGTAGCAGATGCAGGAACAAACAGGGGAAGCTGAAGACGAGACAGCACTGAACCTGTGTGCTGATCCAGCTTAAATAGTGCTGTTCCTTGATGAGAAGGGTGGAGCCAGGATTAGCCTGTGGGTTTAACTAATCCTCTGCCAGAGCTTTCCTGACATGGCCCTCCCCAATGGGCAGCCTCCGGATGCCCAACTGGGCCATTCTTGCTGGGTGGGCCCGGTTGAAAGCCTGTACGAGTCTTTTGGCATGGATGTTTTCTTCAGGTTCCCAGCAATTGTCTTCAGGACCATACCCCTTCCATTTAATCAGGTACTGTACCTGATTCCTCCTTTTCCTGCAACCCATAATTGCTTCGACCTCAAATTCCTCTTCACCTTCCACAATTACTGGCTCGGGGGGACCTGTATTTCGCTCAGGAAAAGGATCAGGGGTGGCAGGTTTTAGCAGGGTGACATGAAAAACCGGGTGGATTTTAAAGGAAGCTGGTAGTTCCAATTCATAGGCTACGTTGTTAATTCTCCTTTTTACTGGGAATGGTCCTACAAATCTAGGTCCCAATTTCCTTGAAGGACAGGCTAATTTCAGGTTAACTGTGGATAACCATACCTGATCGCCAGGTTGCAGGATTAACTCCCCACGTCTTTTTTTGTCAAAGTTTCTTTTACTGTATTCCTGTGCCTTGGTAATTGCTTCCTGTAACAATTTATTGTTAGCCTCGAGGAAGGTTACTGTTTCCATCACAGCTGGAACGGGACATTCAGGGATAGAATTGGAAAGAAAAGATGGATGAAAACCATAGTTAGCAAAAAAAGGAGCTTGCTGGGTAGCTGAGTGTTTAGTATTGTTGTATGCAAACTCGGCTAATGGCAGCAGTTTTACCCAGTCATCTTGAGAGAAGGAGGAAAAGCACCGTAAGTATTGTTCCAGAGTCTGGTTTGTCCTTTCCATCTGTCCATTTGTTTGAGGATGGTAGGCTGAGGAAAAGGATAACTCAATCTTCAGGGCCTCAGATAGAGCTTTCCAGAATCTTGAGGTGAATTGTACCCCTCGATCAGATACAATATTATTCGGGACTCCATGAAGCCTCACAATTTCTTTAATGAACACTTGTGCTGTTTCCAACGCAGAAGGGGTGCCTTTCATGGGTAAGAAGTGTGCCATTTTAGAGAGCCGGTCGACGACTACAAAAATGGCTGTACACCCCTCAGAAGGGGAAGGTTCCACTATAAAGTCCATTGACACCATTTTCCAAGGTCTGTCTGGGATGGGCAGTGGTTTAAGCAAACCCCATGCTTTCGTCCTGCTGCTTTTGTTCCGGATACATGTGGTGCATGCCCCCACATATTTCCTACAGTCTTCCTGTAAATGGGGGCACCAAAATGTACGGAGTACTAATTCGGCTGTTTTGCTGGCCCCAAAATGTCCTGCCAACGCATGGTCGTGGCACAGGTTCAGAACAGAAATGCGTACACCTTCCGGTACAAAGATCCTGTCCTGGTGCCATAATAGACCATCCCTGGTTTGTAAAGGTGTCTCAGGGAGCAAGGGAATTCCTACAGAAGCCTGCTTGATTCGAGAGATTAAGTCTTCCTGCAACAGGAGGAAGTTTCCGGGAGATAGAATGGTGTCCGGGAGATCAGCTTCTTCAGATTCTGCGAACATTCGGGATAGGGCATCTGGTTTAGTATTTTTTGACCCAGGTCTGTAGGTTATGTGAAAGCAGAATCTCGCAAAGAACAATGCCCACCTAGCTTGACGTGGCCTCAGGCGTTTTGCTGTCCTTAAGTATTCCAGGTTCTTATGATCTGTAAAAATAAGAATAGGATGAGCTGCCCCTTCCAGAAGATATCTCCACTCCTCCAGTGCTGCCTTAATCGCTAGGAGTTCACGATCCCCTACATCGTAATTCCTCTCGGCTGGAGAGAGTTTACGGGAAAAAAACGCAACTGGATGCAGAAGGCCCTTGGTTCCTTGGCGCTGGGAGAGTACTGCCCCTACTGCCGTTTCTGAGGCATCAACCTACAGGACATATGGTAGAACCGGGTCAGGATGCTTAAGAATGGATGCTGACGTGAATAATTGTTTGAGGTTTTCAAAGGCAGACTGGGCCTCAGCAGTCCAGGAGAACCTGTTGCCCTGTTTGGTTAATTGGGTAATAGGGGGGACTGGGACTGGCCGTCATGAGGGGGAGGAGCCTATCGGCACGCACGTAGGACGGAGGGGGAGAGGGCTATCTCCTGCTGAATGGAGGCACCAAGGATCCTGACCGCTCCCGACCCACCTCCGGCCAGACTCTGGATGCCTAAGCTCCCGGGGATGAGCGCGGGCACTGCGAGCGGTGAACCTTGCTGACCCCCCCCCACCCTCCCTGACGTCTCCCTCCATAGTCTGGAGCTACGACTTCAAGCAGCACCAACACTCGGAGGAGTCCTGCACGCCTACAGCACGCGGAGTCGGCGCTGGAGAGCCCTGTCTCCTGCACGGGAACGCAGGTGAGCAGCCACAGCGGCGACAGGAGAGACCTCCTTGCTAATCCGCCAGCGCGGGGGGCCGGACATGGTCGGTAAACTTCCGTAGGCGAGCAGGTCCCGAGGGAGCGGACCCCAAGAGAGCTGCCAGGTCCATCTGAGCCCACCCATCTGGAGACGCTGATGTCCTGATGCCTGAGGGCTGGAAGTTAAGGAGACAGGAGAGTACACAGTCTAAAGACGAACGGAAAAAAAAAAAGAAAAAAACTTTTAAAAAGGGACAGTCTACAAAACCGTGAGTCACAGAGGAGTAAACCCTCTTTCTATATCATACCTACTGTCATTTTACTGTTTATTAGAAGGACTTATAAAGACTTCCTAGAGACATACAACAAAGCAGTATGGTAAAATATCAATGTCAGCACACCTGAGACTGATTCAGCTGCTCCCTGTTTAAACCAGCAACCTCATATAAAGTGTTTCATATTGGATTAACAGCCACAATAGTCTTTCAATACCCCAAATCAGCTCATGTTTATTCCACATGGTCCCTCAGCAAACGTACACAGAGACTCATAAGAAGATCACAGGTATAAATAAAGACCTTGGGGTTATATAAAATATATAAAATGATTAACACTTTCTCTGTGAAATAATACCTGACATTACCCAAACACCTTGTTATGACATACAGCCTGAGTTTCTCCCTCGCTCTATTGTTTTTTTTCTCTCCCACTTCTTAAACATTTAAGGACGAGATTCACCCTAGCCTGTATAAGGACCTGAGTAGGGAGGTGGGAGGCTGGAAGTGCCCCATGCCTCATACCTCTATAGCCGCCTGTGAACATTGATTCAAAATAGAGGCTACCCGGCTTGTCTGTGTTTCCCTTTGGCTTGAAGGTAGACAAAATCTTTTTCTGATTATCAACACGGTATACCTAATTTCGGAGCACCATCATAGGAGGCTGCAAGACTTTATATAGGAACCGTGGAACAACTCTCTACATAATGAGGGGTAAATCCACAAGAGGAGGAGCCATTGCAAAATCACCAAGGGTGTCCTCAAGCCCTAACACAATAAGGAAATTTATGACACAAGAAAATGCCTTAGAAAAAACATCCCAGGGAAAACAACAAGGAACAGACAAGAAGAAAGTAGAGAAAAATCAAAAAGCTGAAGTAGCTAAATCACCAATCAGTCCAGCAAATTCAGAATTAAGCATAAGGATTGAAAACGACGAGGAAGAAGAGGAAGAGCGGGGAGAAACAAAAGAACACGCCCCCACAAAAGGTGAAATGCGAGAAATGTTCGCAGGATTGGAAAAATCTTTAAAAATCGAATTGGTTAAAATTCAAACCGACCTAGGACGGGTCCAGATGGACCTGGGACACGCCCTGGGACGGGTAGAAGATCTAGAAAAAAAACAAGAGGACCAAAGAAAAATAATACAGGGAATGAGAAAGGAAATAAATGAGACCAAGAAAAAAGCCAGAGATCTAGCTTACAAACTAGAGGATCAAGAGAATAGAGCTAGACGAAAAAATTTGAGGATCCGAGGATTAAGTGATACAACACAGGAAGAAAATTTAGGAGAAAAACTTCAAAAAATCCTAAACCCAGTATTAGGTAGAAGGGAAGAAGACCAATTGCTGATTGACAGAGCCCATCGCATAAGAAAACCGACAGGAGCCCCAGCAGAATCACCTAGAGATGTGATAATCAGGTTTCAAAACTACACAGATAAAGCACAAATATGGGAAAACCTAAAGAAGAATAAATCATTATTAAACGCAGTAAATACAGAAAATGACAAGATACAGATATTTACAGATCTGGCACCGGAAACACTGAGGAGGAGAAGAATTTTAAAACCCTTGACAGAAGAGATGCAAAAACAAGGAATCAGATATAATTGGGGGTTTCCAGCCAGTTTAATAGGAAAAAGAGATGGGCGATCAGCAAAACTCACTTTTCCAGAGGAAACTCAAGAATTTTGCAAAAAACTTGATATACAGGAACCAAACCTGCCTGGATGGTATGAAGGCGACAGGGAAGATGAACTAGGAAGAAACTCACAGATGGAAGAACAGCAATGGACATTAGCTAGAAAAAACAAAAGATAAAATATGTGGAAATACTGCCCAAATAATGCAAATCGGGAGAGAACCCCCCCCTTTTTTCCCTTTTTTTTTTTTTTTTTTTTTCTCCCCTCTCCTGCTTTGCGTGGAGGGGCTTCTCCTACTGATGTGAACTGTGCGGGGGGACTGGGGGAGGGGGGGTCGGGGGGCGGGGGGAGGAGGGAGGGAGAGGGAGGGGAAGGGAGGGATAGTGAAACTCTCCTTTGCCAAAAAAGAAAAGAAATTTTAAAAGCCTGCCAGACTAACAACATTGGTAGTATGTTGTCAGTAGAATCTAAACCGATCCGGTGCCCCCGTGTTCGAGGAGGAACTGGATCAAGTAGGAGGAAAAAAAATGAAAGATGAACAACTAAAAATAATAACGTACAATGTAAGAGGATTAAACTCCCATACAAAAAGGTATAAAATATTGGAAGAGCTGAGGAGAGAAGCAGCAAATATTGCTTTTCTACAGGAAACGCACATCTCTCTCCACTCGAATTTAAAACTTTTCTCTAAACACTTTCCTAAATGGTATTACGGAGATTCACCAATAGAACGTGCAAGAGGAGTAGCAATAGGAATAGCTGGAAATACAGAATTCTCCTTAGAAGAAATGAAAACAGACCCGAATGGTCGATACATTTTCCTTAAGGGACAAATAAGGGGGATGGAGCTGACATTGGCCAATATCTATAACCCAAACAAAAAACCAAGTGAATATCTGGGGAAAATTCTGTACGACCTAGAGAGCTTTAAAAAAGGCTACCTGATAATGGCAGGAGATATAAATTTTTGTTTAGATCCAAACGTCGACAGTACATCGGGAGTAAGGATGCTAGGAGACCAAAAACTGAGGAAAATAAGGGTAAAGTTACACCAGAGCCAATTAGTAGATGCATGGAGGGTTCAACATCCAAAAAAAAGAGACTATACCTACTACTCCTCAATACACTCGATGTACTCAAGACTGGATTACTTTTTTATTGACCATCGCCTGTTGGAATTTATAGAAACTACAGAAATAGGTACAATCACACTGTCAGACCATGCCCCCCTAACCCTAACAATCAAGACACCGACACACCACAAAAGTATGGGAACATGGAGGTTAAATGAAGAACTAATTCTAGATGAAGAAATAGGAAACAGACTAGAAAAAGAACTAGAGTTATACTTTCAAAAGAATGATACGCCAGAAATATCATCCGCTACACTCTGGGAAGCACACAAAGCGTATATTCGAGGAATATTAATAGCCAGTGCCTCAAAAAAAAAGAAAGAGAGATCCAATCAAATCAATACACTCATAAGAGAAATATATGATTTAGAACAAAAACATAAAAAAGAATTTAAAAAAGAAATAGAGGAAAACCTTATAATTAAAAGAGATGAATTAAAAGATCTATTGGAAGAAGAATCTAGAAATTATTTCAATAAGATAGCTAGATACAGATACAACTTTGGAAATAAACCAGGGAAATCCCTAGCAAGATTACTGAGGAAGAAAAAATCAAAAAATTACATAGAAAAAATTAAAAACAGTAAAAATGAAACAGTAAACCCAACTACAGAAATAGCTAAAGCGTTCCATGCCTTCTATAGTACGTTATATAACGTCCGGAAGGAAGAAACCTCAAAAACAAGGCAGGAAAGAATAATAAATATCCAAAAATATATTGAGGAAGCAAACCTGCCCAAGATCCCAGAAGATAAATTGGAACTTCTCGAAGCGCCAATTACTGAAAATGAAATAAGAGAAGCAGTAAAAACCACTCAAAATGGAAGGAGTCCAGGTCCGGATGGATACACAATAAAGTACTATAAAAGATTTAAAGAAATATTAATACCAAAAATGCAAGATTATCTGAATAAAATAGGGAAGGAAGAACTAAGAGAAGAATCTCTAATGGCATATATAACGGTCATACCGAAAGAAGGGAAAGATCAAACCCTATGCTCTAGTTATAGGCCAATCGCGTTGTTAAACACAGATACAAAATTATTCGCGAAAATTTTGGCAACGAGATTAAAAGATTTATTAAAAATGTGGATCCATCCGGACCAGACAGGATTCGTTCCAGGTCGAGAAGGTAAGGATAATGTTATACGCACCTTGCTACTTCTACAAAAAACAACAAAACATGAGGCCCCCTCCATCCTATTATCAATTGATGCCGAAAAGGCTTTTGATAGGGTAGATTGGGACTTCATGAAAGAAACCATAAAAAGCTTAGGGATTGGGCTAAGAATGAGGCAATGGATAGAAGCATTATATAACAACCCCACAGCAAAAATAAAAATAAACGGAAGCTTATCAGAGAAATTTGGAATGAGTAATGGGACAAGACAGGGGTGTCCCCTGTCACCCCCATTGTTCGTGTTAACCCTGGAACCATTACTGGCAAAAATTAGACAAAATGTAGACATAAAAGGAGTGAAGGTAAATCAAGAAGAACACAAAGTCGCAGCATACGCTGATGACTTGCTATTCATTGTCACAAATCCAAGGATTACTCTCCCAAATATTCAAAAGGAGCTAAAAGATTATGGAAAGTTGTCAAACTTTAAAATAAATCCAATAAAATCAGAGATTCTAAATATAAGGTTAAATACTCAGGAAGAACAAAGTATAAAAACACACTTCCCATATACGTGGACAAAAGAAAAATTAAAATACTTAGGGATATATTTAACACCTCAAACTGAAAAATTATACCAAGCGAATTATATACCGTTACTGAATGAAATAAAAACAGAAATAAGAAAGAAATCAAATGGTCAAATCTCATGGATTGGAAGAAACAATGTTGTTAAGATGTTTATCTTGCCAAAAATCTTATATAGCTTCTCTTTATTGCCAATAAACATCCCCGCAATCTTTTTTAGGGTAATTAGAACCTTACTGACAAAGTATATATGGCAGTGGAAAAAACCCAGAGTACAGTACAAGACCCTGACAAGAAGCAAAGCACAGGGAGGATTAGCCACCCCAGACATAGAGAGGTACTATAAGGCGGTAATTATTTCACGAATGGTGGACTGGACAAAAATAGAAAGGAGAGAAAAAAGATGGGTAGAGATAGAATGTACACAAAATAATAATCAGTTACACAAAACAATTTGGATTCCACCAAAATATAGGGAAACACAGGGAGCACATGAATTGACAAAGGTAGTTTATAAAATATGGGATGGAATAAATAAACAACTGAAATGGGAATACAACTCACCAATGATAGCATTAAATGGCACTAAATACTTCCCACCTGGGGAGGAAGAACAGGGAGGAAATTGGATAGGGAACACTCAATTAAAAGATATTTTACACAAAGGGCACATAAAAACACTTCAGAAATTAAAACAAGAAAATAATAATATAAAAATAGATAATTGGAGATATCTCCAGCTGAAACATTTTGTCAGCTCATTACCACAGCCGATTAGGTCGGAAAAAAATCTTAACAATATCGAGAAACTGAGCTACTCCCCCATGCAAAGGCATGGAGTGTCTCAGATTTACAAAATGCTGACGGAATGGCACAGTATGGAAAAACCTCCATATATAGGAAAATGGGAGAAAGAAATAGGAACATATTTGCAAGGACAGGAGCTTGGGACTGTACTAGGGATGGCTGGATCCACAGCCATAGATGTTAGTACTACAGAATTAAACTATAAATGTCTATATAGGTGGTACATCACCCCAGAAGTGATAAATAAATACCAACCAGGCAAGACAGATAAATGCTGGCGGGATTGCGGCAACATAGGTACAATCTATCATTTATTTTGGGATTGTCCCAAAATAAGAGATTTTTGGCTAGAGGTAAGACAACTGATTGAAGATATCACCGAAATAAAAGTACCGGACGATCCATGGGCATGCCTATTTCACAAAACAACAATACCCTTAAAAAAATATAAAATGACTCTGGTCCCAACCATGCTAAATACAGCAAAAGGAACCATACCAAAAAAGTGGAGAGAAAAGGAGAGCCCGAAAATAAAGGAATGGTGTAAAAAGATAAATAATAACTATAATATGGAATACCTATGTAATACACAAGAGGAGATTCCAAGAAATATGAAAAGAAAATGGGGGAAATGGAAAGAATTTAAAAAATCAACTAAATATATTGAATTAAACAATTAAGCATATCTACCATGGGGAGACATTCTAGAGTGAAACGGCTGGCAAGAAGGGGAGGAATTCTGGGAGGAAGGGGGAGGGTGGGAAGGGAAAAAATATATGAAATTTAATGTATATTTTTCTTTTTTTGTGTGCCTTTTTGATGCATAATTTAACTATGTAATCTGCGAATTTAAATCAAATTGGTGGAACTCTGTTATATTGAGATTTTATATGCAAATAAAAATAAAGTAAAAAAAAAAAAAAAAAAATTGGGTAATAGGGGAAATGATGGTTGAAAATCCTCTAATGAATCTTCGATAGAAGTTTGCAAAACCAATGAAACGTTGGATTCCTTTTTTATCAGTGGGAGCAGGCCAGTCTAGAATCGCAGCAACCTTCTGAGGGTCCATCTCTATGCCTCCGGTAGAAATTATCAGTCCCAGGAACTGGATGCTCAACCGCTCAAACTCACACTTCTCTGGTTTGGCATATAGACCATGTTGTCGAAGACGAGTTAGCACCTTCCTTACATGTTCCCTGTGAATCTCCAAAGAAGAAGAGAATATCAAAATGTCGTCCAGATAGACAATAACAAAAAGGTCTAAAAAGTCTCGAAAAATATCATTGACAAAATGCTGAAATGTAGCAGGTGCATTACACAAACCGAAGGGCATCACCAGGTATTCAAAGTGCCCAAATCGGGTACGAAATGCCGTCTTCCATTAATCCCCGGCCCGTATGCGGACCAAGTTATACGCTCCTCGAAGATCCAGTTTTGTAAAGATCGTTGCTGATCTGAGTTTTTGAAAAAGTTCGGGTACCAAGGGTAAGGGGTACCGGTTCTTGATTGTGACTTTGTTAAGTTCACGGTAGTCGACACAAGGTCGAAGGGAATGATCCTTCTTCTCAACAAAGAAAATGCCCGCTCCGGCCGGAGAGGTGGAAGGGCGGATGAACCCCTTTTTCAAGCTTTCATCAATATAGTCCTTTAGGGCCAAGAGTTCTGGTTCAGATAAGGGAAAAATCCTACCGAAAGGTACCTCAGCCCCGGGGAGTAACTCGATTGGACAGTCATAAGACCGGTGAGGGGGAAGAGTTTCTGCCCCCTTTTTGCTAAAGACATCCAGAAAGTCCAGGTAGGCAGTAGGAACAGATTTATAAACTTCGGAGTCTGAGTCCATACATAACAAAGGTGAACCAGGGGAATCTGATAAGCAGTGCTGGCAGCAATAGGAAGAGTTGAACTGGATCTCTTGTGTAATCCAATTGATGTGTGGGTTATGAGCCTGCAGCCACGGCATCCCCAAGATGATAGGAAAGAAGGGTGAGGCGATGACATCAAGACATAAGAGTTCATTATGGCAGGAAGCAATGATGACAGGTACTGGTATGGTCTCCTGTGAGACTAGTCCGGATTTAATAGCGGATCCGTCCGCAAGGTGAACAGAAAGCTTCCGAGTCTTGGGTTGCAGAGGGATCTGATGCTTGGCAGCAAAGGTTTGGTCAATAAAGCAACTACAGGCTCCTGAGTCAATGATAGCTGGAACCTGAATAACTCTTTCTGGGAACTGTAATAGAACAGAGATATTTAGATGAGAAGAGTTGTTAAGCTGAGTGAAAGGCCTGGGAGAGGAGATAGACAGGCACTTACGGAGTTTGGCAGGACAGTTCCTCACATAATGACCTGGTTCCCCGCAGTACATACACAGATTATTCAGACGCCTGCGTTGGCGTTCTTCCTGGGTGAGCGAGGGACGGAGTAGGCCCGAGCTGCATAGGTTCAGCGAAATCACCAGCAGATCCTGAATTCTCAACGAGAGCGGGACCAGGAGGACTGGGGACCCGAGGAAGCATCCATACAGGGCGATAAACTCCGGTAGACCTCTCAGACCTGCGCTCCCTTAACCTCCGATCGATCTGAATAGAGAGCTTGATGAGATCGTCCAGGGAATGTGGCACTCCAACTCTGGCAAGTTCATCCTTTAGGGATTCTGAGAGTCCCATACGAAACTGGTAACGGAGAGCTGCGTTATTCCAATTTGTATCTGCACTCCAACGTCTGAAATCAGAGACATAGTCCTCGACCATTCTGCGGCCTTGTTGGAGAGAATAAAGCGCAGTTTCTGCAGTGGCGGTGCGTTGAGGGTCTTCATAAATCTGGGCCATGTCCTCAAAGAAGGAGGATAGAGTATTAAGGGAAGCAGCCTTCTGTTCCAATAGGCAGTGGGCCCATGACTGGGGCTCACCCAGTAGCAAGGAAACCACGAATCCAACCTTTGTGGTTTCCAATGAAAAGGTGCGAGGCTGTAGGGCAAAGTACAGTTCACAAGCAGTGCGGAAGGCTCTAAATTTGCTGCGGTCACCAGAGAATCTTTCTGGGATAGGCACTCTGGGTTCTGGAGGTAACATCACAACTGATGGAGGTGCAGGGTTTCCGGTGGAGGATGAGGAAGCAGCACTGGGAGCGGAGGTAGTAGAGGAGAGGGATAGGACCCGTTCCTCCAGTTGAACATAACCTTCCTGTAAGCTCTTCACGGCCTGTGTAAGGCCAGCCAGGTGTTGGCAATGTTCATCCATGGGAGAGGTTCCTCGCTCAGGCTCAGACATGGCTGTCTCGTACTATCACGTACCTGGCGGGTGGAGCCTGAATATGCTGAGGAAGGCCTCTCTTACACCTCTGACTCGGGGCCCCTGGTAGTGTAAACAGGAGGCGCAGGAGTACAGAGTCGCACGAGTGCCTGATGGCGTGCTGGTGCTGGTTAATAGCAGAGTAGGATGTCAGGTGGCCACAGAACTCCAGTGGAGAGAAGGCAGCGGGTGTGACTGGGAGCTTCCAGGAACTGAAAGTAAGCAGAGTTAAACAAGCCGGGTCATACACAGGAAGAGCAGATCAGATTAAATCGTTGGAGCAGAAGGATGGTCAAGGTCAAGCCGAGGTCGATGCAGGCAGAAGGCAGGGTTGGTCAAAAGCAAGCCGGGTTGGTATTTCACAGGAGACAGGTAGCAGATGCAGGAACAAACAGGGGAAGCTGAAGACGAGACAGCACTGAACCTGTGTGCTGATCCAGCTTAAATAGTGCTGTTCCTTGATGAGAAGGGTGGAGCCAGGATTAGCCTGTGGGTTTAACTAATCCTCTGCCAGAGCTTTCCTGACAGAAACTGAGTAGGTAGAACCTTCCTCGACACTTCTTTGTCTTTGTCACTCACGGACCTATACATGGACCTATGCAGATCATCCGCTGTGGAGATATATGTAGAACAGTTCTCAAAGGACCCCAATGCCGCAGGGAAGGTGAACATTTGAGTAGTTTGAAGATTTAAAAATACACTCAAACTTGCTTAAAAATAGTTGGTTGTGCAGTAGTTTAATGGGTAAGTGTTTCTATAGCTTTTACATTTTAGAAAAGGCCACTTAATCGTCAACTATTGCAGCCATAGACTCCAAAAAATGGCAGAGAATTGCACACAGGATGTCAAATCAATGAGACCAGAAATAAACCAAGTAGTGTGAGATGGCTTTAGCTCTGCTTTCCACCTGCAGGAGAGATTCCTCAAATGTATTTGGCCCCCTAATGGGCTTAATTGGTAAGTCCTCAATGATTAGGCCCACCGGGGGGTTGAAAGGCATCTCAAGGATATATTTTGCGACTGGAGAGCAGAGATGACGCCATCTCATACTACTTGGTTCATTTCTGGTCACAGTGAGTCGACGTCCTGTGTGTTATTGGGCCACAATTTTTTGCAGCACATTGTAGCCTGATAAGCTGTTTTACACGATCGGTACCGATCTGGAACATGTCATGATGGCTTATATCAGTTTTAGGAGCATAAGAGGGGTACTTTTTTAATGTGCTGCACTACATATTGCAGCACACAGAGCCCTAATGCCTGGACTGGGAAGATTTTTCTATTCACCGTTTTTGGCAGCAGAAGCCAATCTTGGATCTCTAGATAGAGCATAAGAAACAAAAAATAAAAACCCGACTGAACTCAACCTCAATGTGCAAAAATATATAATGTATCCCTATATGGATGTTTATATACAGTATCTCACAAAAGTGAGTACACCCCCTCACATTTTTGTAAATATTTTATTATATCTTTTCATGTGACAATATTGAAGAAATTACACTTTGCCACAATGTAATTTGCTGTCCCCTCAAAAATACTCAACACACACTGATTAATGTCTAAACTGCTGGCAACAAAAGTGAGTACACCTCTATATGAAAATGTCCAAATTGGGCCCAATTAGCCATTTTCCCTCCCCGCTGCCATGCGACTAGTTAATGTTACAAGAACTCAGGTGTGAATGGGGAGCAGGTGTGTTAAATTTGGTGTTATCTCTCTCACTCTCTCATACTGGTCACTAGAAGTTCAATATGGCACCACATGGCAAAGAACTCTCTGAGGATCTGAAAAAAAAGAATTGTTGCTCTACATAAAGATGGCCTAGGCTATAAGAAGATTGCCAAGACCCTGAAACTGAGCTGCAGCACGGCGGCCAAGACCATACAGTGGTTTAACAGGACCGGTTTCACTCAGAACAGGCCTCGCCATGGTCGACCAAACAAGTTGAGTGCACGTGCTCAGCGTCATATCCAGAGGTTGTTTTTGGGAAATAGGCGTATGAGTGCTGCCAGCATTACTGCAGAGGTTGAAGGGGTGGGGGGTCAGCCTGTCAGTGCTCAGACCATACGTCGCACACTGCATCAAATTGCTCTGCATGGCTGTTGTCCCAGAAGGAAGCCTCTTCTAAAGATGATGCAGAAGAAAGCCTGCAAACAGTTTGCTGAAGACAAGCAGACTAAGAACATTGATTGAAGGGCATTCACTAATAGATATAAATAAATAGATAAATTGCTAAGTGAAAACAAGTCCTTATATCTCAAAATTAATAAATGTGCAAAAATATCAAGTTCATGTGTACATCAAAGTGCCAGTGCTGCAGCTGTTACTGAAAACCCTACACCCCAGACCCAGAGGACACCCACTCAACAGACCCTATGGTTATAATAACCCCACTCCCCACTACAGAGGGAATTTTTAAAACAGAGGCTATGGAAGACCCCCTTGGAGAGAACACAGAGGTAGGGGTGCTTATTGGGGACCCCCACAAGGCCAAACATACCAATGGAGACCAAGGGGACAATACAGGGGACATCCTTCCCAATATCATACAGCAGAAGAAAGAAGAGAGAATGTAGAGGAGGGTAGGGGAAAAGGGAAAAGAGAAACGTAGGTTCAGGCCTATTTAATCTCAGTAGTGCCAATTTCAATAATGAAGAACTTAAAATACTGGACCTGGGATTAAAATATGCACCACCCAAAAACATAGACAAACATTTGTGAGAAAACTAAACATTAAAAAAAATGTTGCAGCTAAAACACAAGAAACCATTAATATGGATCATCAATTTGTACATAGTGGACTGAGAAATAACCCTAAAATTAGCAGTAACCACTGTTTAGAGGTGTTCATATGAATGGTAGAACAAGATATAGAATCCAATGACATACACCCCATTAGAGGCAGTAAACAAATTAAACAAGGAATTCCAGCTTTAGAAAAGAAAAAAGACATCATTATCAGACCAGCTGATAAAGGTGGGGGTATAGTGGTCATGGAAAAAAAAGACTACCTTTTGGAACCTAATCGTTTGGTAGAGGACCCCGACACGTATGCAAAATTGAAAGGAGATCCGTTAAATAAACTAAAAGCCAAATTGACAGAAAAAATTAAAAAGGCACACAAAGAAGGCATACTAGACAAAAAGGAAACCAAATATTTGATACCAGAGGCCCCAAAAATGCCTAGCATCTATCAAGTATCCTAAGATACATAAAAATTCAGAAAAACCTCCATGCCCATTATAAATGGTGTGGATTTATTATACTCTAAAGTTGGAGAATATTTAGACCATTACCTCCAACCAATAGCACAAAGTTTCCCTTCCTACCTTAAAGACAGTAGGGATTTGTTAAATTACATTAAAAACATTTCGATTTCGGAAGAAACTATTATGGCCAGTGTAGATGTGAATTCACTATACACTAATATCAAGCAAAAGGATGCTTTAAACCTTTTAGAAACAGCAATGGGCAACAATTATTTTTGACATAATAAACTTTTTTACAAACAGGTGAGAAGAGTTGCCATGGGAGTGAAATATGCTCCCACGGTAGCAAGTATCCTCATGGGTAAATGGGAATCTGAAAATATTTATTTAAAACCCCATCCATATCTAAAGGCCTATAGAGGTATATCGATGACATCTTCATTGTTTGGGAAGGACCAGAGAATACATTTAGAAAATGTATCCAACATATGAATAATAATAAATATGATATATCATTAACGGCTAATTACAGCACAGAGAGGGTTAACTATATAGATTTGTAAATTTTCAAACAAGGCAGCCAATTATTTACCAAAACGCACTTTATGGAAACGAATAGGAACAGCTATATCCCTACCAATAGTGGACATCACCCGAAGTGGATAACAGGAATACCCAAAGGCCAGTTACTAAGGATTAAAAGAAATTGTAATTTAATAGAAGACTATGAGGAGCAAACTAATATATTAATAAATAGGTTTGTAGAAAAAGGATATAAACAGACCAAATCACATAAAGTACAACAGAATATTGATAAATTGGATAGAGAAGAATTACTAAAATCAAAACCAAAACAAAAAGAAGAATTCAATGTAACCTTTTGCACAGAATTTAACCAACAATATAGACAATTAGAAAAAAAATGTAAAAAACATTGGCCCTTTGCTGAGAGACCCCATTTTTAAAGAAAAATTACCCGAAAGGCCCAAATTTATATACAGGCGTCCACCCACACTTAGGAATAAAATAGTTAAAAGCATCCCAGATCCCCCCAAGAAAATGGTCACATTTTTTGACAAGGTGGGATTTTTTAGGTACGGAAAATGCATTACTTGCAGAACCTTCCAAAAACGAGGGGAAAAAAAAAACACTTTAAATCTAATACTACCTCATCAATTCATGAAATCTCAAAATGTATTACGTGTAGTAGTACACACGTCACATATCTGCTAGAATGTGAGCGTGGGCTACAATATACGTAGGTAGGACCAACATAATTTGTCCAACCAATTTAGATTACATCATAATAAGGACCCCAGCAAATTATCCTTTTGCGGAATAGATAGAATAGAAAAACATTGGAGGGACACTAATATGGAAATGGCCATCTCCCAAACGAGACTAAATGGATCTACCAGCTCCAAAGTATGACACCTGCAGGATTAAATGTAGAACTGGACATTAATTGCTTCATTAACTGGTATGTATGAATAATTCTGATGACATATATATTTTATGTAGTGTCAATGTGAGGTGCCGAATCTATAATAGGTGCTAATAAATATTATAAATAGAATAAATATGAAAGTGTAATAAATAAATATACATAAATATCAATATTCCAAATATCTGTATATGAAAATACTTTTAGATCTAAAAATAAATACAAACACATCCACTCTTTAAATTCATAAAGTGCAATAGCAATTATCTTTGTGCCATAAAATCCACCACAAAAAGTGTCATAAGGTGCTGAGTTAATCCTTTCAGAAAAGTGCTTGTGCTTGAGATGATCTTTCACCCAATAGTGCAGGGGGTGACTCACCAGAAATCCCAGGGCCTCCAGAGCCCAGTTAGCTCTGGATATAGTGTCAGATTCCTTGGATATACAATGGGCGCTTTCCCTTGATTTATTGCCTTTGGTCCGGTGATCACAAGCTGTTCGTCACTTCCGCCCGCTGTTGAAACGCATTGTGGAACGCACGCTGTACCAAGTGGTGTTCACACACATTTTTACTGATCTTTGCTCTTTGGATGTGCACAATTATATGTGAGTGTATCTGCTTATTATATTAAAAAAAACCTTTTGCAAATGGTATTGCTCTATCCTATGCCTTCATTTTATTCTTGGGAAACGGTAATAACATCCTGAATGGAAGAATATTGAGAGGATAATTGAAGGCAATCCAGGGTGAATCAAGGGAAAGCGCCCATTGTATATCCAAGGAATCTGACACTATATCCAGAGCTAACTGGGCCCTGGTATTTCTGGTGAGTCACCCCTGCACTATTGAGTGAAGGATCATCTCAAGCACAAGCACTTTTCTGAAAGGATTTACTCAGCACCTTATGACTAGTGTTGAGCGAACACGGACTGTATTATTCGTGTTCGTACCGAATAATTGGATTTTTTTTACCCGAACACGGACACGGACACTTTACTGTATGTTCGGGTAAAAATCCGTGTTCGGTCGTTTTATTTCCGGGTTTTGCATGCTTTGGCGCTCTTTTCATGGCGGGCTTTCAACAGCCAATCAACAATCGTTTAACTGGTGTGCCTTAAGCCATCCCAGCCATGCCTGCAAATGTCTTAGTAGCTGTGATTGGCCGTCTGAAGCATGTGACCAAGTCTTTATAAGTTCGAGGCAGCCGCCGCAGCAGCGTCATTCTGCTGCTTAGCTAAGGGACAGAGCACACATCAATGTGCTGGCTGCTGATTAGGGAAAGATAGGCAGGAAAAAACCATTTGTGTCCGGATAGAATTGAGGGACAGGTCGGAGTGTTTAGGCAGGGCGAGTTGTAGGCATTTTAGGGATAGAGTCTGCTGAATTATAGGGTCAGTGTCTTCTACAAACTACAATCGATATTGCTGTGTGGGGGGTGGGGTGAATCTGCACTCAATCCTGATCTACGATCTCTTCTCAATCCTGTTAGGGACAGAGTCTGCTGAATTTTAGGGAAACTGTGTTCTACAAACTACAATCGATATTGCTGTGTGGTGTGGGATTGGAGATAGGCAGGTGTCAGTGATCCACATCCATTTTTCTGTGTGTGAGCTGCAGTGAACACAATCTTTTTGGGCTGCAGTGAACACAATCTTTTTGGGCTGCAGTGAACACAATCTTTTTGGGCTGCAGTGAACACAATCTTTTTGGGCTGCAGTGAACACAATCTTTTTGGGGTGCAGTGAACAAAATCTTTTTGGGGTGCAGTGAACACAATCCTTTTTGGTGTGCAGTGAACACAATCTTTGTGGGGTGCAGTGAACAAAATCCTTTGTGGGGTGCAGTGAACACAATCTTTTTGGGGTGCAGTGAATGAAATCCTTTTTGGGGTGCAGTGAACAACATCCTTTTTGGGGTGCAGTGAACACAATCTTTTTGGGGTGCAGTGAACAAAATCCTTTGTGGGGTGCAGTGAACACAATCTTTTTGGGGTGCAGTGAACACAATCTTTTTGGGGTGGAGTGAACAACATCCTTTTTGGGGTGCAGTGAACAAAATCCTTTTTGGGGTGCAGTGAACAAAATCATTTTTGGGGTGCAGTGAACACAATCTTTTTGGGGTGCAGTGAACACAATCTTTGTGGGGTGCAGTGAACACAATCTTTTTGGGGTGGAGTGAACAACATCCTTTTTGGGGTGCAGTGAACAACATCCTTTTTGGGGTGCAGTGAACACAATCTTTTTGGGGTGCAGTGAACACAATCTTTGTGGGGTGCAGTGAACAGAATCTTTGTGGGGTGCAGTGAACACAATCTTTGGGGGGTACAGTGAACACAATCTTTTTGGGGTGCAGTGAACACAATCTTTGTGGGGTGCAGTGAACACAATCTTTTTGGGGTGGAGTGAACAAAATCATTTTTGGGGTGCAGTGAACAACATCCTTTTTGGGGTGCAGTGATCAAAATCCTTTTTGGGGTGCAGTGAACACAATCTTTTTGGGGTGCAGTGAACAAAATCCTTTGTGGGGTGCAGTGAACAGAATCTTTGTGGGGTGCAGTGAACACAATCTTTGGGGGGGTACAGTGAACACAATCTTTTTGGGGTGCAGTGAACACAATCTTTGTGGGGTACAGTGAACAGAATCTTTGTGGGGTGCAGTGAACACAATCTTTGGGGGGTACAGTGAACACAATCTTTTTGGGGTGCAGTGAACACAATCTTTGGGGGGTACAGTGAACACAATCTTTTTGGGGTGCAGTGAACACAATCTTTGTGGGGTGCAGTGAACACAATCTTTGGGGGGGTACAGTGAACACAATCTTTTTGGGGTGCAGTGAACAACATCCTTTTAGGGTGCAGTGAACACAATCTTTGTGGGGTGCAGTGAACAACATCCTTTTAGGGTGCAGTGAACACAATCTTTGTGGGGTACAGTGAACAGAATCTTTGTGGGGTGCAGTGAACACAATCTTTGGGGGGTACAGTGAACACAATCTTTGTGAGGTGCAGTGAACACAATCTTTGTGGGGTGCAGTGAACACAATCATTGTGGGGTGCAGGGAACTCAATCTTTGTGGGGTACAGTGAACACAATCTCATACTTCTGAAGATTTGAGGGTGCTGCCTGTTCCATACTCCCCCTACTCCTCATCTAGCCTTTTAGGGGTACAAACAATAGTAATTGGGGCCTAGTGTGGTTGTGTACGTGTGATATACATACACTTTTTTTGGATCATATTTTCTATTCCGCTATTTAATCAAAAACCTTTGGGGATCAGTTAAATTGGGGGATAGTCTGTGTTGGTACGTGTGAGAGAGATCCACCTTTCCAAGTTGTTGGGGTTCATCTCATACTTCTGAAGGTTTGAGGGTGCTGCCTGTTCCATACTCCCCCTACTCCTAGCCTTTTAGGGGTACAAACAATAGTAATTGGGGCCTAGTGTGGTTGTGTACGTGTGATATACATACACTTTTTTTGGATCATATTTTCTATTCCGCTATTTAATCAAAAACCTTTGGGGATCAGTTAAATTGGGGGATAGTCTGTGTTGGTACGTGTGAGAGAGATCCACCTTTCCAAGTTGTTGGGGTTCATCTCATACTTCTGAAGGTTTGAGGGTGCTGCCTGTTCCATACCCCCCCTACTCCTCATCTAGCCTTTTAGGGGTACAAACAATAGTAATTGGGGCCTAGTGTGGTTGTGTACGTGTGATATACATACACTTTTTTTGGATCATATTTTCTATTCCGCTATTTAATCAAAAACCTTTGGGGATCAGTTAAATTGGGGGATAGTCTGTGTTGGTACGTGTGAGAGAGATCCACCTTTCCAAGTTGTTGGGGTTCATCTCATACTTCTGAAGGTTTGAGGGTGCTGCCTGTTCCATACTCCCCCTACTCCTCATCTAGCCTTTTAGGGGTACAAACAATAGTAATTGGGGCCCAGTGTGGTTGTGTACGTGTGATATACATACACTTTTTTTGGATCATATTTTCTATTCCGCTATTTAATCAAAAACCTTTGGGGATCAGTTAAATTGGGGGATAGTCTGTGTTGGTACGTGTGAGAGAGATCCAACTTTCCAAGTTGTTGGGGTTCATCTCATACTTCTGAAGGTTTGAGGGTGCTGCCTGTTCCATACTCCCCCTACTCCTCATCTAGCCTTTTAGGGGTTCAAACAATAGTAATTGGGGCCCAGTGTGGTTGTGTACGTGTGATATACATACACTTTTTTTGGATCATATTTTCTATTCCGCTATTTAATCAAAAACCTTTGGGGATCAGTTAAATTGGGGGATAGTCTGTGTTGGTACGTGTGAGAGAGATCCACCTTTCCAAGTTTTTGGGGTTCATCTCATACTTCTGAAGGTTTGAGGGTGCTGCCTGTTCCATACCCCCCCTACTCCTCATCTAGCCTTTTAGGGGTACAAACAATAGTAATTGGGGCCTAGTGTGGTTGTGTACGTGTGATATACATACACTTTTTTTGGATCATATTTTCTATTCCGCTATTTAATCAAAAACCTTTGGGGATCAGTTAAATTGGGGGATAGTCTGTGTTGGTACGTGTGAGAGAGATCCACCTTTCCAAGTTGTTGGGGTTCATCTCATACTTCTGAAGGTTTGAGGGTGCTGCCTGTTCCATACCCCCCCTACTCCTCATCTAGCCTTTTAGGGGTACAAACAATAGTAATTGGGGCCTAGTGTGGTTGTGTACGTGTGATATACATACACTTTTTTTGGATCATATTTTCTATTCCGCTATTTAATCAAAAACCTTTGGGGATCAGTTAAATTGGGGGATAGTCTGTGTTGGTACGTGTGAGAGAGATCCACCTTTCCAAGTTTTTGGGGTTCATCTCATACTTCTGAAGATTTGAGGGTGCTGCCTGTTCCATACCCCCCCTACTCCTCATCTAGCCTTTTAGGGGTACAAACAATAGTAATTGGGGCCTAGTGTGGTTGTGTACGTGTGATATACATACACTTTTTTTGGATCATATTTTCTATTCCGCTATTTAATCAAAAACCTTTGGGGATCAGTTAAATTGGGGGATAGTCTGTGTTGGTACGTGTGAGAGAGATCCACCTTTCCAAGTTGTTGGGGTTCATCTCATACTTCTGAAGGTTTGAGGGTGCTGCCTGTTCCATACCCCCCCTACTCCTCATCTAGCCTTTTAGGGGTACAAACAATAGTAATTGGGGCCTAGTGTGGTTGTGTACGTGTGATATACATACACTTTTTTTGGATCATATTTTCTATTCCGCTATTTAATCAAAAACCTTTGGGGATCAGTTAAATTGGGGGATAGTCTGTGTTGGTACGTGTGAGAGAGATCCACCTTTCCAAGTTGTTGGGGTTCATCTCATACTTCTGAAGGTTTGAGGGTGCTGCCTGTTCCATACCCCCCCTACTCCTCATCTAGCCTTTTAGGGGTACAAACAATAGTAATTGGGGCCTAGTGTGGTTGTGTACGTGTGATATACATACACTTTTTTTGGATCATATTTTCTATTCCGCTATTTAATCAAAAACCTTTGGGGATCAGTTAAATTGGGGGATAGTCTGTGTTGGTACGTGTGAGAGAGATCCACCTTTCCAAGTTGTTGGGGTTCATCTCATACTTCTGAAGGTTTGAGGGTGCTGCCTGTTCCATACCCCCCCTACTCCTCATCTAGCCTTTTAGGGGTACAAACAATAGTAATTGGGGCCTAGTGTGGTTGTGTACGTGTGATATACATACACTTTTTTTGGATCATATTTTCTATTCCGCTATTTAATCAAAAACCTTTGGGGATCAGTTAAATTGGGGGATAGTCTGTGTTGGTACGTGTGAGAGAGATCCACCTTTCCAAGTTTTTGGGGTTCATCTCATACTTCTGAAGATTTGAGGGTGCTGCCTGTTCCATACCCCCCCTACTCCTCATCTAGCCTTTTAGGGGTACAAACAATAGTAATTGGGGCCTAGTGTGGTTGTGTACGTGTGATATACATACACTTTTTTTGGATCATATTTTCTATTCCGCTATTTAATCAAAAACCTTTGGGGATCAGTTAAATTGGGGGATAGTCTGTGTTGGTACGTGTGAGAGAGATCCACCTTTCCAAGTTGTTGGGGTTCATCTCATACTTCTGAAGGTTTGAGGGTGCTGCCTGTTCCATACTCCCCCTACTCCTAGCCTTTTAGGGGTACAAACAATAGTAATTGGGGCCTAGTGTGGTTGTGTACGTGTGATATACATACACTTTTTTTGGATCATATTTTCTATTCCGCTATTTAATCAAAAACCTTTGGGGATCAGTTAAATTGGGGGATAGTCTGTGTTGGTACGTGTGAGAGAGATCCACCTTTCCAAGTTGTTGGGGTTCATCTCATACTTCTGAAGGTTTGAGGGTGCTGCCTGTTCCATACCCCCCCTACTCCTCATCTAGCCTTTTAGGGGTACAAACAATAGTAATTGGGGCCTAGTGTGGTTGTGTACGTGTGATATACATACACTTTTTTTGGATCATATTTTCTATTCCGCTATTTAATCAAAAACCTTTGGGGATCAGTTAAATTGGGGGATAGTCTGTGTTGGTACGTGTGAGAGAGATCCACCTTTCCAAGTTGTTGGGGTTCATCTCATACTTCTGAAGGTTTGAGGGTGCTGCCTGTTCCATACCCCCCCTACTCCTCATCTAGCCTTTTAGGGGTACAAACAATAGTAATTGGGGCCTAGTGTGGTTGTGTACGTGTGATATACATACACTTTTTTTGGATCATATTTTCTATTCCGCTATTTAATCAAAAACCTTTGGGGATCAGTTAAATTGGGGGATAGTCTGTGTTGGTACGTGTGAGAGAGATCCACCTTTCCAAGTTTTTGGGGTTCATCTCATACTTCTGAAGATTTGAGGGTGCTGCCTGTTCCATACCCCCCCTACTCCTCATCTAGCCTTTTAGGGGTACAAACAATAGTAATTGGGGCCTAGTGTGGTTGTGTACGTGTGATATACATACACTTTTTTTGGATCATATTTTCTATTCCGCTATTTAATCAAAAACCTTTGGGGATCAGTTAAATTGGGGGATAGTCTGTGTTGGTACGTGTGAGAGAGATCCACCTTTCCAAGTTGTTGGGGTTCATCTCATACTTCTGAAGGTTTGAGGGTGCTGCCTGTTCCATACTCCCCCTACTCCTAGCCTTTTAGGGGTACAAACAATAGTAATTGGGGCCTAGTGTGGTTGTGTACGTGTGATATACATACACTTTTTTTGGATCATATTTTCTATTCCGCTATTTAATCAAAAACCTTTGGGGATCAGTTAAATTGGGGGATAGTCTGTGTTGGTACGTGTGAGAGAGATCCACCTTTCCAAGTTGTTGGGGTTCATCTCATACTTCTGAAGGTTTGAGGGTGCTGCCTGTTCCATACCCCCCCTACTCCTCATCTAGCCTTTTAGGGGTACAAACAATAGTAATTGGGGCCTAGTGTGGTTGTGTACGTGTGATATACATACACTTTTTTTGGATCATATTTTCTATTCCGCTATTTAATCAAAAACCTTTGGGGATCAGTTAAATTGGGGGATAGTCTGTGTTGGTACGTGTGAGAGAGATCCACCTTTCCAAGTTGTTGGGGTTCATCTCATACTTCTGAAGGTTTGAGGGTGCTGCCTGTTCCATACCCCCCCTACTCCTCATCTAGCCTTTTAGGGGTACAAACAATAGTAATTGGGGCCTAGTGTGGTTGTGTACGTGTGATATACATGCACTTTTTTTGGATCATATTTTCTATTCCGCTATTTAATCAAAAACCTTTGGGGATCAGTTAAATTGGGGGATAGTCTGTGTTGGTACGTGTGAGAGAGATCCACCTTTCCAAGTTTTTGGGGTTCATCTCATACTTCTGAAGATTTGAGGGTGCTGCCTGTTCCATACCCCCCCTACTCCTCATCTAGCCTTTTAGGGGTACAAACAATAGTAATTGGGGCCTAGTGTGGTTGTGTACGTGTGATATACATACACTTTTTTTGGATCATATTTTCTATTCCGCTATTTAATCAAAAACCTTTGGGGATCAGTTAAATTGGGGGATAGTCTGTGTTGGTACGTGTGAGAGAGATCCACCTTTCCAAGTTGTTGGGGTTCATCTCATACTTCTGAAGGTTTGAGGGTGCTGCCTGTTCCATACTCCCCCTACTCCTAGCCTTTTAGGGGTACAAACAATAGTAATTGGGGCCTAGTGTGGTTGTGTACGTGTGATATACATACACTTTTTTTGGATCATATTTTCTATTCCGCTATTTAATCAAAAACCTTTGGGGATCAGTTAAATTGGGGGATAGTCTGTGTTGGTACGTGTGAGAGAGATCCACCTTTCCAAGTTGTTGGGGTTCATCTCATACTTCTGAAGGTTTGAGGGTGCTGCCTGTTCCATACCCCCCCTACTCCTCATCTAGCCTTTTAGGGGTACAAACAATAGTAATTGGGGCCTAGTGTGGTTGTGTACGTGTGATATACATACACTTTTTTTGGATCATATTTTCTATTCCGCTATTTAATCAAAAACCTTTGGGGATCAGTTAAATTGGGGGATAGTCTGTGTTGGTACGTGTGAGAGAGATCCACCTTTCCAAGTTGTTGGGGTTCATCTCATACTTCTGAAGGTTTGAGGGTGCTGCCTGTTCCATACCCCCCCTACTCCTCATCTAGCCTTTTAGGGGTACAAACAATAGTAATTGGGGCCTAGTGTGGTTGTGTACGTGTGATATACATACACTTTTTTTGGATCATATTTTCTATTCCGCTATTTAATCAAAAACCTTTGGGGATCAGTTAAATTGGGGGATAGTCTGTGTTGGTACGTGTGAGAGAGATCCACCTTTCCAAGTTTTTGGGGTTCATCTCATACTTCTGAAGATTTGAGGGTGCTGCCTGTTCCATACCCCCCCTACTCCTCATCTAGCCTTTTAGGGGTACAAACAATAGTAATTGGGGCCTAGTGTGGTTGTGTACGTGTGATATACATACACTTTTTTTGGATCATATTTTCTATTCCGCTATTTAATCAAAAACCTTTGGGGATCAGTTAAATTGGGGGATAGTCTGTGTTGGTACGTGTGAGAGAGATCCACCTTTCCAAGTTGTTGGGGTTCATCTCATACTTCTGAAGGTTTGAGGGTGCTGCCTGTTCCATACTCCCCCTACTCCTAGCCTTTTAGGGGTACAAACAATAGTAATTGGGGCCTAGTGTGGTTGTGTACGTGTGATATACATACACTTTTTTTGGATCATATTTTCTATTCCGCTATTTAATCAAAAACCTTTGGGGATCAGTTAAATTGGGGGATAGTCTGTGTTGGTACGTGTGAGAGAGATCCACCTTTCCAAGTTGTTGGGGTTCATCTCATACTTCTGAAGGTTTGAGGGTGCTGCCTGTTCCATACCCCCCCTACTCCTCATCTAGCCTTTTAGGGGTACAAACAATAGTAATTGGGGCCTAGTGTGGTTGTGTACGTGTGATATACATACACTTTTTTTGGATCATATTTTCTATTCCGCTATTTAATCAAAAACCTTTGGGGATCAGTTAAATTGGGGGATAGTCTGTGTTGGTACGTGTGAGAGAGATCCACCTTTCCAAGTTGTTGGGGTTCATCTCATACTTCTGAAGGTTTGAGGGTGCTGCCTGTTCCATACTCCCCCTACTCCTCATCTAGCCTTTTAGGGGTACAAACAATAGTAATTGGGGCCCAGTGTGGTTGTGTACGTGTGATATACATACACTTTTTTTGGATCATATTTTCTATTCCGCTATTTAATCAAAAACCTTTGGGGATCAGTTAAATTGGGGGATAGTCTGTGTTGGTACGTGTGAGAGAGATCCACCTTTCCAAGTTGTTGGGGTTCATCTCATACTTCTGAAGGTTTGAGGGTGCTGCCTGTTCCATACTCCCCCTACTCCTCATCTAGCCTTTTAGGGGTACAAACAATAGTAATTGGGGCCTAGTGTGGTTGTGTACGTGTGATATACATACACTTTTTTTGGATCATATTTTCTATTCCGCTATTTAATCAAAAACCTTTGGGGATCAGTTAAATTGGGGGATAGTCTGTGTTGGTACGTGTGAGAGAGATCCACCTTTCCAAGTTGTTGGGGTTCATCTCATACTTCTGAAGGTTTGAGGGTGCTGCCTGTTCCATACTCCCCCTACTCCTCATCTAGCCTTTTAGGGGTACAAACAATAGTAATTGGGGCCTAGTGTGGTTGTGTACGTGTGATATACATACACTTTTTTTGGATCATATTTTCTATTCCGCTATTTAATCAAAAACCTTTGGGGATCAGTTAAATTGGGGGATAGTCTGTGTTGGTACGTGTGAGAGAGATCCACCTTTCCAAGTTGTTGGGGTTCATCTCATACTTCTGAAGGTTTGAGGGTGCTGCCTGTTCCATACTCCCCCTACTCCTAGCCTTTTAGGGGTACAAACAATAGTAATTGGGGCCTAGTGTGGTTGTGTACGTGTGATATACATACACTTTTTTTGGATCATATTTTCTATTCCGCTATTTAATCAAAAACCTTTGGGGATCAGTTAAATTGGGGGATAGTCTGTGTTGGTACGTGTGAGAGAGATCCACCTTTCCAAGTTGTTGGGGTTCATCTCATACTTCTGAAGGTTTGAGGGTGCTGCCTGTTCCATACCCCCCCTACTCCTCATCTAGCCTTTTAGGGGTACAAACAATAGTAATTGGGGCCTAGTGTGGTTGTGTACGTGTGATATACATACACTTTTTTTGGATCATATTTTCTATTCCGCTATTTAATCAAAAACCTTTGGGGATCAGTTAAATTGGGGGATAGTCTGTGTTGGTACGTGTGAGAGAGATCCACCTTTCCAAGTTGTTGGGGTTCATCTCATACTTCTGAAGGTTTGAGGGTGCTGCCTGTTCCATACTCCCCCTACTCCTCATCTAGCCTTTTAGGGGTACAAACAATAGTAATTGGGGCCTAGTGTGGTTGTGTACGTGTGATATACATACACTTTTTTTGGATCATATTTTCTATTCCGCTATTTAATCAAAAACCTTTGGGGATCAGTTAAATTGGGGGATAGTCTGTGTTGGTACGTGTGAGAGAGATCCACCTTTCCAAGTTGTTGGGGTTCATCTCATACTTCTGAAGGTTTGAGGGTGCTGCCTGTTCCATACTCCCCCTACTCCTCATCTAGCCTTTTAGGGGTACAAACAATAGTAATTGGGGCCTAGTGTGGTTGTGTACGTGTGATATACATACACTTTTTTTGGATCATATTTTCTATTCCGCTATTTAATCAAAAACCTTTGGGGATCAGTTAAATTGGGGGATAGTCTGTGTTGGTACGTGTGAGAGAGATCCACCTTTCCAAGTTTTTGGGGTTCATCTCATACTTCTGAAGATTTGAGGGTGCTGCCTGTTCCATACCCCCCCTACTCCTCATCTAGCCTTTTAGGGGTACAAACAATAGTAATTGGGGCCTAGTGTGGTTGTGTACGTGTGATATACATACACTTTTTTTGGATCATATTTTCTATTCCGCTATTTAATCAAAAACCTTTGGGGATCAGTTAAATTGGGGGATAGTCTGTGTTGGTACGTGTGAGAGAGATCCACCTTTCCAAGTTGTTGGGGTTCATCTCATACTTCTGAAGGTTTGAGGGTGCTGCCTGTTCCATACTCCCCCTACTCCTCATCTAGCCTTTTAGGGGTACAAACAATAGTAATTGGGGCCCAGTGTGGTTGTGTACGTGTGATATACATACACTTTTTTTGGATCATATTTTCTATTCCGCTATTTAATCAAAAACCTTTGGGGATCAGTTAAATTGGGGGATAGTCTGTGTTGGTACGTGTGAGAGAGATCCACCTTTCCAAGTTGTTGGGGTTCATCTCATACTTCTGAAGGTTTGAGGGTGCTGCCTGTTCCATACCCCCCCTACTCCTCATCTAGCCTTTTAGGGGTACAAACAATAGTAATTGGGGCCTAGTGTGGTTGTGTACGTGTGATATACATACACTTTTTTTGGATCATATTTTCTATTCCGCTATTTAATCAAAAACCTTTGGGGATCAGTTAAATTGGGGGATAGTCTGTGTTGGTACGTGTGAGAGAGATCCACCTTTCCAAGTTTTTGGGGTTCATCTCATACTTCTGAAGATTTGAGGGTGCTGCCTGTTCCATACTCCTCCTCCTACTGCTCAACCATCTTTTTAGGGGTACAAACAATAGTAGTTGGGGCCTAGTGTGGTGGTGTACGTGCGAGATACATACACTTTCTTTTTGATCATATTTTCTATTCCGCTATTCAATTAAAACCTTTGGGGATCAATTCAATTGCGAGATAGTCTGTGTCGGTACGTGTGAGATCCACCTTTCCAAGTTGTTGGGGTTCATCTCATACTTCTGAAGATTTGAGGGTGCTGCCTGTTCCATACTCCTGCTCCTACTGCTCAACCATCCTTTTAGGGGTACAAACAATAGTAATTGGGGCCTAGTGTGGTTGTGTACGTGCGAGATACATACACTTTTTTTGATCATATTTCCTATTCCGCTATTCAATAAAAACCTTTGAGGATCAATTGAATTGCGGGATAGTCTGTGTCGGTACGTGTGAGATCCACCTTTCCAAGTTTTTGGGGTTCATCTCATACTTCTGAAGATTTGAGGGTGCTGCCTGTTCCATACTCCTCCTCCTACTCCTCATCCATCCTTTTAGGGGTACAAACAATAGTAATTGGGGCCTAGTGTGGTTGTGTACGTGCGAGATACATACACTTTTTTTGATCATATTTCCTATTCCGCTATTCAATAAAAACCTTTGAGGATCAATTGAATTGCGGGATAGTCTGTGTCGGTACGTGTGAGATCCACCTTTCCAAGTTGTTGGGGTTCATCTCATACTTCTGAAGATTTGAGGGTGCTGTCTGTTCCATACTCCTCCTACTCCTCATCCATCCTTTTAGGGGTAGAAACAATAGTAATTGGGGCCTAGTGTGGTTTTGTACGTGCGAGATACATACACTTTTTTGGATCATATTTCCTATTCCGCTATTCAATAAAAACCTTTCTAGGGCAAGATCTTAAATTACAGAAATATGAGGAGACCGTCAAATAAGGGCCGTGGCCTGGGTCGTGGTGCTGCTGGTAGAGCTCCTGTTGCAAGGAGAGGACGTGGTCGATCTGTGCCAGCTACACGCACAAGTGAAACACCTTCCTCAAGTGTGAGTAGGCCACAGAACCTGCATCAGTATTTGGTTGGGCATCAAACGCCCCTAGAAGTGATGAGGCCAGAACAAGTTGAGGCGATAGTAGATTGGTTTGCTGCTGACAGTGCCTCCAGTTCCTTCACATTGTCTCCCACCCAGTCTACTGCAGAAAGGTCAGAGTTGGCACCTGCAGCCAATGTCCAACCGTCTTTCACCTCACCCCCTTGCAAATCAGGCCAGCAGTCTGAGCCCCAAGCCATACAGCAGTCTCTTATTCTTTTTGAGGACTCTGTCAGCAGGGTTTCCCAGGGCCATCCACCTAGCCCTGCCCCAGAAGTGGAAGAGATTGAGTGCAGCGATGCCCAACCACTTATTTCTCAAGATGAGTACATGCAAGGATCATCGCAGCACGTCTCCGATGATGACGAAACGCAGGTGCCAACTGCTGCGGCGTTCAGCATTGTGGAGACCGACAAGGAGGGCAGGGGTGAAGACTGGGTGGAAGATGATGTGGAGGACGATGAGGTCCTCGACCCCACATGGAATGAACGTCATGCAGGTGACCTGAGTAGTTTGGAGGAAGAGGCGGTGGTCGCACAGAGCCACCAGCACAGCAGAAGAGGGAGCAGGGTGCAGAAGCGGAGCGGCCGTGCCCTAGACACTACGCCCGCTACTGCCCAACGCAGCAAGGGAACGAGCGCACCAAAGTCAGCTCAAAGGAGTTCTCTAGCGTGGAAGTTCTTTAGAAAATGTGCTGATGACAGGACACGAGTGGTTTGCACCCTGTGCAATCAGAGCTTGAAGCGAGGCATAAACCTTCTCAACCTGAGCACAACCTGCATGATCAGGCATCTAAGTGCAAAGCACGAGCTGCAGTGGAGTACACACCTTCAAAACCAAGAAACGTCTCTGGCTCATCCTGCTTCCTCTTCTGCTGCAGTCTCGGCCGCTCCAGCCACATCTGTAGTGATACCGGCACCTGCCACCCCGCAAACAGACGATCTGTCAGCAACACCACCACCTGGGTCACCAACAACCATCTCCACAATGTCCCGTGGAAGCGTTCAGCTTTCCATCTCCCAAACACTTGAGAGGAAGAGGAAGTACCCCCCTACCCACCCGCGATCCCTGGCCCTGAATGCCAGCATTTCAAAATTATTGGCCTTTGAAATGCTGTCATTCCGTCTGGTGGAGACGCACAGTTTTAAAAACCTTATGTCGGTGGCTGTCCCACAGTACGTCGTGCCCAGCCGCCACTACTTTTCCAGGCAAGCCATCCCTTCCCTGCACAACCAAGTGGGGGAAAATATCAGGTGTGCACTGCGCAACGCCATCTGTGCCAAGGTCCACCTAACTACGGATACGTGGACCAGTAAGCACGGTCAGGGGCGTTATATCTCCCTAACGGCACACTGGGTAAATGCAGTGGCGGATGGGCCTGAGGCGGATAGCAATTTGGCGCATGTCCTTCCACCACCGAGGATTGCAGGGCGCTTCAGTTTGCCTCCTGTTCCTAACTCCTCCTACTCCGCTTCCTCATCCTCTACCGCCTCCTCATCCGGACAGCGTAACACCTTCACCACCAACTTCAGCACGGCCAGGGGTAAACGACAGCAGGCAGTTTTACAACTTGCCTGTTTGGGGGACAAACCACACACCGCGCAGGAGTTGTGGAGGAGCATGGAACAGCAGACAAATGAGTGGTTGCTGCCAGCGAGCCTCAAGCCCGGCCTGGTGGTGTGCGATAACGGGCGAAATCTCATAGCAGCTCTGGGCCTAGCCGGTTTGACGCACATCCCTTGCCTGGCGCATGTGCTGAATTTGGTGGTGCAGAGGTTCCTTAAAAACTACCCCGATATGTCAGAGCTGCTGCAGAAAGTGCGGGCCGTTTGTGCGCACTTTCGGCGTTCTCACCCTGCTGCTGCTCGCCTGGCAGCGCTGCAGCGTAACTTCGGCCTTCCCGCTCACCGCCTCATATGTGACGTGCCCACAAGGTGGAACTCCACCTTGCACATGCTGGAAAGACTGTGCGAGCAGCAGCAGGCCATAGTGGAGTTTCAGCTGCAGCACGCACGCGTGAGTCGCTCTGCGGAACAGCACCACTTCACCACCAATAACTGGGCCTCCATGCGAGACCTGTGTGCCTTGTTGCGCTGTTTTGAGTACTCCACCAACATGGCCAGTGGCAATGACGCCGTTCTCAGCTTAACTATCCCACTTCTATGCCTCCTTGAAAAAACAATTCGGGCGATGATGGAAGAGGATGTGGCACAGGATGAGGAGGAGGAGGAGGATGAAGAGGTAACATTTCCAAGGCTTTCAGGGCAGTCATTCGCAAGGGGCTCCGAGGGTGGGTTCCTGCACACGCAAACGCCAGGGACGCAATTGTCCAGCAGGGGCACAGTTCTGGAGGATGAGGAGGATGAGGAGGAGGAGGAGCTGGAGGAGGAGATGGAACCATGTTCACAGCAGGGTGGCACCCAGGCCAGCTCATGGCCATCACTGGTGCGTGGCTGGGGGGATACAGAGGACACGGACGATACACCTCCCACAGAGGACAGCCTTTCGTTGCCTCTGGGCAGCCTGGCACACATGAGCGATTACATGCTGCAGTGTCTCCACAACGACCGCCGAGTTGCCCACATTCTAACTTGTGCTGATTACTGGGTGGCCACGCTGCTGGATCCCCGTTACAAGGACAACGTACCGTCCTTAATTCACTCACTGGAGCGCGATCGCAAGATGCGCGAGTACAAGCGCACGCTGGTAGACGCCATGCTGCTGGCATTCCCATCTGACAGCGGGGCCACAGTGGAAGCACAAGGCAGAGGAGGAGGAGGAGGAGGTCGCCAACGCAACCAGGGCACCGCCAGCACCTCAGAAGGCAGGGTTAGCATGGCCGAAATGTGGAAAAGCTTTGTCAGCACGCCACAACAAACAGCAGCACCAGCAGCTCAGATGGAACGTCTTAGCAGGAGGCAGCATTTTACCAACATGGTGGAGCAGTATGTGTGCACACGCCTACATGTAGTGAATGACGGGTCTGCCCCCTTCAACTTCTGGGTCTCCAAATTGGGCACATGGCCTGAGCTTGCCCTTTACGCCTTGGAGGTGCTGGCGTGCCCTGCAGCCAGTGTATTATCTGAACGGGTATTTAGCACGGCTGGGGGCGTTATAACAGACAAGCGCAGCCGCCTGTCCAGAGACAATGTGGACAAGCTCACGTTCATTAAAATGAACCAGGCATGGATCCCACGGGACTTTTCCGTACCTTATGCAGAATAGCAATGGATACCGACCTTACCCACCCATTGTTCCATTTTTGCTCTTTCTCACTCTTTTGGGGTGTACCCTCATTTAAAATTTTTGAAAAGAAGCAGTGTTGGCTACCTCGTCCTCCTCCTCAGGGCCAGATTAATGTAGGGGCTATTGGAGCTGCAGCTCCAGGCCCCTACCTTTTATATAGGCCCCGGGTTGGCCATATTCACTGTTACCGCTCTTCTGTCACTTGTAAACACAGAAGTCTGGCTTCTATGCTCGCTTCCCCAGGCAGCACCCTCAGAACCTCCCCACACAGCGTGAAGGCCGGACAAGGAGGGACAGTTGGCGATGCATGGATGTGTTTATGGGCTTCAGAGACAGCATCCCATGTTGAATTAGGCATGCATGGCTGCACCCTTCCTCCTCTGGGTGCATGGCAAGGCACGGCCCTTAAGGCCCTTCAAAATCCTCAGCACCAAGCCCATGATGCTGTTAATCCGGCCCTGGTCCTCCTCCACCGCCGCTTCCACCTACACCGCCCATAGGTGTGCGCAGCCTATTGCATTAAGGTGTGCACCCCAAAGTTGAAATACACATGCATGTGTTTGCCAGCAGGGAGAGTAATGTATCGGGGCCATGTACCTGTAGGCAAGGAGAAATAGAGCAGAGCAGGTCCCAGGGAGATCTTTCCCATCTCCTCACTGGCAATGCTATGTGCCCTAGGTGATTAGGGTGTGCCCAGGCACACCCAGCACACCCTGTGCGCACGCCTATGTCACCGCCACATCCACCACCACCTCAACCTCCCTCCTACTCCATATGGGCCTCGTCCTTCAGAGATGAAGAAGAACATTGTTTTATTTTTCTGTTTTTTTTTGTTGTTTTAAGTTATTTCCCTATCCACATTTGTTTGCAGAGCACTTGCCATGCTCTTAATTACGTTTTGCTGCCATTTGCAGCACTCTAGCCCTTTCCTTTGGTGTTTTAGAGCCATTTTAGTGCCTTAAAGTTCGGGTCCCCATTGACTTCAATGGGGTTCGGTGTCCGGGAAAAGTTCGGTAAAAGTCCGGGACACGGACCCGGACTTTTTTTTAAAGTTCGGCCGAACCCGTCGAACACGGACATCTAGGTGTCCGCTCAACCCTACTTATGACACTTTTTGTGGTGGATTTTATGGCACGAAGAAAATTGCTATTGCACTTTATGAATTTAAGGACTGGATGCTTTTGTATTTATTTTTAGATCTAAAAGTTTTTCACATATATTGCACGATTTGGAATATTGATATTTATGTATATTTATTTATTAAACTTTCATATTTATTCTATTTATAATATTTATTAGCACCTATTATAGATCCGGAGCCTCACATTGACACTAAATAATTTTTTTGGTTACCCAAAATTGATGGCAGCCGCATCTTTATTTTCACTCTCCACTTAAAATATATATTTCACACTACCATAGGGTGGCGTCATCTTTTAGTTTTTTTTATAAATTTTATGGATGGACGACCACCCACACATTCACATTTCATTCATTTAACATCTTATTTAGTAGTAGTAAGACAAACAATATCATACATTATTTATAGTATAAACGAAATTGCGCAGCCTCTTTATTTTATTTTATCTAATTGCATTTTATTTATTTTATTCTAAGACTTGGTTCACATTGGGGCGGTACGACTCTGTACTACTTCTGGGGCAACTTGTGCATTCCCATGCACCACAACTTCGGAGCATCTTGCAAGGACTTCACATAATGGAAGTCTATGCAAGTCGCTCCGAGGTCGCCCCAAAGTAGTACAGGACCCTTTTTCTAAGTCGGAGCGACTTGTGTCGCTCCTATTAGAATGGGTCCTGTACCAGTCAATGGACCGCGAGGGAGCGCGACTTGTCAGGCTGACAAGTCGCCTGACAAGTCACGCTGGTGTGAATGGAGTCTTATGGTATTTATTTTATTTATTTATTTATTCCAATAACATTGATAGTGGGACATACAGTGCCTTGCGAATGTATTCGGCCCAATTTAACTTTGCAAACTTTTGCCACATTTCAGGCTTCAAACATAGAGATATAAAACTGTAATTTTTTGTGAAGAATCAACAACAAGTGGGGCACAATCATAAAGTGGAACGAAATTTATTGGATATTTCAAACTTTGTTAACAAATAAAAAACTGAAAAATTGGGTGTGCAAAATTATTCAGCCCCTTTACTTTCAGTGCAGCAAACTCTCTCCAGAAGTTCAGTGAGGATCTCTGAATGATCCAATGTTGACCAAAATGACTAATGATGATAAATATAATCCACCTGTGTGTAATCAAGTCTCCGTATAAATGCACCTGCACTGTGATAGTCTCAGAGGTCCGTTTAAAGTGCATCATGAAGAACAAAGAACACACCAGGCAGGTCCGAGATACTGTTGTGGAGAAGTTTAAAGCCGGATTTGGATACAAAAAGATTTCCCAAGCTTTAAACATCCCAAGGAGCACTGTGCAAGCGATAATATTGAAATGGAAGGAGTATCAGACCACTGCAAATCTACGAAGACCTGGCCGTCCCTCTAAACTTTCAGCTCATAGAAGGAGAAGACTGATCAGAGATGCAGCCAAGAGGCCCATGATCACTCTGGATGAACTGCAGAGATCTACAGCTGAAGTGGGAGACTCTGTCCATAGGACAACAATCAGTCGTATACTGCACAAATCTGGCCTTTATGGAAGAGTGGCAAGAAGAAAGCCATTTCTTAAAGATATCCATAAAAAGTGTCGTTTAAAGTTTGCCACAAGCCACCTGGGAGACACACCAAACACGTGGAAGAAGGTGCTCTGGTCAGATGAAACCAAAATCAAACTTTTTTGGCAACAATGCAAAACGTTATGTTTGGCGTAAAAGCAACACAGCTCATCACCCTGAACACACCATCCCCACTGTCAAACATGGTGGTGGCAGCATCATGGTTTGGGCCTGCTTTTCTTCAGCAGGGACAGGGAAGATGGTTAAAATTGATGGGAAGATGGATGGAGCCAAATACAGGACCATTCTGGAAGAAAACCTGGTGGAGTCTGCAAAAGACCTGAGACTGGGACGGAGATTTGTCTTCCAACAAGACAATGATCCAAAACATAAAGCAAAATCTACAATGGAATGGTTCACAAATAAACATATCCAGGTGTTAGAATGGCCAAGTCAAAGTCCAGACCTGAATCCAATCGAGAATCTGTGGAAAGAACTGAAAACTGCTGTTCACAAACGCTCTCCATCCAACCTCACTGAGCTCGAGCTGTTTTGCAAGGAGGAATGGGCAAAAATTTCAGTCTCTCGATGTGCAAAACTGATAGAGACATACCCCAAGCGACTTACAGCTGTAATCGCAGAAAAAGGTGGCACTACAAAGTATTAACTTAAGGGGGCTGAATAATTTTGCACGCCCAATTTTTCAGTTTTTTATTTGTTAAATAAGTTTGAAATATGGAAATAAATTTCGTTCCACTTCATGATTGTGTCCCACTTTTGTTGATTCTTCACAAAAAAATTACAGTTTTATATCTTTATGTTTGAAGCCTGAAATGTGGCAAAAGGTCGCAAAGTTCAAGGGGGCCGAATACTTTCGCAAGGCACTATAAATACTCTACAAAGAAATTGTGCTATGTCTATGGTTTTAAACTTCAATTAATAGCAAGCTATACAACAATATCCTCTTAATCATCCTCTGTAGGTTACTAGTAGTAATGTCACTGGTACTCCCAAAAGTGTAAAAAATGTCAGTCAGGGGTCCGATCTGTCCGCCGCAATGTCGCAGTCCCGCAAAAAAAAAAATCGCAGATCGCTGCCATTACTAGTAAAAAAAAAAAAACAATAAAAATGACATAAATCTTTCCCGTAGTTAGTAAATGCAATAACTTTTGCGCAAACCAATCAAAATACGCTTATTGCGATTTTTTTTACCAAACATATGTAGAAGAAAACAAATTGGCCTAAAATGTTAAAAAATTTTGATTTTTACATTTTTTTTGAGAATTTCATATAAAAAAATGTGAAAAATATTGTTATTTTTTCAAAATTGTCGCTCTTTTGTTGTTTATAGCGCAAAAAATAAAAACCACACAGGTGATCAAATACCACCAAAAGAAAGCTCTATTTGTGGGGAAAAAAAGGGCGTCAATTTTGTTTGGGTACAGCGTTGCACGACCGCGCAATTGTCTGTTAAAATCATGCAGTGCCGAATCGCAAAATAGGGCCTGGTCTTTGAGCAGCCAAATCTTCTGGGGCTTAAGTGGTTAATAAAGTAAACTATTTTACACTATGGAGATCTCTCTTTCAATTACATGAAGTCTTTCATTGGGGAGCCATATGGATAAGGATTCTTTACATTGAACACCTGTCAGTCATGATATATATATCTGGTCCTATCAGGAAGAAGTATAAGAAATCATATCATATTCTTGGTGCTTTCATAGCACCAGAGTCCGTTTTTTTTCAGAACTCTGGTGAGTGGGGACACAAGAGGGGAGATCCGAGTATTCACCATCATTTGGATTTCAAGCACTGGAACTTTTGATACATTTATGAACTTGATATATTTGCACACTTATTTATTTGAAATATAAGGACTTTTTCACTTAGCACTTTACTCACTTATTTATTTATTCATGTATTTATGATTTATTTATTTCTTGATATGTGTATGGATATTATCCTATTGCATACTGTGTAACAGCGTTGATACCCACACATCTTATAATTGTAATAGGAATTTACCTTTGTTTTCAGTAACAGCTCCAGTACTGGCACTTTGATGTACACATGAACTTGATATTTTTGCACATGTATTCATTTGAGATATAAGGACTTGTTTTCACGTAGCACTTTATCTATTTATCTATTTATGTACAGTATTTATATCTATTAGTGAATGCACAGTAATTTGTGTAGCAGTGCTGATACCCGTCCATCTTTACATTTAAAAAGGAATTTACCTTTACTATCAGCAGCAGCTCAACACTAGTTAATTTTAGTTTTCCACTCCTAAGCATGGGTACTCACATACTTATAAGAACATGGATTACTGGAACCATGTCCTGTGGTCTGATAAGACCAAGATAAACTTATTTGGTTCAGATGGTGTCAAGCGTGTGTGGCGGCAACCAGGTGAGGAGTACAAAGACAACTATGTCTTGCCTACAGTATGGTGGTGGGAGTGTCATGGTCTGGGGCTGCATAAGTGCTGCCGGCACTGGGGGACTACGGTTCATTGAGGTTACCATGAATGCCAACATGTACTGTGACATACTGAAGCAGAGCATGATCCCCTCCCTTTGGAGACTGGGCCACAGGGCAATATTCCAACATGAGAATGACCCAAAACACGCCTCCAAGATGACCACTGCCTTTCTAAAGAAGCTGAGGGTAAAGGTGCTGGACTGGCTAGTCTCCAGACCTTAACCCTATTGAGCATATGTGGGGCATCTTCAAACGGATGGTGGAGGAGCGAAAGGTCTCTAACATCCACCAGCTCTGTGATGTCATCATGGAGGAGTGGAAGAGGCCTCCAGTGGCAACCTGTGAAGCTCTGGTGAACTCCATGCCCAAAAGGGTTAAGGCAGTGCTGGAAAATAATTGTGCCACACAAAAAATTGACGCTTTGCATCCAGTTCTGACATTGTCTCTTAGGGGTGTACTCACTTTTGTTGCCATCGGTTTAGACATTAATGGCTGTGTGTTGAGTTTTTTTGAGGGGACAGCAAATTTACACTTTTATGCAAGCTGTACACTCACTACTTTACATTGTAGCAAACTGTAATTTCTTCAGTGTTGTCACATGAAAAGATATAATAAAATATTTACAAAATTTTGAGGGGTGTATTCTTTTTTGTGAGATACTGTATAGGAGACCTAGTAAAAGTAGTCTGACACATGTAAAAATTTAAGAAAAATAACAACTTTATTAAACATTTATAATCTAGACAAAACAAAACCCCATATCCAACTAATAAAATGAAATCATAATGTGTGTACCCCAGTAGGACACACAATCTACATGAACAAAATCACAAAATGAAAGCTTCTTCTTCATATTACATGTAGCTGGGTGTTCTTCAGATTTCCTGTAATGATCCTTTGGTAGAATATATTTCGGGGCTAAAAGTGTCATTCAAGGCTCATTAAGGGATCCTCTAATAGACTATAGTTAGACCAACCCAAGTATAGACAGTATTTGGCCATTTTTGAATACCATTTGTTTGGCCATTTTTGAATACCCTCCTGCAGGACATCCAAAAAATCCAAGGAAAGAACGTAACTGTAATATTCTGAGGCTGAAGCCAGTTCACCACTGCTTCAAATTTGGCTGGATCAGTGTTCACCCTTTCAACATAGACAAAGTGACTGATGACTTGCATAACTTGCACTTGTTTGCTGACAATTTCAGTCCCTTTTCTTGTAGGTGATGTAATACTCTCATGAGTCAGTTTTCACGCCTGTCTATTGAAGCCCCAAACAAACAATATTGTCATTGAGGCACACAAGACATTCCCTGGGTACTAGATCAGCCAGAACTCTTTCCAATAACTTTTTATGTTGTAAGTACGCCTCTTTTGCCTTGTGACATGCAAGTAAATTGAAAGAAGTCCGAAGGACATATAAAGACTGCCTTCTCTTGGTCTTCAGGTGTAATGGGAACTGGGTAGTATACAGACTGTAGGTCTAGCATGGTGAACCATACAATTTGCAGAGTTTCTTCAATTTGGGGCAGTGTATACTTATCAGGTGTTGTCCTCCGATTCAGAGTTCTGTAAACCACACTCAGGTGGATGGATCCACATAGTTTTTTCACTACCACAATGGGGTAAACATTTGGTGTTGTAATGTTCTGGTACCTTTGGGTACCCTAATTACTCTTTCATAAGTGTATGCGCCCCACCATTCTCTTTTGGTAAGGTGCACATACACCTTTAAGACTGATGCTGTCATCACTGAGCGCCGGACTGGATGGCTATTTAGATCGCCGGCTCTCACTCACATGTGTTCGTTCAAACTGCTTTGTGCCTTGATGCTAACCTGTCTTGAAGCTCTCGTGCTTGCAAGCATACCTCGCTGTCGGAACCACGCTGCGCTGATCCCTGTATCCCGCTACCGGATCATCCGCTCTTGCCGAACCTCTCCTCTGCTACATTGCTATTAGTGATAAGTACCCCACAGGGGAAACCTCTATAACCTTCATACTAAAGCTTACACTATCTAGCTCTGCATACTAAGGACTATTACTACATCTGCATTATCTAAGATTGCTAGCTCTTGAGCCTACTACCACCTGTTCTTGCACTGGGTTGATCTCTCTTGTATGTCCACCTGCTACTCTGTCATCTGCTACCATACATGATTGCTAAACCTATCTGCATCCCATCTGCTACTATCTTACTTTCAAGAACATTTCCTTTCAAGTGTCTGTCATCTACCATCTCTACCCAACCTGTCTCTTCAGCCTATCATCACTGTGTTACTATATACATAAGTCACTGTAGGAAACATCTTATTGAGTGTGTGTATTTACTTGCTGAATTGAGATCATCCACACATGATGAGTCATTGGGAGTTGGGATTGGTGTCTCAGCGTTTCTCTACATGACTACTGAAGTGGAATATTTCTGCAGCTGAAAATCCACATCATACATAAAACGCAGGAGCGTTACAGATTGAACGAACCACAAATGGATTCAGCAGAAATAACCACTCAGATGACACAATTAAAACAGCAAGTAACTGCGTTAATACAAGCACTTGCTGAATTAAAAGAAGACAATCAGGCTCTGTCGCAGCAGGTAATTAGACTGACACAACTTACCACTGCTCAGTCCCCTGAACCCAAAATAAATCCTCCTTTGGTATTTACAGGCGATTGCAAAAAATTTCACGAATTTAAAAACGCATGTGAGTTACTTTTCTTGCTAAAACCCCGTACCTACCTTACTGATCACATTAAGGTTTGTACTATTATTTCTTACCTAACAGGCGATCCTCGGGCCTGGGCAGACTCTCTTTTTGAGAAAAGCGACCAGCTTCTCAACTCCTATGCCTTGTTCCTAGCAGAACTCACTAGCCTATATGATGATCCCAATAGGCAGAGTACTGCCGATCTTCAATTAAGATCCTTGAAACAAGGTAGGAGACCTGTAGAAGACTTTGTCGCAGAATTCAAGAGATGAACCCTTGATTCAGAATGGAATGATGCATCTCTGAAAACCCAATTTAGGCTTGGCCTATCAGAGGCCGTTAAAGACGAGCTCGCCCGAGCGGATCTGCCAAAAACCCTGGATGCATTGATACAACTCAGTATCACCATAGATAGAAGACTACGAGAAAGAAAGGCTGAGAAAATGGGAATGCCATTATCCAGTTCTTCTCGGATTTCGGCCGTGGACCCCGTTCCTATGGAGGTAGGAACCATACGCCCATCTCTATCAACTATGGAAAGAGCCAAAAGACGATCTGGTAATCTCTGCTTGTACTGTGCATCCCCGGATCACAAGATAAACATCTGTCCCCTAGTCTACAAAAAGAAGGGTGAGTGTTCACATGTCCTCCTAGGGGGATTGACAACTTCAATCACTAACCCTTACCTTTCTGTTTGCTTAACATTACAGTGGGACCAGAACAGGATTACTACTAAGGCCATGATTGACACAGGATCTTGTGGAAATTATATTGACATACGTTTTGCTGCTTTAAATAAAGTTCCTATTATTTCTAAACTTAAACCTGTCTCAGTGAGTCTTATTAACGGTGTTCCTTTATCCTCTGGTCCGATCACTGATCAGACACAGGCACTCCTAGTCACTACTAACGGGTCTCATATGGAGACCACTACCTTCGATCTAATACCTTCACCCCACTTTCCCATTGTGTTGGGACTTCCCTGGTTGCACACACATCAACCAACCATAGATTGGAAGGAACGGACCCTGGCCTTCCTCTCTTGCTATTGCGAGGGTACGTGTAACCTCCCGTCTTTCGGGAAGATCCTGTCTGTGGTGACAGATGAAATTGCACCACTATGTTATCAGGATCTCTCTGAGGTTTTTCTTGAGAAAAATGCTCAAGCACTACCTCCCCATCGAGACTATGATTGTAGCATTGATCTACTCCCAAATAGCAAATTGCCGTTCGGTCATGTTTATCCTCTTTCACAGGATGAACTTTCCCATCTCAAAGACTATTTGGATGAGAATTTGAAGAAAGGTTTTATTAGACCTTCCACTTCTTCCACAGCAGCAGGACTCTTTTTTGTCCGCAATAAGGACTCAAGTCTCAGGCCTATTATCGACTATAGGCAATTGAATGCTATTACAATAAAAGATCGCTATCCTCTACCGCTTATCCCTGAGCTCATTGAGCAGGTGCGTGGAGCTACCTATTTTTCAAAATTGGACCTGAAAGGAGCATACAATCTCATTCGAATCCGTGCTGGACACGAGTGGAAGACTGCATTCAGAACCAGATACGGATTGTTCGAATATCTTGTAATGCCATTCGGGCTATGCAACGCCCCTGCAGTTTTTCAACGATTTATAAACGATATTTTCAGAGACTTACTAGATGTCTGTGTTGTGGTATATCTGGACGATATACTTATATATTCACGATCCCTGTCTGAACACATAAGACATGTAAGACTAGTATTATCGAGATTGCTTGCACACAACCTTTATGTGAAACTGAAAAAATGCTTGTTTCATAAAGAAGAGGTACTGTTTCTAGGCTACATCATATCCAAAACAGGAATCGAGATGGACATGAGTAAGATATCCTGCATTCACGATTGGCCTACACCAACCACACGCAAGGCGCTACAGCGATTCCTTGGATTTTCGAATTTCTACAGGAAGTTCATCAGAAACTTCTCTGCCATTGTGAGACCCCTCACACAGCTCACTAGCATTAAAAAAACATTCAAATGGTCAGATGAAGCAAATAAAGCTTTTCACCTGTTAAAGACAAGGTTTACTTCTGCTCCCATATTACGCCATCCAGACCCATCCCTCCAATACATTATGGAAGTAGATGCGTCAAACATGGCAGTAGGAGCAATACTCTCCCAACGACCAACTCACACTTCACCACTTCATCCAGTCGCCTTTTTTTCTAAATCCCTAAGCAGTCCAGAGATAAATTACCCCGTGGGTGAAAAGGAACTGCTTGCTATAAAATTGGCTCTGGAGAATTGGCGACATCTACTCGAAGGCACCCAATTACCAATACTTATATACACGGACCATAAAAATCTCCAATATCTTCAGACTAACAAAACTCTCTCTCACCGACAGGTACGATGGTCACTATTCTTTCTAAGGTTTAACTTCCTAGTGACCTACACACCTGCAGATAAGAACAAAAAGGCGGATGCACTATCACGACTAACTGAAGAAAACTACTTTGAAATCCCTTCCGTTCCTATAATACCTCACAAACGCATTATTGGAGTTGTCCGTTCCTTGAAGGAAGAGGTTTTGCATGGTATAAGTTTGGATTCACCCCCACCACAACTAAATACTGATGCAGAAGGCTTCCTCTACTACAACGACAAACTTTACATACCACCTACCATACGCACCAAGATCTTGGAATTATCGCATGATGTGCCTATGGCAGGACATATGGGTATGACAAAGACTCTTAATCTGATTACCAGGCAATTCTGGTGGCCTGACATGAAAACATCTATACAAAAATTCGTCTCTTCATGCAATGTCTGTGCCAGGTCCAAAATTGACACTACGAGACCATCCGGTCTACTATGCAGTCTACCAATACCCCAAACTCCATGGGAAGTTGTGTCCTTGGACTTTATAGTGGAATTGCCTCCTTCCAAAGGATTTAATACCATCTTAGTGTCAGTGGACCATCTGACAAAAATGGCACATTTCATTGCTATTCGCATCCTTCCTTCAAATAACCCAGTAGCCTCAGACTATCTTACCCAAATAAAGGACTCTCTGGGTTTGCTTAATACTACCATTGCACACGCTCATAGTCAACAAAAGAAGTACTATGATCTTCGCAGAAGACCTTCTCCTCAGTACGCTATCGGGGACCTCGTTTGGCTCTCAACAAAAAATTTAAGACTGAAAATCCCTAGCAAAAAGCTTGGACCTCTGTTCTTGGGACCTTTACCAATCAAGAAACTTATTGGAAAAGCTGCAGTACAGCTTACATTGCCAATAGACCTCAAAATACATCCCATTTTCCATGTGTCACTACTGAAGCCCCATGTTCCTGACCAAGGAATAAGGCCTACTATCCCACCTCCTCCTCCTGTACAAGTTGAAGGTGGAGAAGAATATGAGATAAAAGAGATTCTGGATTCTCGTATCCACAGAGGAAGACTTCAGTACTTGGTTCGATGGAAGAACTATGGGCCCCAAGACAACACCTGGCTAAACACCTCTGACATACATGCCTCTAGATTAATCCGCAATTTTCATGCGAAGTACCCAGACAAACCAGCTCCAGAGGCCTTCAGGAGCCGGCCTTAAGGGGGGGGGGGGTACTGTAATGTTCTGGTACCTTTGGGTACCCTAATTACTCTTTCATAAGTGTATGCGCCCCACCATTCTCTTTTGGTAAGGTGCGCATACACCTTTAAGACTGATGCTGTCATCACTGAGCGCCGGACTGGATGGCTATTTAGACCGCCGGCTCTCACTCACATGTGTTCGTTCAAACTGCTTTGTGCCTTGATGCTAACCTGTCTTGAAGCTCTCGTGCTTGCAAGCATACCTCGCTGTCGGAACCACGCTGCGCTGATCCCTGTATCCCGCTACCGGATCATCCGCTCTTGCCGAACCTCTCCTCTGCTACATTGCTATTAGTGATAAGTACCCCACAGGGGAAACCTCTATAACCTTCATACTAAAGCTTACACTATCTAGCTCTGCATACTAAGGACTATTACTACATCTGCATTATCTAAGATTGCTAGCTCTTGAGCCTACTACCACCTGTTCTTGCACTGGGTTGATCTCTCTTGTATGTCCACCTGCTACTCTGTCATCTGCTACCATACATGATTGCTAAACCTATCTGCATCCCATCTGCTACTATCTTACTTTCAAGAACATTTCCTTTCAAGTGTCTGTCATCTACCATCTCTACCCAACCTGTCTCTTCAGCCTATCATCACTGTGTTACTATATACATAAGTCACTCTAGGAAACATCTTATTGAGTGTGTGTATTTACTTGCTGAATTGAGATCATCCACACATGATGAGTCATTGGGAGTTGGGATTGGTGTCTCAGCATTTCTCTACATGACTACTGAAGTGGAATATTTCTGCAGCTGAAAATCCACATCATACATAAAACGCAGGAGCGTTACAGGTGTAGTGTCTGTTGTAGCCCATCCATGTCTTTTTTGTGCTATCTTAAGGGTAGCAGCTGTATTTCTATTTGGAGTCTGCACAGTTCAGCATAGGAGTTAGCAACTAACACAGGATAGCAGTTCACTACAACTTGGCTCTGACCAATTATGACAAGATGGGGAGAACAATTTTTCACAGTCACAACTGCAGATAATTCCACTCTGGCTCTCCAGTCCTTTCTCTCAGGACTCGCCATCCACAATTCTTTGTTCATCATCTCTTCAGGAGTTTCCAAGAGGACATAGCTTCTATCCCTGAGCTGCTCAGGGGCAATAATGGAGGCTACTCTCACCACTCTCTCCACTGGAATTTTCACTGGGAACTCAACAATGTGATACACCACTCCATGCTGACAGAGGGGACATAAGAGAGCTGTTGAAGTTCAGATGGGTTATCAACTTGCTCATAACAAACAGTCCAACCTTCTTCGAGAAACTCTGGAAGACAGTATATATGCCTGTTGACCAGAGATGTGCACAATGGAAAAATCGGTTTTGGTTCATATTCGTTCATTAAAGCGGACCTTCACCCTTTATATCAACTTCCCTCTCTCTACCCCTCCACCCCTCGTCTACAAGAATCGGCCAGAGTTTTTTTTTTAATCGCCTAGACAAATGATGTACATAGTACTCACTAGACCTCCTCGGATATGCACGTCACTGATTCAGAAGTAGGGGGGGGGGGGGTCGTACCTAGAAGCACAACATCAAGGCCCCACCAGCTGAACCCAGAAGAGCTGATGGGCCTCTCGATGATGTCATAAGTAAAATGGCGGCATGGGACCCAGCACTGTCTGTTGACAGAAAGATGTCAGGGGGACATTGCTGGATATAGTGGCTGGGTGGGTGAGTATCTGGAACTGTGTCTAGAACACTACCAGGTAAGCGGGGGACAGAGAAAAAGAAAATGGGGGGTGGTTATGCTGAAGGTCCCCTTTAAGTTAATCATTTCCTTTCCTCATATTCGTTTTGTCCTTTTGTCATGATTTGTTTTCAGAATTTGTTTCATATATTCAGATTAGTTTTGAATATATTCATTATTTTCAAATCGATTCAAACTGAATTTCAAATTTCGAAATGGACACATATTGCAATAAATACAGTAAGGCATAAAAATTAAATAAGATGATGATTGCTTATTAGGCTGCTTTATAGTATATAATATAATAGAAAAGAAGAGAACAAAACCGAATAAAATAGAATATGAAAGAATAGAATAGAATAAAACATAAATAAAATTTAACAAATTGAATAGAATAAAGTAGAAAAGAATAGAATAAACAAGAATAGAACATGGTGATGACGTCATACGCTTGATGATGAAACGCATCGGGCCCTGTGCTACGCCCTACGTCACTTCTGGATTCTGGAACACAGCCGGAACGCAAACCGGCCGTGGCACTGTTTTTCAGCTGATTCTATGAAACTCATATTGTAAGTGACTACTTTCTTTTATTAAACCGGAATTTATGCATACTACACCATGAGATTCTTTGCATCTTTTATGTCATGCTAATACTGCCCTACGCTTGAACGGGATGGAGATTGGGATCCAGAGCCAGCCCTTGTAACCAGCCATAGGAGATCCTGGATATTTTTCAGCGGGGAGATAGGAAATACTAGGAGTAAGAGATTCCATTTACCTACGTTAGACCCCAAGGGGTCGTCTGGTAAGTGAGCTGAGCATCAGGTAAAGGATTCACCATTTGCATGAAGTAATGCAATTTTGCTGCACATGAAGCACTTTAAGAATGAGCACATAATTGTTTTTGCTGCACGTTTTTTGCACCTGCACTTTGGAATTACAAAGACTGCCGATATATGCACAATCACTTTAATATTTGGGCACTTTGGGGATAAAATCCCCCTTTTTTTTCTTTTCACTGATTGTGTTTTTTGTGATTTGTGTATTTAATTTATTCACTAATTTATTTACATATTCAAATTTGAATCACAATATTGAGCGCTCTCTCACATTTACCACAAGAATAGAACAGAATATGAAATAAAGGAATAAAATAGAATAGAACAGAATTGAAAATAAAAGAATATAATAAAATGGAATGAATATAGTCATCTCCCAAATTTCAAAATTGTAATTTTAGAAAACACAATATTCATTTAATTTTATTCTAATCTATTCTATTATATTCTATGAATAAGGGAGTAGGTGTAATAAAGATGTGACCCACTCACCCAGCGCTAAAAAATAAATCGTTACAAAACCTAAAACACTAAGAGTGTACAGCAGCAGCTGCTATTCAGAAACAGATATAAATAAAGGTGCAATAATGCTCATAAACAAATGAACCACAATTACACTAGCAGCGCTTGTATAACCTTATAAATAAACTTATAAGTACAGTCCAAATTGCTGGAAGTGCTAGATGGTGTAAATGACAACTCATAGTGACTGCATCCATGAAAATAAAGTTCTTATAAAGTTTCATAAATGCATCAAGTTGTATCACTTTCTTCACCACGGTGCAGTATCAGAACTAACTGGACCACCTTCACCACACCAGCGTGAATCCCCCGTGGTAATGGACACTCACCAGAAAATGGAGCACTCCCTGTATAGCTTTTCAGCCACTTCCCCTCCTCTCCCTCCCGTGGCTGTCAGCTGCTTCACGGAATACTATACAGGGAGAAACTGTCTCCCCACCACATCAATCACCACGACTGGCAACCAGAGACGATCATCCATTAGTGCAGTGTAGGACATCGTGCCCCCCCCCCAGGGCCCATTGTGAAGTGAACACCCTGCACCCATGGATGATACGCCACTGTCTCTAACTCACATCTTCAATCTTTTCCCCTCTTCTGGCATTTTTCCCAACTCTCTAAAACATGCACTAGTTACCTTCAAAAAAGCCCTCATTAGACCCCACCGATCTTACACCCCATCTCCTTGCTTCCCTTTTTATCCAAACTCTTTGAACGTCTGTCTACAACTGACTAAGCAACCCCCTCACCAAGAATACCTGTCTTGATCCTCTTGAGTCTGGATTCTGCCCTCAACACTCCACGGAAACTGCTCTCCTAAAACTCACAAACAATCTGCTAATAGCTAAATCCAATTGACACTATTGTGTACTATTACTACTGGACCTCTCTGCTGCCTTTGACACAGTGGACAACTCCCTCCTTCTCCAAAAAACTCCACACCTTTGGTCTCCGTTACTGTAATTTTTAAAAGGGGTATATTGCTAGAGATTAAATTCAATTAATGCACCACATCCCTAATGAGATCAAAGACAAATGGGTGTAGAAGTGGGACTTTAAAGGCGCCAATAAATATATATGATGGAGAAAAACTTCATTTTTCATAAAATACAAGTATACTTTATTCAAAAAATTAATTACAAAGACAATACTTTTAAAATATATAAAAGCACAAGAAAGCACTTGATTATGTCTGCTCTACATGTTTCACCATCTTCAAAATGGCTTCTTCAGGAGTCTAACGAACATCTTTCACAAGTGAACATTCTATATACAAAGAAATATTATGAAAATAATCCTCATCCCTAACATTTGGTGAGAGTCACTCTACGGAACCTCTCTTTCCACCCCCTTTGTTTTACAAACCTAGGTCTCAGAACTTTCCTCTGTTACAGGCCAACCCAAACATCTGGGCGTTTACCCAACAGGTTGTAAGAGAAATACAAAAGACTAAGTGGAAAAATTTAACCACTTCTAATTTAAATCAAGCACAAATACTGGCAATTGAATCTTTACAAAATGATCCTTCCTTGACGATAAAACCATCGGACAAGGGGGAAAATGTGGTTGTAATGGATTCCACAGGCTATGTAACAATGGTCTTAGATATCCTAGGCAATAAAGATTGGTATCGGAAAATTTCTGAATCCTATTTAACTATATTGATTGCCAAATATCGACAATTAACTTTTGAAGCCTATTCTAAAGCATTGATTGATAAAAAAAACTTGGGAGTTTTTGAATGTGAGAGATCCAAAGACTCCCACAATGTACGCCCTACCTAAGGTCCATAAAAACCTGTCAAGACCCCCTGGATGGCCTATTGTTTCTGGCAACGGTAGTCTTACCGAACCAGCCAGTCAATTAGTAGATGACTATTTGCGCCCCCATGTGATGGCTTTACCCTCTCACATTCGGGATACGAGTGATCTCATCAAAGCAATTGATGGGATCCTCGTCCCTGAGGGAGCCTGGTTGGTGGGCATTGATGTTGAAGCCCTCTACAACTCCATCCCACATCATTGTGGGGTCAGAGTCCTAGAGGGCTTCCTTTCTGTAAGGGGAGGCTCCTCTGAGAAGTACAATGCTTTCATCATATCTCTTCTACGGTTTATTCTGACCAACAATGTTTTTGTATTCAAGGGCTCCCATTACCTCCAGGTGCAGGGCGTGGCTATGGGGACCAAGTGTGCCCCCTCCTACGCTAACCTGCACCTGGGGGGATGGGAGCGTGACCTCTTCTCCAGAGAGGATCTCAAGCAATATCTCTCGGGGATCCTCCTGTGGAGGAGATTCATTGACGATATCTTTATGATTTGGACTAGCTCTCTGACTTCTTTATTGGAGTTTTTCAATATCCTTAAGGTAAATGATTTCAACTTAAAATTTACTACCATGTATAGCCAGAAGAGTCTTGACTTTGATCTTGACAGGATGATCAAGTTTTTCGCTCTGGAGCATATACCACTCAATGAAAGAGGTGGAAGTGTGGATAAAAATTTGTTACAGCGTGAAACTAAATGGATTTTTAATTTGTCGGCTACACGGTACCCGGGAATTAATGATACTATAAGCTTTAAACCCTTTCTTGGTTAGGAATATAGCATGGGCTATTAAAAAGTTTGTTAGCTTTCAGTCTACAAACTCTTTGTATAAATAAATTTTGTGTTTTTTCTGTACAAAATTTTTGGTTTTTCTATATTTGACAGTTTATATTGTCTGCTGCAACTGAACAGATTATAGCAAATAAAAAAATCTTGGACTTGACCCATGTTGGGGATAGCTGTGTTTTTAGGTGGCCATCTTAGGTGGTTGTAGATATGGGGGGGGTTCTCTTGCTGCAAGTGCGACCCCATATGGGCACCCACGGTGCCTCCTGTATTTTCTCTATCTGTGTCCCAGATTGGGGCGGGGGTCACCGGTTTTCTGTTGGCTGCCCACTGAGGTGATCCCTTCATTAAAATAAAAGATCTAAAATCACATAGGCAAACAATTAATCAACTTAATTTGAATCAATATAATTATTTATAATTTTGATATATTCTATTTTTATTGATCTCTTTTTTGAGCAATCGCTAATTGATTGTTAATGGAATAATTTTATCAATTACCAATTTCTATGGCATCGATCGGAGATTTAAGGACCTTTTATCGATATATGCACCTATGATGTAGAATTGAATTCATTTTCTATTGTTTGCCTATGATTAATCATACAGTTCCATACTTTGCCCTTTGTTTTTGCCCTTAATGAACATGGTAATCGCTACACCGGAGGTTCCACCATGTCTACTTCCGGGTTGAGATGAATCATGTGACGTAGCCGTCCAATCGCGGCACACGTCGTTCGCAGGGTTCACCCGGCCAGCCAACAGCATTTTGCTCTCACTCTAGCGGTGACGTCAGACGCCGCTGGAGTGGAGGAGACGCATAAATGCCAGCATGTTCACCCATAGTCTTTCTGGACTATCGGGGAGAGAGGAAGGAGCGCATGAACGAGGTAATGGAGGACTTGCTTCACTCTTTTGACTCCTTATCATATCGGTCAGCCAGTTTGGCCGACTTTGCTGCGTTTCAGCATTTATATTGAAACAAACTCATAAGAGACTATTCCTTTATTTGTAGACTTCACTATTTGGGGACTTTGGAAGTGTTTCTTCCCCTGGATACCCATCTCCATCTACCTATACCATAGAATTTGACCGAATATTGATATCAGTAATAAGGTAATGATTGATCTTTAATAGGTTACTGTCAAGTGAAACAATAATAGAGATGATCACATTTTGAAAGAAGGTCTTTTTGAGTTTCGTTCTTAAAATGAATATATTTATGGTTCTTATGATAATATATATTTTTTATATAAGATTCCTGATTTCTTTCTTAAAATGAATATATTTATGGTTCTTATGATAATATATATTTTTATATAGGATTTCTGATTTAAAGTTTGGCATTCCTATATTTCAAAATCCATCTTTACCTTATCCATGGTGTATATTATATACCCGATTTGCTCTATCAAATCCTACATATGGTAAATATGCCATTATTATTTCTATTTATCATATAATCTTAAAAACTATCCAGTGAATATACTGAATTGTTTCTTCTTCTTTTTTAATTCAATGTCCTTCAGAATCCTTCAGAATTTCTAGTTAGATTCTCTGAACTGATACCTAGGTACAAATCTATGGGTCTTTCAAGAATCTTCAGATTCATCCTTTGAAATTGAGGGGTAATTAAAACTATATTTATCCCATCAAGGATAGATTTAATATACAAATATTGAATTTTTCAGGGAAGTAAATTCCTTAAATCTCCTCATTTCCTAGTCTCCTTATATTTCTCTGGCTTGGCTCGTATCTCCTCTATGGTGTGACGCAGGTTAGCAGGTGACTCCACCTCTTCTCCCTCCTGGGGGCCAAATCCATCTACAGCTCTCCTCAGCATTTATGGGTTCAAGTCCTCTTTAAGGTATAAATTTTCTTCCATTTTTCTATTTACTTACTGCTTCTAGACTTCATGAATCATACCGTGACATTTTATTCAGTAATGGTTTTTCAATGCAGAATATATTTATATGTATATGCTTTTTTGATATTTTCATAATATTTCTTTGTATATAGAATGTTCACTTGTGAAAGATGTTCGTTAGACTCCTGAAGAAGCCATTTTGAAGATGGTGAAACATGTAGAGCAGACATAATCAAGTGCTTTCTTGTGCTTTTATATATTTTAAAAGTATTGTATTTGTAATTAATTTTTTGAATAAATTATACTTGTATTTTATGAAAAATTATGTTTTTCTCCATCATATATATTTATTGGCACCTTTAAAGTTCCACTTCTACACCCATTTGTCTCCATTACTGTAATCTTCGCTAGTTCCCATTCTACTTATCCAACCAAACCTTTAGCGTTACTTTCAATTCTACTTCCGCCTCTCCCTTTATCTGTCCTGGTCCCCCAAGGACCTCTTTTATTCTCCATCTACACCTTGGCTCTGGGTCCGGTAATAGCCTCCCATGGCTTCCAATACCATCTCTATGCTGATGACAACCAAATTTATCTCCCTACCCCTTAGCTCACTCCCTAAGTCTCCTCGTGTATCACTAATTTACTAACAGACATATAAGTCTGGATGTCACACAACTTTCTCATACTCAATCTATCCAAAACCGAGCTCGTAAATTTTTTCTCCCCCATGTGCCTCTTCTCCTGATTTTTCTGTCAAGATTGATAGCACTACTATCAGCCCGTTCCAGCATTCCAATGTTCTAAGTGTAATCCTGGACTCTGAACTATCCTTTCGGCCCCATGTCCAATTACTGTCCAAATTTTGCTGCCTCAAACTCCACAATATTTCCAAAATATGCCCTTTCTAAACAATAACACCACAAAGCTCCTAGTAAACTCCCTGGTCATCTCTCGTCTCAACTCCCCCCTTACAAGATTAACTTTTACATAGGCTATCCCTTATTCAGTCTATCATGAATGCTGCTGCCAGACTCATCCACCTTACCAATTGTTCAGTGTCTGCTACCCCTCTCTGCCAATTCCTTCACTGGCTTCAACTACCCAACAAATTAAAGTGGTTGTAAAGGCAAAAGGTTTTTTATCCTAATGGATTCTATGTATTAAGATAAAAAGACTTCTGTGTGCAGCAGCCCCCCTTATACTTACCCAAGGTCCATCTAGATTCAGCAATGTTGTATGAGAGACTCAGCTGTCAGGGTCTCCCCTTGTCATTGGCTGAAACAGCAGCGTGGGGGCGCCATTGGCTCCCACTGCTGTCCATCAAAGTCAGTGAGCCAATGAGGAGAGAAAGGGAGCGGGGCCAGGCCAGGCAGTGGCTCTGTGTCTGAATGGACACAGGGAGCTGCAGCTCGGCTGGGGTGCCCCCATAGCAAGCTGCTTGCTGTGGGGGTACTTGGCAGGAGTGAGGGGCCAGGAACACCGAAGAGGGACCCAAGAAGAGGAGGATCTGGGCTACTCTGTGCAAAACCAACTGCACAAAGGAGGTGTATAGAAAGTATAACATGTTGGTTATTTTTCATGAAAAAAAAAACAAGACTTTAGTATCACTTTAGATTCAAAATACTAACAACACAAAGCCACCCACAACTCGGCCCCCGGCTACATCTCTAGCTTAGTTTCAAAATGCCTTTGTTCCTCCCAGGACCTCCTGCTCTCTGGTTCCCCTGTCACCTCCTCCCATACTCGCCTCCAGGACTTCTCCTAAGCCTCTCCCATCCGATGGAACTTCCTACCCCAATCTGTCTATCTTCTACTCTGTTTGCTTTTAGTCGATCCCTGAAAACCCTTTTTCAGAAAAGCCTATCCTGCTCACACCTAACAACTGTACTATTATTTTTTCCATCAGCTCATCCCCCACAGTTACTATCTTTTGTATCACTTGACCCTTCATTTTAGATTGTGAGCTCCAACGAGCAGGGCCCTCTGATTCCTCACAGTCTGTAGCACTTTACAACATGTTGGCGCTTTATAAATCCTATATTATGATAAGCAGAAGGCAACAGATTCCTACATATGTAATACAGAACAATTTTGGGGTTCAGCTGGAGATGCTGGTAAAACTGGCAGTTACATTTTCTTCACCTATGCATACATGCTCATTCTGCAATATGAAATTTGAATAACGAACTGACCAAATATCATAGCTTATGGAACAAATAGTAGGCACCATGAACAAGCTGTATAACCAATACACATTCCCATGTAGCCGGCAGGGGGCGCCAGCCTCCAGGTTTATAATACAGTATACCTCAACACACGAAAGCTCAGCTACAACGAACTCTGAATGGAAACTGAAATGACCCTGAAAAGCCCCCGTACTCTGTTTTTTTTCCTTAATGACGTCAAGGCTGAGTGGCGTTTACCCCGCCTGTTCTCGCGGGAGTGACGTGCAGCATCTAGCTGTCAATCATTGCTTGTCATCCGCAGAGGGGGGCCACTGATTGGTCGTCCACACCAAGTCGTCCCCTAATTGGCAAGCAAGATGGCGAGGGCTGTTTTTGTGCTTTGAACTAGGCCGTTGAGCGCCGCCGTGCGGTTGTGTCGTGCTTTAGCTTCTTCCGCTGCTTCAGCTCGGGCATGTGGCCTGCGCAGGAGTAAGTGTGTTTGTGTGGGTGAGAGAACCGGAGCCTCGCTCGGGGTAAATGTGGCCGGTGCCTGTTGTCCACTCATAATACGGGAGGAGGCGGTGGCTGCAGTCTGCGCACCTAGCGGCCGGGGACGGGCTGACATCTAGATCTGGTGAGTGGCGTGCGGCCTGCTCAGGCGCTGCGTGTGCCCGTGAGGCCTGTGTTAGTCTATCGCGGTGGGGACTTCCTTGTGTACTCCCGCCGGGCCCTTTCCTCATGTACCTGGCTGTAACACGGGCCTGGTGAACGGGCACTGCTGGGGGAATGAGACAACGTCATGACGGCAATGTGTTAGTGTAGGCTCTGTCAAGGCCCCGCTCCTCGGACGGTTATCGGTCTGTATTGGGTTTAGGACAGCACAGGAGGGAGTTTTCAGCATAATTGTAACAGGCATGGCACAGCGTAGAAAACTACTACTACAGGACCAGGCCTAGTCACCGGGGCAATGCAAAGCGGCCCTCGTTCAGTCACAAAGCCAAGTGACCAGTGTATGGAATCATGGACGGGAGAGAACACAGTGCTGGAGGCCTTGTTCACTGAGAGAACACAGTGCTGGAGGCCTTGTTCACTGAGAGAACACAGTGCTGGAGGCCTTGTTCACTGAGAGAACACAGTGCTGGAGGCCTTGTTCACTGAGAGAACACAGTGCTGGAGGCCTTGTTCACTGAGAGAACACAGTGCTGGAGGCCTTGTTCACTGAGAGAACACAGTGCTGGAGGCCTTGTTCACTGAGAGAACACAGTGCTGGAGGCCTTGTTCGCTGAGAGAACACAGTGCTGGAGGCCTTGTTCGCTGAGAGAACACAGTGCTGGAGGCCTTGTTCGCTGAGGGAACACAGTGCTGGAGGCCTTGTTCGCTGAGGGAACACAGTGCTGGAGGCCTTGTTCGCTGAGGGAACACAGTGCTGGAGGCCTTGTTCGCTGAGGGAACACAGTGCTGGAGGCCTTGTTCGCTGAGGGAACACAGTGCTGGAGGCCTTGTTCGCTGAGGGAACACAGTGCTGGAGGCCTTGTTCGCTGAGGGAACACAGTGCTGGAGGCCTTGTTCGCTGAGGGAACACAGTGCTGGAGGCCTTGTTCGCTGAGGGAACACAGTGCTGGAGGCCTTGTTCGCTGAGGGAACACAGTGCTGGAGGCCTTGTTCGCTGAGGGAACACAGTGCTGGAGGCCTTGTTCGCTGAGGGAACACAGTGCTGGAGGCCTTGTTCGCTGAGGGAACACAGTGCTGGAGGCCTTGTTCGCTGAGAGGACACAGTGCTGGAGGCCTTGTTCGCTGAGAGGACACAGTGCTGGAGGCCTTGTTCGCTGAGAGGACACAGTGCTGGAGGCCTTGTTCGCTGAGAGGACACAGTGCTGGAGGCCTTGTTCGCTGAGAGGACACAGTGCTGGAGGCCTTGTTCGCTGAGAGGACACAGTGCTGGAGGCCTTGTTCGCTGAGAGGACACAGTGCTGGAGGCCTTGTTCGCTGAGAGGACACAGTGCTGGAGGCCTTGTTCGCTGAGAGGACACAGTGCTGGAGGCCTTGTTCGCTGAGAGGACACAGTGCTGGAGGCCTTGTTCGCTGAGAGGACACAGTGCTGGAGGCCTTGTTCGCTGAGAGGACACAGTGCTGGAGGCCTTGTTCGCTGAGAGGACACAGTGCTGGAGGCCTTGTTCGCTGAGAGGACACAGTGCTGGAGGCCTTGTTCGCTGAGAGGACAGAATAGTGCACAGTACTGTGGATATAGATATTATACAGTGCTGGAGGCCTTGTTGTTCCCTGAGAGGACACAGTGCTGGAGGCCTTGTTCCCTGAGAGGACACAGTGCTGGAGGCCTTGTTCACTGAGAGGACAGAATAGTGCACAGTACTGTGGATATAGATATTATACAGTGCTGGAGGCCTTGTTCCCTGAGAGGACATAGTGCTGGAGGCCTTGTTCCCTGAGAGGACACAGTGCTGGAGGCCTTGTTCCCTGAGAGGACACAGTGCTGGAGGCCTTGTTCCCTGAGAGGACACAGTGCTGGAGGCCTTGTTCCCTGAGAGGACAGAATAGTGCACAGTACTGTGGATATAGATATTATATAGTGCAGGTCGCCTTGTTCAGTGAATAGAGAGGATAGACCACAGTACTGTGGCCTCGCTTGTTTAGTGGATACAGATGGTATACAGTGCAGGTCTCCTTGTGGTATACAGTGCAGGTCTCCTTGTTCAGTGAGTAGACAGAATAGTGCACAGTACTGGTGGCCTCGTTTAGTGGATACAGATTGTATACAGTGCAGGCTCGCATTGTTCATTGAATAGACAGGATAGAACACAGTACTGTGGCCTCCCTTTAGTGAATACAGATAGTATACAGTGCAGGTCTCCTTGTTCAATGAATGGACAGAATAGTGCACATTACTGGTGGCCTTGTTTAGTAGATATAGATTGTATACAGTGCAGGTCTCCTTGTTCAGTGGATAGACCACAGTACCGTGGCCTCACTTGTTTAGTGGATACAGATAGTATACAGTGCAGGTCGTCTTGTTCAGTGAATAGACAGAATAGTGCACAGTACTGTGGATACAGATGGTATACAGTGCAGGTCTCCTTGTTCAGTGAGTAGACAGAATAGTGCACAGTACTGGTGGCCTTGTTTAGTGGATACAGATTGTATACAGTGCAGGTTCGCCTTGTTCAGTGAATAGACAGGATAGAGCACAGTACTGTGGCCTCCCTTCTTTAGTGAATACAAATAGTATACAGTGCAGGCCTCCTTGTTCAGTGAATGGACAGAATAGTGCACAGTACTGTGGATACAGATGGTATACAGTGCAGGTCTCCTTGTTCAGTGAGTAGACAGAATAGTGCACAGTACTGGTGGCCTCGTTTAGTGGATACAGATATTATACAGTGCAGGTCTCCTTGTTCAGTGAATAGACAGAATAGTGCACAGTACTGAATAGAAAGAATAGTGCACAGTACTGGTGGCCTCATTTAGTGGATCCAGATATTATACAGTGCAGGTCGCCTTGTTCAGTGAATAGACAGGATAGAGCACAGTACTGTGGCCTCGCTTGTTTAGTGAATACAGATATCATACAGTGCAGGTCGCCTTGTTCAGCGAATAGACAGAATAGTGCACAATACTGGTGGCCTTGTTTAGTGGATCCAGATATTCTACAGTGCAGGTCGCCTTGTTCAGTAAATAGACAGAATAGTGCACAGTACTGTGGCCTCATTTGATTAGTAGGTACAGTAGAAGTCATACTCCATGATTTCCAATGAGTACCGTTCATATCTATGCGACTTCAAAGTAATCCCTGCACTACGTTGGTCCAACTTTGATGCATTTTGAGGTCCATACCGCTTTAAAGTTACACAGGCATTGCTTCAAGTCCAGTCAAAAATCACACAGCTTTTAGGTTGTACAAGTGGGAAAGGGGCCTAAGGCAGGCTATACAGGGTACACATTTCTTTCCTGCAACCATGAGTTGCAAGAAGAGAGAGAAATTCACACATTTCCCCCATCAACACAGGCAGTGTTGACAGAGGAATTTGTAATTGTCTTCTACGCAGCAGGTGGGGAAAGCCATCCCCAGCGGGAGAAGACAGTGATTATCGCTAGCAGCTATAGTAGCCGCTATCGCTAAATGCAAGAGAATGTGGCAGGCTGGTTCCCAAGTCGATTGATCAACTTGGTACATTCAGCCTGCCCATTAACGGTTCACATCTCGTCTGGTTGCTGCTAAGCAGTCCAAGGATTTAACAGTCTGACGGGCCTAAGTGTAATGGGTGCGTAAACATTTATTAACCCTTGCGCTGCCAGGTCCCTTTGGCTCTACTGCACAGCTTTCAGCTGGCCAGGGCCGTACACCATACGGACTTGCATAGTCAGGTTGAAAAAAGACACAAGTCCATCTAGTTGAATTAAAAAGGAAAAAAAAAAACCTACAATCTTATATCCACAGTTGATCCAGAGGAAGGCAAAAAACTAGGGATGCACCGAAATTTCGGCCACCGAAATGATCGGCTGAAAATGAGCCTATCCCATTTCGGCGGATAATGGGTTAACAATGCCGAAACTAATGGCCGCCGTGAGAAAGGAGGAGGGCGCAGCTCAGGTTTGAAAAGTCCCGCCTCTGGCCGGCCGCCTGCCTCTCAGTGATGTCCCTACTACTACGATCTGTGTATGAATGAAGTGACATACCGGGCGGGAGGGCAGGCGAGCGGCCGCTAATAGCTGTAACTATGTGAGCCTTCACTTCACTTCCCTGTCAGCGGGACTGTGTGTATGAATGAACTGACCTGAGACCGGGCGGGGGGAGCGGCCGCTAATAGCTGTAACTATGTGAGCCTTCACTTCCCTGTCATGCGGGTATCTCCTCTGACAGGGAAGTGAAGTGCTCACATAGTTATATCTATTAGCGGCCGCTCGCCCCGCCCTCCCGCCCGGTGTGTCAGTTCATTCATACACAGATCGTAGTAGTGACATCACCGGGAGGCGGGCCGCCGGCCAGAGGAGCTTCTTTTGAATGAAGGACACCGGAGGAGCACTCAGCAGAGTGACAGTAAGGAGATTGAATCGTTGGGATGGGGAGGGATGCTGAGCCAGAGGGGGGGGAGGGTGTACTGCCGAGGGGGATGCTGAGGCAGTGGGGGGGGGGGGGGGGCTAAGGCAGCTTACCAATGGTATTAATTATGCAGCATGAGGGGGTTAATGTATTGTCACTGCTGGTCACTGATGCATTAGTGACCGACCAGTTTCAGTTAATTAACCCCTTTGTGCTGCATTAGTGCAACCAGTATCAGTGCAACCAGTGTTAATTCTTACTGGTCGGTCACTAATAGATGAGTGACCAGCATAATACTAATACCATTGTTAATTAAATTAACCACTTGCCAACCCGTCACAATACACTGTGACAGGGTGGCAGCGACAGGTGTACGTCGCTACCTGTTTTTGGTGTATGCCCCTCTTCTATCTATTTTAAAAAAATTAGGGGAAAAAGTAATTTTCGGTTTTCGGCCAAGGGCATCCTGCATTTTTGGTTTCGGCCCAGAATTTTCATTTCGGTGCATCCCTACAAAAAACCCCAGCATGTCATGATCCAATTTGCTCTAGCAGGGAAAAAAAATGTTCCCGATTTCCCCCCCCCCCCCAGGAGACAATCAAATATTCCCTGGATCAACTTTACCTATAAGGCCCCTTTCACACAGGCGGACCGTTCAGATCCGCCTGTCAGTTGTTTTGGCGGATCTGGACGGATGCCCCATGCATCTCTATGGGTCATCGGATGTCAAATCTGGACGGATGGAAACCCTATTTTCCATCTGTCCAGCGGATCAGATGGGATCGGATGAGAACGGACAGACGGTCCGTTCCCATCCGATTCCCCCATAGAGAACAGTGGGACCTGACAGCTCTGTCTCCGCACACAGCGCAGAGACACAGCTGCCATCTGCCTGCTCAGCGGGGGGGGGGAATCGGCGCATCGATCCCCCGCTGAGAATAACTGAGTCTGCTTGACGGACTCTGTGTGAAAGGGGCCTAAATGTTACTATCCATTCCTGTTATATTATGTTAATTAAGGAAAGAATCCAGGCCTTTTTTTAACCACTTGGCTACCGCTCGGCTGCGCAAATCGATGTGTGGTTGTAGTGCTCCCGCCCCCCACTAGGCAGCAGGGCGGCTGCAATTGCCTCTGGGCACCCGCGGACGCTCCTTGCTGAGAGAGGACGGTCAGCTGTTGATCATAGAGCGCCTGTGCTGCTCCTATATAGGATCACAGGTCTCTGCGGTCATTTTACAAGCCCATCACCCATACAGTTAGAAAACACTCCCCTAGGCTCACACTTAACCCTTTGGTAAACACTGTTAACTCCTTCCCTTGATACAGTAACGGTGCATATTTTTTAGCACTGATTACTGTAGTAATGTCACTGGTCCCCCTAAAAGTGTAAAAAATGTCAGGGGTCCGATCTGTGCCGCATTGTTGCAGTCCTGCTAAAAATCACAGATCGTCGCCATTACTAGTAAAAAAAATAAAAATGATAAATCTTTCCCCTAGTTTGTAGACGCAATAACTTTTGCGCAAACCATTCAAATTACGCTTATTGCGATATTTAAAAAAAAAAAATGTAACCGAATACAAAGTGGCCTAAATGGATGAAAAAGTTTGGATGTATTTATTTATTTTTTTGGGGGAATGTTCTATAGCAAAATGTGAAAAATATTATTTATTTTTTTTTGTTTATAGTGCAAACAATAAAAATCACACAAGTGATCAAATACCACCAAAAGAAAGCTCTATTTGTGGGGAAAAAAAGACATCAATTTCAGTGATGTAATTTCAGTACAGCATCACACGGCTGCGTAATTGTCTGTTAATGTAACAAAGTTCCGAATCGCAAAAAATGTCCTGGTCATTAAGGGGGCAAATCCTTCCGGTCCAAAACTGGTTAAAGACATCTACCAGAGCTGCATGATTATTGCAGTCTCGATTCAACCTCCTTCAACCTCCCTCATGATCCCAATCCAGCATTTCCACGATTCCCGTTCTCTGCTCACTCATGGCTGTCAAAAAAAAAAAAAGCCTCTGGCAAATGTTTATCAACATTGCTTAGTGCTGGGAAAGAAATATAAACAAAGTATCATTTGGTTATTTTAAGCCCCCGTTCACACTAAGGCGACCTGTGAGGTGACCTGGTCGCCGTAGGTCGCCTCCCATAGGGAAGCTGTGGACCCTTTCTAATAGGAGCGACACAAGTCGCTCCGACTTAGAAAAAGGGTCCGGAGCTTCTTTGGGGCGACCAGGAGGCGACCGCCATAGACTTCAATGTTATGAAGTCCGTGGCGGCCGCTCCGAGGTCGCGGCGCGCTGCTCGCACCGCGACCTCTGAGGTCGCGGTGCGCAGTAGCGTCGCCCCTATGTGAACGGGGGCTAAATCAAAGGGATGAACTTCGTTCTGTAAACGAGGGCAATTTAACCACTTAAAGCGGCGTTCCACCTAAAAGTGAAACTTCCGCTTTAAGAACTCCTGACCCCCTAACATGCCACATTTGGCATGTCATTTTTTTTTTTTTTGGGAGGGAGCGGGTACCTAGTTTTGACAGGTATCCGATCCCACTTCTGCTCGGGCCGCCTAGGCTCCCCCCTCCCACCCTTCTGGGGCATGTCACAGGTCCCAGAAGATTCCCCGGCCACTAAGGAAGTGCAGCGCGACTCGCGCATGCGCAGTGTGCACCCAGCTGTGAAGCCACAGGCTGTCACAGCCGGGGTGTCCACATTGTGATGCTGGGGGGGGGGGGGGGAAGAGGGAGAGAACTGAGGCTCCCGCCAGCCGCATTGCTGGATCGTGGGACAGGTGAGTTTAACAAAAGCAGCTACACTTTCTCGATCGTTCATTGACGGACGCCGTCTCTGATGCATATCAGTAGTTATACTGCCCCCTACAGGAGTAGGACACTAGGCAGAAAAAAAGTTCTGGCTACGCCTATGGGCAGTCCCAGGGGGTATACCCTCTCTTCCTGCATAGGATGTCAGTTTTAATCTACCTAGTAGTTCTTTGCTGGGATTTCTGGTCCTGGCAAAAAGTATGTGTGTGTGTATATATATATTTATGACAGGGCTCGACAAACCCCGGGCGCCTGGGGTGCCCTGCAGGAGGTGTCCTGTCCCTTTTGCGCCCCCGCCACCTCTTTCCCGAGTGCACGGACTACCGCGCCGTCTGAAAATTGAGGCCCTGGCTTTTCAGCCTTCTTCTGTGAGAGGCTTCCAACGGGGAACTGGCCCCCTATTGTGGTGGCCGGGAGTTTCACAAGCAGTCACTAATGAGTAATGACTGTTCCACTGCCTGTTCTCAATGCCTGCCCATCTCCTTCCCAAGAGGAGATGAGATGGAAGTTTTTGCAGGCTTCATCTCCCTGTCCACTTACCTTTTGCTTAAAGAAAAGTGGACAGGGAGTGTGGCTATTATTTATTTATTTTTTAAATTATTTAAAAAAAATAATAATTTCTTTTTTTTTTTTTTCAATTATTGAAAAATTCAATTTCAATATATTTTTTACTTCTTTTTTTTTTTTTATCTCCCTGCCATGCCACACAGCCAAAGGCCCCTTTCACACGGGCTGTCTGATCAGGTCCGCCTGTCAGTTTCTCAGGCAGACCTGATCGGACCCTTCAGTCTTCTCTATGGAGCGGTAATCTGCCGCCATCTGATCCTGCCTGCCAAAAACAGACGGATGGTGGTTCTATTTTCTATCCATCCCGTGGATCGGATCAGATGGCATTGGATGGAAACGGACAGATGGTCTGTTTCCATCCGATTGCCCTATAGAGGAGAGCGGGCTTCTAGTCGTATTTGTGTGTAAATTTAGTATCAGTTTTTTTTTTTTTAAATAAAGCTTGGTTGTTAGTTTAAAAAAAAAAAAACTGGCTCTTAACTTTTTTAGCTGGCTCCTAGATTTCAGGCACATTTGTCAAGGCCTATAGATACATATATAGAGGTGTGTATGTGTGTGTGTATGTACAGGTCCCTCTCAAAAAATTAGCATATTGTGATAAAGTTCATTATTTTCTGTAATGTACTGATAAACATTAGACTTTCATATATTTTAGATTCATTACACACAACTGAAGTAGTGCAAGCCTTTTATTATTTTAATATTGATGATTTTGGCATACAGCTCATGAAAACCCAAAATTCCTATCTCAAAAAATTAGCATATTTCATCCGACCAATAAAATAAGTGTTTTTAATACAAAAAGTCAACCTTCAAAAAATTGTTCAGTTATACACTCAATACTTGGTTGGGAATCCTTTTGCAGAAATGACTGCTTCAATGCGGCGTGGCATGGAGGCAATCAGCCTGTGGCACCGCTGAGGTGTTATGGAGGCCCAGGATGCTTCGATAGCGGCCTTGAGGTCATCCAGAGTGTTGGGTCTTGCGTTTCTCTACTTTCTCTTCACAACATCCCACAGATTCTCTATGGGGTTCAGGTCAGGAGAGTTGTCAGGCCAATTGAGCACCATGGTCAGTAAACCATTTACCAGTGGTTTTGGCACTGTGAGCAGGTGCCAGGTCGTGCTGAAAAATGAAATCTTCATCTCCATAAAGCTTTTCAGCAGATGGAAGCATGAAGTGCTCCAAAATCTCCTGATGACTAGCTGCATTGACCCTGCCCTTGATAAAACACAGTGGACCAACACCAGCAGCTGACATGGCACCCCAGACCATCACTGACTGTGGGTACTTGACACTGGACTTCAGGCATTTTGGCATTTCCCTCTCCCCAGTCTTCCTCAGGGTCCGGTCACCTCTTCTCGTTGTGCAGCGTTTTCTGCCACACTTTTTCCTTCCCACAGACTTCCCACTGAGGTGCCTTGATACAGCACTCTGGGAACAGCCTATTCGTTCAGAAATTTCTTTCTGTGTCTTACCCTCTTGCTTGAGGGTGTCAATGATGGCCTTCTGGACAGCAGTCAGGTCGGCAGTCTTACCCATGATTGCGGTTTTGAGTAATGAACCAGGCTGGGAGTTTTTAAAAGCCTCAGGAATCTTTTGCAGGTGTTTAGAGTTAATTAGTTGATTCAGATGATTAGGTTAATAGCTCGTTTAGAGAACCTTTTCATGATATGCTAATTTTTTGAGATAGGAATTTTGGGTTTTCATGAGCTGTATGCCAAAATCATCAATATTAAAACAATAAAAGGCTTGCACTATTTCAGTTGTGTGTAATGAATTTAAAATATATGAAAGTCTAATGTTTATCAGTACATTACAGAAAATAATGAACTTTATCACAATATGCTAATTTTTTTCAGAGGGGTGTGTGTGTGTGTGTGTGTGTGTATACACACACACACACACACACACACACACACACACACACACACACACACACACACACACACACACACACACACACGGTCACGTCCATAATTATTGGGACATCGACACAATTCTAATCTTTTTGGCTCTATACACCACCACAATGGATTTGAAATGAAACAAATAAGATGCGTGCTTTAACTGCAGACTTTCAGCTTTAATTTGAGGGTATTTACTTCCAAATCAGGTGAACGGTATAGAAATTACAACAGTTTGTATATGTGCCTCCCACTTTTTAAGGGAACAATAGTAAGGAGAGATTCCCAATCGTAAATTAAACTTTCACTTTTTAATACTTGGTTGCAAATCCTTTGCAGTCAATTACAGCCTGAAGTCTGGAACGCATAGACGTTACCAGACGCTGGGTTTCATCCCTGGTGATGCTCTGCCAGGCCTCTACTGCAACTGTCTTCAGTTCTGTCCTGCTTGTTCTTGGGGCATTTTCCCTTCAGTTTTGTCTTCAGCAAGTGAAATGCATGCTCAGTCGGATTCAGGTCTGGTGATTGACTTGGCCATTGCATAACATTCCACTTCTTTCCCTTAAACTCTTTGGTTGCTTTCGCAGTATGCTTCGGGTCATTGTCCATCTGCACTGTGAAGCGCCATCCAATGAGTTCCGAAGCATTTGGCTGAATATGAGCAGATATTGCCCGAAACACTTCAGTATTCATCCTGCTGCTTTTGTCAGCAGTCACATCATCAATAAATACAAGAGAACCCGTTCCATTGGCAGCCATACATGCCTACGCCATGACACTACCACCACGCTTCACTGATGAGGTGGTATGCTTTGGATCATAAGCAGTTCCTTTCCTTCTCCATACTCTTCTCTTCCCATCACTCTGGTACAAGTTGATCTTGGTCTCATCTGTCCATAGGATGTTGTTCCAGAACTGTGAAGGCTTTTTTAGATGTTTGGCAAACTCTAATCTGGCCTTCCTGTTTTTGAGGCTCACCAATTATTTTTTATGTTTTTTAGGTACAGTACTTGTATAGCGCTGTCAATTTCCGCAGAGCTTTACATATACATTGCACATTCACATCAGTCCCTGCCCTCAAGGAGCTTACAATCTAAGGTCCCTAACTCGCATACATACACAGTAGGGACAATTTTTATACAGGATCCAATTAACCTACCAGCATGTCTTTGGAGTGTGGGAGGAAACCGGTGTGCCTGGAGGAAACCCATGCAGGCCCAGGGAGAACATACAAACTCCAGGCAGGTAGTGTCATTGTTGAGATTCGAACCAGCGACCCTCTTGCTGCTAGGTAAACGTGCTAACCACTACACCACTGTGCCGCCCAATCAATGGTTTACATCTTATGGTGAACCCTCTGTATTCAGTCTGGTGAAGTCTTCTCTTGATTGTTGACTTTGTAACACATACACTTACCTCCTGTAGAGTGTTCTTGATCTGGCCAACTGTTGTGAAGGGTGTTTTCTTCACCAGGGAAAGAATTCTTCGGTCATCCACCACAGTTGTTTTTCGTGGTCCTCGGGGGTCTTTTGGTGTTGCTGAGCTCACTGGTGCATTCTTTCTTTTTAAGGATGTTCCAAACAGTTGATTTGGCCACACCTAATGTTTTTGCCTTCTCTGGTGGGTTTTTGTTTTTTTTCAGCCTAATGATGGCTTGCTTCACTGATATTGACAGCTCTTTGGATCTCATATTGAGAGTTGACAGCAACAGATTCCAAATGCAAATGGCACACTTGAAATGAACTCTGGACCTTTTATCTGTTCCTTGTAAATGGGATAATGAGGGAATAACACATACCTGGCCATGGAACAGCTGAGCAGCCAATCGTCCCATTACTTTTGGTCCCTTAAAAAGTGTGAGGCACATATACAAACTGTTGTAATTCCTACACCATTCACCTGATTTGGATGTAAATACCCTCAAAGCTGAAAGTCTGCAGTTAAAGCACATCTTGTTTCATTTCAAATCCATTGTAGTGGTGTATAGAGCCAAAAAGATTAGAATTGTGTCGATGTCCAATATTTATGGACCTGTGTGTGTGGGGGTGTGTGTGTGTGTGTGTGTGTGTATATTAGGGCTGCAACTAACGATTAATTTGTCTGTCGACTAATCTATCGATTATTTTTACGATTAGTCGACTAATCTAACGATTATTTAATTTTTTTGTTTTTTTTGCTTAATTTAGTCTTTTTGATTAGCTAATTAATCCTGTAATTAATACAGACCCCTCAGTAAGCCCCCCTCCCACTACAGCCCCCCACAGTAAGCCCTCCCACCCAGTACAGACCACTTAGTAAGCCCCCCTCCCAGTACAGACCCCTCAGTAAGCCCTCCCATCTAGTACAGACCACTTACTAAGCCCCCCTCCCAGTACAGACCCCTCAGTAAGCCCTCCCACCTAGTACAGACCACTTACTAAACCCCCCTCCCAGTACAGACCCCTCAGTAAGCCCTCCCATCTAGTACAAACCACTTACTAAGCCCCCCCCCCCCTCCCAGTACAGACCCCTCAGTAAGCCCTCCTACCTAGTACAGACCACTTACTAAACCCCCCTCCCAGTACAGACCCCTCAGTAAGCCCTCCCACCCAGTACAGACCACTTAGTAAGCCCCCCTCCCAGTGCAGACCCCTCAGTAAGCCCTCCCACCTAGTACAGTATGTACTGGGTGGGAGGGCTTACTGAGGGGTCTGCACTGGGAGGGGGGCTTACTAAGGGGTCTGTACTAGGTGGGAGGGCTTACTGAGGGGTCTGTACTGGAAGGGGGGCTTACTAAGTGGTCTGTACTGTACAGACCACTTAGTAAGCCCCCCTTCCAGTACAGACCCCTCAGAAAGCCCTCCAACCTAGTACAGACCCCTTAGTAAGCCCCCCTCCCAGTACAGACCCCTTAGTAAGCCCCCCTCCCAGTGCAGACCCCTCAGTAAGCCCTCCCACCTAGTACAGTATGTACTGGGTGGGAGGGCTTACTGAGGGGTCTGCACTGGGAGGGGGGGGCTTACTAAGGGGTCTGTACTAGGTGGGAGGGGGGCTTACTAAGGGGTCTGTACTAGGTGGGAGGGCTTACTGAGGGGTCTGTACTGTACAGACCACTTAGTAAGCCCCCCTCCCAGTACACTAGTACAGACCCCTCAGTAAGCCCTCCAACCTAGTACAGACCCCTTAGTAAGCCCCCCTCCCAGTGCAGACCCCTCAGTAAGCCCTCCAACCTAGTACAGACCCCTTAGTAAGCCCCCCTCCCTGTGCAGACCCCTCAGTAAGCCCTCCTACCTAGTACAGACTGTACTAGGTGGGAGGGCTTACTGGGGGGGCTTACTAAGGGGTCTGTACTAGGTGGGAGGGCTTACTCGGGGTCTGTACTGGGAGGGGGGCTTACTAAGTGGTCTGTACTGTACAGACCACTTAGTAAGCCCCCCTTCCAGTGCAGACCCCCCAGTAAGCCCTCCCACCTAGTACAGGCCATTACAAAGCCGGTGTAGCGCCGCAAATGTAACATCTCTAAGTAGCTGGGGGAGGATGCGAATGTGTTGTGGCAGTACAGGGGTGCTGGAGACGGTCAGCACTCACCTCTCGTCTCCGACGGAGCCCGGCGGGGGAATTTCACCCGGCCGGCAATGCTTCAAGCGGCGCGGCGGCCGGCCGGGGGCGTGTGACGTCACACGTTGACGCGTCGACGCATTTTCCGCACGTCGACGATTTTTTGTAGTTGACGAGTCGTGACAGCCCTAGTGTGTGTGTGTGTGTGTATATATATATATATATATATATATATATATATATATATATATATATATATATATATATATATATATATATATATATATATATATATATATATATATATATATATATATATATTGGGGATGTACCGAAATTTCGTCCGAAAATGGGCCTATCCCATTTCGGCCGAAAATGGGTTACAATGCCGAAATTAATGGCCGCTTGAGGAAGGAGGAGGGCGCAGCGCAGGTTTGAAAAGATGCGCCTCTGGCCGGCCACCCTCCCGCCCGGTGTGTCACTTCATTCATGGACAGATCGTAGTAGTAGTGACATCACCGGGAGGCGGGTGGCCGGCCAGAGGCGCGTCTTTTGAATAATGGACACCGGAGGAGCTGAGTGAGTAGGTGAGGGGCGCTGAGGCTGATGCGGGGGGGGGGGGGGGGTTGATAGCTGAGGCAGCTTACCATTAGTATTATGCAGCATGAGGGGGTTAATGTATTGTCACTGCTGCATTAGTGACTGACCAGTGGCAGTTAATTAACCCCTTTGTGCTGCATTAGTGCAACCAGTATCAGTGTTAATTAACACTGATACTGGTTGCACTAATGCAGCCCAAAGGGGTTAATTGCCACTGGTTGGTCACTAATGCAGCAGTGACAATACATTAACTCCCTCATGCTGCATAATACAAATACCATTGGTAATTTAAATTAACCTCTTGCCAACCCGTCACAGTACATATACTGTGACAGGGTGGCAGCGACAGGTGTACGTCGCTGCCTGTTTTTGGTGTATGCCCCTCTTTTATCTAATTTAAAATTATTTGGGTGAAAAACTCATTTTCGGTTTTCGGCCAAGGGCATCCTGCAGTTTCGGCCCAAAATTTTCATTTTGGCGCATCCCTAATAAATAAAAAATAAATATATATATGCAATGCTATTAAGCATGATTATAAAGTTCCAAGTGCATGAAGACTTGAGGTATCAAAAGTTAAAAATGCAGAATTTATATAATTATTGTGAAAAAGCAATCATGAATACAACTTAAAATAAGACAAGATGAGTTAAGTTCATACAAAGTCCATAAATAAGTGAAAAGGTCCAAAAAAGGCATATAGTGTCCAAAAAATAAATAGAAATAAAGTATTTTAAATGGCTAAATTCCAATGTGCATGAAGATAGTGTTCACTGATCCATCCACCTAAAGTGCAACCACCAGCATGTGATAAAGAAATGGCTGCTTACCCGAAGACAAGTGGCTTCCAAACTAATGGAAGGGCCCATAACGCTTTGTGTCGGGTAAATATCCACTATATGCAGAGCGACAGAAATGTACAATTCAGGCAGGTATCCAAGTTAAACGATTCCCAAAATCATAAAAGAACAATGGAATCGTAGCGCAACCCAGTTAAGCAATAAAACATTTATTATAAAAATAATGCACGTATATCCATGGTATATATGAAAGCATATACATCTCCCCACAGAAGAGCTGCAGCGTTCCTATTGTGTACGAGCTGGCTAGAGGGCGTAGTGACGTCACGTCTGGTCCCTGACGACTGCAAACGTATGATGAAACGCGTTGGGTGGGACCAGCTGTTTACCGATGCAATTTCGGCGGTCCTGGAAGCATTGGTGTCCTGGGTGGAGGTGGTCTTTAACCACTTGCCGACTGCCGTCAGTAGATTACTGCGGCAGTCAGCCCCTCACAGGCAAAGTGACGTAAATTAACGTCACTAGCCTGTGAGGCTCTCGGGAGCGAGCGCGCGCCGCCACGGACCCCCCCCCCCCCCCTGCGCGTGTGACCGGCGGACCCGATGTCCGCCGGTCACTCGGCGGCTGGGGGAGAGGGAGAAAGGCAGGCAGCTTGTGTAAACAAGCTGCCTGTCAGTTCTCCCTGTGTAGAAACACTGATCATACGGTTCTTTTTTTTTTTATTTATTTTTTTTTTTTTACCAAACATATGTAGCAGAAAACAAATTGGCCGAAAATGTTAGTTTGATTTTTACTTTTTTTTTGGGGAATTTCATATAAAAAATGTGAAAAATATTATTTTTGCAAAATTGTTGCTCTTTTTTTTTGTTTATAGCGCGTGATCAAAAAATCTCACAGGTTATCAAATACCACCAAAAGAAAGCTCTGTTTGTGGGAAAAAAAGGACGTCAAATTAGTTTAGGTAGTGTCGCACGACCGCGCAATTGTCCGTTAAAGTCACGCAGTGCCGAATCGCAAAATACCCCCTGGTCTTTTAGCAGCCAAATCCTCCGGGGCTTAAGTGGTTAAAGGGCGAGGTGTTAAGAAACGTACTCCTGCCTCATCTGATGTCTCAGATTCTGAGTCTGACTCAGCCACCGCAGACGTGGGTCTACTACCTTGCGCCCTGTCTCCTCTGATAGTGAGAATTACATTTCTACCTCTGCCGCGCAAGATAAGGCGTTAGTGGACGCACTGGTTGTTTCTGTGCATGAGACCCTGTAATTGGAGGGTGAGCTGCGGCGCAGGTTACGTTTGGCACTCACAAGCCATCCAGAGTGTTAAAGGTTTTTCCCTTTCATGTGTAATTTGCCAACATGCTCAAAAAAGAATGGGACCGTCCAAAACGTTCTCCTGGGGTGCCTAAGCGGATTGCTAGATGCTAACCTTTTTTTTTTTTTTTTTTTTTTTTTTTTTTTTTCTTGTTAAATAGTTTTTATTAAGATTATTTCAAATAGTAACAAACAGGGAAAGTAAATCATAATAATAGAGGAAGGAAATCATAATAACAGAGGAAAGCAAACTCATAAAACATTGATATTATGGCCAGTAGCACATAGGTGCAGTTATGTAATCTAACTTCATGCCCATGTAGATAAGCCATTACAGCATTAAGCAATCTAAATATACGAATAGCATTAATACTTATAAGATGCTAACCTTTTGAGGAGTCTCTGGTAAAGAAGTGGACTGTGCCACCTACCGTGGATCTGCCAGTCTCAAGACTGAATAAGGCTACCGTTAATCCAGTGGAGGATTCACCGTCCTTTAACCACTTGCCGACTGCCGCATGACTATTTACGTCGGCAGTCAGCCCCTCACAGGCAGAGTGACGTAGATCTACATTGCCAGCCTGTGAGGGTCTAGGGAGCGAGCGTGCGCCCCCGGAGGCGTCCTCCCGCGTTGTCACGGACACCCCCCCCCCCCCCCTGCGCGCGCGTGTGACCGGCGATGTCACTCGGCGATCGTCGCTGCAGAGGGAGAAAGGCAGGCGGCTAGTGTAAACAAGCCGCCTGTCATTCTCCCCTGTGTAGAAACAGTGATCATACGGTTCTACTATGTAGGACCGTTGATCACTGTTCCTACAGCTCAAGCCACAGCCAATCAGTTAGAATCACGCCCCTAGGGACACACACCACCCCTCCCTCTCAAAAAGTTAACCCCCTTCACTGCCAGTGTAATTTTACAGTAACAGTGCATATGTATAGCACTGATTACTGTAGAAATGTCACTGGTAACCCCAAAAGTGTCAAATGTCAGTCAAGGGTCCGATCTGTCCGCCGCAATGTCGCAGTACCGCAAAAAAAATCGCAGATCGCCGCCATTACGTGTTAAAAAAAAAAAACAACAAAAATGACAAATCTTTCCCTTTGTTGGTAAACGCGATAACTTTTGCGCAAACCAATCAAAATACGCTTTTTGCAAATTTTTTTTTTTTTACCAAACATATGTAGCATAAAACAAATTGGCCGAAAATGTTAAATTTTGATTTTTAAATTTTTTTTGGGGGAATTTCATATAAAAAAAATGTGAAAAATATTGCTATTTTTGCAAAATTGACGCTCTTTATTTTGTTTATAGCGCATGATCAAAAAATCACATGGTGATCAAATACCACCAAAAGAAAGCTCTGTTTGTGGGAAAAAAAGGACTTCAAATTCGTTTAGGTACAGCGTCGCACGACCGTGCAATTGTCCGTTAAGGTCACGCAGTGCCGAATCGCAAAATAGGCCCTGGTCAGGAAGGGGGTAAAATCTTCCGGGGCTTAAGTGGTTAAGGACCCAGAGGATAGGAAGGTGTGGAGGCTGTGGCCCGCAATATGTACTCCCTAGCGAGGACTGCACTGAGACCGGTGTTCACGGTTGCCCTTGTCATGCAGACGTTGAGTGATTGGGTGAAGTTACTACGCCGTGACCTGGAGGGGAAACAAGTCTCTCCTGCCTTTTGAGAAGCAGTTGGACCAGCTGGTGCAGGGGCTGCAATTTGTTTGTGATGCCATGCTAGACCCTGCTCCCATTTTGGGCCGACTGCTGGTCCACGGATCAGACTCCGAAGAAGGCCTTGCCCGTTCTACCTTATTAAGGAGATTGCCTGTTTGGTGCTACCCTGGATGACTGTATTAAGGGTCTCACAGGGGGGAAGAGTACCTTTTTCTTCCATAGGCTAACAAGGGTGAAGATCCGTGTCGGAGACGGGGGGCCTTCCTTTTCAGCTCACAAGTTTTTTTCATCCCTCAGGGTCAGTCGATAAGGCGAAGCCCTTAGACACCCTTGGGCTGTTCCAAGCGACCCTGGTCTGGCAAACAAATCCGGTTTCTCCAGATCTGCAGACACCTCCTCAGCCTGAAGGTGCACCCTCATCCGTATCTGGGGTGGGGGAAATGTCTCTGCTGGTTCCCGGACCTGTGGCTAGCCCAGATACCAGACAAATGGGTTCAAGAGGTCATGCGGTCTGGTTACAAGATCGAGTTTCGATCCTTTCCTATGGTAAGATTTCTCCCTTCCAATGTGCGACTGTCCCCGGATCACTTGTTGGCGCTCTATGGGGCAGTTCAGGACCTGGCACAACAGGAAGTGATGGTTCCGGTTCCTGTGCAGAATGTTTTCAGGGCTTTTATTCAAACCGGTTCACAGTTCCCAGGAAGGGAGGCAAGGTGCTCTTCCAATCCTGGACCTGAGAGCACTAAATTGCTTTGTGCGAGTTCAAAAATTTAATTTGGAAGCGGTTCCCACAGTGGTGGCCTCCCTACATCAGGGGTATATCCTGGCCTCCATAGACATCAAAGATGCCTACCTTCACATCCCAATCTGTGAAACGGTTTCTCTGTTTTGCTGTGGGAGAGGATCACTATCAGTTTGTGGCGTTGCCCTTTGGTCTCATCTCTGCTCCTTGGGTCTTCACGAAGGTGTTGGCTTTGATCCTGGCGCTGTTGCGGCAGCAGGGGATATCGGTACTGGGTTACCTGGACGATCTGCTTCTCCAGACGGAGTCTCCTACGGTGCTACAAACAAAATTTGAAAGCACCATAAGAAATCTGGAGGAGTTCGGGTGGATTCTTAATCTTCATAAGTCGTTCTTGGTCCCTTCTATGAGACTGGACTACCTGGGCCTGACTCTTATCCTTATCCTCAGCCAGGGTGTTCCTCTTGAAAAACTCCAGACTGCGGTTCAGTTGTTGCTGTCCCTTTTTGGATCTGTATGAGAGTACTGGGACTGATGGTGTCCTCCTTGGAGGCAGTCCCTTTTGCTCAATTCCACATGAGGATCCTCCACAAGGAAATCCTTCTCAAATGGAACAAGAATCCTAACTCCCTGGACAATCTGATCCAGCTGAGCCAGGTGACCAGGGAGTCCCTGATCTGGTGGCTTTGGTCCCTGATTCTGAAGCAAGGAAAATCCTTCCTCCCTATTTATTGGACAGTTGTCACCATGGGTGCAAGTCTGTCCGGGGGGGGGGTTCTCAGCAGGTTATCTGCTCAAGGACTCTGGTACCTGGATGTATGCCTTTCCTACTCTCAAGTTACTGCCAAGACTTCTTCGCAGGTTCGAGAAGGAAGGGATTCCGGTCATTTTTTGTGGCTCCGGACAGGCTTTGCCGAGCTTGTTACGCCGATCTGGTCAGGCTGGTCGCAGAGGCTCCTTTGAGACTTCCTTTCAGTGAGGATCTGCTGTCTCAAGGGCCAATCTTCCATCCTGCTTTTACGGCTTGGCTGTTGAAAGCCAGGTACTGAAGGACAGGGGATTGTCTGCTTCAGTGATTTCCACTCTGATTAAAGCGAGAAAAGCGACTTCTAGGAAGATCTTTAATCGTACGTAGAAGTCGTACATTGCGTGGTGTGAGTGTGAGTCTCATGGGGTTCCCCCTCGTTCTTCTTTTTTTTTTTTTTACAATTCAAACGGTTCCTTTTATTGAAAAACTTGAAAAGACACATTCAAAAAGTTGGACATCAAATATACAGTATAAATAGCCAGTAGATTACATAAACAGTAACGACAGCAAGGACAGCAGTAGCATCATAAAACAGGGTATATTAAGCAAACCTTCCCACACCCCCAGGCCCAGAAGCACCAACAATAAAAGCGAGCGGCCAGTCCCGGTTAGCCCGAAGGGGCCAACCACGGCTGCCACACCCGATCAAACTTCTTAGGGCAATTGCGCAGCATGTAAGTCATTTTCTATAACGGTAAAACCTCATCAATAGAGTGCTCCCAGGAAACCACCGAGGGGGGGGGGGGGGGAAAGGAGCAATCCACTTGAGAACGATTTCCCGCTTAGCATAATACAGTAAATACGTAATCAGTAGTTTAGTGGGTCTGGGTCTCTGGTCGTCATCCATAATGCCCAGCAGGGCCAGGATCGGCGAGACCTGGAGAGTCAAACCCAACCTATGGTTGATGGTATCAAACACTTGTAACCAGAATTCGGCCACCTTGGGGCAGTCCCAAAACATATGCATAAAGGTGCCCACCCGATAAGGCATCGTGGACAGTTCTGAGATCTCTGAGGGAAAATCCTGTGCAGCTTCTGAGGGGTATAGTAGACCCTGTGCAGAAATTTGGTCTGAATCAGACGGTCTCTGGCAGAGATCATCATCTTAGTGCCAGCCTCAAAACAGTCCTCCCAATCGTCCCTTTCAAGGCCAGGAAGGTCCTCCTTCCACATGTCCCACAACTTATCCATTCTAGGCGAATGGGTGCACTGTAGAGTAAGATACAGAGAAGAGAGCGGCTTGGCCAACAATTCATGGGCAAGCAGCTCCTCCACAGGGTCCATCTCCAGAGTGATGGCCACAAGGAATTGGGCCCGGAGTGCATGTCGCAACTGCAGGTATCTGAAATACATCCATCCAGGCAGGCCCCTCACCCCCCGAAGGTCAGGAAAGGGGAGGACTGAGCCCCCGGGGCACACATCCCGGAGGGTCCGCACGCCATACCGCGCCCAAAACTGAGGATCCGGCAAGGACACCAGATGCCCCAGATTAGGATTTCCCCATAGGGGGCACACCGGCGACCACTGGGTGGGAGACAGAAACCTGCGTCTCGCCGCCCCCCCCACACCCGCAGTGTCACCCTGGTAGATTGTAGGGCAGGAGGACAAGCCCGAAGACCCCGATAAACCGGGTTACTAAGGCCCTGCAATGAACCCACTAGAGCAGCCTCCAGGCAGACCGCCGCATTATCCTGAGACTGGGCGTACCACCAGCCAACGGTGACCAGCACCGCCGCCCAGTAGTATGTTCGGTAATCAGGCAACGCAAGACCACCACAGCTTGACGGCAGGCACAGAGTAGATCTAGCCAAACGAGGAGACTTACCCGCCCAGATAAAGGAACTCACACAGCTATCGATAGCCTTGAAAAAGGGAACAGGTAACCAGACAGGACAGTTGCGAAAAAATATAAGAATTTAGGCAAAAAAATCATCTTAAGAAAATTAATTCTACCCATGAGATTCAAGGGTAACGCTGCCCAGAGGGCACACCTATCCCGAAGGTGAGCTACCAGGGGATCAAGGTTCAGAGATCTAAAGGAAGTCGGGTCCCGTCGCACCTCGATACCCAGATACCGAAATTGGTCCACCCAGCGCAGGGGGGTCGGGGCCGCCACCACCTTAACCCCCGGGTCCAGAGGGAACAAGATCGATTTAGACCAATTGATACTCACCCCGGAAAAACGACCAAACTCATCGAATAGTTCAAGGGCCGCCCGCAGAGAACCATTAGCATCATGCAGATACAGCAACGCGTCGTCCCCATAAAGGGAAATTTTTTCTTCAAGGGGACCCACCCGCAGACCCACCACCGAGGGGGAACCCCGGAGCAGAATCGCCAAAGGCTCTATAGCCAGGGCAAATAAGGATGGCGACAGGGGGCAACCCTGGCGGGTGCCCCTCTGCAGGGGGGAAGAATCCGAGACCTCTCCAGAGGTGCGAACCCGACCTGTGGGCAGATGATAAAGCATGGTCAGCCAAGTGAGAAATTTGGGCCCGAAGCCAAACCGCCGGAGAACCTCCCACAAAAACCCCCACTCAACTGAGTCAAAAGCCTTCTCGGCGTCGAGAGAGGCTATGACTCGCTGCCCAGGGTCGACATGGTCCGCCACTAAATTCAGGAATAGCCTCCGCAAGTTAACATCAGTTCCCTTACCCGGCATAAACCCCGTCTGATCCGCCTGCACCAGCACATCCAGTACTCCCGCCACCCTGCGGGCCAACACCTTAGCCAGAATTTTGGCATCGACATTTATTAAGGAGATCGGCCTGTACGAGGCACAATCCTCCGGGTCCTTCCCGGGCTTGGGGACCAATACGATCACCGCCTCCCGCATAGACTCCGCGAGAGAGCCCTGGGCAAAACTATGCTCAAACAGGGAGACCAGACGGGGGGCCAGAATTTCTTGATAACCCACATAGACCTCCGAGGGGATGCCATCAGCTCCAGGGGTCTTACCAGCCTGCAGTAGGCCAAGAGCCTCCTGCACCTCCTGCAACTTAATATCAGCCTCCAGGGCATTCCCAACCTTGGCGTCTAGCACCGGGAAGTCCACGCGATCCAGATAGGAGCCCAGCTCATCAGCTGTGTAGTCCATCCTGGATGAGTAGAGCGTTTCATAAAAAGACCGAAATCGGGCAGTGATTTCCCCTGGAGATCGAAGGAGTCCCCCATCCAGAGCTCTAATTCCACTAATATGAACCGACAGGGTAAACCCTTTAGCCAGCCAAGCCAGGAGCTTCCCATTCTTATTACCATATTCGTAAACCCGTTGGGCCGAGGATAGCATCGATTCACGGGTCAACTCAACCCGCACAAGGTGGACCTCTCGAAGGGCACACTGCCAGAGACCGTAAGTGGTGGAAGAGGGGTCAGCCACATAGGCCTCCTCCCTCACCCGCACCTCCTCCTCTCGTTCCCTCAGATCTCTGAGTCCCTACGCACCTCAGCGATGCGCATACCATATTCCCCCCAAAGCCAGGCCTTGAATGAATCTCAAAGGATATGCGGGTCAGCCGTATCCTCGTTAGTTTGCCAGAACTGACCAATCCCCTCTTGGACACGCTCCTGCACCACCTCGTGCGTGGCCCAGTACCGGGAGAGGCACCACCCGCAGCAGAGCATGATCGGAGTACCCCCTGGCCAGGATAGATACTTCAGACACTCTGCGCAAGGCCGAGTGGGATGCAAACGCCAGGTCTATCCTGGACAGGGACCGATGAGACGCTGAGTGGCAGGTGTATGCCCGGGTTGAGGGATGAAAGTGACGCCAGACATCCGTGAGTGCAAAAGCATCCGCCCATTGGGCCAGGCGAGCAGTCCCAGAGGCAGTGGCATGCAGCCTATCCCATTCCGGGGACCTCACCAAATTAAAATCCCCCAATACAAGGACATCATCCACACCGTACCAAAGGGCCACCTCCATAATCTGAGTAAGGAGGGGGACCTCCGCAGGGGGAGGAAGATACAGCCCCACCACCACCAAAGGAGTCCCAGCAACCAAAGCATGTATAATCACATAACGACCTAGGGGGTCAGTGCACAAGTCCACCAAAGTAAAAGGCAGTGACCTATGAACCAGGACACTGACCCCTCTGGCATAACTGGAGTACACCGAGTGATAATGTGCTCCAACCCAGGCCCTCCGCAGACCCAATACCTTAGATCCCAGAAGATGGGTCTCCTGCAGTACACGTATGTGGGGAGAGGCCTTACGCAGGTTTATTGCTGCGTCCAGCAATAAACCTAAGAGAAAAGGAAATCTTTTTTTTTTTTTTTTTTTTTTTTTGTAGCTACTGACTCGTAATAAACACGAAAAAGACTAATGCTGGCCATACACGTATAGATTTTAGGATGAGAATGTTCATAAGAACACTACGCATTCTGGATGGACCCTCTGCACACTGCTATACCTTTTCCAGCAAACTATGCAATGAAAAAAAGGAATATTTAGTTCACACACATTGATGCAGTTGGGTCAGCTTAAACATGTATTGCAAAGTAATCCCTCTTCTGGCCAGTCCTACACTGCCTTGCCACTGCAAATGCTACGATGGACACCATGCCAACATAGGGCGTAAGGACCCAAGGTGGAGGAGAGCGACTAGGTTACAGATCTGGTCAATGACCTGCGTTGCAACAGAGAAAATATATACCTGTGATCAAATCCCAATAGCTTGTGCATGTATTTGAACTATCAAGCGCTAAAGGGGTGTGACCATATAGTAACGCTACACATTCTGGATGGACCCTCTGCACACTGCTACACCCTTTTCAGCAAACTATGCAAAGAATGATAGTTCCAATGCATGAACAAGCTATTGGCATTTGAGCACAGGTATATATTTTTCTCTGTTCATAAAAACATTCGTACGAAAATTCTTTGAGCATTCGATGAATGGACAAATGTTTGAAAACTGTTTTTTGCTTTTAACAGTCAGTTTTAAAATGAATGCAATTTATGATTGATAACCACGTAGATTGCCTGAAAATTAGTTGATCGAGAGTGTTTTCTTTCCTGCCCCTTCGAATTTTCCCATCTCTGCAGTTGAAAACAGACATCGGTTTGACCCCACCAAATTAAAATCTATGTGTATGGCCAGCATGAGCCTTTTTCGGACACTTGTTGCTTACAAGTTAAAATCCAGTATTTCTCTTTCATTTACTGAAGCTCCATGTCTTCTAGACCATTGGGCTTATGCTGCTCTCTTCAGGAGTAGGATTGGGCGGAAACCATTTTGGATACACCCCTGAGGCAGTCTCAAGGGGTATACCATCACTTCCTGCTATAGGACTTCAGTTTTTTTTTTTTTTTCTGCCTAGTCAGGAGTAAGGACCTGGCTCCCTGCTGGGATCTACGGTCCTGGCATTTTTTCCTTTTTTAAATTGAATTTTTTTGTTCTCTTTTTTTTCTTTTTTGTTCCTGTGTGAACTACAATCAACTGCTGGACTGGATATCCTAGATCCTTATGGTCTTCCCAGTCTGGCCCTCGAGCGTGAACCAACTATAAGCTCTGCGCTAGATTGGCTGCAACATAGCCCCACTGGATGGGGGCTGGCCAGCGAGTGAAACACCTTGCGAGGTCGCATAGCCCTGGTTGACAGGAGTCCCAATCAGTCGCAGCGTATCTTGGGCTGCAGCACCCCCATTACAAGATGGTGCAGTGGACTGCTGGGAGTAGTGCCCGCCTAATGGTGTGGTGAGTGGTGTCCCCCCTCATTTCTTTGGAAATTGCTGGGGTGGCTGAGGGCCCTCCCTGGGAATGGTAGGGCCCCTTCCGTGTCCCCCCCCCTCTCCCTAGCGGGGTTTCCCTACATTGGTCACCCTCACCTGCCCCCCCAGTCCCCTTTTGAGCGGGCACAGGTGTGTTTTCGGGTGGTGGGGCCTTCACTGGTGTTGGGCTGGAGAGCGGTCGGTGTGTCGCTGTCAGTTTCCCTTTGTGGGTGCCTGTACCTTTGCTGCTGGGGGAATTTCCTCCTGGGGGATGCTTATTTCCCTGGTGTCCTGCACAGCGCCATCATTTTGCCGTGGATGCTGTTTCCTGGCTTCGGCGGCCATGCTTGTGTAGTCCAGCGGCCATATTTTAGTTTTTTTGAGAATAGCGGCAGCCATTTACTTGTAGTCCGAGTTCGGTGATGTGCTGTAGGGGCCTCTAGTGTCCGTGTCAGCGCTTCTTCTTTAATCGCAGTGTGGCAGGCGGTTTGGCGCTCTCCAGCTCTGGGGTGGTGAATTCTAGTGGGCATACGATCCTTCCTGCGGATACGCTGATTCTTGTGGTGCTCCAGCGGTGTTGGGAGGTTGTTTTTTAAATGTGCATTTTTGTGCATGGCGCAGCTCCGATTTAACCATGGAGCCTCTGGAGCGTGTTTTACTACTTGACCCACTCCTTGAAGCTGCAGGACTCTCTGGGTCTGTTTGTCCTGAGGGCCATGACTGCGGCCCTGCAGTCACTTGTATCTAAGGTAGATATGGCCCTGCAAAGGCGGCCTCCCTTCAACTGTATTCTCTGCCTCCTCAGTCTGAGGTGGATTTGGCCACCACGGACGAGAGTCAGCCCACTGGGTCTGCGTCCACGCACGCTGAGTGCTCTAACAGTGAGGATGAATCCTCCTCCTCCACAGCCATGCATGAAAAGGGGCTGGTGGAGGCTTTAATTGTCAGTGCAGGAAACCTTAAAGTTGGGGGACTCGGCTTATGCTGAGTCGGTGACGCCGGTGCAGTTTCGCACCCGCAAATCTTCCAGGGTGACAAATGTGTTCCCTTTTCCTGCCTATTGTGACAAGATCCTTTTTTCTCGGCTCACAAGCGGCCCTTTTGTCCGTCTGGATCGCAGGAAAAGAGTTGAGATCCACCCGTAACTTTGCGGGAGGCTCCAAGATACCCTTGAATGGTAAGTCGAAAGCGGGCACTACTGGTGCCACAGACGAGCCTTCCCCAGCCTGTGGACCTTGCTCATTCAGGACAAATGGGTCCACGAGTTGGTTTGGTTACAAGATTGAGTTTCGGTTCCTTGCCTCCGGCATGGTTCTTTTCTTCCAGCTTGCTCCTGTCTCACGATCGTTTACGGGGCAGTGCAGGATCAGTTGGCACAAGGAGTCATTGTGCCGGTTCCAGAGTCGGAACGTTTTCAGGGTTTTTATTCAAATTTGTTTACAGTTCCCAGTAGGGATGCACTGAAATGAAAATTTTGGGCCAAAACCGAAAATGCAGGATGCCCTTGGCCGAAAACCGAAAATGACTTTTTCCCCCAAATAATTTTAAAATAGATAGAAGAGGGGCAGGCAGCGACGTACACCTGTCGCTGCCACCCTGTCACAGTATATGTACTGTGACGGGTTGGCAAGTGGTTAATTTAATTACCAATGGTATTTGTATTATGCAGCATGAGGGGGTTAAGGTATTGCCACTGCTGGTCACTGATGCATTAGTGACCAACCAGTGGCAGTTAATTAACCCCTTTGTGCTGCATTAGTGCAACCAGTATCAGTGTTAATTAACACTGGTTGCACTAATGCAGCACAAAGGGGTTAATTAACTGCCACTGGTTGGTCACTAATGCAGCAGTGACAATACCTTAAACCCCTCATGCTGCATAATTAATACTAATACCATTGGTAAGCTGCCTCAGCTCCCTCTCGTCAGTACACCCTTCCTCCCCCCCCCCCCCCGCCTCAGCGTCCTCTCCTATTAACTCAGCTCCTCTGGTGTCCTTCATTCAAAAGACGCGCCTCTGGCCGGCGGCCCGCCTCCCGGTGATGTCACTACTACTAAGATCTGTGCATGAATGAAGTGACATACCGGGCGGGAGGGCGGGCGAGCGGCCGCTAATAGCTGTAACTATGTGAGCCTTCACTTCCCTGTCAGCGGACGATGTGCATGAATGAACTGAACTGACACACCGGGCGGTGGGAGCGGCCACTAATAACTGTAACTATGTGAGCGCTTCACTTCCATATCAGAGGAGATACCCGCCTGATAGGGAAGTGAAGCGCTCACATAGTTAGTTATTAGCGGCTGCTCCCCCCGCCCTCCCGCCCAGTGTGTCAGTTAAGTTCATTCATGCACATCGTCTGCTGACAGGGAAGTGAAATGAAGGCTCACATAGTTACAGCTATTAGCGGCCGCTCGCCTGCCCTCCCGCCCGGTCTGTTAGTTCATTCATGAACAGATCGTAGTAGTAGGGACATCATTGAGGCGGGCGGCCGGCCAGAGGCGTGTCTTTTCAAACCTGCGATGTGCCCTCCTCCTTCCTCACAGCGGCCATTCATTTCTGCATTTTTAACCCATTTTCGGCCGAAATTTCGGTGCATCCCTAGTTCCCAGGAAGGAAAGCAAGGTTCACCCGATCTTGGACCTCAAGGCTCTGAACCATTTTGTGTGGGTTCAGAAATTTTGGATGGAGTCCATCTGCATGGTAGTAGCTTTTATTCATCAAGGCGATTTCTTGGCTTATATCGATTTTAAGGATGCTTACCTTCATATTCTAATATATGTCGGGCATCAGCTTTTGCTTCATTTTGCCCTGGGCAAGGAGCACTATTCATACCCTTTGCTCTCGCCTTCACTCCTCGGGTTTTCACAGAGGTTTTGGCCCCAGTGCTGGCCTTGCTAAGGCAGAAGGGGATTGTGAACCTCCGTTACCTGGACGATCTGCTTCTGCGTGCAGTCTTCTTCGGCTCTAGAAGATGACTGACACTACTGTGCAAACTCTTCAGGAGTTCTTATGGGCACTGAATTTTCAGAAATCGGCTTTGACTCCATCCACCAAGCTGGACTACTTGGGTCTGACGCTGGACTCTGCAACGGCCCGGGTGTTTCTTCCTCAGGCAAAACTACTGAAGCTACAGGATGCGATTCGGCTCCTGTTGTCCAACCGTTGGTTGTCGCTCAGGACTTGCATGCAATTGCTGGGTTTGATGGTTTCCACCTTCAAGGCGGTTCCTTTTGCTCAGTTTAATACCAGACCTCTGCAAAAAAAAGATTCTGGCCAAATGGAACAAGGATCCGCTGTCATTGGATGATCTGATCCTGTTGTCGGGGTATGAGGGGGTCCCTACTATATCTCTCTGCTCCCTGGCGCTTCGCCTGGAAAAATCGTTTCTTCCCCTGTATTAGACTGTGATTACCACGGAGTGGCCAGTACCTTTTTAACCATGTTAATCCGGATAGTGCTTCTGTTGTCATGTCCCTTTTTGTATGTTGTAATATATCTGGTTGATTCCCCCTGTTCCTGTGTCCCCCCCCCCCCCTTAGTGTGCAGACCACGGTAGTCATGGCTCCTTATCCATGATAACCGTGGTCAGGTTACATGCCTCTGACAGGAGCGACAGGTACCGTTGTGCTGTTGAAGTCAGCAGCTACAAAAAGTGTAGCTGCTGACTTTTAATAAACACATACTCCCCTTTCTCAGGGTCCAGCGATGCAGCCAGTGGGAGCCTCGGTTCTCTCCCTCTTCTCCCTGCAGGCATCTCTACTGTGGGCTTCTGGCTGTGACCGCTTGCGGCTTCACAGCCAGGTGTGCACCGCACATGCTCGAGTCGTGCTGCAAACTGAGTGGATGGGCAATCTTCTGGGACCTGTGCGTGTCCCAGAAGATTGCAGAGGGCCTAGATGGCCTAAGCGGAAGTGGAACGAGTACCTGTCAAATCTAGGTACCCGCTTCCCACTCCAAAAAAAAAAAAGCTGCCAAAGGTGGCAAGTCAGGGGGTTAGGAGGCCTTAAAGCAGAAGTTCCACTTTTGATTATAGTCCCACTGCATGGGAGAAAAAGAAAATGCCCAGAATTCTTCTTTACATTTAAAAATTATTTAACTTTTTTTTATGTGTAAATAACCTTTGCAATGCTTTCTTCCAGAATCATAATTTTAATATAATTTTAAACAGAACAAATTATACACTGCTGAAAAAAAAAGCTTTGAAAACCCATCAGATCTCAATAGGGGAAAAATATCATGCTTGGATATCAATACTGATATGGACTGGATAATATGTAAGGAATGAGAGGATGTAAATGATCAACCTACAGAGGACTGAATTCAAAGACACCCCAAAAATCAAAGTGAAAAAATGATGTGGCAGGCTGGTTCATTTTGCTGAAATTTCATTGCAGCAACTCAAAATGGTACTCCCCACGTGCTTGTATGCATGCCTGACAACATCGGGGCATGCTCCTAATGAGACAACGGATAGTGTCCTGGGGTATTTTCTCCCAGATCTAGACCAGGGCATTACTGAGCTCCTGAACAGGCATCATTGGATGGACCACAACCTAATATCCCAGAGGTGTTCTTTTGGATTTAGGTCAGGTTAGCTTGGGGGCCATTCAATGGTATCAATACCTTCATCCTCCAGGAACTGGCTGCAAACTTTGACCACGTGGCTGGACATTGTCGCGCACCTGGAGGAACCCAGTACCCACTTCACCAATGTAGGGTCTGACAATGGATCCAAGGATTTTATCCTGATACCTAATGGCAGTCGGGGTGCCATTGTCTAGCCTGTAGAGGTCTACGTCCCTCCATGGATATGCCCCCCCAGTTCATCACTGACGCACCAAACTGGTCATGCTGGCTGATGTTGCAGGCAGCATAATGTTCTCCACAGCTTCTCTAGACCCTTTCATGTCTGCCAGGTCTCAGGGTGAACCTGCTCTAATCTGTGAAAAGCACAGGGAGCTAGTGGCGGACCTGCCAATTCTGGTGTTCAATGGCAAATGCCAATTGAGCTCCACGGTGCCGGGCAGTGAGCACAGGGCCCAATAGAGGACGTCAGAGCCTCAGGCCACCCTCATGAAGTCTGTTTCTGTTTGGTCAGAGACATTTACACCAGTGGCCTGCTGGAAGGCTATTTTGTAGGGCTCTGGCAGTGCTCATCTTGTTCCGCCTTGCATAAAGGAGCAGATACTGGTCCTGCTGATTGGTTAAGGACCTTCTATGGCCTTGTCTAGCTCTCCTAGAGTAACTGCCTGTCTCTTGATACTTCTCTATGCTCTTTACACTGTGTGCTGGGAGACGCAGCAAACTTTCTGGCAATGGCACGTATTGATGTGCCATCCTGGAGGAGTTGGACTGCCTGTGCAACCTCTAGGGTCCAGGTATCTTCTCATGATACCAGTAGTGACACTGACCTTGGGTAAATGCAAAACTAGTGAAAAACAGTCAGAAAAGATGAGTAGGGAAAAAAATGTCAGTGGCCTCCACCTGTGAAACCATTCCTGTTTCGGAGTTCATCTCATTGTTGCTCTAGTGCATCTGCAATTTTTTTTTTTTTTAATTCTTTAGAGGTATGCCATAAAAAATTAAGAACAACAACACTACAAACAATCGCATGATAGTAAAAGAGATGCAGTCTACGTAGCACAGGGAACAACCATATGCAAAACAGACTATCACGGATCAACAACAAGTAATGTAACCTGGGTTCGTATGTCGTCTGTACGACCATTTTGATGCATTCATATGCAATGCTGCTGTAAACAGATCGTGTGGAGGGCGGTCCAGAGCCACCCACCCGAGTGGAGGGGGACCGAAATCCCCGCCGGCATCTACCACATGGCCGGCAAGGGGGCCCGCCAAATCTCCATCCCGAAGAGGTGCATCTGATATTAATTTTCATTAACACCAAAGCAGCTGAAACTGATTAACAACCCCCTCTGCTACTTAACCACTTTACCGCTGCTCACTAGAGCTCTACTGCGGCAAAGTGGTTCGTTATCGTCTGGTGACATAGACCTACGTTGCCAGACACTCCCCTTTCTCTGCGGCGAGCTCTCGCTGTATTCAGTCACAGCGGGAGTAGACGTATGCCGGTTTTCGGTAATTCGATATATCGCGGTATTGCATAGCCACGGTATTATTGTTGTGGCATTTTTAAAATACAGAGTTTCTCTGCTCCTGGGTCTGACTTGTGAATTGATACATTTCAGTGAGCTGGATGACTCATTCACTCACACAGCTAACTCCTTTCAGCATTAAGTCTCCTAACTATAAACAAAAATGATTACATTGTATCTTTTCCTTCCCTCTGCCAGGGAGAAAGGAAGTTTAACCTCTTAAAGACTGGACCTTTTTTTGACACTTGTTGCTTGCAAGTTAAAATCAGTTTTTTTTTTTTGCTAGAAAAGTACTTAGAACCCCCAAACACTTTATATATTTTTTTTAGCAGAGACCCTACAGAAAAAAATGGCGATTGTTGTAATATTTTATGTCACACTGTATTTGCGCAGCAGTCTTTCAAACGCAATTAATAGACTTTAATGAATAAAAAAAAAACGTAACAGTAAAGTTATCCCAATTTTTTTTTTTTTGTTACACAGAGAATCGTGATCTTTATTCCAAGCTAAAAAATCGTGATTCTCATTTTGGCCAGAATCGTGCAGCTCTAAAATATATACACACACACGCATAGCAGCCCACATTACATTATTATATAATCATCAAGCAGTGTCTGGCCTACCTGGTGATGACCTGGTGTGGTCCTGGCGCTCTGATCCGATGGCCTGGTCTTTAAAGGGGCAAATCAAGATAAAAACACCGGTCCTCCTGCAGGTTTAACCAATTAATGACTTTACTATTGCTTTAGGCCTGGTTCACATGTATGCGGGTTGGGGCCCACATTTGCACAGGCATAGCAGCCCATTGATGTGAATGGGCTTGAGCTGCTATGCCTACGTTTTCAGCTGAAAAAAGGTGCATGCAGAATTTAAAAAAAATGCAGTGGCCATGAAATCCATCCTTCTTTTGCACCATGCGACTTACCAGCCGTTGCTGCACACGCAAACTGTTTTTAAATGCTGTGCCCATGTATACAAAAAATGCAGAAAGCTTGCCAGAGCAGGAACTGCAGGTTAGTTGCATGGTGCAAAAGCAGGATGGATTTCAAGGCCACCGAATTTTAAAAAAATGCTGCATGCACCTTTTTTTCTGCGGAAAATTAGGGCATAGCAGCCCGTTCAAATCAATGGGCTGCTATGCCTGTGCAAATGTGGGCCGCCAACCCGCATACATGTGAACCGCCAACCCGCATACATGTGAACCGCCAACCCGCATACATGTGAACCAGGCCTAAAGCAATAGTAATTTATAAACAACACCTCCTTCAGGTTTAACCACTTCTTGACCACAAGGATTTGCCCTCTTAATGACCAGGCCATCGGATCGGAGCCGAGCGCCAGGACCAGTTATCACCAGTTAGGCCAGACACTGCTTGATGACCTATTTTAGGCCTGGTTCACAGAGTCTGTACTGACTGACTATATAATAATGTGCATAAGTGAACCAAAGCCCCTAAATTCAGCAATGAAATTGAAGTGAGGTGGAAATTTAATAATTTAAATTTAATAATAGAATACCGTGATAATACCGTATACCGTGGCAAAACCTTAATCAATTAATCGCAGCATGAAAATCTGATACCGTCGCAAGCCTAAGCGGGAGTCGGGCCAGGGGAGGAGCGGCGGTGATCACCTCCGCTCTTCCCCGATCGTGGGGGAATCGAGTGTGGAGATCCGCCCACTTGTGTAAACAAAGCGGGCAGATCTCCTAAGTGACAGGCAGGGTTCAGCATAGCTGAACCTGCGATCTGTCACTCAGTCACCTCCCCCCACACATGTTAGTAAGCACCAGGCATACATTGACCCCCTCCCTCTCCAATAAAATTAACCCCTTCCCTGCCAGTGTCATTTTTACAGTAACAGTGCATATTTATAGCACTGATTACTGTAGTAATGTCACTGGTACCCCCAAAAGTGTCAATGTCAGTCAAGGGTCCGATCTGGCCGCCGCAATGTCTCAGTCCTGCAAAACAAAATCGCAGATCACCGCCATTACGCGTTAAAAAAAAAAAAAACACCAAAAATTACAAATCTTTCCCTTAGTAAACGCAATAACTTTTGCGCAAACCAATCAAAATACGCTTATTGCGATATTTTTGGTAAAAAAAAAAAAATATAGCAGAAAACAAATTGGCCAAAAATGATAAAAAATTTAGATTTTTACATTTTTTGGGGGGGGGGGGGAATTTCAGATAAAGGGTGAAAAATATTGTTATTTTTTCAAAATAAATGCTTTTTTGTTTATAGCGCAAAAAGTAAAAATCGCATAGGTGATCAAATACCACCAAAAGAAAGCGTTGCATGACCGCGCAATTGTCAGTCGCACAGTGCCCGAATCGCAAAAAGTGGCCCAGACGTAAGACAGCAAAATCCTCCGGTGGTAAAGTGGTTAACTGGCCAGATCAATATCCCGGGATTTTAATTGACTTGATGCTATACTCTGATTAAAAAGTGTTCCTTTAACTTTTTTTGAGCTGTGTAGAATTTATTTTTTTTTTTCTTTTATCTCAAGGCCTCTTTCACACGGGTGCCTCTGCTTAACTGAATCCGCTTGCTCAGCAGGGGATCTGCTTTGCAAAGTGGCCATGGACACCGTCTCGCTCTCCTCTATGGGTAAACAGACCGCCTGTCTGTTTCCATCCGATCCACTGGACGGATGGAAAATTGGACCACCATCTGTCTGTTTTTGGTGGATTGGATCGGATGGTGGCGATAGTCAGCGGACATATCAGGTGCTCCATAGAGGACAATGCAGTGTCCAATCAGGTCCGCCTGAAAAACTGACAGGCGTACCTGATCTGACAGCCCATGTGAAAAGACCCTTGAGGAGAAGTACAGCCAAAGCTTGTTTTGCTGTATTTCTCCTGTGTATCACAGGGGTGCAGTTCATTCTGCACTCTTGTGACCCGTTTTCAGCTGACAATGTTCTGAAGTTGGCTGATGTCAGAGCTGGTCCTCGCTTGGAAAATATAGTGACCATATGGGCAGGATCCACCGAGGAGCCCGGACGGGCACCTGGCTCAGTCTCTCAGTGAGCTGCTGAGGTCGAGCCCTCCACTGCCCTGCTGCTTACCAAAATTGGACAATAGAAAATTGGAGAAACGTTGTTTATTCTGATGAGTCTTTCAGCTGCGACATTCAGATGGTAGGGTCGGAATTTGGCGTAAACAACATGAAAGCATGGATCCATCCTCCCTTGTATTAACGGTTCAGGCCGGTGGTGTAATGGTGTGGGGAATATTTTCTTGGCACAATTTGGGCCCCTTGGTATTAATTGAGCATCAAATAAATGCCACGGTCTACTTGAATATTGTTGCTGACCATGTCCATTCCTTTACGACTACAGTGTACCCATCTTCTGATGGCTACTTCCAGCAGGATAATGCCCCATGTCACAAAGCTCAAATCATCTCAAACTGGTTTCTTGAACATGACAATGAGTTCACTGTACTCCAATGGCCTCCACAGTCACCAGATCTCAATCCAATAGAACAGAGGTATTGAATTCAAATTCATGGAGGTCCGATAGTAAAATTTTCTTCCAGCAGAGGTCCAGATTGCATTTTTGCGTGATGACTCGGATTCTTTACATCACAGCCCAGGTGTGCAGGCACGACAGCTGCTGTGTCTGTGTTTTCTGCTGGGGAAAAAGCCCTGGTACCTTTTTTTAAAAATGCAGTCGCATGGAAAATGCATGTGTTTGCCCCATGCAATTTCCATGTGTGGGAAACCGCACCTTGTATTTCATTGTGTTTAAGAGTCAATGGTACTCCTGCAAATTTTCTGTGCAGCAGCTTATCCCCCTTCACATCACCCCCCCCCCCCACACACACACACACAGCACCTCTTCACATCACCACCCCCCCCCCCCTCTCCTACCGTACACAGAATGGAAAGTAGGAGGTCGGACAATCTCGAGAAGGCAGAGGAACAGCAGCACCACAAGCAGAGGCAGCCGACTGTGTGACTCCTAGCCAATCACCTCCGACCAGAAAAGTTAATTCAGGCAGCTGCCTCTCTCCATTCAATGCCGGTCCCGACCCAGTCACAGTCCCACCTCCGGCCATCCACCCTGCTCTGCTAATGACAGCAGCAGAGGCAGGGAAAAAAACAGCAGCTGATCATGACGGTCCTGATAGAGCAACAGCTTGGGCCGGACGCGGACCGCGGGCTGCCATTTAGTGATGCCCGCAATAGAACATCTTTGAGATGTGGTGGAATGGGGGATTGCATCATAGATGTGCATCCGAAAAATCTGCAGCAACTGCGTAATGCTATCGTGTTAATGTGGACCAAAATCTGAGGAATTTTTCAAACACCTTGCTGAATCTATGCCACAAAGAATTAAGGCTGTTCTGAAGGCAAAAATTTATAACCACTTGAACACGACGGCTATATAAGTGATTTGCATCAAGTGATTAAAGTAGAACTTCAAAGCAAAACCTTTTTTTTTTTTTTTAATTTTTGGAGTAAGGGAGGGTTTATAACCACTGTCCCAAAATTTGGGATTTTCTTTTACTTTCACTTTTGATAACAGTAAACAGGTCAAAGAGAGAATGAAGAATAAAAATGTTTCATATCAGAATCGAGCCAATGCTTTTGGGGGCAAAATCGCACCCCCTTTACTAAGGGCCTTCAGAAAGTAAGCCCTGATATTTTCAGAAAGTGTTGGAGTCCATGCAGTAGGTTTTCACTTCGCCTCAGCAAGTCCTCTCACACACCGCACACAGGAAAACTTGCTATCTGTCAGTTTATCATGCACTGAATTATTTTTTTTTTAATTACGTCGCTTCCTCTCTCAAATTTGTGTCTTTTTAAGATTCCTGGAAACCCCTTACCAGTAAGTCTAACACTGTACTTGGTGCAACCTCATCATTTTTTTTTACAAATGTTTGTGTAATATGTTGCATTATTGTACACTCTAGAGCTGCATGATTCTGGAGAAAATGAGAATCTAAATTTTTTACATCTACATTATACAAAAAAATTGGGTTAACTTTACTGTTTCGTTTTTTTAAATTCATTAAGTGCCGGTTCACACTTATGCGATGCGGGAAGGCTGCGAATTCGCAGCCTGTTCCCGCATCACACACGCACCCCAGGCAGTTCACACTGCCATATGCGATACGCTGGGGGTGTCAATGTAATTTTAACGACACCCCCAGTTTGATCGCATATCGCAGTGCGATCGTGCAGTTCGCACAGGATCGGATCGCACAAGTGTGAACCGCTGTGCGATCCGATCCTGATGCGGCTGCAAAAATGCCTCCTGTGCGTGTTTGCTGCGGGTGCGATGCGAATTTAGCCATACAAACTGTATGGCTAAACTCGCACCGCACAGCCGATCGCATGTAATGTCGGAGCAGTGCGCTCCGACATTACATGCGAACCCCGCACACGCAGAAGTGTGAACCGGGGCTAAAGTGTATTTTTTCCAGGGGGATGAGTTTGAAAGACTTCAGCGCAAATACAGTGTGACATAAAAAGATTGCAATGATCGCCATTTTTTTCTCTAGGGTCTCTGCTAAAAATATGTTTGGGGGTTCAAAGTAGTTTTCTAGCAAAAATTACTGATTTTACTTGTAAGCAACAAGTGTCAGAAAAATGCTTAAGGCGATACGAAAATCGGAAGGGAAATTTTGTCCGAACGATCTGTCGATTTTCGGATTGTTAGTATAGTGCTTTCGACAGCCGATTATGGATTTTCGGACGACAAAAACTGGATGTGCAGGCTATGAAATTTTTATCGTATGTCAACACAACGTCCGATTTTCGTTTTAATTAGTACAGTTTTCGTCTGAAAAAAAATCGTAAGAACTAGGCATGCTCAGAAACGAAAACGCATACAAAACAATTCAACACGACATCACTTCTGAAGTTGAATTCTGTCGTACGGGAAATTTCGTATGAAAATAACCTCTTCACTTTCAACATGAGACTAGCATGCAACAAAAAATAGACGACAGATCTTTGGATAATCTGATCGTGTGTACGGGGCTTTAGGCCCCTTTCACACATGTGGACAATTCAGATCCTCCTGTCAGTTTTTCAGGCAGATCTGAACGGATGCCTCATGCATCTCTATGGGGCATCGGATGTCAGCGGAGACATGTCCACTGACATCCGATCCTGTCCCTCAAATCCGGACAGATGGTAACCCTACTTTCCATCCATCTGGCGGATCTGATGAGAACGGACAGGCAATCCGTTCTCATCCGATTCCGTCACTCCGAAGTCGTGGTGCATGGTAATGCACAAGTCGCCCCCGAAGTAGTAAGGAGTCGTGTCGCCTTAGTGTGAACCGACTCTTAGGCTCAGTTTCCACTATTGCGACTTGTTGTGCGACTTGACACATGTCAAGTCGCACAGCAATTCAAAAGCCATTAATTTCAATTTGGCCCGTTCTAACTGCTGCGACTTGAAAAATAGTTTTTGCACTACTTTTGGGCCGACTTCAGTGCGACTTGTCCCTCGTAGAAGGACGGTCACACTGAAGTCCCCAGAAGTAGCCGCAAACAAGTCACACTACAAAGTCGCGCTAGGAGTAGCACGACTTTGTAGCCGCAATAGTGGAAACGTAGCCTTAGACTGAGGGCCGGGTCACATTACTGTGAGTGCGGCGATCGCATGTAATTCGGAGCGCACTGCTCCTTCATTACATGCGATCGGATGTGCGGATGCAAATTCAGCCATACACTTTGTATGGCTGAATTCGCACTGTATCCGCACCAAATATGCACATGACCCTTTTTTTCAGCCGCATCAGGATCAGATCGCACAGTGGTTCACACTTGTGCGATCCGATCCTGTGTGAACTGTCAGACCGCACTGCGATATGCGATTAAACTGGGGGTGTCGTTAACATTTGACACCCCCTGCGTATCGCATATGGCAGTGTGAACTGCCAGGGGTGCGTTTGCGATGCGGGAACAGGCTGCGAATTCACAGCCTTCCCGCATCGCACAAGTGTGAACCGGGACTGAAGTTCATTCCTTTTGATCTAACGAAATGATACATTGTAAAGTGATGTGTTTATAGTTATCTAGCAGCCTAAACAATGTTGATAAACATTTGCCAGAGACTTTTTTTTTTTTTAACACGGTCCGCCTCCGTGGCAGATCCGTGCTGCTCAGCGGGGATCGACCCGCCGATCCCCGCTGAGCCGGCGGATGAATGCTCCGTCTCCGCTTGCAGTGCAGAGACGGAGGTGTCACAGCTCCCGCTGCTCCCTATGGGGAATCGGATGAGAGCGGACCGCCTGTCCGCTCTCATCTGTTCCGATCCCCAGGACGGATGGAAAATAGGGTTTCCATCCGTCCGGATTTCACGGACAGGATCGGATGCGGATGGCAGCGGGTGTCAGCAGACATGTCTCCGCTGACATCCGCTGCTCCATAGGGCTGAATGGGCATCCGATCAGATCCGCCTAAAAAACTGACAGGCGGATCTGATCGGAACACCCGTGTGAAAGAGCCCTAAAGCTGTGAGTGAGCAGAGAACACCTGTAAGAATCAAGGACATGCCGTTTTTTAAGATCGAGATTTAAAGAAAAATATATATTCGTGCAGCTCTAGTGCATTCAAATTAAAGTATAAAGGCAAAACGTTTTTTTTTTTTTTTTTATTTGTTTTGGATGGAGTGCAGGGGGATTAGAATGCCTGTCAGGATTTTATTGCAGTCTGTTCTCCTGTGAGGAAGATTCACACTTTGTCCTGTTTACCATTATTGAAAGCGAAAGTAAAAAAAATTCTACATTTTGTCCCCAGAAAAGTAATAGAGGGGTAATCTTCCAATGGGGACACTAATTCTGGTGACCTCGGGATTCTCTAGGATTTCCTCTCACTTCCTGTTTGGCTATGTCCCTTGGCCACCTGCAATCATTCCCGTTCTGACGGGAGAAGATAGATTTTGTGTTCTTGCCGGAACACAGATCTTGGTCCCCCCCCAGACAGAGCAACACCCCCTAGTGATACATTTAACCCCTTTGATTGCCCCTGATGTTAACCCCCTTCCCTGTCAGTACAGTAACAGTGCATATTTTTAGCACTGATCACTGTAATGTCACTGGTCCCCAAAAAAAGGGTCAGGTGTCCGATTTTGTCTGCTGCAATCTTGCAGTCCCACTAAAAATCGCTGATCGCCGCCATTACTAGTAAAAAAAAATAAATAATAAAATATAGTTTGTAGACGTGATAACTTTTGTGCTAACCAATCAATATTCGCTTATTGGGATTTTTTGATTTTTTTTTACCAAAAATATGTAGCATTGGCCTAAAATTGATGAAGAAATATTTTTTTTTTATTATGGCAGGAAAATACACACACACACACACACACACACACACACACACACACACACACACACACACACACACACACACACACACACACACACACACACACACACACACACACACACACACACACACACACACACACACACACACACACACACACACACACACACACACACACACACACACACACACACACACACACACACACACACACACACACACACACACACACACACACACACACACACACACACACACACACACACACACACACACACACACACACACACACACACACACACACACACACACACACACACACACACACACACACACACAGGTTTTGCACAGAGCAGCCCTGATCCTCCTCTGCCCAGGTCGCTCACTGGTGCTCCTGGCCCCTCCCTCCTTCCAAGTGCCCCCAGATAAAGCCACTTGCAATGTGGGCATCCAAGCAGGCTCGTTCCTGAGCCCAGGGCTCTGCGTTTCTGTTGACAGAGCTGCAACTCGGCCCACGCCCCCATTCTCCTCATTGGCTGTGGTTGACATTGGCAATGGCTCCCGCTGTTGTCTCCTTTAACCACTTGCCGACTGCCTAACGCCGATCTACGTCGGCAGTCAGCCCCTCACAGGCAAAGTGACGTAGGGCTACGTCACTAGCTTGTGAGGGTCTAGGGAGCGAGCGCGCGCCCCCGGAGGCGCGCTCCCGCTCCCGCGTGGTCACGGACCCCCCCGCGCGTGTGACCGGCGGACCCGATGTCCGCCGGTCACTCGGCGATCGGCGGGGGAGAGGGAGAAAGTCAGGCAGCTTGTGTAAACAAGCCACCTGTCATTCTCCTTGCTGTTAGGATACTGATCACTCGGATCTAGTATGTAGATCCGTTGATCAGTGTCCATACAGCTCAAGCCCCAGCCAATCACAGTAGAAAGCACGCCCCTAGGGACACACACAGCCCCTCCCTCCCAAATAAAGTTAACCCCTTCACTACCAGTGTATTTTTACAGTAACAGTGCATATATATAGCACTGATTACTGTAGAAATGTCACTGGTAACCCCAAAAGTGTCAAAAATGTCAGTCAAGGGTCCGATCTGTCCGCCCCAATGTCGCAGTACCACAAAAAAAATCGCAGATCGCCGCCATTACACGTTAAAAAAAAAAACAACAAAAATGACAGAAATCTTTCCCTTTGTTAGTAAACGCGATAACTTTTGCGCAAACCAATCAAGATACGCTTTTTGCGATTTTTTTTTACCAAACATAGGTAGCATAAAACAAATTGGCCGAAAAAGTAAAAAAATTTTGATTTTTAAATTTTTTTTGGGGGGAATTTCATATAAAAAAATGTGAAAAATATTGCTATTTTTGCAAAATTGTCGCTCTTTTTTTGTTTATAGCGCGTGATCAAAAAATCGCACAGGTGATCAAATACCACCAAAAGAAAGCTCTGTTTGTGGGAAAAAAAGGACGCCAAATTCGTTTAGGTACAGCGTCGCACGACTGCGCAATTGTCCGTTAAAGTCACGCAGTGCCGAATCGCAAAATACCCCCTGGTCGGAATGGGGGTAAAATCTTCCGGGGCTTAAGTGGTTAATGAGGGGGGAGAGCTGGATTAACATGGTGGCGATCTTGCAGCTCTACAAATACAGGTGATTGAAAGAGTTAAAAGACCACCTAGGTGAATGGATGTCTTCAGGTTGCTTTGCTGGCGGTAGGTCTTCTGGATGAAAATATTGCAACAATCTCCATTTTATTCTCTAGGGTCTCTGCTAAAAATATATAGGGGTGTGTTTGGGGGTTCCAAGTAATTTTCTAGCAAAAAAAAAACAGATTTTAACTTTTAAACACGTTTCAGAAATAGGCCCGGTCTTAAAGTGGTAAAACGGCCTCAGTGTGAACCTGGGCTGAATGGATACACAGAGCTGTGCCTTGGCTCGGGCATCCCATAGCAAACTGCTTGCTGTGGGGGCACTCAGGGAGTAGCCGGGAGAGCCTAAGAGGGACCCAAAAGGAGGAGGATCCAGGCTACATTGTGCAAAACCAACTGCACAGAATAGGTAATTATAACATGTTTGTCATTTTTATTGAAAAAAAAAAAGACTTTACAGTCACTTTAAGGCCTCATGCACGCTGGATATTTTTACAGCTGCTTCTAGGGGCGTCTGACGTTTATGGTATCCATGTAGGCATATGCTCTTACAGGCAGAAAAAACCCTCAACAAATTTTTGTTGTTGAGAGGAGTTTTCGAGTAGAAAAGATGACTAAGTGCCCAAAAACCCGCAAATAAGTTGAAAAAGCACAAAAAACCTGAAATGCACACAAAAGAGAAGAAAAATTAGCTGAGGGGGGGGGGGGGTTTGTAAAAGAAACACTTGTGCCCAAAAAGACGTGCAAAAGAGCATAAAAAAGCACAAGCTTTTAGACCAAGAAATAAAAGCTGAAATGCCTGTAAGGCTCCGTTCACATGTAGGCGTTTTTGGAGTGTTTTTCTGCTCACTGATCAGCTCTCAAAACGCCCAACAAGACAAATCCCATTCATTGCAATGACCCCTGTTCACATCTAAGCGTTTTGACGCCCTAAGGAAAACGCCCAACGCTCAAAAAAGTACTTGAGCTTCTTTTTGGGCAGATCACAGGCGTTTTGTCCCATAGACCTCAATGTACAATGATATTTGGCGTTTCACAGGCGTTTTAGAAGCGTTTAGTTGCTCCTGATCAGCTCAAACAGCACAACTCTCCACCCAGCTCTCCACCCCCTTGGCATGCCTCTGCTGTGAGCACATTTTCCTGAAACATGGAGAAACATGGAGAACAGCAGTTAGGCAGTTTAGGTGACCAGACCCTGCCATACCAAGGTGACCGTAGCCTGCTGCCATACCAGGGTGACCGTAATGTAGTTTAGGTGAACTGACTCTGCTATGCCAAGGTGACCGAACTCAAGGTGACTGTGAACTGACTCTACTATGCCAGGGTGACCAAACTCTTCCATGCCAAGGTGACCGTAATGTAGTTTAGGGTAAATTGACTCTGCTATGCCAGGGTGACCAAACTCTTCCATGCCAAGGTGACAGTAATGTAGTTTAGGGTAAATTGACTCTGCTATGCCAAGGTGACCGTAATGTAGATATATATATGGAATCAAAAAACACCATTTTGAAGCCCTATAACCCAATAAATGCCCCTAAAAAGTGCATAGGGTTCTGGATCATGCCCCAGGGACTATGAATCAGGCAAAAAAAAGTTCTTAAAAATTGTCGTTTTTGATAGAGAGCCAATTATTGAAAAAATTAAAAAAAAATTCTTTGGATTTAGTTTTAATTTTAGTGTCTGGGGGGTCTAAAAAGTGTACCTGTGAAGTTTCAGCTCTGTAGCATGTCCAGAACCATAAAAAAAAAAAAATCATGCAGAAGAGGAGGTCCCTGGGAGGTCCAATGCAGAGGAGGAGGTCCCTGGGAGGTTCCTTTGCAAATGTTGTAAAAAAACAACTTTTCCAAGCTTTTCCATTGGTCACCAAAAACGCCTGTAAAACGCTTGCAAAAACGCCTATAAAAACGCCTGTAAAACGCCTGAAAAACGATAAACAAACGCCTGAAAAACGCCAACGCCTACATGTGAACGGAGCCTAAAAGCAGTTTGTTTTTTTTTTTTCTTCTCTCAATTGCATTCTTGGCTTTTCCCCTCTAGAGCCATCCAAGCCATGTGTTATGCTTTTCTATTGGGCTTTGTATGGGGTAGCTTTAAACCCTTAGCGTTTTTTTATAGTTTAAAACATTGGGCACAATAAAAAGGACCGCACCCATAATGCAATGGTATGAAGGCATCCTTGCCTCAATTCCATCAGGATGCATGGAGTAACTAACTCTGTGCCTTAGCATAATTCAGACGTGCATGTTTTTTCCAGTGCTCTCCCCTTTTCCTGTATTGAGGCGCATTCTCCAAAATGCACTCATTTATGCTGTGCCCTTACTGTTAAACGCAGTATAGTGGTGTTCTGTACAGTGTGTAACTTAGTCCCGGTTCACACTTCTGCGATGCGGAAACGCTCCGAATATGCAGCGTGTTCCCACATTGCATCCGCACCCCTGGCAGTTCACACTGCCATATGCGATCGGCAGGGGGTGTCACTTAAAAGTTAATGACACCCCCAGTTGAGATCGCACATCGCAGTGCGATCTGCAAGTTCGCACAGAATTGGATCGCACTAGTGTGAACCACCGTGCAAACCGATTCTGCTGTGGATAAAAAAAAAAAAAGGTCATGTGCGTGTTTAGTGCGATTGTGGTGCGAATTCAGCCATACAAACTGGCTGAAATTTGCACCGCACAGAGATCGTATGTGATTTAGGAGCAGTGTGCTCCGAATTACAAGCAATCTGTGATCGCACTAATGTGAACCGGCCCTTAAAGTGATTGTAAAGCTTAATTTTTTTTTTTAAACATTATACTTGCCTCCTCTGTACAGTGGTTTTGCACAGCGTGGCCCTGATCCTTCTCTTCACAGGTCCCATGCTGCCGCTCCTGGCTCCTCCCTACTGTTGGGTGCCCCTGTTCTGCCGAAAACTTCAACTCGCCAAAATCTCCCACCTCGTCACTTCTGCTGACCCTACAGCAGGAATAATTGGAGATTTCAGCCACTTGGTGTTTTCAGAGAACAGGCGGCAGCGTATACACTATGGTACACACTGAGTGCACGTTTTTAGTCCGCACACGAGTAACCGACAATATAGCCGCCTCCCAAGGCAGTAAAAACTAGGGGGTGGATTACCAATGTCCACTCCCATGCCCAATGCCATGCTCTGTGAAAACACCAAGTGGTCGAAATCTCCATTTATTCCTGCTGTAGAGTCATTGGAAGTGACATGATTTGGGATTTCAGCGAGTTTGGAGTTTTCAGCAGGTCACACACACAGCAAGCGGCACCCGAGCCATGCCACTGCTCTGTCCATTCACACACGGAGTCACGGTTCGGCCCCCTCTGTTTCCTGATTGGCTCACTGGCTGTGATTTGGCTCCCGCCAATGGCTCCTGCTGCTGCCAAATAGCCAATCGGGAGTGCGAGTCCCCGGAGAGCCTTGCCTCTCATGGACATCGCTGAATCAAGAGGGGGCTCAGGTAAGTTTTAAGGGGGGGGGGTGCACACAGAGCGTTTCTTTTTTTTTTTTTAACCTTAATGCATAGAATGCTCAATGGTTAAAAAAAAAAAAAAAAAACCTTGTGCCTTTACAACCACTATAAGTCTACTGTGTGTTTTTTCTGCAATAAATTAAAATCTCCCCATAGGCAGCAGAACTCCTTCCCTGTTCTTCTATCATAGCTAAAAGTGTACTTAAAACCAAAGAATTGAATATATTGGGGCTTACCAATTCTTTAGCTGTGGTGGCTGCATTAGGTGTGATGACCCGCTTAACACACTTGGGTGCTTCCGCCAACCAGTGCCTCCTGCCGTCCAAACCCTTCCAGCAGACGGAGAGCTAATTATCAGCCCTTTTACCCTTCTACATTGTAAGCATTGTACACAGACAAGTTGAGGTAAAACCAAAGGAATTATTCTTTCTTAAAACGCAGACACATTGTTACCCCCCCCCCCCCCCCCAGGAGGACATTCCCTTTTGGGGATGTTGGCGTGACAATGCAAACGTCAAATAGTAATATATCATTAGCACATCTAAGGAAAAGCCAAAACAAAAACAACTAGTCACCTAGACAATGCTTTGATTAACCAGGGATCCCATCTCAGACAGTCTGGCAACAGTCTCAACCCTGTCCAGAGGTTGACAACACTGCAGAATAAACGGTATTCTCCCCCAGGTGGAATAATAATTGTGTGAATGTGGATAGAGGAATGACATTTTTAATGCTGCACTTCATTAATGCTTGTGCATTGTTTGTGTTCTAGGTTTAGTGGGAAAGATGAGGAGCAAACGTTTATGCTCATCTGATGCCAGAGACCAGCAACATGAAGAAAAAGATGGTAAGACATAACTTTTTGTTCTAGTGTGTATGTTTACAAATAACTTTTTTTTTTTTTTTTGCTACCAGACCATTTTTATCTGGCTGAAATGCTGGTCCACATACCAGGCTTCTAAGAAGGCCTTTTCCGATCTTCCATTTGTGGAAGATCACTTGTTTGGAGCTTCCTTGGATGACCTCATCAAAGGCCTCACAGGGGGAAAGAGTACTCTTCTTCCTCAGGGTTCCAAGGGTAAGGAGTCCTGTCGCAGATGGGGACCCTCCTTTTTCTGCTCACAAACTACCTTTTAGTTCCTCAGGTCTTGGTTGGGGAGACCTAGAGTGGGATCTGCCAGGCCTGCGCACAAAACCTGCTCCGCCCTAAGGGGTGTCCTCATCCGTATCAGGGTGGGGGGACATCTTTATATCCATAAACCAAAAGTGCAACGCAATTTTAATAGTAAGGATAATATGGTAAAGTCCAAAAAATCCCAAGAGATCCAAGAGGTGCATGTGGGAATTGAAATCAAAAGGAACCCTCCACCGGTCTGATATGCACCGCGCTCACCTTATATGAATCAATAAGCGCCTGAATGAAAGATATCCAGATGGCAGAAGGACTCCCACAATAGGTTCCAGACAGCCACTTCCTGATAAATGGAATATCCTCACAGAATGCACACTCCGGCCATAACCATATAGCATAAAAAGAACAGGGGCAGGATCTAAGTGCTCACTGTTTAAAACCTTTATTTAAGAACCCATAGAAGGGATTCCAGGCATTCTAGTGGCTCCAGACTGGCCTTGCCGGTCTTGTACGCCTGGTCACAGATGTTTCTGGGAGGCTCCCTCTCAGGGAAGATCTGCTTTCTCAAGGACCGATCTTACATCCTGCTTTTACAGTCGCTGGCTTCGAGGACCTGACTGTTAAAAGCCAGGTGCTGACGGATAGTGGGTTGTCTGATTCAGTGATTCCTACACTTTAAAAATCTACCTCCAGGTAGATTTACCATCATATTTGGAAGACGTATGTTGCGTGGTGTGAGTCTCTTTGGTGAATGAAAATATACATAATTTGTACCCATTTATCTGCAGACTTCTGTCTTCTACAGCATTGCAAAGTACACAGTTTAAATGGCAATATACAAAGTATACAGTTTAGATGGCATTTCTCAGTTTGCATGGATTGGAGATCTGATGTTCTACACTACAGAGCTGAGTGTAAACTGAGACCTGAGTGGAGGAAAATGACATGCCCCTTCTACACAGTCTCACAGGGTTTACATGCATATTTGGGGTTCTCAGTCTCCTGCTGGTATAGAAGGGGTGCTTGGCTGATTCTGATTTAGTACTAAAAACGGTCAGAAGTGACTTGTGCAGATAGAGGAAGGGTGAGCAGACAGGTTTCTTAGTGCTTTGGACTAAAGCAAGTACATACTATACAGTAGTAAGAAAGTATGTGACTCCCTTAAAATTAACCTTCTCTGCAGTCATTTGCCATTTGATCTGATCCTTATCAAAGTCACAATAATAGCTGCAATGTGCTTAAGCTGATAACACACAACATTCTAATTTCTCGTGTCTTTATTGAACATGTCCATTAAACACTCAGTGCTGGAGGAAAAGTGAGTTAATAGCTGGTCGAACCTCCTTTTAGCAACAATGACTTCAAGCAAGCAATTTCAGTAGCTCTGGATCAAACGTTTACAACGTTCAGGAGGAATGTTCGCCCAATATTTCCTTATATACACACAGTGCACTTCTTGTTACTATGCAAGAAATACTATACTGTATTGATGTACAATCAGTGAATTAAATAGTTCAATATGTATGCAAGTCCATGTGCCAATAGCAAAGAAAACAATATAGTAAAATGAAAGCGTTTTCTAATTCTTCTCGCAATAATTTTTTTTTTTTTTAAGCCCGTAGCGTGTGCAACACACTCAAAAGACTCCACCCGGTGCATAAAAAAGTGCACACACACAAAGTGAGAACACAAAAAAGCACAGGGTGTGCGACAACGTATGGTCTTCCCTCCGAAGAGGTAGGACCCGAAACCTCGATCCCCCAGGGCGCAAGACTCCTGAGAGGGATATAAGGTACTCGTTCTTCAGGGGGACTGCCGAAACAGCTCCCACCGAGTACTAAGTGGGGCTCCCCCGAAGGGAGGCCCCATGAGAGAGGGCGAACTAAGCCAAAAGGCCATATCCACCCCCTCCCAAGACTCAAGGCTGGGCCAGAGGACCCACACACTCCAGTCGTGCAAAAAAGAAAACAAAGGTGACAGTGCAGTGACGGACTCCAAAGAAAAAGACAGACAAAGAAAAAGGTGGGGAAGGGGAGTGGGGAAAGTGCTTTGGTGCCATGTGAAGAACCAAGGCAGGCCTTCCAGCCGGAATAAAAAATTCCTCTGGTGCAAGCCAAAAGGGCTGTCCCAAGAGGCAGGTGTGAAAAAGGTGTGCATAGTGCAGTGACCAAGGTGCCGAAAAAACTCACAGCGAGCTGCCCCTCACCAGTGAGAAATTAAGGCACCCCTGGGCTGCCACCCCAGGGGCACTTACACTACGGGCTTTTTCAATCTCAGCCCCCGGCCAGACCGAGTGTAGCCTATCCCCACCAGCAGACATCAGAACCTGGACAGCTTAGAGAGAGCTTACCTACAACTGGGGACAGGCCCGTCACCAAGCCAGATCAAAACCCAGGAGAGAAAGCCCTCCCCTCGCCATCCTGTTCCTCAGCCCATTACATCCAGGAGCAGTTCCACCAGGCTCACCCTCCAGACCGGTTTTCCTGCTCCCTTCAAACTGGTTAGGACAGTTCAACCCATTCAAATCAGAAGGCGGCGGGCCCCACATGCTTTCCCAGATGACCTACTCCCCATACCTCAATACTCAGAGCGCTCCGGGTTTCGGTCATACTGGTACTAGCTAAGGCCCATACCAACTGATAAGAACAGATACTACACTTGATCTTAGCCAAAAGGCCGAGAAGCACACAATAATGATGCATTTCACCAGGTAGCAAGCCACGTGAAATGTTGCAGAATTAAACCATGCACGCTTGCCCTCCAGCATAATCTAGCCTCTTACCAGATTACAGAGATCAAGCACACACAAGAAATAATAGACCCCTCCTGGTGTCTCCAAAAAGAATCTGTATGGTCCACTGGGTTTCAACATATGAGATTCACCAGGACCATCGCCACAACCTCGCATCCAACTCTGATAGCCGCCATAGACTAAAAGAAACAGCGTGAATACTGCTAGTACACGTTTATTGTTAAAAACACTACAGTTACTCATAGTTCAGGAGAATCGGAAGCATTCAAACAGCATAGAGCTTCGCTGACAGCCGGCATTGGCAGGCTTGTGATGTTCGTGGCCCGACTCAACAACAAATTTCGCTTCACAGCACGTTATCAGGGGAACAGCTCACCTTATGACTTGCTGTGGCATGAAATGTGTTGGGTGGGGCCACGAACATGTGATGTCACACAGCCGCTGATGTCCGCGAGGCTCCATGTTGAAAATGCTTTTGATTCTCCTGAACCATGTGAATAACGCTAGTGTTTTTCTTTTGGAGGCTGGGCATTGTCGTGCAACAGGAGGAACCGTGTGTGTGTGTGGGTGTGTGTGTGGGTGTGTGTGTGTTAAATACATATTACACAGTATCTCAAAACAAAGAAGAAATTACATTTTGCTACAATGTAAAGTAGTGGGTGTACAGCTTGTATAACAGTGTAAATTTGCTGTCCTCTCTGGTACCTCCTTGGGATCTCATTTTTGGTACTGTCGGTTCTTCAAAGACCGCCCTTTGCAAATATTTGTGAACGTCCTCTGCTTACTCTGTCACAGGAGGTAGCTTTTTTGGTGGCTATTATTTCTGCACGCAGGGTGTCGGAACTGGCTGCGTTGTCCTGTCGGTCACCTTACCTGGTTGTTCACAGGGACAAAGTGGTGTTACGTCCCTCACAGTGTCTCCAGGCAAACCGCAGCCGGCCCTCCCCGCTGGCTGATTGGGTCATCTCCTCGGCTGCTGCTGCTGGCCAGTGACTGACAGTAAGGGAAAACTGCGTACCCGGAAGGACACCTACCTGTACCAGTGCTATACGCTGAATGTAAAAATGCCCCCCCCTCAGTGCTCTTTAGTCCCCCCAGTGCTCTTAGGCCCCCCCCTCGTGCTCTTCAGCTCCCCACAGTGCTTTTCATCTCTCCCCCCCCCCCATGCTTTCTGGCTCCCCCAGTGCTCTTCAGCTCCCTGGCTCCCCCCTCAGTGATTTCCAGTTAACCCCAGAATGTGCTCTCCAGTCTCTCCCCCCCCCCCCCCTCCCCCTGTGTTCTCCATCCCCTTGGTTAACCTTGCCCCCCCCCACGCCTTCCAACCCCCCCTGCAATGCTTTCCAAACCCCCCCTTAATTCTCTCCAGTCCCCCCCCCACCCCGTGCCCTTAAGCTCCTCCAGTGCTCTCTGCTTCCCCTGTGCTCTTCTATCATGTCTGCAGTCTCTGACCTTCACTTGCATCATGTCCGCAGCCTCTGACTACCTCCTGTATCATGTCCGCAGCCTCTGACTACCTCCTGTATCATGTCCGCAGCCTCTGACTACCTCCTGTATCAGGTCCGCAGCCTCTGACCACCTCCTGTATCAGGTCCGCAGCCTCTGACCACCTCCTGTATCAGGTCCGCAGCCTCTGACCACCTCCTGTATCATGTCCGCAGCCTCTGACCACCTCCTGTATCATGTCCGCAGCCTCTGACCACCTCCTGTATCATGTCCGCAGCCTCTGACCACCTCCTGTATCATGTCCGCAGCCTCTGACCACCTCCTGTATCATGTCCGCAGCCTCTGACCACCTCCTGTATCATGTCTGCAGTCTCTGATCTTCTCTTGTATCATGTCTGCAGTCTCTGACCACCTCCTGTATCATGTCTGCAGTCTCTGACCACCTCCTGTATCATGTCTGCAGTCTCTGACCACCTCCTGTATCATGTCTGCAGCCTCTGACCTTCTCCTGTATCATGTCCGCTAAATGTACAGTGTGTGTCGTAAAACGTTTGACATTTCGAACATGGGAGAGGCAGCGCTGTCTAGCCACGCTAAAGGTGCTAAGCACCAGTCTGCAGCTGCGTGCTTGACAGCTTCCAATCCGATCGCTGGCTTTTTCACCCGTGCGCCTGAAGTGACACCGGCTCCCAGCTGCGGCAGCGGTGCTTCCATCTCATCTACTGTAAAACAAGGGACCATTTTGAGTCACGCTGTATCCAGAAACTAAACCCTAACTGCAAAGATACTGTACACTAAAAAGATAGTCATTTATTTTAGTAAAAATATGCTGGGTGTGACATGAATTTTCTTCTTATTTAACATGTATACATAGACATTTCATGAAACATTAGGTCATGAATATTTAAGTGAAGTCATGGAAAAATGTGTATGAACCCTGTAGTGGGTCCACGTAGTCATACGGTCCGTCTACAAGATTGGGTTGCGCTCTATAAACCAATAAGGTTTTTTCCTTCCAACTTGCCCCCTGACCTCTTACAGGTTCTATTTAGGGCTGTACAAGACCTGTTATTTCAAGGGGTCATTGTCCCGGGTTCCGACATCAGAACATTTTCAGAGTTTTTACTCAAACCGGTTTACAGTTCCCAGGAAGGAAAGCAAGGTGCGTCGTATCTGGACCTCAAGGAGCTAAACTGCTGTGGGGGTGCAGATGTTCAGAATGGAGTCCATTCGCACGGTGGTGGCATTCCTGCATCGGGGGGGGGGGGGGATTTTCTTGCCTCTATCGACATCAAGGATGCTTACCTTCACATTCCAATATGTGACAGTCACCAGCGCTTCCTCCGCTTTGCTGTGGTAGAGGAGCATTATCCGTTTGTGGTGTTACCCTTTTGGTCTCTCCTCTGCTTCTCAGGTGATCACAAAAGTGTTAGCCCCGGTGCTAACATTGTTACACCACGGGGGGTTGCAGTACTGGGCTACTTGGACAACCTCCTTCTGCGAACGAAGTCTCCTTTATTGTCTGGTGGAAAACCTGGGAATCGCCATATGAACTGTGGGAGTTCGGTTGAATTCTGAATTTTCAGAAGTCTGCTCTGGTTCCGTCCACAAAGCTGGACTATCTGGGTCTGACTCTGGACTCAGTCTTAGCCAGAGTGCTCCTTTCTCTGGACAAACACCAGAAACTGCAGGCTGCAATCCGTCTCCTGCTGTCCAGCAGACTGTAATCCCTCCAGACTGGATGCTGGTCCTGATGGTGTCTACCTTCAAGGTGGTTCAGTTTGCACAGTTCCATACAAGGTCCATGCAAGGGAGATTCTGGCCATATGGGACAAGACTCCGCAGTCTCTAGACAATCGGATCCGGCTGAGTCGGGGAATGAAAGAGTCCCTGATATGTTTGCTTCATTCTCTGGTGCTTTGGCTGGGCAAATCCTTCTTCTCTTGTAATCGACAGTGGTCACCAAGGATGCCAGCTTGTCTGGCTGGGGAGGCGTCCTCTGCAAAAATTCTGCTATGGGGATCTGGACACTGACCAGACTACCGATCAATGTCTTGGCACTCCGAGCGATCAGACTGTGCCTAGAACATTGGACGGATCGTCTTCAGGGTTTTCCAGTGTGCATTCTATTGGACGATGCCACGGCCATGGATGTCATTCACCAGGGGGCAGAAGTGTCCTGGTGGCTCTGGTGGTAGCCGGCATTCTAAGATGGGCAGAACGGTTTGTTCCAGCCCTCTCCACCGTACACATTCGCTGGGTGGGCATCCCCGAGGTGGATCTGTTAGCATCTCGGCTCGACAGAAAGGTTCAGAGGTTTGTGGCTTGGTCACGGGATCCTCTGGCGTAAGCCACAGACACTCTGGTGGCCCTGTGGGGTCTGTGTCCTCTAATTTACTCCTTTCCTCCTCTCAAGCTTCTGCAAAGACTTCTACGCGGGATCGAGGCAGAAGGGATTCCGGTCATCTTAGTGGGCCCGGACTGGCCTTGCTGGGCTTGGTACACCGATTTGGTGCGGCTGGTCGCTGACGTTCCTTGGAAGCTTCCTCTCAGGGGAGGATCTGCTGTCCTAAGGACCAATCTTCCATCCTGCTTTAGTCGCTGGCTTTGACAACTTGGCTGTTGAACGCCAGGTGCGGATGGATAGAGGGTTTTCTGAGTCAGTGATTCCAAAGCTAGGAAATCTACTTCTAGGAAGCTCTACCATCGTACGTCAAAGACGTACATTGAGTGGTGTGTCTCTTGGAGTTCATCCCTGTTCTTTTTCGGTGGCTTGGATCTTTACCTTTCTTCAATGGGGGGGGGGTTGAGCAGAATCTGACCTTCAGTACTATAAAGGGCCAGGTGTCGGCCTAAGCGGTCTTCTTTTAATGGCCCTTGGCCACACACTCCCTGGTGAATACTTTTCTTCAGGGAGTTCGGCCCTTGGCTCCTCCAGTGGGGTCTGTTACTGCCTTGGAACCTCAATTTGTTGCTCCGTCCTCCCAGAAGCCTTCCTTTGAGAATCTTTGGTAGATTCCCCTGCTTATGCTGTCCCAGAAGGTGGCCTTTTTGGTGGCCATCACCTCTGCGCGCAGGGTGTCGGGATTGGCGGCATTATTCTGTCGTCCACCTTACTTGGTGGTTCTTTGCCCCTGTCCGTCGTTGCATTCATAGGCTCCGATTTTCATTTGAATGAAGACATTGTGTTGCCTTCCCTGTGTCCCAGGCCAAAACATCCGAAGGAAATTGCTTTGCATGCCTTGGATGTGGTCCGAGCATTTAGGGTGTACCTGGCAGCTACGGAGTCTTTTAGGAAATCACTCACTATTTGTGCTAACGGATGGGTCTCGTAAAGGGTTTTCCGCTTCCTCTGCGACCATTTCCAGATGGACCAGACAGACGGTTGTTATGGCTTATTCCATCAAGGGTCATGTGTCTCCTTTCCCTGTCAGGGCGTATTCTACTCGGGTGCTCAGTGCCTCCTGGGCCTTCTGTTGTCAGGCGTCAGTGACGCAGGTTTGCAAGGCGGCCACCTGGTCGTCGGTGCACACTTGCAGAGTTCTAAAAAGTGGATGTTTGCATCTGCGGATGCTTCCTTTTGGCCGCAAAGTTTTGCAGGCTGTAAAGAACCTGGTCCTCTTTGAGAGTGTACTGTTCTTTTCAGGTGGGCTCCAGTTGTTTTGGTTGAGCTCTGGTTTACCTGGTTGGCTATAATTTAGCCATTATAATTTTTTTCGCTGTTTCCACCCCTCATGTTTAACACTGCTTTGGGACGTCTCAATGGTTAACATGATCAGGAGCTGTGTCCGTCAAACGAAAGAAAATGGGATTTTTGATTTACCGTAAAATCCTTTTCTTTGATGTTCCTTGAAGGACACAGCACCCACCCCTCCGGAGTTGTAATTCTGATACTGCTTGTAACAAAATTGAGTACCTATAGCAGAGAGAGGGAGTGTATCCCCTGGAACTGCCCATAGGCCAGGGCTTGACAAAATTGCCTGAAATCTAGGAGCTAGCTAAAAAAAGTTAGGAGAGAGTTTTTTTTTTTTTTTTTTTTTTTTTTAAACCAAGCTTTATTTCCAAAAACAATAACATACTACATTTACACATAAAGACGACTAGAACCCCACTCTCCTCTATAGCACAATCGGATGGAAACAGACTTTGTCTGTTTCCATCTGATCCGATCCATGGGATGGATCGAAAATAGAACCACCATCCGTCTGTTTTTGGCGGACAGGATCAGATGGCGGTAGATTACCGCTCCATAGAGGAGACTGAAGGGTCTATGTATGTATGTGTGTGTGTGGATAGATATAATTTTTTTTCCTCTTGCGTCCTCCAACAGTCGCCGCCCATGCACACAGTCTTCTCTAATGGGGTATTGCTTCCTCTCCGCAGGAGTTTCTAGGCATAAGACTTGTAAAAGAACAATTTATCTACATAGTCACACCCATGGGGGCTGTCCTTCTAGTCCCCCCTGCAATAGCCATCCCAACTCAGTTTGTCTTCTGCCTAGCTTAGGAGTGGATAGGCTTCCCTGTGCTGAGGCTACAGTCTCAGCCTTCTTCTTTTCTCTTATGATTTATTTTCTGAAAATGTCTTTTTCTCTAGCGCTCATTGACAGACGTAGTCCTCGGTGATACACCACCTTCGGGTTATGTTGCCTCCACAGGAGCAGGACTAGACAGGAAATTAAAAAGCTCTGGCCCCACCCTAGGGGCAGTCCCAGAGGGTATATCCTCTCTCTCTCTGCCTCAGCAAACCAGTTATTTTCTGTCTAGTTAGGAGTAAGGACCTAGATACCTTGCTGGGATCTTAGGTCCTGGCAAGAATTTTTTCTTAAAGGATTTTTTAGACAGCTTTTTTTCTCCAGTGTTCCTGTGAGATCTTCAAGCAAGAAAGCTGAACTGGGCGACGGGCTGGATGTTGAGATCCGGTGGTCACCCCAGTTCAGCCTACGAGCGCGTGCAGGCCATAGCTCCGCGCTGGGTCGGCCGCGACAAAGTCCCATTAAAGGACTGACCCCGCGAGTTAAACGTCTCGCTGAAACGCCAAAGACCATGAGTCACGGCGTCCGTATCGGTCGACAGCCCTCCCGCCCCGGTGGAGAGGGGTACTGTCAGGAGTTGGTGCCCGCCTGGTTCCGGTATGGTGAGTAGTATGTTCCCCCTTTTCCCCTGACGGGTCTTGTGGTGAACGCGGGCCCCTCTCTGTATGGTAAGATAGAGTCCCTCTCTATCCTATAACATGACACAGATCCTCCTATTTTGAGTGTGATTTTATGTGCAAAAAAGCCAGGAGGCTTGGTTTGGGAGCTAACAATCTAATTGTATACATGTTAAAAAGATGTAATCTGTGGCATTCTGGGAATCTTACGGTGATAAGAATAAGTTACCTACCAGTCAGAAGCCACGGACATGTAGACTGCCTTCCTAATCAGATCTCCAGCTAATAGCAGGCCTCCCGAACGGCCATGCGGTCCGCCAGGGCCGGTACCGCCAACCACGCCAAATCCCCATGCAGAGAGAGTGTTGTGTGCCCTGCAGCACACCGCTATTCAGTACAGGCCGCCGCCATTTTTTTCTGCTGGATCGCACGAGCCGCCATTTTGGCGTAGCCTCGTGTCTCCAGCATGGGGGCGGCCATGTTTGAGGTGATCCAAACACCTCGTGGAGCTTGGGGAGGCGCCGGAAGGTGTGCAGAGGGGCGGAGCCGCCTCCTTTCTTCCTGGGCAGCCAGCCAAAAGACTTCCTGTTTGTCAAGACAGCGCTGTAACCTGTTGCAGTTAAACTCTGAGCATCAAGTGGTGAGCCTGGGGGTCTATCTCTCTCTCTCTCGATCGATAGGGATCCCTAGCAGGTAACACTAAGGGGCTTTTTGTGGCGCTGGGGGTCTGAAAAAAAAAAAAAAAAGTGTTTTTTATTTTTGAATTATATTATCCAGGAAGTGACTGGAATTATCATGGACCCTGCCACACATATTCCCCCACCTGTTTCCCTCGAGGGGGCCACGGGACCCGCCGGTGCACAGAGTGTAGAGTCATTTACAGCAATTTTGGAGTCTATGGTGGCTCGGGTGGAGGCGGCCTGTCAGGGACGGGGGTCAAGGAAGCGACCCCCGCCTACCCCTATACTATCTGACACCTCTGACTCAGATTCAGAGATGGTCACTGCAGTTGCAGGTTCCTCTGCAAGGGCTGTTATCCCAGGTAAAGCCCCCTCAGACAGTGAGGAGGACGCTTCTTCTCCTGCTATAATTCAGGAAGAAGCATTGGTGGACGCACTAGTTGTGGCAGTGCAGGAAACCTTAAAACTTGAGGCTTTACCGGCAGAGGCAACTGAAACAGAGATTCCTTTTGGTACTAATAAGCCCATCAAAACGGTGAAGGTTTTTTCCTGTACCCAAATGTTTCGGTAATCATATTAAAGGAGAATGGGAGCATTCTAAACGTACCTTTACTATTTCCAAGCGTATTGCTAGACGCTATCCGTTTGAGGAATCCATCATTAAGAAATGGACGGTACCACCAGTGGTGGATCCACCTATTTCCAGACTGAATAAAGCCACGGTTATCCCAGTGGAGGACACTTCGTCCTTTAAGGATCCGGTGGATCGAAAGATGGAAGCAGAGTCCCGCACCATCTTCTCTCTGATAGGGTCAGCATTTAGACCAGTAATTGTTATTGGTCTAGTTTCCCAGACACTTACGGAATGGGCGAAAATGGTACGCCAAGACCTTAGGGGAAAGGATATTCCCCAGGAGACATCTGATTTGATGGAACAGATTATACAAGGGCTACAGTTTATCTGTGACGCAGCCTTGGACACTACTCCCTTATTAGGGCATGCATCTATGTCAGCGGTGATCCTCAGACGTGTGCTGTGGTTAAAATGCTGGTCAGCTGACCTAGGTTCCAAGAAGACCTTGACAAATCTCCCTTTTCAGGGGAATCGTCTATTTGGGGCCAACCTAGATGAAATCATTAAGGATGCCACTGGGGGCAAGAGCACTTTTTTGCCACAGGCTGCAAAAGCTAAGGGACCTCGCAACAAGCGAGGACCTTTCTTTACCGCCCATAAAGGGCGCCCGGCTGGTACTAGCGGGAAAGGCAAGACTCCTCCAGGAGGGTTCAAGAAGGGCTGGTCGGACAAGCAGAGGACCAACCCAGCCAAACCCGAAGCAAAGGAGTACACAGCCTGAAGGTGCGCCCCCACCCGGTTTCAGGGTGGGGGGACGTTTTCACCGGTATTCAGGACATTAGATCGAGCATCAACCACTACTACCGGTGCGATTCTTCCCTTCCAACATTTAAGCACTACAGGAAGCGGTAGTTACCGTTCCCTGAATAGATCTTTTCCTTTACCTTTTCCTAAGATTAGTCCCTATACCTCACAGGAATCGGATCTGGTTGACCAGATAGGCCAAGTAGCCTCTAGTCGGGTGACTTCGGTCCCTGAGGTTCAACCAGAAAAGATCACCCTTCCTGATAACAATCAGGTATCTGATAAATGTGTGGGAACAGAAAACGACCAGACTTTCTCGGATGGTCGGGGCCAGATACCTCTAGGGACGCCTGGTTCAGATTCTATCAGCGCCAGTGGTCCTAGAAATTCTAGGCTGGCCTCCTCAAGCCGGCCTGGCCGACTTGGACATGCTAGTCGCAGACGTTCCGTGGGAACTTCGTCTCAGGGAGTGTCTGTGGTCTCAAGGACCAATTTACCATCATGCTTTACAGTCGCTGGGTTTAATGGCCTGGCCATTGAGACCCAAGTACTGAAGGACAGAGGTTTGTCTACTTCAGTCATTCCTACCCTTATTAAAGCAAGGAAAGCGACTTCCAGCAAGGTCTATTATCACACATGGAAGACTTGTATTGCGTGGTGCGAATCTTTAGGATTTCCTCCACGTACCTATTCGGTGACTCGAATATTGGCCTTTTTGCAACAAGGGGTTGAGCAGAAGCTAGCCTTGAGCACCATCAAGGGTCAAGTTTCAGCATTGGCAATCTTCTTTCAGAAACCTTTAGCTACCAAGTCCTTGGTGCGGAATTTCATCCAGGGGGTGCGGCACCTGGCTCCACCAGTCCGCGCGCCCTTACCGCCCTGGGATCTTAATTTGGTTTTGTCGGTTCTACAGAAACCTCCCTTTGAAAACATCAGGGAGATTCCCTTGCTTACTTTATCCCAGAAGGTGGCCTTCTTGGTGGCTATCACTTCTGCTCGCAGGGTGTCAGAACTGGCTGCATTATCATGCCAGTCCCCATACCTAGTGATTCATAGGGATAAGGTAGTACTTCATCCTAAGCCATCTTTTCTTCCTAAGGTGGTTTCAGATTTTCATCTGAATGAAGATATTGTACTACCTTCCTTGTGTCCTCAGCCCAAGCATCATCGGGAACATGCGTTGCATTCCTTAGATGTGGTTCGGGCAATCAGGGTATACCTGAAAGCTACGGAATCATTCCGTAAGACGGATTCACTTTTTGTGATCACGGATGGCCCCAGAAAGGGTTTGCCTGCATCTGCCGCGACCATTGCCAAATGGATTAGACAAACGGTGGTACAGGCTTATTCTATTAAGGGTCAGAGTCCTCCGTTCCCTGTTAGGGCGCACTCCACTCGAGCGCTCAGTACTTCCTGGGCCTTTCGCCATCAGGCGTCAGTGGTCCAGGTATGTAAGGCGGCCACCTGGTCGTCGGTACATACCTTTACAAAATTCTATAAAATTGATGTGACGGCATCGGCGGATGCCTCATTTGGCCGCAAGGTTTTGCAGGCCGCAATTTGAGGAGACCGGTGGTCTACCTCGAGGGTTTTTTTCTGTTTGAAAAAAAAAAAAAAAAAAAAAAAATTTTATCTTTTTTGTTGTCTCATCATTAAGGATGAGCATTGTAAACTTCTAGTTGGCACCGGTTGGGCCTTCTAGATTGGGATTTGATTTCATTTTCCCACCCCTCGTTGTGATACTGCTCTGGGACGTCCCGAAGGTGGTGTATCACCGAGGACTACGTCTGTCAATGAGCGCTAGAGAAAAATGGATTTTTGTAAGATCTTACCGTAAAATCCTTTTCTCTTAGCTCATTGACAGACGTAGTCCCCGCCCCTCTGTTTTTTGAGTTGGGTTGGGTTAAATCTCTAAAGACTGCTTTTTCACATAACTGATTTGCTGAGGCAGAGAGAGAGAGGATATACCCTCTGGGACTGCCCCTAGGGTGTGGCCAGAGCTTTTTAATTTCCTGTCTAGTCCTGCTCCTGTGGAGGCAACATAACCCGAAGGTGGTGTATCACCGAGGACTACGTCTGTCAATGAGCTAAGAGAAAAGGATTTTACGGTAAGATCTTACAAAAATCCATTTTTTTTTTTTTCTTTACATTGCTAGCTGTTTATTTTATCAGCGCTAGTTAGTTGGATCTTTGGATGAAGATGGCGTTTGTGGAGCTGGGAATCGGACTGACCGTCCTGGTTCTCCAGGACAGAGGGTCAGATGGAATCCCAGCCTGCCATCGAGCATTTCGCAGGCTATGTGTTCGCCCTGGCCTCGCAAACAACCCATCCCTGTCCTCAGGGATGCAGCCATGTGAGGTGGCTACCTCACTGGACACAGCATAGGTTCGTCTGTGCACTACTAGTGTCCTGCGTTTCTGGCTGGTGGCGCTCCCCTCCCATCTGAAGGTGGGCGGTTTCCCGTTTGATATGAGGCACCCCACGCCATCGGGTACAGGTAAATACACTCTGTCTGGGGTCGGCAGTCCTGTGTGTCTGTGGTGTCCCTATGTCTGTGCGTTTTGGGGTCCCTGTCCCTGCGGGGGTTTTATTCTCACAGCAGCGCTGTGTGGGGTTTTGGGGGTCCCTCTCCTAATGTCACTTTAGGGTGCTTGGAGGTGCAGACACATGCGGCGACCCTGCGGGGTTAAAATCCGCCGGTCCACCATTTTAAGTGTGGGCAGCATGTCTTGCTTCACTATGGGCGCTTATACAGCATGCTATGTAGTGTATTTTGGCGCCATGTTGCGTGTGGCAAACGATCGTTCCGAGCATGTCGGCGGCCATCTTGCCGAACCCTCCGATTAGTTTCAATAGGCATCCATTTTCCCCTGGTCTGCAGCCTCAGTTCAGCCTCCGGCGGTGACATCACTTCCCTCTTTCTCACAGAGCCGACCGAAGGAGCTGCTAACACACTGGTGGGGGTCCTGTCCTGCTGTCCCTTCCCTTTCCTTTCCTACTTGTGCAATCTTCCTTGTTGGTTTTGTCCCTGCGGGGGGGGGTCTGTGTCTCACAGTCCTTATAGCGGTGTGCTGCGGGCGTCCCCAGCGCTCTTAAAGGGCCAGTACAAAAAAAAACAAAAAACTTAATTTCTGCTATGGAATCCCAAGACAGCAAATTCCCGCCAGCTTTGGTGGGGGATTCAGGTTCCTCTGAATCCTCTACCGTGACTAATTTGGCTGCTGTTGTGGCAACTTTGGTGTCAAAGATGGATGTGCTGATGTCTGAACGTGCTGCTAGAAAAAGGCCTAGGATTTCTTTTTCTTCTGATTCTGAGTGTGACATGGTTGCTGTAGGTAGCGTGGCCCTTTCGGGGTCTCGCTCTTCTCAGGACCCGCAAGAGTCTTGAGGGGGAGGCGGAGGTTGCAGGGGTGGATGATTCCCCCCCTCTGTCGACCAAGGAACGCGCAGCTATGGATGCGCTGAGTCTTGCCGTAAAGGAAACACTACATTTGGAGGATGAGCCCACTCCTCCGGGCGTTGTGTCCTCTTTGGGTACACACAGGACCCGCAAGACAGCGCAGGTTTTTCCTTGCCCTGAGTTTCACCCTAAGGTGAATGAGCTATGAGGTAATTTAAAACACACCTTCGTGGTGCCTAAGAAGTTTCAACTTCTCTACCCTTTTGCGGCTACTACGGTTGCCCGCTGGTGTGTGCCTCCTCAAGTGGATCACACCGTAGCCAGATTGAACAGGGCTACTCTGGTCCCCACCGAGGACTCTCCGGTGTTTAGGCTAGAATCTCTTGCCCGGTATTCCTACATGGTGGTGGGTTCCATGCTCAAGCCTATTTTTGCCTCTGTAATGGTGGCTCAGGCTGTGGCGGATTGGACCAAGGTGCTCAAACGCACCCTCGTGGCTGACTCTGCCCCCCCCCTCCCCCCACTACAGTGGAGATGGTGGATCAGATTTATCAAGGGGTCATGTATTTGTGCGATGAAGCCCCTTTGGCGATACGCCTGTCCAGTGTCGCAGTGATTAACAGTCGACTAATCCGATTCAGTTGTCCAGGTTCCTTCGCAGGTTGGCCTTGGAACAATCACTGGTGATTCTGGTAGCGCCGGACTGGCCTTGCCGGTCCTGGTACGCGGACATCGTTCACCTGGCCGTAGAGCCTCCGTGGCAGCTGCCAATGCGGGAAGATCTACTGTCTCAGGGATCGATCTTCCATCCTGCTTTACAGTCGCTGGCTTTAACGGCCTGGCTGTTGAAAGTCTGGTCCTGAGTGACAGGGGTCTCTCCTCAGAGGTCATTCCTACTTTTTTCAAGGCTAGAAAAGCCTCTTCTGGTAAGATTTATTTCCGTACATGGAAAGCTTATTTTACCTGGTGTGAGTCCAGGGGTTTCTCTCCTCTTTCCTATTTGGTGGCGAGAGTGTTGGCTTTCCTCCAGGCTGGTGTGGATCAGCGTCTTGCGTTGGCCACGATTAACCACTTAAGCCCCGGAAGATTTTACCCCCATTCCGACCAGGGGGTATTTTGCGATTCGGCACTGCGTGACTTTAACGGACAATTGCGCGGTCGTGCGACGCTGTACCTAAACGAATTTGGCGTCCTTTTTTTCCCACAAACAGAGCTTTCTTTTGGTGGTATTTGATCACCTGTGCGATTTTTTGATCACGCGCTATAAACAAAAAAGAGCGTCAATTTTGCAAAAATAGCAATATTTTTCACATTTTTTTTATATGAAATTCCCCAAAAAAAAAATTTAAAAATCAAAATTTTTTTACTTTTTCGGCCAATTTGTTTTTTGCTACCTATGTTTGGTAAAATAAATCGCAAAAAGCGTATTTTGATTGGTTTGCGCAAAAGTTATCGCGTTTACTAACAAAGGGAAAGATTTCTGTCATTTTTGTTGTTTTTTTTTTTTTTAACGTGTAATGGCGATCTGCGATTTTTTTTTTTTTTTGCGGTACTGCGACATTGGGGCGGACAGATCGGACCCTTGACTGACATTTTTGACACTTTTGGGGTTACCAGTGACATTTCTACAGTAATCAGTGCTATATATATGCACTGTTACTGTAAAAATACACTGGTAGTGAAGGGGTTAACTTTATTTGGGAGGGAGGGGCTGTGTGTATCCCTAGGGGCGTGCTTTCTACTGTGATTGGCTGGGGCTTGAGCTGTATGGACACTGATCAACGGATCTACATACTAGATCCGAGTGATCAGTATCCTAACAGCAAGGAGAATGACAGGTGGCTTGTTTACACAAGCTGCCTGAAATTCTCCCTCTCCCCCGCCGATCGCCGAGTGACCGGCGGACATCGGGTCCGCCGGTCACACGCGCGGGGGGGTCCGTGACCACGCCTCCGGGGGCGCGCGTTCGCTCCCTAGACCCTCACACGCTAGTGACGTAGCCCTACGTCACTTTGCCTGTGAGGGGCTGACTGCCGACGTAGATCGGCGTTAGGCAGTCGGCAAGTGGTTAAGGGCCAGGTCTCTGCACTGGCTATTCTTTTCCAGCGCCCTGTGGCGTCTTAATTCCTTGATTCGCACCTTTATTCAAGGTGTGCGTCACTTGGCCCCTCCTAGAACTAGAAGGGAGCCCTTACCTTCATGGGACTTGAACTTTCTTCTGTCCATGTTGCAGCGTTTCCCGTTTGAAAACATCAGGGAAATTTCATTACCTATGGTATCTAAGAAGGTTGCGTTCCTGGTAGCGATCACTTCTGCTCGCAGAGTGTCGGAGTTGGTGGCATTGTCTTGCCGTTCCCCTTACCTGGTGGTTCATAGGGATAAGGTGGTCTTGCGACCTAATCCGTCCTTTCTGCCAAAGGTGGTTTCGGATTTTCACCTAAATGAGGACATTGTTTTACCTTCGCTTTGTGCGAACCCTAAGCATCCAAAAGAGGTTGCCTTGCATTCCTTGGATGTTAGGGTTGATCAGGGTTTACCTGTCATCGACTGAATCCTTTTGGAAATCGGATTCTCTTTGTCCTTCCTGAGGGACCTCGGAAGGGTATGGCTGCGTCTGCGGCAACCATTGCCAAATTGATCAGACAGACAATTGTACAGGCCTATTTGTTGCGGCAACGGGTTCCTCCCTTCCCTGTCAAGGCGCATTCTACCAGGTCGGTGAGTGCATCCTGGGCCTTCCGGCATCAGGCTTCAGTGGCCCAGGTGTGCAAGGCTGCGACTTGGTCGTCGGTGCACACCTTTTCCAAATTCTATAAAGTTGATGTTCTGGCGTCAGCTGATGCCTCCTTTGGCCGCAAAGTTCTCTGTGCGGCAGTGCCATAGGGAACTCTGGTTTTGTATGGGTCCCTGGCTGTTGGGGTTGTTTTTCCCCTTGGTTATTTGTTTTCCTGGGTTGTTGCTCCTGTTGAGCCCTTTTTTTGTTACCCAGAAGGTTGCCTTTCTGTTAATGTAAGGTTCATTTCTCTGATGTGGGTACTGCGTTGCTTTTCTGATGGTTACGTTGCCCACCCCTCATGTCTACACTGCTTTAGGACATCCCCATTAGTGAAGACTGTGTGAATGGGCGGCGACTGTCGGAGGACGTAAGAGAAGACTGAATTTTTGTAAAAACTTACCGTAAAATTCCTTTCTCTTAGTCCTCCGACAGTCGCCGCCCCCGCCCCTCTTTTGGGAGTTTTTTTCTACACTATTACTGCTTGCAACCAATCTGAGTTGGTATGGCTATTGCAGGGGGGTATTGGACTAGGTCAGCCCCTATGGGTGTGACTACGTAGCTGAATTGTTTTTATAAGTCTTATGCCTAGAAACTCCTGCGGAGAGGAAGCAATACCCCATTAGTGAAGACTGTGTGAATGGGCCGCGACTGTCGGAGGACACGGAGAAAGGAATTTTACGGTAAGATTTTACAAAAATTCCGTTCTTTTAATAATTGAAAAAAATAAATGACCACACTCCCGGTCCACTTAACTTTTAAGCAAAGATAAGTGGACAGGGAGATGAAGCCTGCAAAAACTTCCCTCTCATCTCCTCTTGGGAAGGAGATGGGCAGGCATTGAGGACAGGCAGGGGAAGCAGCCATTAGTGACTGCTTGTCAAACTCCCGGCCACCACAAGAGGGCGCCAGTTCCCCGTTCTCTCACTGAAGAAGGCCGAAAAGCCGCGGCCTCAATTATCGGATGGCGCAGTAGTCCGTGCACTCTGGGAGTGGGTGGGGGGGGGGGCGCAAAAGGGACAGGACACCTCCTGCAGTGCACCCCAGGCGCAAGGTCGCTAATTCTAGTCGCCAATGCGACCTGGCGCCCCGGGTTTGTCGAGCCCTGCCATAGGCATAGCCAGACTTTCTGCCTAGTATCCTACTCTTGTAGAGGGCAGTATAACCCAATGGTGAAGATCAGGAGCGGTGTCTGTCAATGAACATTAAAAAAATTGATTTTACGGGAAGTCAAATCCTTCTTTTTTTTCTTTTTTCTTGGGTTTATATGCTTGATATCTGCATACAAACATATTTTTCCTTCCTGATTCAGAATAAGGTAAAAATGGGGTGGAGCAGTTACTTGAAGCCGCTTTGTACTTGGTTGAACCTGTCGGTATGTTTAATATATTTTTATCCTAAAATACAGGTACTGTTTGCAAATGCTACCCAGCAAATTAAACGTAAACCTTTCTTGCTCTGTCTTTAAAAAATTTACAGGTGAAGAAGGCAAAGATAGCACTGGTGCCAGTACTTTAGCATTAAGTTCTTCTGAGAAGTGTCCAATTTGTCTGAACAGTCTTTCCCTGGAGGTTGGCTTTCCAGAAGATTGTTGTCACGCTTTCTGTATATCCTGCATTCTGAAATGGTGTGAAGTAGGTATCAAGTTAAATATTAAAGGCTGTAGATTGTGTTTATCGTGTGTCATAAAGTTTTTTCTATCAGTGCATGCTTTTTGCTAGCTTTATGATGAAACCAACATTTGACACAGGGATTTTTAGGACTGAAATAATCCTAGTCGAAAGGAAGTTAATATAGTTTATTTGCATTGTAAACTTTCAAATGTTTTTGCTGTTTTAACCACTTAAGCCCCAGCCCTATTTTGGACACTTTTTGTTTACAAGTTAAAATCAGTATTTATTTTTTCCTAGAAAACTACTAAGAGCCCATTCACACTAGCGTGACTTGTGAGGCAACTTGTGTTGCCCCAGGTAGCTTGACATAACAAAAGCAATGTTAATCAATCAGTGCCGTCTTAATTGGCACTACTGAAGTTGCTCCGACTTCAGAAAAGGGTCCTGTACTACTTTGAAGCGACCTGTGATCCGACTGTCCCATATACTTCAATGGGAGTCGCCTCCTTATCTTAATTGACACGACTTGTTATCAGACTTTCCAGGAAGAAGAAAGAGATTAGCCAGGCATTCCCCACAGACAAAGTCGCCTGTCTCTTCCAAGTCTCTTCCAAGTCTCTTCCAAGTCACGGGGCGACTTTCTGGTAGTGGTAGTGTGAACCAGCTCTTAGAACCCCCAAACATTATATATATTTTTTTAGCAAAGACTCTGGAGAATAAAATGTCGGTCATTGCAATAATTTCTGTCACGCGGTATTTGCGCAGCGGTCTTTAAAACACAATTTTTTTGGAAAAATTACGAAAAATCACATTTCACTGCATTTAAAAAATACTAAACAGTAAAGTTAGCCCATTTTTTGTATATTGTGAAAGATGTCACGACGAGTAAATAGATACCCAACATGTTACGGTTTAAAATTGCGCACACCCGTGAAATGGCCACAAACTACGGTCAATAGAAATCTCAATAGGTGACGCTTTAACATTTTTTAATGCTTACCAGTTTAGAGTTAGAGAGTAGCTCTTTTTTTAAATTATTGCTCACGCTCTGGCGATCGCGGCGATACCTCACATGTGTGGTTTGAACAGTGATTTCATTCGCGTCGCGACTTCCGTATACGTTTTTTTTCGTGCGCGAGCTGACGGGGGCGGATAAAAAAAATTTTTTTTTTCCTATTTTATTTATTTTTTTTTTTTTAACTGTATTACAGGTTTTTTTTTTTTTTTTAAAAATTGATCACTTTTTTTATTGTTGTCACAAGCAATGTAAACATCCCTTGTGACACCAATATGCAGTGACAGGTACTCTTTATGGAGGGATCGAGGGTCTAAAAGACCCTAGACCCCTCCACTACACTTTCATGTATGCAAAACGCCGAAAACGTCATTTTCTCTTACGTCCTCCGACAGTCGCCGCCCCTTCCCAAGTCTTCACCAATGGGTATTGACCTTTGCTCCGCAGGAGTAGCTAGGCAACAAGATTTGTTAATAAAAGCTTTTAGCATAGACACACCCCTAGGGGCTGTCCCCTTAGTCAATACCTCCCTGCACCAGCATTCCCAACTCAGTTTGATCTTGCCTAGCTTAGGAGTAGCAGGCTTTCCTGTGCTGGGGCTTCAGTCTCAGCCTTCTACCCTTTTTTGATTTTATTTCAAGTGTTTTTTCTTTTCTTTACTAGCTGTTATTTTGTCAGCTTTAGTTTAGGGATCTTCGGATGAAGATGATCATGCGGAGCTGGGTCTCGGACTGGCCGCCCTGGATCCCAGGGCTGAGAGCCAGATGGATCCCCAGCCTGCCATCGAACGTTCAGCTACGGTTCGCCCTGGCGCTATGAACGACCCATCCCTGTTCGCTGCAGGGATGCTTCCTTTGAGGTGGCTACCTCACTGGATGCCATTCTGCGGTCTTGTGCTGCGGTCCACTGCGTCCTGGCTGCGGCACTCCCTGTCATCCTGATAGCGGTTTGTCGCTGGAGAAGGCTCCCCACGCCATCCGGTACGGTAAGCACCTTCTGTGTGGGGACCATCTGTATGGGTGTTCAGTCTGTGGCTGTGTGTACCCTCATGTCTGTGTGCTGTGCGGGCTCCCTGTATGGATGCATGCCTTTTGGGCTGCTGGGGGGGGGGGCCTCCCGCTCTGCTGTGAGTTTCTGTGGAACTGAATAGTCAGACATGCCTGAGCGGGGACCGCTATGCGGCCCGCCTTTTCTTTTTGCAAGAATATGCTGTGGATGGCCCTGTCCTGTACAGCGCTGTGTTTTGGCGCCGATTGCAGAGCCTTCATAGGCTATAATAGTCGGCCGGTTATTGCATCACTTCCTCTTTCTCTGGGACAGCGATCGGTGGCAGCAGCCTGTTTGTGCTCTCTCCAGGTTTTTTCCTTCTTGTCCTGTCATTCCTTGCTCAGTGTTCTCTATCCCTGTGGGATCGGTGCATGCAGTAGTCTGCGGTGGGCTGCACTCGCCGGGTGTTAAAGGGACAGACCCCCTTTTTGATTTTAATACTGTGGGCATGGATTCTCAGGATAGCAAGTTTCCCCCCGCCCTGGTGGGGGACCAGGGGGCTGTTGCACCCCCCGAGGGGGCCGATCTGGCCACTGTAGTGGCATCCTTGGTGTCTCAGGTGCAGATGCTGATGGCTGAACCGCAAAAAGGGCCAGGTTATCCATTTCCTCTGATTCAGAGGGCGATATGGCTGCTGGGGCTGGCGTGCCCTTCTCAGGGTCTCGCTCATCTCTGGACCACGTGGGGTCTGAGGGGGAGGCGGAGGTGGAAGGGGTTGATAGTTCTCCCCCTGGCTCGCCTGAAGAGCTTGCACTCATGGATGAGCTGATCGCTTCCATTAAGGATACTTTGCACTTGGAGGATGAGCCAGCTCCTCCTACTAGGGTGTCCTCCTTTGGGACGCAAAGGACCTGCAAATCTGCGCAGGTTTTTCCCTGCCCTGCTGAATTTCACCATACGGTTAATGAGCAGTGGCCCAATTTAAGGAAGCCCTTTACAGTGCTGAATAAATTTAAACTGCTTTATCCATTCGCGCCATCCACCGACGAGCGTTGGTGTGTGGCGCCTCAGGTGGATCACGCGGTAGCCGTTTTGAACAAAGCTACTGCGATTCCTTCTGAGGATACCCCGGTTTTCCGGGACCCTACGGACAGGAGATTGGAGTCTCTTGCCCGTCATGCCTATATGGTTGCTGGTTCTATGCTAAAACCTATTTCTCTTACGTCCTCCGACAGTCGCCGCCTCTTCATATTCGTCACATATGGGGTATTAGACTTTGCTCCGAAGGAGTAGCTAGGCAACAGAATATGTTAACAATAAAGCTTTAACATATCCCACCCTCAAGGGGTGGTCCCCTCAGTCAATACCCTCCTACTTCCTGCAACCATATCTCAGTTTTAATGTCTAGCTTGTCAGGAGTGGCTGGCTCTCTCTGTGCTGGGACTTTCTGTCCCAGACTCTTTCTTCTTTTTAATATTTTGTTTGAGTTTTCTCTCTACCTTTACTTAGCTGTTATTTTTGTCAGCATTAGTTAGTTCTTCGGACGAAGAGGATCATGCGGACTGGGTCTCGGGCTGATCCCCCTGGTCGCAGGTCGTGGGTCAGTGGCTTCCCAGTCTGCCATCGAGCGTTCAGCCAGGTAACGCTCCTGGCACAGTGAACGACCCATCCCTGTTCGGTGCAGGGATGATTGGTGAGGTGGCTACCTCACCGGACGCTGTGTGGTTTCTTAACCTCCATTATGTGCGTCTTGAATTGCGACTCTCCCTGCCTCATGTGCAGCGGCTTGTTCGCCTGTGCGGGTTCCCCACGCCATGTGAGGTAAGTGTATTTATGTGGGGACCTGTCTGTCTGGGGGGGTCTCAGTCTGGGACTGTGTAACCTGCCTTTATTCACACTGCTTGTCTCCCTATCTCTCGGCTGCATGCTGTGGGCTGCAAGGGGGGGGGGGGAGCTGTATGACACTGTGTGTGTCAGGCTGGGCAGTGTGAGGTGCTGTGTGCTGTGGGGCATGTTTTTTCTTGGCATGTTTGGGCATATACAGCGATCGCTGCGGCGATCTAACATGTATCCTTATATTGGGATGTAATGTGTGTGTTTTTTATGCACTGTGGAGCGGCATTTTCGGCGCCAAACGATGCCATTTTACCGGCGCCCGCTCCGGCCGCATGGTTTACGTGCACGGCGGCCATTTTCTTGTAGCCTCCATAGGCTTACATAGAGCGCCCTGGCAGCATCACTTCCTCTCTCCTGGAACACCGATCGAGGCAGCAGCAGCAGCGGGGTCTCCTCAGGTTTTATCCTTCTGTTCTTGTTATCCATTGCCTGTACTCAGTTGGTATATTCCCTGTGGGGGTCTCATTGTGCCGGAGTGTGGTGCGGTGGGCTGCGCTTGCTAAAAGGGGGCAGTTAACCCTTGGTTGTCTGGCATTACAGGGGCAATGGATTCTCAGGAGGGCAAGTTTCCTACAGTATTGGTGGAAAGCCAGGGGACCGCTGTTTCCCCCCCAGGGGGGGATTTAGCCACTATTGTGGCTGGCCTTGCTGCCCAGGTGCAAATGCTGGTGGCTGCTCAATCTACTAAACGGCCCAGAGTTGCTCTGTCCTCTGATTCTGAGGGTGAAGGTGATGGGGCTGTTCTAGCAGGGACCCCCCTATCGGGGTCCCGCTCCTCTCTTGATCTAGTGGGGTCTGAGGTAGAGGCTGAAGTTGAGGGGGTTGATAATTCTCCCCCTGGCTTGCCTGAAGAGCTTGCAATCATGGATGAGTTGATTGCTTCCATTAAGCAGACGCTACGTTTGCAGGACGAAGTGTGTCCCCCCGCTGCCTTGGCGGCTTATGGGACGCAGAGAAAACGCAGGACGCCGCAGGTTTTTCCCTGCAATGCTGATTTTCAGCGCGCTGTTAAGGATCAATGGCGCGATCTGCGCAAGCCTTTTGCGGTACCAAGTAAATTCAAGCTGCGTTATCCTTTCTCGCCTGCCACTGATGAACGGTGGTGTGTGCCTCCGCCAGTGGATCATGCAATTGCGGTTTTGAACAAAGCCACTGCGATTCCTGCGGAGGGTTCCCCTGTTTTCCGTGATGCCACGGATAGGAGACTGGAGTCTCTTGCCCGTCATACTTATTCTGTTACGGGCTCTATGCTTAAGGCTCTGTTTGCTTCTCTCATGGCGGCCCAGGCGATCGCAAGTTGGACGCAGATGCTTAGGCGCGTCCTAGTGGCCGATTCGGCCTCGGCGGCGACCCTGGATATGGTGGATCAGATCCACCAGGGTGTCATGTATCTGTGTGATGCGGACCTGGACCTGATTCCGTTGGCTGCACGTGTGCACAGCGTGGCGGTGTTGTCTCGCCGCCTGGTTTGGTTGAAATGTTGGTCGGTGGACCAATCTTCACGTAAGACCTTAGCCAATCTACCTTATGATGGGTCTCGCCTTTTTGGGGAGTCCCTGGATGTGTTGATTAAGGGGATCACCGGGGGTAAGAGCACTCTCTTGCCCCATTTCCCCAAGGCTAAGGGGGCTTCTGGGAAGAAGCATGCAAATTTTCGGCCCCCCCCCAGGGGTCCTTTCGTGCCTTTCGGCCGCACTACAAGGGCAAACCGTTCAAAGGCCAAGGCTCTCAGAAGAAGCCCTGGTCTGGGAAACAGAAGTCCGGCCAATCCGGACCTGCTGCCCATAACAGTTCGGCCTGAAGGGGCGCCCTCACCCAGTTTTGGGGTGGGGGGACGCTTGCTCGGTTTTCTTCAGCCCTGGTTGGCCCGTGTGCGGGACAAATGGGTTCTGGAAATCGTTCGATCTGGGTACAAGATCGAGTTTCTCTCTCGGCCGGAGAGCAGATTTTTTCCCTCACATCTTCAACTGTCTCCAGAGCGACTGCGGGATCTGCACCTGGCGGTGCGGGACCTGAGGGCTCAGGGAGTGGTGGTTCCGGTGCCTCATCGGGACAGATTTCGGGGGTTTTATTCCAATCTGTTCACCGTGCCCAGGAAGGAGGGCAAGGTTCGTCCGATTCTGGACTTGAAGGCTCTGAACCGCTCTGTGCGGGTTCGCAAGTTCCGCATGGAATCCCTGCGCTCGGTGGTGGCTGCCCTGGTTCCGGGGGAATTCATGGCCTCCATCGATTTGAAGGATGCGTACCTTCACATCCCCATATTCGAGGGTCATCAGAGATACCTTCGATTTGCCATTGCGGAGGATCACTACCAGTTCGTGGCGTTGCCCTTTGGTCTCGCCTCGGCTCCGCGGGTCTTCACCAAGGTGCTTGCACCGGTTCTGGCATTATTGAGGGCCCAGGGCATTTCTGTCCTGGGGTATCTGGACGACATTCTGGTTCGGTCTGCGACCAGACAGGGTCTGGAGAAGGACCTGTCTGTCACAATGCAAACTCTGCAGGAGTTTGGTTGGACGATAAATGTTCCAAAGTCGACACTGAGTCCGTCGGTTCGTCTCCCCTATCTGGGAATGATACTGGACTCGGTGCAGGCGAAGGTCTTCCTGCCGGAAGACAAACTCAGGACTCTTCAGGAGGAGGTCAGGTCCCTCAGGGACGTTCCACACTCGTCTCTGCGGACGTGTATGAGATGTCTGGGATTGATGGTCTCGGCCTTCGAGGCGATTCCTTTCGCGCAGTTTCACACGCGGGGTCTCCAGGCGGAGATCCTGTCCAAGTGGGACGGGCGACCTCAATCTCTGGATCTTCGGATCTCGTTGAGTCTTCGCACCAGGGAAAACCTTCTGTGGTGGCTCCAGTCCCCGTTGGTGTCCGGGGGCAAGTCGTTTCGTCCGATCTCGTGGACGATAATCACCACGGATGCCAGCCTGTCGGGCTGGGGTGGTGTTCTGGGAGTTCTGTCCGCCCAGGGGACCTGGTCGGAGGGGGAGTCTTCCCTCCCGATCAACATTCTGGAATTGCGTGCGATAAGGCTCTGTCTTCATCGCTGGACGGACCGGCTGCAGGGCTGCCCGGTTCGGGTGCAGACGGACAATGCCACGGCGGTGGCCTACATCAACCACCAAGGGGGCACCAGGAGTGCCCGAGCGGCTCGAGAAGTGGCCGACATTCTGTCTTGGGCCGAGACTCATGTCCCGGCGATAACGGCGGTTCACATTCCGGGAGTGGAGAACTGGCAGGCGGACTATCTGAGTCGCCAGACCCTGGATCAGGGGGAATGGTCTCTCCACCCGGCTGTCTTCCAGATGTTGTGCGCGAAGTGGGGTCTTCCAGATGTGGACCTGTTCGCGTCTCGCCTCAACTACAAGGTGAAGAGGTTCGTGGCAAGGACGCGCGACCCTCGGGCAGACGCGTCGGACGCGTTAGTGGCCCCGTGGCATCAGTACAGGCTGATGTACGCGTTTCCACCGATTCAGTTGCTGTCCAGGTTCCTTCGCAGGTTACACTCGGAACGCAGCACAGTGATTCTTGTGGCACCGGACTGGCCTCGCCGGTCCTGGTACGCAGACCTCGTGAATCTGGCGGTCGACGCCCCTTGGCGTCTGCCTCATCGAGACGATCTACTGTCTCAAGGACCGATTTACCATCCTGCTTTACAGTCGCTGGCTTTGACGGCCTGGCTGTTGAGACCGAGGTCCTGAAGGAGAAGGGTCTCTCTCCAGAGGTCGTTCATACTTTGATCAACGCGAGGAAGTCTTCCTCGGGGAAGGTTTATTACCGTACTTGGAAGGCCTATTTTGCCTGGTGTGAGTCCAGGGGGTTTTCACCCCGCACGTACTCGGTTTCCCGTGTGCTGTCTTTCCTTCAGACGGGTGTCGATCAGCGTTTGGCGCTGGCTACGATAAAGGGTCAGGTGTCTGCGCTGGCCGTTCTGTTTCAACGTCCCGTGGCTTCCAACTCCTTGGTTGGCACTTTTATTCAGGGTGTGCGGCATCTGGTTCCTCCTAGGAGGGATCCTTTGCCCCCTTGGGACTTGAATCTCGTTCTATCTGTGTTACAACGTGCTCCTTTTGAACAGATCAGGGAGATCTCGTTGTCTATGCTGTCCAAAAAGGTCGCCTTTTTGGTGGCGATCACTTCGGCTCGCAGAGTGTCGGAACTGGCGGCTTTGTCCTGCAAGTCTCCGTACCTGGTTGTTCATTTGGATAAGGTGGTCTTGCGACCTAATCCTTCTTTTCTGCCGAAACGAGTTTCGGAATTCCATCTTAACGAGGATATTGTTTTGCCTTCGTTGTGCACGAAGCCTAAACATCCAAAGGAGGTGAGATTGCACTCTCTGGATGTTGTTCGGGCGATAAGGGTTTACCTTAAATCGACTGAGTCTTTTCGTAGGACGGACTCCTTGTTTGTTCTTCCGGAGGGTCCTCGGAAGGGCATGGCGGCTTCGGCCTCTACCATCGCCTAATGGATCAGGCAGACCATTGAACAGGCCTATGCTTTGCAGGGGAAGGTTCCCCCTGTACCTGTGAAGGCGCACTCTACTAGATCTCTGAGTACGTCTTGGGCCTGCCGTCATGGGGCTTCTGTAGCCCAGGTGTGTAAGGCGGCGACTTGGTCGACCGTGCACACTTTCACAAAATTCTACAAAGTAGATGTTCAGGCATCGGCGGATGCTTCCTTTGGCCGCAAGGTTCTTAGTGCGGCTGTTCCATAGGGTCCCTTGTTGGGGACTCCTGGCTGTTGGGATAGTTTTTTGTATCCCCTGGTTTTTTTGTCTTTTCCTGGGTTGTTGCTCCTGTTGAGCACTTATTTTTGCTGTTGCCCAGCTGGTTTCCTTCCTTTGGTAAGGTTCCTTCTTTGATGTGGAGACTGCGTTGCCTTTCGGCGCGGATGCGTTTCCCACCCCTCATGTTTGCACTGCTTTGGGACGTCCCCATATGTGACGAATATGAAGAGGCGGCGACTGTCGGAGGACGTAAGAGAAAACGGAATTTTTGTAAAATCTTACCTGTAAAATTCCTTTCTCTGAGTCCTCCGACAGTCGCCCCCCCCGCCCCTCTTTTGGGGTTTGAATGTATACTCTACTGCTATTCCACTAAAACTGAGATATGGTTGCAGGAAGTAGAAGGGTATTGACTGAGGGGACCACCCCTTGAGGGTGGGATATGTTAAAGCTTTATTGTTAACATATTCTGTTGCCTAGCTACTCCTTCGGAGCAAAGTCTAATACCCCATATGTGACGAATATGAAGAGGCGGCGACTGTCGGAGGACTCAGAGAAAGGAATTTTACAGGTAAGATTTTACAAAAATTCAGTTTTTTGCTTCGGTTATGGCGGCCCAGGCGGTTGCCGATTGGACAAAGGTGCTCAGGCGCACCCTGGTAGCTGCTTCGGCTCCGCCCACCACATTGGCAATGGTGGATCAAATCCATCAAGGCGTCATGTACTTGTGTGATGCGGACTTGAATTTGGCTCCTTTGGCTGCACGTCTGTCTGGCGTGGCGGTGCTCAACCGTCGCCTGATTTGGCTGAAGAATTGGTCTGTGGACCAATCTTCTCGCAAGACGTTGGCGGATTTTCCCTACGTGGGATCTCGCCTCTTCGGCGAGGCTTTGGATACTCTGATTAAGGGTGTTACTGGGGGCAAGAGTACTTTCTTACCCCAGAATCCCAAGCACAAGTCTTTCCGTGGCAAACGGAACCCCTCGTTTAGGCCCTCCCAGGGGTCCTTTCGTGCCTTTCGGTCACAATCCAAGGGCAAGCCCTTCAAGGGCCAAGGCTCCCAGAAGAAGCCGTGGGCGGGTAAGCAAAAATCTGGTCAGTTCGGTTCCACTACCCACGCTAGTTCCGCCTGAAGGGACGCCCTCACCCGTTTCTGGGGTGGGGGGACGTCTGCGCGGTTTCCTCCAACCTTGGCTGATCCGCATTCAGGACAGATGGGTTCAGGAAATCGTTCGATCTGGTTACAAGATCGAATTTCTCTCTCGGCCGGCGGGCAGATTTTTTCCCTCAAATCTTCAGCTGTCTCCGGAGCGTTTGCAGGATCTGCACCTAGCGGTGCGGGACCTGTGGACCCAAGGAGTGGTGGTCCCGGTGCCTCATCGGGACAGGTTTCAGGGGTTTTACTCCAGTCTGTTCACTGTGCCCAGAAAGGAGGGCAAGGTGCGTCCGATTCTGGATTTGAAAGCTCTGAACCGCTTTGTGCGGGTGCGCAAGTTCCGCATGGAATCCCTGCGCTCGGTGGTGGCTGCCCTGAGTCCGGGGGAGTTCATGGCCTCCATCGATCTGAAGGATGCGTACCTACACATCCCCATCTTCGAGGGTCATCAACGGTACCTTCGATTCGCCATTGCGGAGGAACACTACCAATTTGTGGCGTTACCTTTCGGTCTCGCTCCGGCTCCGCGGGTTTTTACCAAGGTGCTGGCGCCGGTCCTGGCCCTGTTGCGGGCACAGGGTATTGCGGTCTTGGGGTATCTGGACGATCTCCTCATACGGTCAACTGCCAGCCAGAGCCTGATGGCCGACCTGTCCACCACGGTGCAGACTCTGCAAGAGTTCGGTTGGACCATAAACTTTCCGAAGTCGACTGTGTCCTTCGGTTCGCCTTCCCTATCTGGGGATGATTCTGGACTCTGTACAGGCGAAAGTTTTCCTTCCGGAGGACAAACTCAGGACGCTTCAGGACGAGGTTGGGGCCCTCGGGGCCTACCACAGCTCGTCCCTCCGGACATGCATGAGATGTCTGGGGTTGATGGTCTCAGCCTTCGAGGCGATCCCCTTTGCCCAGTTCCACACGCGGGGTCTCCAGGCGGAGATTCTGGCGAAGTGGGACGGGCGTCCGCAGTCCTTGGATCTGCGGATCTCGTTGAGCCACCGCACCAGACAGTCTTCTGTGGTGGCTCCAGTCCCCGGCAGTGTCGGGTGGCAAGTCTTTTCGTCCTTTGCTGTGGACAGTGGTCACCACGGATGCCAGCTCACGGGCTGGGGTGGTGTCCTGGGCAATCTGTCCGCCCAGGGGACATGGTCGGAGAAGGAGTCCTCCCTTCCGATCAACATTCTGGAATTGCGAGCGATAAAGCTTTGCCTTCTGCAATGGTCGGAACGGCTTCAGGGCCGTCCGGTTCGGGTTCAGACGGACAATTCCACCGCGGTGGCCTACATCAACCACCAAGGGGGCACCAGGAGTGCCCGAGCGGCTCGGGAAGTCGCCGACATTCTGTCTTGGGCCGAGACGCACGTCCCGGCGTTAACGGCAGTTCACATTCCGGGGGTGGAGAACTGGCAGGCGGATTATCTGAGTCGCCAGACCCTGGACCAGGGAGAATGGTCCCTTCACCCGGATGTCTTCCAGATGTTGTGCGCGAAGTGGGGTTCCCCAGATGTGGACCTGTTCGCGTCTCGTCTAAACAACAAGGTGGAAAGGTTCGTGGCAAGGTCACGCGATCCTCAGACGCCTCAGACGCGTTAGTGGCGCCCTGGCATCAGTATCGTCTGATGTATGCCTTTCCACCGATTCAGCTGCTGTCCAGGCTCCTTCGCAGGTTAGCCTCGGAACCGCACACGGTGATTCTGGTGCCACCGGACTGGCCTCGCCGGTCTTGGTACGCAGACCTCGTAAATATGGCAGTCGACGCTCCGTGGCGTCTGCCGCTTCGAGAAGACCTCCTGTCTCAAGGGCCGATATTCCATCCTGCTTTACAGTCGCTGGCTTTAACGGCCTGGCTGTTGAAAGCCAGGTCCTGAAGGACAGAGGTCTCTCCCCTGAGGTCATTCCCACTTTGATCAAGGCTAGAAAAGCCTCGTCGGGAAAGATTTACTACCGTACTTGGAAAGCATACTTTGCCTGGTGTGAGTCCAGGGGGTTTTCCCCTCGCTCGTACTCGGTGTCCAGAGTGTTGGCTTTCCTCCAAACTGGAGTGGACCAGTGTTTGGTGTTGGCCACAATTTAAAGGCCAGATTTCTGCACTGGCCGTCCTTTTTCAGCGCCCTGTGGCGTCAAACTCGTTGATTCGCACTTTTGTTCAAGGGGTGCGCCATTTGGCCCCTCCGCGGAGGGAGCCTTTGCCTCCGTGGGACTTGAACCTGGTTCTGTCCGCGTTGCAAACATGCTCCCTTTGAGAAGATCAGGGAGATCTCGTTGCCTCTGTTGTCCAAAAAGGTGGCCTTTTTGGTGGCGATCACTTCGGCTCGCAGGGTGTCGGAGCTGGCCGCTTTTGTCCTGCAGCTCTCCCTACTTGGTGATCCACAAGGATAAGGTGGTCCTGCGACCTATCCCGTCCTTTCTGCCGAAAGTGATATCGGATTTTCACCTTAATGAGGAAATTGTCTTGCCTTCGCTCTGCGCGAAGCCAAAGCATCCTGAGGAGGTTGCCTTACATTCATTGGATGTTGTCCGGGCGATCAGGGTTTACCTGTCGTCCACTAAGCCTTTTCGCAAGGCGGATTCCCTCTTTGCCCTTCGTGAGGGACCTCTGAAGGGCATGGCGGCGTCGGCTGCGACTATCGCCAAATGGATTAGACAAACCATTGTGCAGGCCTATGCCTTGAAAGGGAAGGTCCCTCCCTTCCCTGTGAAGGCGCACTCTACCAGGTCTTTGAGTACGTCTTGGGCTTTCCGGCATCAGGCTTCTGTGGCCCAGGTGTGTAAGGCGGCGACTTGGTCGTCCGTTCACACCTTCTCAAAGTTCTATAAGGTGGATGTTCAGGCATCGGCCGATGCCTCCTTTGGCCGTAAAGTTCTCAGTGCGGCAGTGCCTTAGGGACCCTTGTTTTTGGGTCTTTGGCTGTTTTGCCCCTGGGTTACTTGTTTTTTCCTGGGTTGTTGCTCCTGTTGAGCACGTTTTCCTGTTGACCAGTTGGTTCTCTTACGGTGTGTAAGGTTCCTTTCTCTGATGTGGGTACTGCGTTGCTTTTCTGCGGCTGCGTCTCCCACCCCTCAGGTCTACACTGCTTTGGGACGTCCCATTGGTGAAGACTTGGGAAGGGGCGGCGACTGTCGGAGGACGTAAGAGAAAACTAAATTTTTGTAAAATCTTACCGTAAAATTCCTTTCTCGGAGTCCTCCGACAGTCGCCGCCCCCCCCGCCCCTCTTTTGAGGTTTTTGTGTACTCTTACTGCTATGCTACCAAACTCAATTGGGAATGCTGGTGCAGGGAGGTATTGACTAAGGGGACAGCCCCTAGGGGTGTGTCTATGCTAAAAGCTTTTGTTATTAACAAATCTTGTTGCCTAGCTACTCCTGCGGAGCAAAGGTCAATACCCATTGGTGAAGACTTGGGAAGGGGCGGCGACTGTCGGAGGAGTCAGAGAAAGGAATTTTACGGTAAGATTTTACAAAAATTCAGTTTTTGCATACAGCCGTTTTTTAAATCTGCCGCCTTTTGCCGCAGAGTAACCCGGAAGTGACGTCATGGACGCCGCCTCCGGGTTACGTCATCGGAGACCCGATCGAAGCCGCTTCCGGCTTAGATCGGGACTCCATCCAGCCGTCGGACGTGCCGGCTGGGTGCTCGGGTCTCCCGGTGGGACAGGAGGCCCGTACAAAGTCACGGAAGGTGGCGGGAACGTCCCCTCCCGCTCACCCGGGTAACGATTGAGCGGCTCCTGAGCCGCATCGGTCGTTACCGACGGAAAGCCGACCGTTGGCTCTAAACCACGGTACTGGGATGGTGCCTCTTGCTAGAGGCATCATCCCGGTATAACCCCGCAAAGTTTGCCGACGTAGCCCTATGTCACTTTGCGGTAAGTGGTTAACTAAGTTTTGGGTAAAGTTCCTGTGTTTTGTTTGCTTTACCTTGTAATAATGGGCTCATGTGTTGTGGGTGCAGTTTGTAGTGTTATGGCTAATCAATTACCCTATGTCTATGCATTCTAACATCTAGCTTTTTTTTCCTATTGGCTTAAGGGACTGTTAGATTCTGTTCAGTCTATGCCTCATGTTTTCCTCTGTTAAATCACAAATGTGGGAGTGCTAATGTCATGAACCGCATCTCATTGTGAATGCTCTTCCTGTTTGTGTCCATGAGATCTAATTACTAGAGTTGAGCGAACACCTGAATGTCCGGGTTCGGCGGGTTTAGCCGAACTTGAAGAAAAAGTCTGGGTTCGTGACCCGAACTTTACCCCAATTCCGAACCCCATTGAAGTCAATGGTGTCCCGAACTTTTGAGCACTAAAATGGCTCTAAAAAAAACATGGAAGGGGCTAGAGGGCTGCAAATGGCAGCAAAATCTTCTTAAGAGCATGGCAAGTGCTCTGCAAACAAATGGATAGGGAAATAACTTAAAATAACATAAAAAACATAAAAATATAAAAAGAATTATCTTGATCTAGGACAGTGGTGGCGAACTTATGGCACGCGTGCCACAGCTGACACGCAGAGCTTTCTCTGTGGGCACACGAGGAAGAAGAGCGCACACTGATCGGACATCCTATACTAGGTGTATTTCCTTCACACTGCACTCCCCCTCCCATAAAACTACATCTCCCATGGGCCAGGGGATGATGTATCTGGGATGGGCTTGGTCGAGACAAGGTGGTGCTGGCGGGTTAGATGAAGTCACATCGACAATGGACGCCAGAGCCAGGTAAGATTCCAATAGGCTGGTCTCACCTGCAGCCTGCTGCTGTTTGTTTATGGTCTCAGCAATTGCCCTCCCACTTATTAGATACTCTGCTCAGGGCCAGCGACGGGGGTACACAGGGGGAACGGTGTAGCAGGATGGAAGAAAAATTACAGGACGCTGCACTGTGTCTCTCCTTCCAGCAGCTGAAGGACAGCTTCTTCTCCTGCCAGCTTTTAGATGCTGGAAGGAGAGACAGTGCAGCATCCTGTAATTTTCCTCCCGTCCCTGAGCCCTTTACTATTTCTGCCCAGTGCTGCTACAGTGTGATTCATAAAAAAATAGGAAAGTATTCATGTGTAAATAGCATGACATTCCCATGTATACAGCACTATTTATATATAAATAGCGCGGCATTCATATGCAAATTCCGCCCCCTCCCCCAGTTCCCACCCACCTTTATCTCCTGAATGGTGCCAGAGAAGTGGCTGTGAACAGACAGGCTTGAGAGTCCTACTTGCCACTGCAATGCTGGATGTTCCATCAGGTACAGCATTCAGGTTTCTGTAATACTGGGTCAGCAGGAGGGGGGGGGTTAACTATTTGGAGTGCAAAGGTGAGCAGTAGGATGGGGTGCAAAGGTAGGCAAAGAGGCAGTGTGCAGAGGTCAGCAGCTTTGTGGGGGTGCAATAGTGAGCAGAGGAGGTCATGTAGAAGTAAGCAAGGAGGGGGGCTTTGGGGTGCATTTGCATATGCAGCAGCCCTTTCTGTCCCTCTTAGAAGCAATCTGTGGTGGATTAATAGTCGGAAAGGCAGTTGACAGGTGGCTAGGAGGTAATATCACCTTCCCACCCCCATGTATTAACCCACTGGCACTTTGAAATAGATAAGCTGGTTTTGTGTTGCAGTTTGGGCACTCGGGCTCAAAGGTTTGCCATCACTGATCTAGGAGGACGAGGCCCATATGTGGAGTAGGAGGTTGAGGTGGCGGTGGATGTGGAAACTGAAAAATAATTGTCCCCTTTTAATTGGTGCTTTTTGAATAGCAGATTAGAACAGCAGTGTCTAAACGCTGTACATCAGTGTCGCAGTAAAGTATGAATGAAAAACTGAAAAATGTGCCCCTTAAATTTGTGCTTTTTGAATAGCAGATTAGAACAGCAGTGTCTAAACGCTGTAAGTGCCGGGTCACACTTGTGCGATGTGGGAAGGCTGCGAATTTGCAGCCTGTTCCCGCAGCGTAAACGCACATCTGGCAGTTCACACTGCCATATGCGATACGCAGGGGTTGTCAATTAAATGTTAACGACACCCCCAGTTTGATCGCATATCGCAGTGCGTTCTGACAGTTCGCACAGGATCGGATCGCACAAGTGTGAACCACTGTGCGATCCGATCCTGATGCGGCTGAAAAAAAGGGTCATGTGCGACTTTTGTGCGGGTGCAGTGCGAATTTAGCCATACAAAGTGTATGGCTGAATTCGCACTGCACATCCGATCGCATGTAATGAAGGAGCAATGCGCTCCGATATTACATGCGATCGCCGCACACGATATAGTGTGAACCGGCACTCAGTCACAGTAAAATGTGAAGGAAAAGTTTTTTTTTTTTTTTTTTTTTTTTTTTAAATCCGGATTAAGCAGACACATATGCACTGAGCTTGCATTACATGACCGCCGCCCACCTAACCGACTGATAAGTTTTTTTTTTTTTTTCTCCCACCTCCTCACTGGGCTCAGGTCGGGGCAAAAAGATTGTGCACTGCACCCCCACACAATAAAATCGATGTAGATCGCTGTCTGATTTAAAGAAGATTCTTCCTATTCTTTCCCTGAAAGCAATCTCCAGCCTGCCCCTACAATAATCTCCTATCTCTCCCTCAGCAGCATCAGGAACCTCTCCCTACAGTAGTCAGAGCAGAGTGACGTGCGGCGCTATGTGACTCCAGCTTATATAGAGGCTGGGTCACATGCTGCACTGGCCAATCACAGCCATGCCATTAGTAGGCATGGCTGTGATGGCTTCTAAGGCCACACTAGTTAAACGCTTGTTGATTGGCTGCTCTGCAGCTGTTGAAACTGTGCCATTAAAACAGCGCCAAAACATGAAATAAATTACTGAACGGACTGTATCCCGAACTTACAGTAAAATGTCTGGGTACCGAACACCCAAAAGTCCGGTACGATCCCGAACAATACAGTCCGTGTTCGCTCAACCATACTAATTACTGTACCTGTAGTGCAAAACTGAGAGACCTAGAGATTGTGGAATATACTTCTGCACAGGTGTCAGTTCTCAGACTACAAGCAGAGGTCATACATTAACCTGTGAAGTGCCTTGCCACATACTTTGTTTGAACACAGACTTCTGATATCAGAATGTAAAGATTTACTAGAATTACCTAAATTGCTGCAAATACAGAAAAATACCTGTTATTCTGCTGGCAATCCATTCAGCAGCTAACATTAATGAGCGTACAGCCATGCCTTTGTAGTGAATCCCAAGCTTTGTTGTCGGAACTGTCCGACATGGCTGAAAAAACACATTTAGTATATCTGTTGAACATATGTATATTTGCCACGGGGAAGGAAAGTAGGGAGAAGGGAGGTAGAACTCCTCCTGTTTAGCATCCAATGGAGCCCTTTTCAACTAGTGTAGTAAGATCAGCTTTCCCAGCTTACCCCAGGACAATACAAGTCTTTAAATTTCTGGAAGGTAGGGCTGTAGTTGAATAAAGAGATTTATAAAATGGTAATCTAGAGTTATTTTTATCCCTTGGCAGTCCAGGTTTGTGTTTTTGCCATGTAAGAGAAATCTGATCAATGTGGCTGCCAAGCATTCAGGAGGTGATACTGCCATCCACTGGAATGGTTTGCATTTAGTGGCGGTACTGCCTACCTAAAACTATTCGCTGTATGATTTTTGGTACGCCTTCGGCCACCTTTGCACATTATAGGTCAGCAGTTAGGGGGCAGTAAAAACAAGTATCCGCCATCTGTGTTTAACGTGGTAAAAAGTTAAAAGCTCAGGATCACATGGTATCGCATGATCAACAAGTATTTGCAGCATTTATTAGGCACTAAAACATGGGGAAATTTGTGTGGATGCTGGAATCATTTTTAATTTTTTTTTGCCATTGGCTAAAGAAAAAAAAGGTGTGTACCCGACTTTTAAAGTCGTCTTTGTTTCAGGGTCATTCTTTTATAAAACATCGTTTTATAAGAGCAAATACATTTGTCACCAAGGCTATTAACCGCTTGCCGACTGCTCACAGTATATTTACTGCGGCAGTCAGCCCCTCACAGGCAGAGTGACGTAGGTCTACGTCGCTCGCCTGTGAGGCTTTGGGGAGCGAGCGCGCGCCCGCGGAGGCGCGCTCCCGCGCGGTCACGGACCCCCCCGCGCGTTTGACCAGCGGACCCGATGTCCGCCGGTCACTCGGCGATCGGCGGGGGAGAGGGAGAATGTCAGCCAGCTTGTGTAAACAAGCCACCTGTCATTCTCCTCGCTGTAAAGACACTGATCACACGGATCTAGTATGTAGATCCGTTGATCAGTGTCCTTACAGCTCAAGCCACAGCCACAGCCAATCACAGTAGAAAGCACGCCCCTAGGGATACACACAGCCCCTCCCTCCCAAATAAAGTTAACCCCTTCACTACCAGTGTATTTTTACAGTAACAGTGCATATGTATAGCACTGATTACTGTAGAAATGTCACTGGTAACCCCAAAAGTGTCAAAAATGTCAGTCAAGGGTCCGATCTGTCCGCCGCAATGTCACAGTACCGCAAAAAAAATCGCAGATCGCCGCCATTACACGTTAAAAAAAAAAACAACAAAAATAACAAAAATCTTTCCCTTTGTTTAGTAAACGCGATAACTTTTGCGCAAACCAATCAAAATACGCTTTTTGCGATTTTTTTTTTTTTTTTTTTTTTTTTACCAAACATAGGTAGCATAAAACAAATTGGCCGAAAATGTTAAATTTTGATTTTTACATTTTTTTTGGGGGGAATTTCATATAAAAAAATTTGAAAAATATTGTTATTTTTGCAAAATGTACGCTCTTTTTTTGTTTATAGCGCAAAAAGTAAAAATCGCACGGGTGATCAAATACCACCAAAAGAAAGCTCTGTTTGTGGGGAAAAAAAGGACGTCAAATTCGTTTAGGTACAGCGTCGCACGACCGCGCAATTGTCCGTTAAAGTCATGCAGTGCCGAATCGCAAAATACCCCCTGATCGTTTAGCAGGAAAATCCTCCGGGGCTTAAGTGGTTAAAAACATATCTAGCATTTTGTTTAGTCTATATTAGACATTTCAAGATCCTAAATTCAGCGTGCACATTAATTAGAAGGCTTTGTTTTTATATTTGGTGTGATTCTTGTGTTTTTATTTATTTGAAATATTTTGTATGCGGTTTTTTTTTTTTTTTTTTTGCTATTTATTTTTTTATCTTAAGTAATTATTTTTTTTTCTCTTTTAAGACTTCCTCCTCTTGCCCTGTTGACCGCAAACCTTTTCAAACCGTGTATAAAATAGATCCAGTTGGTGGATGCACCAAGGTAAGATTTTGGTTGGTTTTAATGCCTAAGCTAATGGGTTATCTAAAAATGCTGGTGTGCTGTGAAATTTATAAATAAATACATCCCATGGACTTATGTTGACATTTTCAACATGGTAGACAAGGCAAAAATTTAAATTCTACATACAAGGAGTGCCTTCAGATAAGTTGAAAAAGTACAAACATCATGTTTATACCATCTTACATTTAATTAATACATTTAGCTTTAGGTGTTCCAGATAAGGTGCCAATGGTTATACCCTCTTTAGGCAGTATGCAGTTGGAACTTATTTAAAATTCAGATATATAGGGACTGGTGTTCTCTTTGCTAATAGTTTGTGGTGTCATCATGCCAAGACAGAGTTCTCTATGCCCTCAAAAAGTGGATGTCGCAAAGTTATTTGAAATCATTCCACTCGATGGTATATATCCTGCATGTGGCAAAAATTCAAATTACTAATGTTCAGCACTGGCCAACCCAGCAAATTTAGCAGACTGATGCTAGGTCTCCAAGAATCCCAAAATTCCTGCAGGTAATATTTACTGCGGCAGGGCGGTAGCTGCTGGCTCAGCAGTGTACTGGTACGGGGTCATGCAGCGGTGCAATCCCCTGACTGCTATGTCTGGAGGACACAGCGGACCACGAAGCTCAGTACCTGGCCGCTGTGAGCTCCTGGGGTATTATGTGATCGCTGTGAATGATGATGGCAAACACATGATTAAAATGTCAACAGAATGGTCATGAATGCCTTTTATTCATGACTGTTTTTCTTGCTATTGTGATGCTGTGCTTGGCCCACAGCTATGACATGGTACCTGGGCCAATCGTATCACCCTGTACCATGTGATTCGCTGTAGACCTCACCGAACAAGCTGTCCTAAATTAAAGCAATTCATGACCGCTAAAACGATATTGTTTATAACCGTGATTGTCACTGTTATAAGCAATGAAAGTGTTAAAGAAAAAAAATATATATTTTTTTATTATTACTTACATACTGTCACCAGTTAGTATCCCTGACCACCATATCCCTGACCACCATCACACTAGTGAGGATTACTCTGTTCTGCACTGGTGACAGTTTGTGTGGGGGGGGGGGGGGGGTGGATGTTAATGTCTTCATTTACTAAAAAGTGTAAAAAGAAAAAAAAACTTAAAAAAATTTCCCATGCCTCGTACATAATACCTTTTGAGTGTCCACTTTCCAAAAAGTGGTAATTTGGGTGGTATTTGTATGGTTCTGGCATTTTCAGAAATGAAGGCTGTCAAGATTGATACATTTTCAAATATACTGTATAAATTATGGTTTGTAGATGCTATAACTTTCACATAAACTAATTAATATACACATGAGCCAGAATACATTTTGTCCTAAATTAATGAAGAAATTTGATTTCATTGGATGTGTTTTGTAACCGAGTAGAGAATACTGTATGAAAAAAAATAATTTAATTTGAGTACAGTGTTGAATGATTGCGCCATTGCCAATTAAAGTAGTGCTGTGCTGAATAAAAAAAATGACCTGATCGTGAAGGGGGTAAAACCTTCCGCAGGCCAAGTGGTTAATGCCGTTGTAAACTCAGTTTGGTCACTTTTACCTAGGTACATTATAATAAAGCAATGTATGCTATGTGGGACACCAGCAGGTAATGCCCAGCGTCTCCATCCCTGTATCAGAAAAAACGAAAGTTGAAAAGGATTAAAAGAGGTGCATGGAAGCCAGCCAGCTCCCAGTCTAATGTACTCGCCCTCCAGTCTGCCACCAACCAAGTAGACCTGTCTCAAGATCTAAATAAAGAACAGTTGACACGCATTTGAAAACGCATGTGTAAGCTGCAGGGCCACTACACGGCATCCTGTGTTACCTGCAGTCCTAACACTTTCTAATTTGAGTGTCTCCACAATGGAAGCACATGGCTGCTAATAGATGGATGGGAGACAGGTGGGAGGGAGCAGCCCAAACCTCCCCCATCCATGACTGGTCTAGTATATCAAAACTCAATAGCGATGTTGTAGTAATGGTACAAACTGAAAAGGACCAGCTGAGAAGCATACACCTCTGTCCCCTTGGCGTACAATGAATATTTCCTAAACCTGAGATATTAACATCTGCATTCAAACTGAATATACCCTCAATATAGTGCTGTGCCACGATCATAGCTCCTGTGCGAATGGCCGGAGCCTGCGTACCTGGAAGGAAGACTGGGTGAAGATGGAAGCCCTGGCAGCTTTTGCAGCGCGCTGCTGAAGGGATACGTTTGACAAGCAAAATCAGTCATAATGTGCTAGCATGCAATGCGTACTAGCATGTTATGCCATTAGCCTGCTTGGGAGGGGATGGGGGCAGATTTTTTTTTTTTTTTTTTTTCTAAGTGGTTGTAAACCTCAGACCTATAATATGAACAGTGGCTATTCCTCTATAGTGCATACTTGCCTCAATCCAGAGTGCTAAGTGTGATTTCTGCCTGCTGCCTCATTCCTCTATTCGCATGAGTCACTTCTGCCAAGTTTTTCTGATACCAGGAGAAAAAAGTGACACAGGAGGGACCTTCAACATACAGCCTGTGATTGGCAGCCTCAGCTCTGTTCCAGTGTTCTGTGTGAAGGGCGGGTTACCATTCTTTCCAATCAGCTCTCAGAACTTTCCTTACTGAGCTCTGCAGAGCGTAATTTCAGCTCTCCGTCCCCTGTTTTCTGTCCGCTCTTATAAGCTTTAAAAATTCTAGACTTTTAAAAGATGAAGAAAAGACTGTGGGTAGACAGGTAATTTTATAATGTTTTATTCCATCTCTGTATATTGGCTGCGAACGATGATCGGGAGCCGATCAGCAGACCTTTTTTGGTCATGCCCCTTCGACTTCGACAGAAGCTGGCCCGACTCCAGTACACACAGGCCGAATGTCTGCTTAAGCAACTGATGCTGAGGTTTCCTTTTTGCACAGTACCAATGATTGAAAAGGTACATTTCTCTGTCGCTCATTGACAGACGCAGACTACTTGACTAATATCAGTAGGGTTATACTGCCCCCTACAGGAGTAGGACACTAGGCAGAAAAAAAGTTCTGGCTACGCCTATGGGCAGTCCCAGGGGGTATACCCCTTCATTTCCTGCTATAGGATGCCAGTTTTTTTTCTGCCTAGTCAGGAGTAAGGACCCAAGTTCCTTGCTGGGATCTCTGGTCCTGGCAAGCCTTTTTTTAGATAATTTTTGTTTAGCTATTTTTTTTCTCCGGATTGTTCCTGTGAGATCTACAAGCAATTATGCCGGATCTGGGCGACGGGCTGGATGTTGAGATCCAGTGGTCACCCCAGCCGGCCTACGAGCGCGTGCAGGCCCTAGCTCCAGGCTGGGTCGGCCGCGACATAGTCCCACTGGACGGGGACTTGCCCGCGGGTTAAACGTCCTGCCGAGTTGCATGCGACCGAGTCGCAGCATCCCCTCTGGCCGACATCCCCCCCCCCCACTGGGAGGCGAGGGGTTTTGTCTGGAGTGGCGCCCGCTCTGTTCCGGTATGGTGAGTAAACTGTCCCCCCCCCCCCCCTCTCCCCCTGACGGACGGGTTTTGGGGTGGACGCGGGCCCCTCCCTGGGATGGTCGGACCCCCACAATCCCGGGTTCCCTTCTGTCTGTTACGCACCCCCACCTATCTCCCCCCTCTCCCACCTCACTAGTGTGGTTGTTGGGAGGTGACTCCAAGGGGCTGAATCTGGGTTACAGGCCGCAGATGGGGGTGGGGGGGTGCGCCGCCGGTGACGCCCAAACGATCGTGCGGGGGGGTTGCTACCTGTGCTTTTCAGGCCCATCTGCCGATCGATCCGTGAGTAGGCACGAGGGGGGGCCCCCGGGGGTCCCCTTTGAGAACTGGTTCGTGCTGGTTCAAAGTTTCATGATGGAATCCATCACATGGTGTTGGCCTCCCTGCATTGGCCTTTCTGGCCTCCATGGCTGTCAATGATGCCTGGCTTCACATCCTCTATGCGCAGGACACCGTTTTTTCTGCTCTTTGCAGTGGGAGTGGCCCATTATCTATTTGTTCACCTTTGGTCTCGCTTCTGCTCCTCAGGTCTTCACATATGTGGTTGGCTCTGGTTCTGGCGCTGTTGTGACAGCGGGGACTTAGCCAGGGTGTTTCTTCCTTCGAACGCACTCCACGAGCTTCGGACTGCAATCTGCTGTTGCTGCCCAGCAAATGGTCGTCCCTTCGGGCCGGTATGTGTGTTCTGGGACTGCTGGTGTCGCCCTTCGTGGCGGTCCTTTTCGCTCGTTAGACATGAGCATCCTCCAGCAGGACACCCTTCTCGAGTGGAACACTAATCACATTTCCCTGGACAAATCCGATTCAGCTGAGCCTGGTGCCCAGGGGGTCAATGATATGGTGGCTTCCGCCCCTGATGCTTCTCCGGGGAAGTCCCTCCTTTTTCGATTTATGGTCTGTTACCACGGATGTCAGTCTATCCGGGTGAGGAGGGGGTTCTCGTGGATTGTCTGTTCAGGGAATCTGGTCCCTCGAAGTGTCCAGGTTGGCCTCTTTCTGTGCTGGGAGCGATCAGGCTTGCCTGTTTCGCTGGACCGCTCGTCTTGGGATTGTCCAGTGCGCTTTCAATCGGTCTATGCCATGGTCGTGGCTTGTGTCAATTGCTGAGGGGGTACCTTAATTGTCCCTGTGGCCTTGGAAGTGGCCGACATCCTCCGCTGTTCCCTTTTCAGGAGTGGGAAGTGGGCTGGCGGATTTCTTCGGTCGACGGACCTTGGATCTAGGAGAATGGTCTCTCCATCCGGAGGTGTTCCACCAGTTGTGCCTAAGTTGGGGTACTCCGGATGGGGCTCTGTTGGCGCCCCAAATCAACAGTGATGTATAGCGGATTGTGGCCCGCTCCCGGGATTCTCAGTTAGACGCCGCTGGTGGGCCCGTGGGGTCTGTATCAGCTGCTGTATGCCTTTTACTCCTCTCAAGTTACTACTGTGACTGCTTGTGGGACAGAGGTGGAAGGGATTCCGACCATTCTTGCGGTTCCAGACTGGTTTCGTTTGGTACGCTGACCTGGTTGGGCTGGTTGCGGACGCTCCCTGGGGAATTCCTCTCAGGGAGGACCTGCTGTCAGGGACCAATCTTCCATCCTGTATTGCGGTTGATGGCTTTGATTGCTTGCCGGTTTATAGCCGGGTGCTGAAGAAAAGGGGATTGTCTACTTCAGTTATCCCTACTCTGCTCACACTATGGAAAACGACTTCTAGAACGATGGATTATCGTACGTGGAAGTCATATATTGCGTGGTGTGCGTCTTTTGGGGTTCCCCCCAAGATCTTGCTCCGTGGTTCGATTTGTTTGCCTTCTTTCCACGGGGAATTTCTTAAGGTTGGCCTTGCGTATATCGAGGGTCATGTCTCGGCCTTGCCAATATTATTCCTCAGGCTATTGCCCATTTTTTTTTCCTGGTGCATACTTCATCCAGGTGGTGCGCCACCTACTATCTCCGGTGCGACCTCCGTTACCACCTTGGGACCTTACTTGGTGATGTCGGTTCTTCAGACCCCTCCCTTTGCAAATTTTCAGGGGATTCCCCTGCTCACTTTGTCCCTGAAGGTGGCTTTTTTCCTTGTGGCTATTACTGCTGCGCGCAGGGTTTCGGTACTGACGGCGTTGTCCTGTCGTTCTTCCTATCTGATGATGATGCATAGGGATACAGGGTACTTCGTCCGGAACCGTCCTTCCTTCCGAAGGTGGTTTCCGTTTTTTTACTTGCATGAAGTCTTATTTGCCTCCTTGTGTCCTCAGCCTACACATCCGAAGCCTTGTATACATGCTTTGGTTGTGGTTTGGGCATTTTGGGTGTACCTGGCAACTATTGACTTTTTTCGCAAGTCAGATTCCTTTTTTGTGCTCACAGATGGCCCTGGGAAAGGGTTGCCTGCGTCTGCTGCTGCTACTGTTTCCAGATGGGTCAGGCAGATGGTGGTACATGATGGTTCACTAAGGGTCAGGGTCCTCCTTTCCCTGTGAAGGCGCTTTCTGCTCGGGCGCTTAATTCCTTCTGGGGTTTTTCGCCGTCCGGCTTCTGTGCTTCAGGTTACCTGGTCTTCTGGTCCCGCCTTTTCCTAAGTTTTATAAGTTGATGTGCTGGCATCTGCGGATGCCTCTTTTTGCCGCCAAGTTTGCGGGCTGCTGTTTAAGGGGGCCCTTAGTCTCCCTTGAGGGTTTCTTTTTCTCAGGTGGGTCTCGATAAGTCCTGTTTTACCTGGTGGTCTATGTTTAGCCTTGTGGATTTGTTTCTGCTGTCCCACCCCTCATTAATGGCACTGCTTTGGGACGTCCCTCCTCCGGGTGGAGGAGACTTGCGGGCGCCAGGCTAGTAAAAAGCGCTCTCCGCTTTCCCCTGCCTCATCTGTCTCATCAGATCCTAAATCTGTTTTGGTCGCAGTGGACGTGGGTCACTCTGCTGGGTCTGCAACCACGTGTCTGGAATCCTCGGATAGTGAGGATGGTTGTTCCACGTCTGTGACTGCGCATTAAGTCATTGGTGGATGCACTGATTGTATCTGTGCGCGAGACCCTGAAGATGGAGGACGCAGCTGAATTTGCGATGCAGGCACTCGCAAGCCATCCAGAGCGGCAAAGGTGTTTCCTTTCCCTGCCTAATTTGACAGAATTGTCGCTAAAGTGTGAGTACGACCAAAACGTCCCCGTGGGGGGTCCCTAAGCTCTTTACTAGGCATTTACCCCTATGAGGAGTCCCTTCTTAAGAAGTGGACTGTGCCACTGGTGGTGGACCTTCTGCTTTCCAGATTAAACAAGACAACCATGATTACGGTTGAAGAGTCCCCGGCCTTTAAGGATCCGGCTGACCGGAAGGCTGAGGATGTGGCCTGCCATATGTACACTCTTGCTGGTTCGGCAATGAGGCCAGTATTCAACATTGCCCTAGTGTCACAAACTTTCACCTAGTGGGCTAAGCTCTTACGCTGTGACCTGGAGGGGGAACAGCTCCCCCCCTGCCTTTGCCGAGCTGGCTGACCAGCTGGTCCAACGGCCGCAGTTGATCTGTGATGCCTCTTTGGATGTGGTTTCCCTGATGGCTTGCTTCTGTTTTGGCAGTGGTCCTTCGGCGTGTCTTTTGGCTCAAGTGCTGCTCTGCGGATCAGACTTCATAAAAGGCCTTGACTGATCTTCCTTTCCAAGGAGATCGCCTGTTTGGAGCTACCCTTGATGACCTAATTAAAGGTCTCACAGGGGGAAGAGGAGTACTTTTCCTCCGCAGGCTACTAAGTGCAAGAAACCTTGTCGTGGACGTGGGCCTTCTCTTCAGCTCATACTTTTTTTTTTTTTCGTCCCTCATTTTCGATTGACAAAAGTTCAAAGCCTTTAGGGCCTCTTCAGAAGGATCCAAATGAACCTTGTCTGGCAAGCCAAGATTGGGCTTCTCCAGGCCCATGGGCAAGGCTCCTTCTGCATGAAGGTGCGCCCCCACCTGTCGTGGAAATTAAAAGGGCTTGTACTGAAAAGTACAAATGCGCCGCTCTCCTATATAACGATTTACCAGTTGCTCGGCAACAAAGAAAGGAACAAACGCGCTGGGTCATTTCGATGCCATCTGCCAGGTTTCTCTCCATTGGATGTGTATGTGTGTAGTAAGAGCAAGTGTTTGTGTGTGAGAGTTTGTGTCTTTTCATGGATGAATATGTGAGCTGTTGTGTGTGTCTGTGTGTGTCTGTGTGTGTCTGTGTGTGTCTGTGTGTGTCTGTGTGTGTCTGTGTGTGTCTGTGTGTGTGTGTGTGTGTGTGTGCCTCCTTCTGTGTTCTGATCTGTTCTGAGCAGGGCTTGTTTATTTACAGCAAGTAAGTGAGTTACAGGGAGTGGCTTAATGGCCAGCAATCACAAACTTGTATACATTCAAAAAACACAATAGAAGCTGTGGAGTAGATGCCCATAGATGGACACGAATAAACAAAAGCCTCAACTGCCAGAAAGCACATGGCTTTTCATTGTTCATTCATGTCAATCCATAAACATGTATTCCATTACCTGTTGGTGGGTTTCCATCAAACATGATTCATATATATAAACCAATTTTGATAGTGACCATTCTATTCCAGTTGATGATGCTTTATCTGCATAAAATAATAGCAGCAGCCCCCCCAGTCACACCGATCGAATGCGACTATAAGGAAACGTCTATTAATCTTGGTAAAATAAGAATTTTCCACATCACAGACATATCTCAGCAGCGCAGGGCCCTGAACTGCAGACATAGATCCGTGCGATGGACTCTCTTTGCTACAAGTATTGTGCCATCTCATCCAATGGAAGATTTTCACCAGCAAGTCTTTCCTGCAATGACAGTTAAAGCGATAATCACTGTAAATATCGATTATCGGTAAAACCGACACTGGGAGACATTATGACTATTTAAACTAAAATCAAAATTTCCACAACAGCTCCTCCTCTTTGTCATATGCTCCCATGTGTCCCTTGATGAATCTTCTTCTTCTTCCAAAAAAACAGAACAGTTCTTCTCACGATAAAAACAATCCATTTCAAAAAGTTTATAAAAAGAAAAAGATAACGGGTAAAAACAATCCATCGAAAGGAAACAACACTTGGGTTCCGTTCTTCTGGAGATGACTTCAGAGGGAGGGCATGAGATGATGGGATGCGTTGACCAGCGGTTGGGCTGGAGTCCTTGGCGTCGGATGCAGGGGCGGAATCTTGGGGCGTCTCGTCTCAGCAATCAGGACGAAGTCATCTGCTCGGGCTTTGGTGACTCGGTTGACCAGAAAACAGGACCATATAGGAGGAATAGAAACAAGAACAACATAAGTATATATACTTCCATTTCCTTCAACCAAGATCCAATGGAGAACAAAAAAAAATCCCCAGAACCTCCCAAAGCATTAAAAGGATTCCAACCCTCGTTGGCTATAGCTCTGGCTCTGCCTTGCTATGAAGTTACCTTATCCATATGGGCTTGGACCTTATCACTGGTATTTGCTATACCGGAACAGCAGTCTTCCCCTACAGAAACCCCCCTTGGAAGCTAACAGAAAATATAGTACCACTTTCTCCTACACTAAAAACACCCGGAGTTTCATTGGTGAGATGACTTCTATACCTGTCCCACAGGTTGTAGATCCTACAAATCTAGTTCCAGTGCCAAAACTAAAATTAAAGCCCAGCCGTGGACTACCTGATTGTCCCAATACCCAAATTGTATTGATCAGAAAAGAACAGGAGCCAGAGCTAACATTAAAACTATAACTGATGTTGCCCTCTAGGAATGTGTCATTAAATTCTGTGGGCAAGTGTCTCTTGGTTGTCTTCATGATGATACGAACGTCTGCCATTGCTTGGGGTGTAATAGCTAGGTGGGGGTTTGGAGCACACCCAGCCATTAGACCTGTTTGCCATCTTGGCCAGCTGAAAATGCATTACCCTTGCTAAAACACACTTGCTAAATATGTAAATAAAAAACGATACACCTCATTATCATTCTTGGATGGAGTTGAGCAGCTTTTTGCAGTGGTTGGCATGGATCCAGAACCTCAAGGAAGTCGGCGTTGTCAGCTGAACCTGGTAATTCCTCCGCTCCAATCCCGTCCCTTGACGTTTACTCAGTCACCTGCTTGGACAGAATGTACACCGGTTATCGTGTCAGGGTCCGGGAAAGACTCCCGAACCCTATGATGGACCTTTTGGAGCTCCCGTTGCCAGGACTGCACCCACCCCGTCAGCTGAGAATGTAAAAATGACAGCTGCTGAGGAAAGCACAATCCAGGCTCTGGTTGACTCCCGAACAAAACTTTGTAGGGTGATAACCCATGGGACATTCCTGTTGGGGTAAAGAGCAATGAGAAAACATTCGAGCCGTGGCTCTTTCTATTTAGCCGTTCAACCGTACCGCTAATCCCTGAAGCGCAGTACATACCTCTGCAAAGATCTGGCCAGTGAAGTGTGATCCACGATCTGACTCGATCGTTCCAGGCAGCCCCCTTGCGACAAACTATCTCAGACAGGATCTTTTTCGTGGTGGCAGTGGCAATGGCATTGTGCATGGGCCAAGCCTCTGGACACCCAGAAAACATATCCGGACAGACCAAGACACGCTCGTTCCCAGGCAAAGTGATATAGTCTATCTGAATGCGCTAAAAGGGATATTCCGGTTTGGGTGGGTGCCTTCTCGGTACCGTTACCGTTTTCAGCTGCGGTAGTAAAGCCAGGGCTAATCCAATGCTCCTCGACCTATGCACACATAACCATCTTTGACTGGTGCCCGGGGTAATGAGCTGAGTGGGCCATCATTGGAAAAAGGGATCTGGGTAAACACCATTTACCATCAAGACCCCAGATGTCATCTGGACCCTGTGTAGCCCCCAAAACCATCCATCTCCTCTTTTCCTGCACTTCCGCTTGGGACTGCAGCTTCTTAACACCTCAGAGGGGATGGCTAGCATTAGGGTCTCTGTCACCGGGCTCAGAGCACCTTCCTTAGCAGCTCTATCTGCCAAGGCATTTCCATTGGCTTCCATAGTCGTCTCAGTAGTATGAGCCTTTACCTTCAGAATGGTTATCACATGTGGCAAGCAAAAGGCAATGAACAGCTCTATTAACCCCGCACGTTTCACTGACCTCCCCAAACTAGTCAAGAACCCTCTTGCCTTCCAGACAGGACTACAATCATGTGCCAGTCCAAAAGCGTATCTCGAATCTGTATAGAAATTGATCCTCTGATCTCTGTCTTACCATCTGGGGTGTAGTACCTGGAACCATCGACAAAAAGGTTAGCAACTGGAATGGGGGTCTCCTTCACCGGACTGACAGCCGCTGATTGCCACTCCATCAAAGAAAGACAATCATGTTGTCCCTACTAAAGTTAGAAATTGATGAGAGAGAGAGAAAAAGAGAAGGAAAGCGAGATAAAGTTTTGAAAATTTACCATTTTTCTGCACAGCCTTCTCCCCCCTTCTCTTCATCCTTAATAGGAAGAAGAGACGCAGGGTTCCAAAATAGTGCATCGTTTAAGGTTACGAGAACTTTGGGGGTCCTCCAGTGTCTGTATTCTCTGAGTGGTTAGATGTTGGGTACCTAGAGAAATGCAATGACCTAAAAAAAACCACGCTTCTCCTTGCAAAGCTGGCCTAGCCTGCAATAGAGAGGTTCAGTCACTGACACTGTCTGGCCTGTGAGACCTACAGTGGGAGTTGTCTTCCCTGGAAGGGGAACCTTGCCTCTAGGTTTTTGAGATCTTAAAACCATGTTGGCTGCATCGGTGTCAGCGAGGCAAGGGAGGGGCTATTTTAATTCCTCTAGGATGTGAGCTGACACCGGTTTATCAATGCCTTACGATAAGTCATAGTCGTTTCTGACCATACCTACCTTTGAATTTTTCCGGATCCTCCGGAATAAATTGCCACTTACCCCACGGACCAGCCGGGTTGGTAGGACAATTATGCCTGATGTTCCCTGACTTTCCACATCCATAGCAGACCTGTTAAAAGAACTTCTAGTTTGCCACAGTGTTAGGAGAGGGTTCAGCTGTTATGACAGGCTGTTTAGAGATAGAGACACTGTGAGGTGGGAGGGCATTACCAGTATCAAAGTCTGCACCGTGAACTGAAGAAAATGGAGATTAAAGTGCAGAGACAGTGACAGGTTCAGTGTCAGCGGATCTGGCTCGTCTCTGTAAAGTTAGCCCAGGAAGAGCTTCCTCCACTTCTCTGACCAGATCGCTGGACTCGGCTATCTCATCAGACCAAGTGTACATAATGCGATTCTTCCGGACTGAAACCGCCTCATGCACGCCTTGCTGATTGTCCATAATAGATCTCTGAAGCCACAATTGCGCTACACTTAGCATCTCTGTTGCCTGGAGCCTAGTTCTGAATTCAATAATGAACTCCTCCCATCTCCAGACATCAAAAACACCTTCCAAAGGGATGTACCAACTGTTTCCCTTGGTTATTCCCCTTCCTGAGGGGTCTCATGGCCCGAGCCCCAAACTCAGACTTCAAGTACCGCGAAAGTTGTTTGGCTAGCCTGGGGGACCTGTGTTACCCCCCATTGCATGGATAAACCATTAACCATGCCGATTCGAATCGCTTCCTTTTCACCTGGTTTAGGAGCAACACTGCTAGGTGCCAACTTTGACAGTGTTGGCCTGCTTCCGGACTCACGCGCCGGTCAGCTAGAAGACCTCAACCCGGTGGCTTCGTACAGCTATACAGCTCATCAACCCCCACACGTACCCCAACTTCCTATTATCTTACACGGCCTAATGTGGGGCGGGTTTCGGTATCTACTCCTCACACGTTGAAGGCTGAAACAAGCGTGTCGCAATCACCCGTTTCACGTAGACGGCTCAAAGTACACACGTTCGTTTCGACCTAACCCGTGCAGCCAAACAACCCCGAAAGTACAATGAAAGTCCTCCCTATACAAACCTTGGCTTCAGTCTATTCCTTGATGTTGCATTAAAATTTAAATTAAGATGCCGGTTACTGATTGCACACTAGAAGATATAACCTCTCTACCTAAAATCCAACCTGCAGTACCGAAAACTACCTCTGTGAGAAACCACCGCTCAGTACAAAACAACCCTGAAAACTGAATCCAATATCAGTCACTCCACAATGTACTCTTATCATTGGACAAAATACACCACAAAAACAGCTTAACCAAAAACTTACAAAACAAAAAAATAGTTACCCCTGAAAACAGACAAAAACAAAAACTGATGGGTTGGATATGTATATATCTGTGCTAAATATGAACAAAAAGATGAACAAAGCTAGCTAGAAAAACAACTGCCTAGATGCCAGATTTCAATCAAAATGAAAAAAACATTACTTTTAAACTGAAATACAGTGCAAAAATAACATCACAAAGTTGCCATTTAAAACTACCAAAAAAGAGAAAAATGTTTTAAAGCTCAAAATAGCATTTCAGCCACATGGGTCTCAACTCCATTTAACAAAATGGCTGCCAAGCACATGGTCCACACAAAGGAAATTACATCATAACCACATGGACAAAATGGCTGCCATCCGAGCACATGGCCCACACAAGAGTTGCACAAAACAAAGAGTTTGAGCAACCATGTGCTTCTTCGTACACAACAACAAAAATATATACAAAAGACAAGAAAAACAGGTTTTTACAGGATCAGCTGTATTCAGACAATAGCTATCCTGGTGGAATGCTGATTTTAGAAACTCAGTCCAAAACGGTCTGCTCTATGCTCAATTCAAACATCAGAGTCCAAAGCAAAAACCCAGTTTCACTAATAACGAGTTCCCGCCAAAAACCAATCCAGCACACACAGCAACCAATCTGCGGCCCAAACCAAAATCGATCGATAATATATTGTTATCTCATCGAACAAAGCTGATTTTACAACAGAGAATGTTACAAGGCAATATTTAACACATATATCTCACAACCCCAGGATGTAATAGAAATAACCCCATCGTTGTATGAAAGAGCGAACACTGCAAATGAAAAGGTTCTTTTGCTAAGCTTTTGTTTCTAGCTTCCACAGCGGACAAAGAAAGTAAGCCTTGGTTTAGAACAACAAATTTTCAAAAACCTGAAATGAAATGTCTTACCCCTCGGCGCCTTTTGTTGTAACAAAACTGGACTCACTTCCCTCCTGTTTGTCCGCTGAGAACGCTAGGAACGGTTAGGCCTACCAAGCTCGCCATTACTGTCGTGGAAATTAAAAGGGCTTGTACTGAAAAGTACAAATGCGCCGCTCTCCTATATAACGATTTACCAGTTGCTCGGCGACAAAGGAACACAAGCGCTGGGTCATTTTGATGCCATCTGCCAGGTTTCTCTCCATTGGATGTGTATGTGTGTAGTAAGAGCAAGTGTTTGTGTGAGAGTTTGTGTCTTTTCATGGATGAATGATATGTGAGCTGCTGTGTCTGTGTGTGTGTGTGTGCGCCTCCTTCTGTGTTCTGATCTGTTCTGAGCAGGGCTTGTTTATTTACAGCAAGTAAGTGAGTTACAGGGAGTGGCTTCATGGCAACAAATCACAAATATGTATACATTCAAAAAACACAATAGAAGCTGTGGAGTAGATGCCCATAGATGGACACGAATGAACAAAAGCCTCAACTGCCAGAAAGCACATGGCTTTTCATTGTTCATTCATGTCAATCCATAAACATGTATTCCATTACCTGTTGGTGGGTTTCCATCAAACATGATTCATATATATAAACCAATTTTGATAGTGACCATTCGATTTGTTCCAGTTGATGAGGCTTTATCTGCATGAGATAGCAGCAGCCCCCCCCAGTCACACCAATCGAATGCGACTATAAGGAAACGTCTATTTAATCTTGGTAAAATAAGAATTTTCCACATCACAGACATATCTCAGCAGCGCAGGGCCCTGAACTGCAGACATAGATCCGTGCGATGGACTCTCTTTGCTACAAGTATTGTGCCATCTCATCCAATGGAAGATTTTCACCAGCAAGTCTTTCCTGCAATGACAGTTAAAGCGATAATCACTGTAAATATCGATTATCGGTAAAACCGACACTGGGAGACATTATGACTATTTAAACTAAAATCAAAATTTCCACAACACCACCCATATCTGGGGTGGGGGGGCGATGCCTTCGCTGGTTCCCAGAACCATTGACTCCCCTGGTACAAGTCAGGTGGGTCCATAAGGTCGTTTGGTAAGGCTACAAGATCGAGTTTCGTTCTTGTCCTCCGGTAAGGTTCTTGCTTCCAACGTGCGACCGTCCCCGGTTCGCTTACAGGCTCTTTTTGGGGCGGTGCAAGATCTTTTACTTTAGAGGGTGATGGTTCCTGTTCTGACTTCGGAAAGTTTTTTTATAGGTTTTACTCAAACCTGTTTACAGTCCCCAGGAAGGAAGGCAAGGTGTGTCCAATTCTGGACCTCAAGGCACTGAACTGCTTTGTGCGAGTTCAGAATGGAGTCTGTTCAAACTATTGCTTCCCTGCATCAGGGGGATTTTTCTTTCCTCCATCGACATCAAGGACGTTTACCTTCACATTTCAATATGTCGGTTTCCAGCGCATTCTCTGCTTTGCCGTGGGAGAGGAGCATATCGGTTTGTGACCTTACCCTTTGGTCTCGCCTCTGCTCATCGGGTCTTCATGAAAGTGTTGGTCCCATAGCTAGCATTGTAACGCCAATGTGGGATCGCGGTACTGGGCTACTTGGATGACCTCCTTCTGCGAGTGGAGTCTCCTACTGCTCTGGTGGAAAAACATGGAAATCGCCATATGAGCTTGAGTGGGTTTGGCTGGATTCAGAATTTTCAGAAGTCTGCTCTGGTTACGTCCACAAAGCTGGGCTATCTGGGTCTGACTCTGGACTTGGCCTTAGCCAGAGTGTGCCTTCTCTGAACAAACTAGACACTGCAGGCTGTAATTCATGAACTGCTGTCCAGCAGATGGTAATTTCTCCGGACTTGCATGAAGGTGCTGGGCCTTGGGGTGTCTGCCTTTGAGGCGGTTCCGTTTGCACAGTTCCATAGGTGGTCTCTGCAAGGAAGATTCTGGCTGAATGGGACAAGAATCCGCAGTCTCTGGACAGATCCGGCTAAGCTGGGGAACGAAAGCGTCCTTGATATGGTGGCTTCATGCTTCGGCTGGGAAAATCCTCCTTCCCCTTGTATTGGACAGTGGTCACCATGGATGCCAGCCTGTCCAGCTGTGGATGCGTCCTCGGCAAAATTTCTGCTCGGAGTCTAGACACTAGCATAGTCCAGACTACCGATCAATTTCTTGGTACTCTGAGCGACCAGACTGTGCCTGGAACATTGGATGGATCATCTTCAGGGGTGTCTAGTGTGCATTCAATTGGACAATGCATCGGCCGTGGCTTATGTCAATCACCAAGGGTAGTGGTCTCTTCATCTGGAGGGGTTTCATCAGTTGTGTCTCCGGTGGGGCATCCCCAAGGTGGATCTGTTGGCATTGCAACTCAACAGGTGCAGAGGTTTGTGGCTCGGTCACAGGATCCCCTGGCAGACGCAATGGATGCGCTGGTGGCCCCTTGGGGTCAGTATCGTCTGATTTACGCCTTCATTTTTCTCAAGCTTCTGCCAAGTCTTCTATTCAGAATCGAGGCAGAAGGGATATTTATCTTGGTGGCCCCAGACTAGCCTCGTCAGGCTTGGAACGCTGGTCTGGTGTGGCTGGTCGCCGACGTTCCTTGGAAGTTTCCTTTCAGGGAGTATCTGCTGTCCCAAGGATCAATCTTCCATCCTGCTTTGCAGTTGCTGGCTTTGACTGCCTGGCTGTTGAACGCCAGGTGCTGATGGATAGTTTTGTCCAAGTCGGTAATTCCAACGCGGTTAAAAGCTAGGAAATTTACTGGCTCAGATCTTGACCCTCCTTCAAAGGGGGGTTGATCAGAAACTGGCCTTGAGTACTATCAAGGGTCAGGTGTCTGCCTTGGCGATCTTCTTTTAACGGCCCTTTGCTCCCTGGTCCGTACTTTTCCTCAGGGAGTTATGCACTTGACCCCTCCAGTGCAGTTTCTGATGCTGCCTTGGGACCTCAATTTGGTGCTCTGTCCTCCAGAAGCCCCCTTTTGAGAATCTTCAGGAGATTCCCCTGCTTACGCTGTCCCAGAAGGTGGCCTTTTTGGTGGCTTTCACCTCTGCACGTAGGGTGTCTGAATTGGCGGCATTACCCTGTCCACCTTACTTGGTGGCTCACAAGGATAAGGTTGTTCTTCGTCCCTGTCCATCCTTCCTTCAGTTTTTTGTCTCTGATTTTCACTTGAATGAAGACATTGTGTTGCCTTCCCTGTGTCCCAGGCCAAAACATCCAAAGGAAGTTGCTTTTATGCCTTGGATGCAGTCCGGGCAATTAGGGTGTACCTGGCAGCTACGGAGTTTTTTAGGAAGTCAGACTTACTATTTGTGCTCATGGATGGGCCTCGGAAAGGGTTGTCCGCTTCCTCTGCGACAATTTGCAGATGGATCAGACAGACAGTGATTCATGACTATTCTATCAAGGGTCAGGTTCTTTCCCTGTCAAGGCTCGCTCTACTCAGGTGTTCAGTACCTACTGGGCCTTCTGTCATCGGGTGTCAAGTGACACAGGTTTGCAAGGCGGCCACCTGGTCGTCGGTGCACACTTTCACAAGGTTCTATAAAGTGGATGCTTCCTTTGGCTGCAAGGCTTTGCAGGCTGCTGTTTAGAGGACCTGGTCCTCTTTGAGGGGGTATATTTTTTTTTTTTTTTTTTAGGTGGGCTACAGTTGGTTTGTTTGAGCCCCTTTTTAACTGGTTGGCTATAGTTTAGCCTTGGGAATTTTTCGTTGTTCCCACCCCTCATGTTTAACATTGCTTTGGGACGTCCCAATGGTTAACCGCTTCCATACAGAGCAGTTAGACCCCCTTCCTGCCCAGACCAATTTTCAGCTTTCAGCACTCTCACACTTTGAATGACAATTGCTCAGTCATGCTACACTGTAACCAAACAAAATTTTTATCATTTTTTTCACACAAATAGAGCTTTCTTTTGGTGGTATTTGATCACAACTGGGGTTTTTTTTTTCCGTGATATAAGCAAAAAAAGAGCAAAAATTTTGCAAAAAAAACCACTTTTTTTTAGTTTCTATTATAAAATTTTGCAAAAAATTAATTTTTCTTCATACATTTGGGCCAAAATTTATACTGCTACATATCTCTGGTAAAATTAACCCAAATTAGTGTATATTATTTAGTCTGTGTGAAAGTTATTGAGTCTAGAAGCTATGGTACCAATTACTGAAAATTGATCACACCAGATGTACTGATGGCCTATCTCCTTTCTTGAGGCCCTGAAATGTCAGGACAGTACAAATACCCCCCAAATGACCCTTTTTTGTAAAGTAGACAGTCCAAGGTATTTCGTAAGAGGCATGGTGAGTTTTTTGAAGTTATAATTTTTTCCCACAATTCTTGGGAAAATGAAGAAAACATTTTTTTTTCTTTTTTTTTCCCAAAACGTTGTCAATTTATAAGCTATTTCTAACACATAGCATGTACACAGCAAAAATGACACCCCAAAATTCATTCTGCTACTCCTTCTGAGTATGGTGATACCACATGTGTGAGACTTTTACACAGCCTGGCCACAAAAAGAGACTCCACGTCCAAGTAGCACCATAAGGCGTTTTAGGAGCATAAATACACATAAAACTTTCTTACTACCTATCACACTTTTCAAGGCCCTAGAGCACCAATACAATGGAAAAGTCCACTAAATGACCCCATTTTGGAAAGCAAACACTCCAACGTATATTCTATGAGGCATTATGGGTCCTTTGAACATGTCATTTTTTTCCACAAGTTTTTGGAAAATGTGGGGAAAAAATAAAAACTTTTTTTTTTTTTACACAAAGTTGTAAATTTATAGAATATTCCTAACACATAGCATGTACATAGCAAAAATGACACCCCAAAATACATTCTGCCACTCCTCCTGAGTATGGCAATACCACATGTGTGAGACTTTTTCACAGCCTAGCCATATTATAGAGGGGCCTAAACATCCAAGGAGCATCATCATGCATCCTAGCCACTTGCCTAGGCCTATTTTTGACATTTGGTGTTTACAAGCTAAAATCAGTTGTTTTTGCTAGAAAACTACTTGGAACCCCAAAACATTATATATTTTTTTTTTAGCAGAGACCCTAGAGAATAAAATGGAGATTATTGCAATATTTTTTATCACACCGTATTTGCGCAGCGGTCTTCCAAACGCAATTTTTTGGGAAAAAAATCACTTTTTTTAATTAAAAAATAAGAAACCAGTAAAGTTAGCCCAATTGTTTTCCATAATGTGAAAGATAATGTTACGCCGAGTAAATAGATACCCAACATGTCATGCTTCAAAATTGCGCACGCTCACAGAATGGTGACAAACTTTGGTACTTAAAAATCCCCATAGGCGACATTTTAAAAATTTCTACAGGTTGCTATCTTAGAGTTACAGAGGAGGTCTAGGGCTCAAATTATTGCTCTTGCTCTAACGATCGCGACGATACCTTACATGTGTAGTTTGAACACTGTTTACATGTGTGGGCGGGGTTTCCGTATGCGTTCGCTTCTGCGCGCGAGCTCGCGGGGACAGGGCGCTTTAATTTTTTTTTTTTTTTTTTACTATTTAATTTATTTATTATTTTTTATTTTTTATTTTTACACTGTTTTTAAAAAAAAAAAAAAAATTGATCATTTTTATTTCTATTACAAGAAATGTAAACATTACTTGTAATAGAAAAAGGCACGACAGGACCTCTTTTTTGTGAGATCTGGGGTCAAAAAGTCCTCAGATCTCACAAGTACACTAAAAGATAGAAAAAATTAAAAAAAAAAAAATTAAAAAAAATTAAATAAAATGAAAAAAAAAAGGGACCTTTAAACTGGTTGCTAGGCAATGACGTTTGCCGTAGCTCCGGTCCTCCAAGACCATAGAGTCAAGTGAGGGCAAGCTTGCCCTCACTCGACATCCTGTCTGTGAGGATCTGGGATCGGATCGTCTTCCCCGCTGCCGGCGGTTCCGGTAAACGGGGAAAAGGACCAGAATGCAGCGGGAGGGGGGGGCACCTCTTCCGCCACCCCGGAAGGGTGATCCCGCGGCGAATCTGCCGCTGGGACCACCTTTATCGGAAAGCCAACCGTCCACCGTTTAAAAAAAATACCAGGGTTATGGCAGCTATCTGCTGCCATAACACCGGTATTTAGGTTTAAACGGACGACGTATATAAACCTTTTTGGACTTGGACATGGTGGCTGTATGAAGGGTGACAGGTACTCGGGTACTTTGCTGGGCAGGTGACAGGTACTCTGGTACTGATGAGCAAGTGGCAGGTACTCGAGTACTCCGATAGGCAGGTGACAGGTACTCGGGTACTCTTATGAGCAGGTGACAGGCAGGTGATAGGTACTGATGAGTAGTACTGATACTGATGGGTGATACTGTACTGATGATGGGTACGGATGATCAGTACTGATACTAATAGGTGATAGGTACTGATGAGTACTGATGAGTAGTGATGGGTAATGAGCAGGTGGCAAGTACTCGGGTACTTCAGGTGTCAGGTACTCTGATGAGCAGGTGGAAGGTACTCGGGTACTCTGTTGGGTAGGTGACAGGTACTCGGGTACTCCGATGACGGGTACTCAAAGTACCAGAGTACCTGTCGTCACGAGTACCCGAGTACCTGTCGTCACGAGTACCCGAGTACCTGTCGTCACGAGTACCCGAGTACCTGTCGTCACGAGTACCCGAGTACCTGTCGTCACGAGTACCCGAGTACCTGTCGTCACGAGTACCCGAGTACCTGTCGTCACGAGTATCCGAGTACCCGTCATCAGAGTATCCGAGTACCCGTCATCAGCGTACCCGAGTACCTGTCATCAGCGTACCCGAGTACCTGTCATCAGCGTACCCGAGTACCTGTCATCAGCGTACCCGAGTACCTGTCATCAGAGTACCCGAGTACCCATCATCAGAGTACCCGAGTACCTGTCACCAGCCCATCAGAGTACCTGTCATCAGCCCATCAGAGTACCTGTCATCAGAGTACCTGATGGGCTGGTGACAGGTACTCGGGTACTTTGATGGGCTAGTGACAGGTGCTCTTTATTGGGGGGGGGGGGCAATCAGTGTGTTTGGGGTGCACTGTACTTGGTAACTAGCTGTTACCACAATCTCCTCCTCACACAGGATCAGTGTGTGAGGAGGAGAACACGGTGACAGCTAGTTACCGTGTTCCCTGATGACATTTGTGACCGGCTGTGATTGGACACAGCCGGTCACGTGGTAAAGAGCCAATTTCATTGGCTCTTTACCTAGATCGGGGATCGACTCTGTCCGAGGGACGAGCCTCGTCCCCGATCGCCGCGCTGCGCACCCCCGGGGGCGCGCATTAAGGAAGGAACGAGCGGCTCGCGCTGGAGCCGCTCATGTGATCGGCTGTGATTGACACAGCCGATCACGTGGTAAACAGCCAATTTCATTGGCTGTTTACCTTGATCGGGGTTGGGCTCAGTCCGAGGGACGAGCCTCACCCCCGATCACCGCGCTGCGCGCCCCCGGGGGCGCGCAGTAGCGGGGAGATCCGGGCGCCGTCATATGACGTCCGCCCGGATCGAGAAAGGATTTGTGCCGACGTCATTTGACATGACGCGGTACGGAAGGGGTTAAGAAGATCAGGAGCTGTCAGTCAATGAACGAAACAGAAAATGGTATTTTGACTTGCCGTAAAATCCATTTCTCTGATCATTGATCGAGACCGCACCCACCCCTCTTTGGAGTTGTAATTCTTGTAACTGCTTGTAACAAAACTAAGTACCTATAGCAGAGAGAGGGAGTATACCCCCTGAAACTGCCCATAGGCGTAGCCAGACTTTTTTCTGCCTAGTGTCCTACTCCTGTAGAGGGCAGTATAACCCAATGGTTAAGAAGATTAGGAGCTGTGTCGGTCAATGAACATCAGAGAAATGGATTTTAAGTTAAGCCAAAAATCCTATTTTTTTCCTTGTATGGTGAAGAATGACCACTTTTTATTTATTTTTTTATCTGTAGGCAATGTTTGAATAAAGATTTAATGTTGCCTGATCAAAAATGTTGAAAAGATCAACAATGTCCATTGGGTGTACTTTTTTCACGAGACTGTTTGTTTTTTGTGTGTATGTATGTGTGTGTGTGTATGTATGTGTGTGTATATATATATATATATATATATATATATATATATATATATATATATATATATATATATATATATGTATATGTATGTGTGTGTGTATATATATATAATATAAAAAAAAAAATATAATCCGAGTATATCAAGTGAAACTCCTGGGATTTTGATCTGGTCAGTTAGTGGAGTAGGTTGTTAATCAGTTTCAGCTGCTTTGGTGTTAATGAAATTAACAGGGTACTAGATGGGCAACAATGAGACCACCCTCAAAACTGAGATGGTTTTACAGGTGGAGGCCACTGAATTTATTATTTATTTATTTTTTTTTTCCTGACTGTTTTTCACTAGCTTTGTATTTGGGTAAATGTCACTACTACTAGCATGAGGCGATACCTGAATCCTGTAGAGGTTGCATAGGCAGTTCAACTCCTCCAGGATGGCACATCAATACGTGCCATTGCCAGGTTTGCTGTGTCTCCCAGCACAGTCTCAAGAGCGTGGAGGGAAAGTAGTCTCCTTAAACGCCCGTGGCTTACACACGCCCCAAAAACGCTCAAAACTGCTCGTGCACATGCAGCGGCTCAGGGCGGATGTGGTGTTCTTGCAGGAGATGCACTTCCGCTCGGATGCCCTCCCGAAATGTACGAACAAGCACTTTACCCAAGCATTTCACGCTACGTCGGACACTTCTAAATCTAAAGGAGTCTCCATTCTCATCGCTAAATCGACCCCTATCTCCATTTCTGATTCCCTGGTAGATGCCCAAGGACGCTACCTGTTTCTTCGAGGTACCCTTAAACATGTTCAGATCACCCTTGCGAACGTCTACAGCCCTAACAAGTCTCAGGTTTCGTTTTTCAGATCAGTGATGGGTGAACTGGCGCCCTTCCAACAGGGCACCTTGATTTTCGGGGGCGACTTTAATGTTCCCCTGGAACCGCTGCTCGACACCTCCTCAGGTTCCTCATGCTTGCCTTACAAAGCTCTCAAGCAGATTAAGCTGTGCCTCCGGGATCTCCAGCTTCACGACTCCTGGCGGACGCTTCATGCACGAGATAGAGATCATACTTACTTCTCCCCGCTCCACGCTAAATATTCACGGATTGATTATCTATTCTTATCTCAGTCGGCTCTCTCGTCCCTTATTGAAGCCTCTATAGAATCGTCAATACTCTCGGACCATCACCCTGTCTCTCTCACTCTATCCTTCCCGGTGTCCCTATCCAGGGATCGGGTTTGGAGTCTTAACTCCTCCTTATTGACGGACAAAGCTAACTTGGCCGCAATCCGCGAAACCTTGACGGAATATTTTTCTATCAATGTGACTCCTGACACGTCGACCCTCATTCAATGGGAAGCCCACAAGTGCATGGTCCGGGGAAAATTAATAGCACTCTCGGCGGCTCTGCGGAAACAAAGGGAGGCTCTTGTCTCTGATCTGCTCTCACGCGTTCGTACCTTAGAACTTGCCCACAAACAATCCCTTGCACAGGACACTCTATCGGCCCTTACCTCCGCTCGCGAACAACTTACGGAGGAACTAGACAGACCAGGCGTAACTTCCTCCTGTCCCACAAACTTTTTTATGAACAGGCCAATAAGAGCGGCCGACTCCTTGCTACAGCTCTTCGCCAAAAGAAGGCGAAAACCACGGTCCACTCCCTCCGCTCACCTTCTGGCTCCTTGGTGGCTAACAATCGAGACATTGCAGCTGAATTCGAGGCCTTCTACAGCACTCTATACAACCTTGATTCAGCACGCTCTCACCCCCTCTCCCACCCTTCCAGATCTCAGGCCGTTTCCGACTTTCTTGCGACCAATATGCCTCACCAAGCTTCTTCTGACTTTCGTACTGCACTGGACCTCCCCATCTCCAAACAGGAATGGGACTTGGCGCTCAAACAAATGCAACCCAACAAGAGTCCTGGCCCTGATGGCCTAACGGTTGCATATTACAAATCCTTCCCTGATGTCCTGGCCGCCCCATTCTTATCCGCCTTTAACTCTGTTTCGGCTGAAAACCCCCTGTCTTCGCGGATGCTTGAGTCCCACATTGTGGTGATCCCGAAAGAGGGAAAGGACCCGACCTCCCCTGCCAGCTACAGGCCGATTTCGCTCATCAATGTGGACGTCAAGCTGTTTGCGAAGATTCTGGCCAACAGGCTACTCCCGCTCCTACCCAAAGGGATCCACAAAGACCAGGTTGGTTTTGTCCCGGGCCGCGAGGCCCGAGATAACACCATCAAGGCGCTTAATCTGCACCATGTCCTCTCTACCACTAACCAGAAGGGGTTCCTGCTCTCCCTGGACGCTGAGAAGGCATTCGACAGGGTGTCGTGGGATTTCATGGCGGCGAGGCTTTTCGCCTGGGGATTAGGTCCCTGATTCCTTGGATATGTCATGGCAATGTATGCTACGCCACAGGCATGGGTACGTGTTAACGACACCCTGTCGAGTGCCTTCCATATTTCCAATGGTACTAGACAGGGGTGCCCCTTGTCTCCCTTGATTTTTATCATGACTCTGGAACCCCTTCTTCACAAGATTAGACAAACCGACACAGTCCACGGGGTTCGCTTCGCTGACGGAACATACAAGCTCGCCGCTTATGCGGACGACCTACTGTTGTTTCTCACCGACCCCATCACGACTCTGCCTGCGCTCCTCAAAATATTCGACGAGTACGCTTCTCTTTCCAACTTTCGGATCAATTTCTCCAAGTCTTTCGCGCTAAATGTCACCCTACCCCGATCGGAAGTCGAGCGATGTCAGGCGAATTTCCGATTTGTGTGGAAGTCGGACTCCATCACTTACCTAGGCATCGAAATTCCATCTAATCTCCAACACCTATTCGATCGTAACTTTCCACAACTCATGGCAGGAATATAGAAAGATCTCCGGTCCTGGTCCAAGCTGCAGCTGTCCTGGTTTGGCAGGGCGGCTGTCCTAAAGATGAATGTCCTTCCCCGCCTCTATGTCCTCCAGACGATCCCCATATTGCTCCCCCCTCCCTTCTTCAAAACCTACCGTCGTCTCAGCTCTGCCTTCTTATGGGGGGACAAACAGCATCCGCATCTCTTTTATAAAACTCTCACGAGGCCAAAATCTAAAGGTGGTATTGACCTTCCTGACCTGTATAACTATTACGCCGCCTGTCACCTTACTAGAATAGCAGATTGGAACATACATGAGCGCCATAAATATTGGGTTTCCATAGAGCAGGGCTTTACTTCTCTGGATCTCCACTCCTCTCCGTGGCTCCAAGATGCACACATCCCCTCTACTCTTAAACTCCACCCCCTTATTGGCCCCTCTCTGAAAGTCTTCCGGTCAGTTACCGTGTCTTGCTCTATCTCCATGGTTCCTGGTCCTATGACTCCTGTACGCTTGAATCCCGACTTTCCTCCTGGCATGCACCGTACTTGCCTGACCTCGAACTGGGCTCAAGACCAATTGAGAGTCCACCATCTTTGGGACAACGACGCACCTCTCTCCGTATCCTCCATATCTGAAAAGTCCGGCATGCCCCCCTTACTTCCCTGGTCACACTTGCTCCTCCAGCAGTACCTCAAGTCTCTTTCTCGCGTATGCCCCTCCTTGTCCTCCTTGACCCCGTTCGACTCCCTGTGCCAACAGGAAGGCCCGATCCACAGACTCCTTTCCACCATCCACTCCTTCTTGCTAGATGAGCCTGAGCAGAGGAAGCTCAAGCGCTGCGAGGAATGGGAAGCGGAGCTGGCTGTTACTTTCACCCCAGAAGACTGGGACCTTATCCATACCAACAACCACAAATGTTCACTTAATGTCACCACGCAGGAAAGCGGTTACAAACTCGTTAGTCGCTGGTACTACACCCCCACGAGATTACATAAATTTTTCCCTTCCACCTCACAGATTTGCTGGAGGTGTAATGCTGAACCTGGTACGCTCCTCCACATCTTCTGCACCTGCTCTCGCCTCACCGCCTTTTGGGAGGAAATTCATAGGATTGTGACGCAAGTGACCACAGCTGACGTCACCTTCACTCCTGCCCAATACCTTCTGCACCACTCCTCTACCTCCAGTAGGGCTTACTCTAAATCCCTTGCGATTCTCATGGTGAATGCCGCCAGACAGTGCATCCCGGCACTTTGGAAGACCACGCACGTGCCCACTGTCAAGCAGTGGTTTCAGCGCCTCTCCAAGGTGGCGGAGATAGAAGAGCTTATTGCCATCGCAAGAGATACCCCTTCCAAACACCACAAAATATGGGCATGCTGGATTCACTATACTTCTACACCCGAATACTCCCGACTTTGTCAGTAAAGACCCTGTGGTACTATTCTCACTGGCCCCTCGAGTACTCCGTTCTTTATGCTTATTATTCTTTCTGCTCCTCCCTCCCCCCCCCTTATTTTTTCTTTTTTGCCCCCCCGCCCCCTTCCCCGTCTCCCTCCCCCTCCTCGTCTTCCGCTGGTAGCTACGTTGTCTCTGGGCGGGCCCGGACAACTAGCTCCCCCCCTTCCCTGCACGGTTTAGTGGCTTTCTTTGTCACTCCCCCCCCCCCCGGGCGACTCCCCTGTCACCCGTCCCTGGGTTTTGATCACCCAGGCTATGGGTCTTGACGCGGACTTACCCGACTTGACTGCTTTGTTCTCCTGACGGTTCGCTTTCCCTTTGGTGTCTAGCTCTTTTACTTCCACTTTCACCTCCCGTTTCTTTCCACTTCCACTCCACGCTCGACTAGCTGCGCTTTACAGGGTGGAGTTGTCCCGGTCCCCCTTTGTTATTAATGTGATTGCTCTATGCATTTGTGTACTGTTACTTTTGCCAACGTTGGCTGGTTGTACGTTTGTACCTCTACATTTTGTTTGCACAATCCTGTATTGTTTCTTTTGCCAACTTTGGCTGATTGTCAGTTTGTAACTTTATACTTTATGAACCAATAAAATATTTTGGAAAAAAAAAAAGCGTGGAGGAGATTCAAGGCAGTTAGGCAGTTACTCTAGGAGAGCTGGACGGGGGCCGTAGAAGGTCCTTAAACCATCAGCATGACTGTTATCCGGTTTCTCCTTGCACAAAGGAACAGATGAGCACTGCCAGAGCCCTAAAAAAATTACCTCCAGCAGGCCACTGGTGTGAATGTCTGACCAAACAATCAGAAACAGACTTTATAAGGGTGGTCTGAAGGCTTGACGTCCCCTAGTGGGCCCTGTGCTTACTGCCCGGTACTGTGGAGCTAGATTGGCATTTGCCTTTAAACACCAGAATTGGCAGGTCTGCCACTGGTGCCCTGTGCTCTTTGCAGAGGAGAGCAGGTTCACCCGGAGCACATGTGACAGATGTGAAAGGGTCTGGAGAAGCTGTGGAGAACGTTATGCTGCCTGTAACCTCATTCAGCATGACCGGTTTGTTGGTTGGTCAGTGATGGTCTGGGAAGGCATATCCATGGAGGGATGCACGGACCTCTACAGGCTAGACAATGGCACCTTGACTGCCATTTGGAATCTAAATGAAATCCTTGGACACATTATCAAACCCTACGCTGGTGCAGTGGGTCCTGGGTTCTTCCTGGCACACGACAATGCCCAGCCTTATGTGGCGAGTATATGCAGCCAGTTCCTGGAGAGTGAAGGAATTGATTCCATTGAATGGCCCCAACACTTGTCTGACCTAAATCCATTAAAACACCTCTGGGATGTTTCGGTCCATCCGACACCCGCTAGGTTGCACCTCAGTCTGTTCAGGAGCTTAGTGATGCCCTGGTCCAAATCTGGGAGATATACCCCAGGATGCCATCCGCTTCATTAGGAGCATGCCCTGACATTGTAAGGCATGCATACAAGCACGTGGGGGGCCATATAAACGGAGTACCATTTTGAATTGCTGCAATTGAATTTCAGCTAAATGGACTAGCCTGCTGCATCATTTTTTCACTTTGATTTTGGGGGGTCTTTGAATTCAGCCTTCTGTAGATTGATAATTTTCATTTCCATCATACGATATGGTATTCTTTCTTTCCTAACACAATACCCAATCCATAACAGTATAGATCAGTCTTTTTCAACCAGCGTGCCTTGAGGTTTCTTAAGGGGTGCCTTGGCAAAATGCCTTTAAATTGCCCAAAAATTGTATACAAGCTGGCGTGTGGATAAAGCCTGCCTTTTAGTTACAAAACCACAGGTTTTTATTGTGCACCATTACAACCTTCTACCCACCAGGCATCCTAATGACCAATGGCAGCGCCAGTTGATAAGTGGATGTCAGTCACCTGTATAGCATCCTTGTTTGACCCTCCCCTGCCCCCCTCCATCAGCATTGAACGCACCTTAGCTGAATGATGGAGAAAAACATTGGAATACTAGTCGGTACCAGTTTAAAAAGTGTATTTCTCTTACGTCCTCCGACAGTCGCCGCCTCTTCATATTCGTCACATATGGGGTATTAGACTTTGCTCCGAAGGAGTAGCTAGGCAACAGAATATGTTAACAATAAAGCTTTAACATATCCCACCCTCAAGGGGTGGTCCCCTCAGTCAATACCCTCCTACTTCCTGCAACCATATCTCAGTTTTAATGTCTAGCTTGTCAGGAGTGGCTGGCTCTCTCTGTGCTGGGACTTTTTGTCCCAGACTCTTTCTTCTTTTTGATATTTTGTTTGAGTTTTCTCTCTACCTTTACTTAGCTGTTATTTTTGTCAGCATTAGTTAGTTCTTCGGACGAAGAGGATCATGCGGACTGGGTCTCGGGCTGATCCCCCTGGTCGCAGGTCGTGGGTCAGTGGCTTCCCAGTCTGCCATCGAGCGTTCAGCCAGGTATCGCTCCTGGCACAGTGAACGACCCATCCCTGTTCGGTGCAGGGATGATTGGTGAGGTGGCTACCTCACCGGACGCTGTGCGGTTTCTGAACCGCCATTGTGTGCGTCTTGAATTGCGACTCTCCCTGCCTCATGTGCAGCGGCTTGTTCGCCTGTGCGGGTTCCCCACGCCATGTGAGGTAAGTGTATCTATGTGGGGACCTGTCTGTCTGGGGGGGGTCTCAGTCTGGGACTGTGTAACCTGCCTTTAATCACACTGCTTGTCTCCCTATCTCTCGGCTGCATGCTGTGGGCTGCAAGGGGGGGGGGGAGCTGTATGACACTGAGTATGTCAGGCTGGGCAGTGTGAGGAGCTGTGTGCTGTGGGGCATGTTTTTTAATGACATGTTGGGGCATATACAGCGATCGCTGCGGCGATCTAACATGTATCCATATAATGGGTTAATATTGTGTGTGATTTTATGCACTGTGGAGCGGCGATTTCGGCGCCAAACGACGCCATTTTACCGGCGCCCGCTCCGGCCGCATGGTTTACATGCACGGCGGCCATTTTCTTGTAGCCTCCATAGGCTTACATAGAGCGCCCTGGCAGCATCACTTCCTCTCTCCTGGAAGCACCGATCGAGGCAGCAGCAGCAGCGGAGTCTCCTCAGGTTTTATCCTTCTATTCCTGTGTTCCATTGCCTGTATTCAGTCTGTATATTCCCTGTGGGGGTCTCATTGTGCCTGAGTGTGGTGCGGTGGGCTGCGCTTGCCGCGCTTGCTGTAAGGGGGCAGTTAACCCTTGGTTGTCTGGCATACAGGGGCAATGGATTCTCAGGAGGGCAAGTTTCCCACAGTATTGGTGGAAAGCCAGGGGACCGCTGTTTCCCCCCCAGGGGGGGATTTAGCCACTATTGTGGCTGGCCTTGCTGCACAGGTGCAAATGCTGGTGGCTGCTCAATCTACTAAACGGCCCAGAGTTGCTCTGTCCTCTGATTCTGAGGGTGAAGGTGATGGGGCTGTTCTGGCGGGGACCTCCCTATCGGGGTCCCGCTCCTCTCTTGATCTAGTGGGGTCTGAGGTAGAGGCTGAAGTTGAGGGGGTTGATAATTCTCCCCCTGGCTCGCCTGAAGAGCTTGCAATCATGGATGAGTTGATTGCTTCCATTAAGCAGACGCTACGTTTGCAGGACGAGGTGTGTCCCCCAGCTGCCTTGGCGGCTTATGGGACGCAGAGAAAACGCAGGACGCCGCAGGTTTTTCCCTGCAATGCTGATTTTCAGCGCGCTGTTAAGGACCAATGGCGCGATTTGCGCAAGCCTTTTGCGGTGCCAAGTAAATTTAAGCTGCGTTATCCTTTCTCGCCTGCCACTGATGAACGGTGGTGTGTGCCTCCGCCGGTGGATCATGCTATTGCGGTTTTGAACAAAGCCACTGCGATCCCTGCAGAGGGATCCCCTGTTTTCCGTGATGCCACGGATAGGAGACTGGAGTCTCTTGCCCGTCATACTTATTCTGTTACGGGTTCTATGCTTAAGGCTCTGTTTGCTTCTCTCATGGCGGCCCAGGCGATCGCAAGTTGGACGCAGATGCTTAGGCGCGTCCTAGTGGCCGATTCAGCCTCGGCGGCGACCCTGGATATGGTGGATCAGATCCACCAGGGTGTCATGTATCTGTGTGATGCGGACCTGGACCTGATTCCGTTGGCCGCGCGTGTGCACAGCGTGGCGGTGTTGTCTCGCCGCCTGGTTTGGTTGAAATGTTGGTCGGTGGACCAATCTTCACGTAAAACCTTAGCCAATCTGCCTTATGATGGGTCTCGCCTTTTTGGGGAGTCCCTGGATGTGTTGATTAAGGGGATTACCGGGGGTAAGAGCACTCTCTTGCCCCATTTCCCCAAGGCTAAGGGGGCTTCTGGGAAGAAGCATGCTCAGTTTCGGCCCCCTCAGGGGTCCTTTCGTGCCTTTCGGCCGCACTACAAGGGCAAACCGTTCAAGGGCCAAGGCTCTCAGAAGAAGCCCTGGTCTGGGAAACAGAAGTCCGGTCAATCCGGACCTGCGGCCCATAACAGTTCGGCCTGAAGGGGCGCCCTCACCCAGTTTTGGGGTGGGGGGACGCTTGCTCGGTTTTCTTCAGCCCTGGTTGGCCCGTGTGCGGGACAGATGGGTTCTGGAAATCGTTCGATCTGGTTACAAGATCGAGTTTCTCTCTCGGCCGGAGAGCAGATTTTTTCCCTCAAATCTTCAACTGTCTCCAGAGCGCCTGCGGGATCTGCACCTGGCGGTGCGGGACCTGAGGGCTCAGGGAGTGGTGGTTCCGGTGCCTCATCGGGACAGATTTCGGGGGTTTTATTCCAATCTGTTCACCGTGCCCAGAAAGGAGGGCAAGGTTCGTCCGATTCTGGACTTGAAAGCTCTGAACCGCTCTGTGCGGGTTCGCAAGTTCCGCATGGAATCCCTGCGCTCGGTGGTGGCTGCCCTGGTTCCGGGGGAATTCATGGCCTCCATCGATTTGAAGGATGCGTACCTTCACATCCCCATATTCGAGGGTCATCAGAAGTACCTTCGATTTGCCATTGCGGAGGATCACTACCAGTTTGTGGCGTTGCCCTTTGGGCTCGCCTCGGCTCCGCGGGTCTTCACCAAGGTGCTTGTTCTGGCATTATTGAGAGCCCAGGGCATTTCTGTCCTGGGGTATCTGGACGACATTCTGGTTCGGTCTGCGACCAGACAGGGTCTGGAGAAGGACCTGTCTGTCACAATGCAAACTCTGCAGGAGTTCGGTTGGACGATAAATGTTCCAAAGTCGACACTGAGTCCGTCGGTTCGTCTCCCCTATCTGGGAATGATACTGGACTCGGTGCAGGCGAAGGTCTTCCTGCCGGAAGACAAACTCAGGACTCTTCAGGAGGAAGTCAGGTCCCTCAGGGACGTTCCACACTCGTCTCTGCGGACGGGTATGAGATGTCTGGGATTGATGGTCTCGGCCTTCGAGGCGATTCCTTTCGCACAGTTTCACACGCGGGGTCTCCAAGCGGAGATCCTGTCCAGGTGGGACGGGCGACCTCAATCTCTGGATCTTCGGATCTCGTTGAGTCATCGCACCAGGGAAAACCTTCTGTGGTGGCTCCAGTCCCCGTTGGTGTCCGGGGGCAAGTCGTTTCGTCCGATCTCGTGGACGATAATCACCACGGATGCCAGCCTGTCGGGCTGGGGTGGTGTTCTGGGCGTTCTGTCCGCCCAGGGGACCTGGTCGGAGGGGGAGTCTTCCCTTCCGATCAACATTCTGGAATTGCGTGCGATAAGGCTCTGTCTTCATCGCTGGACGGACCGGCTGCAGGGCTGCCCGGTTCGGGTGCAGACGGACAATGCCACGGCGGTGGCCTACATCAACCACCAAGGGGGCACCAGGAGTGCCCGAGCGGCTCGAGAAGTGGCCGACATTCTGTCTTGGGCCGAGACTCATGTCCCGGCGATAACGGCGGTTCACATTCCGGGAGTGGAGAACTGGCAGGCGGACTATCTGAGTCGCCAGACCCTGGATCAGGGGGAATGGTCTCTCCACCCGGCTGTCTTCCAGATGTTGTGCGCGAAGTGGGGTCTTCCAGATGTGGACCTGTTCGCGTCTCGCCTCAACTACAAGGTGAAGAGGTTCGTGGCAAGGACGCGCGACCCTCGGGCAGACGCGTCGGACGCGTTAGTGGCCCCGTGGCATCAGTACAGGCTGATGTACGCGTTTCCACCGATTCAGTTGCTGTCCAGGTTCCTTCGCAGGTTGCACTCGGAACGCAGCACGGTGATTCTTGTGGCACCGGACTGGCCTCGCCGGTCCTGGTACGCAGACCTCGTGAATCTGGCGGTCGACGCTCCTTGGCGTCTGCCTCTTCGAGACGATCTACTGTCTCAAGGACCGATTTACCATCCTGCTTTACAGTCGCTGGCTTTGACGGCCTGGCTGTTGAGACCGAGGTCCTGAAGGAGAAGGGTCTCTCTCCTGAGGTCGTTCATACTTTGATCAACGCGAGGAAGTCTTCCTCGGGGAAGGTTTATTACCGTACTTGGAAGGCCTATTTTGCCTGGTGTGAGTCCAGGGGGTTTTCACCCCGCACGTACTCGGTTTCCCGTGTGCTGTCTTTCCTTCAGACGGGTGTCGATCAGCGTTTGGCGCTGGCTACGATTAAGGGTCAGGTGTCGGCGCTGGCCGTTCTATTTCAACGTCCCATGGCTTCCAACTCCTTGGTTGGTACTTTTATTCAGGGTGTGCGGCATCTGGTTCCTCCTAGGAGGGATCCTTTGCCCCCTTGGGACTTGAATCTAGTTCTGTCTGTGTTACAACGTGCTCCTTTTGAACAGATCAGGGAGATCTCGTTGTCTATGTTGTCCAAAAAGGTCGCCTTTTTGGTGGCGATCACTTCGGCTCGCAGAGTGTCGGAACTGGCGGCTCTGTCCTGCAAGTCTCCGTACCTGGTTGTTCATTTGGATAAGGTGGTCTTGCGACCTAATCCTTCTTTTCTACCGAAACGAGTTTCGGAATTCCATCTTAACGAGGATATTGTTTTGCCTTCGTTGTGCACGAAGCCTAAACATCCAAAGGAGGTGAGATTGCACTCTCTGGATGTTGTTCGGGCGATAAGGGTTTACCTTAAATCGACTGAGTCTTTTCGTAAGACTGACTCCTTGTTTGTTCTTCCAGAGGGTCCTCGGAAGGGCATGGCGGCTTCCGCCTCTACCATTGCCAAATGGATCAGGCAGACCATTGCACAGGCCTATGCCTTGCAGGGGAAGGTTCCCCCTGTGCCTGTGAAGGCGCACTCTACTAGATCACTGAGTACGTCTTGGGCCTGCCGTCATGGGGCTTCTGTAGCCCAGGTGTGTAAGGCGGCGACTTGGTCGACCGTACACACTTTCACAAAATTCTACAAAGTAGATGTTCAGGCATCGGCGGATGCTTCCTTTGGCCGCAAGGTTCTTAGTGCGGCTGTTCCATAGGGTCCCTTGTTGGGGACTCCTGGCTGTTGGGATAGTTTTTTTGTATCCCCTGGGTTTTTTGTCTTTTCCTGGGTTGTTGCTCCTGTTGAGCACTTGTTTTTGCTGTTGCCCAGCTGGTTTCCTTCCTTTGGTAAGGTTCCTTTCTTTGATGTGGAGACTGCGTTGCCTTTCGGCGCGGATGCGTTTCCCACCCCTCATGTTTGCACTGCTTTGGGACGTCCCCATATGTGACGAATATGAAGAGGCGGCGACTGTCGGAGGACGTAAGAGAAAACGGAATTTTTGTAAAATCTTACCTGTAAAATTCCTTTCTCTGAGTCCTCCGACAGTCGCCGCCCCCACCCCTCTTTTGGGGTTTGAATGTATACTCTACTGCTATTCCACTAAAACTGAGATATGGTTGCAGGAAGTAGGAGGGTATTGACTGAGGGGACCACCCCTTGAGGGTGGGATATGTTAAAGCTTTATTGTTAACATATTCTGTTGCCTAGCTACTCCTTCGGAGCAAAGTCTAATACCCCATATGTGACGAATATGAAGAGGCGGCGACTGTCGGAGGACTCAGAGAAAGGAATTTTACAGGTAAGATTTTACAAAAATTCCGTTTTCTCCAATCGCCTTCCAGGACGGCCCAACAGGAGAGATGATAGGCTCCTCCTACCGGAAACACAATCAATTAAAACACAGTTAAAAGGCCCCACCCTTCCCTCTATCCTCAGTTTAGATTGTGTTTCTTTCTACGAAACGTTTGTTGTTTTTTACTGACCTGCAGACTTTGTGATAGTCCTATGGTCCCCCTGTGAGCCAGGTTCAGCGAAGCCATTGAGAGTAGAGCTCTACCTGCCACCCCTCCCGGGTCTCTCACAGGTCGCCTCTTCCATCGGGGGAACCGTCGGTCACCCTGGGTGATCCCTCTGGTCTTTCTCTGTTTTTTCCCGGCGCCAGCAGCTCTCCTCCACAGAAGATCAGATTCAAAATTCCCGCGGGAAGTGACGTCAGACGCGAGCGCCTCAAGCCTCGCGGAAGGAGTCGGACATCCGGTGACGTCAGTTCCGACGAACGCGGAAGGAGAAGGTGGAGGAGACGCCGGAACCGCTTTACATGCGGTAGTGCAGCTCCCAGGCCGTAGGAGCTCGGAGAGCTGCCAGGGAGATGAAGCCTTCTACTCACCCACCAGGGAAGGAAGAAGCGCTGGGCCAAGCAAAAGCAGCCAAACCCAGGTCGGACCCGGGTAAGTGCTGTAGTGCATCTAGAAACTTACTTTCAACAGAAAATGTCTGCTGATGTATTTTCCCTAAAAAATGCTTGATGTTCCCTCTCCCTGCCCATAGTAGGACTGTTAAGTGTCTTTTCTATAGGGCCTCATACCTTTGCATATGTGGGAACAGTGATACTAATCGATGTTGTATCCTGTCTTCCAGAGTCCCAGAGTGGTGTTCAGGAAACTTCTACTGTCTCAGGGCCAGGATCTGTTGCCTCTAAAAAGTGTGGTAACTGTGCAGACAAATTACCTCCCTCCCATACAAAACCATTTTGCTACAAATGCATTTACAAACTGGCAGGAAAAGAATCATCAGCCCTTATGAAAGACTTTTTAAAAACAGTCCGGGAGGAAATGCTGACAACAATCCAGACTGTAAAAACTTCCCTAGCACCCCCAGCCTCTCAGGCAGGGGAAGGGACCTCTTCACAGGAGAGCTTTTTTGTTAAAGCAGGACAAATTAGCCAGCCCCTTTCTCAGAGTCTACCTTCAGGTTTGCAAGGAAGTAGACAGGAAGAAGAGGATTTGAACCACTCAATCTCCCAGTCCAATTCAGAGGGAGAAGGAGATAGGGACTCAGATGAAACAGAGGAAGCAGAACCTTCCAGGAATCTGTTTGGACTTGATAACATGCAAGGGCTTCTTCAAGCTGTGTATGCCTCTGAAGAAATACCTGACGTACAAGTAGGGACATCAGCTCAGGACAGACTCTACAAGGGTCTAGGTAAGACTCCTTCTAGAGTTTTTCCCATCCACCAATCCCTCAAAGGGTTGGTTCTTCAGCAATGGCAGCGTCCAGAGACTAAGTTTAAGAAACCAGTGTCATGGAAACGCAGATTCCCCTTTAAGGAGGAAGATATCGAACAGCTGATTAAAAGTCCAAAATTAGATGCTCCCTTGGCTCAAGTAACCAAGAAATCGGACCTCTCCTTTGCTGATTCAGGCAGCATTAAGGATGCCATGAATAGGAAAGCGGAGTCTCTCCTGAGGAAAGCCTGGGAGGCCAATGCCTCTACCATGGCCCCAGCCTTGGCTGCCTCTTGTGTAGCAAGAAATACCTGCTGTTGGTTAGACAGGTTGAATAAAAACTTATCCCAGAATAAGACTCAAGATTTACAGGACTCACTGACCCTGATTGGGAAGGCAGTAACTTACCTGGCAGATGCAGCTGTTGAGTCGGTTGTAGCTTCGGCCAAGACAGGTGCCCTTTTAAACTCAGCCAGAAGAGCTATCTGGTTGAAGGAGTGGGAGGGTGACCTCACCTCAAAGTCAAAGCTCTGTGCCTTGCCTTTTGAAGGATCATTATTATTTGGTTCTGGGTTGGATGAGGTTCTAGCTAGGTCCTCAGAAAAAGGGAAGAAATTTCCAGTTAAAAGGAAGGATGTTCCCAGGAAATTTTTTCGAGGCCCCCAGGAACATAGTCAAAATAGACGTAAAAGAGAACCCAACAAGAGATGGGGTTTCAGGAAGGGAAAACAAAGGAATAATTTGCTCTTTCCCTCCTCAGCGGGCTCTAGAGACAACAAGTGACGCCACCATCAAGGTGGGGGGGAGACTGAAAAAATTTCTCCCTCAGTGGGGAAAAATTTCAGTCTCCCCATATATTTACAACCTCATTCAGGAAGGCTATCGCCTTCAATTCAATTCAATACCACCCACCACAATTACCATAACTCAGGTCCCCAAGAAACCTCAGGTCAAAGAAGCTCTACTTCAGGGGATTCAAGAACTGGCAGAGCAATTAGTAATAACCCCAGTACCAGAGGATCAGCATCTACAAGGGGTGTATTCCCATGTGTTCGTGGTTCCAAAACCATCAGGCAAATTCCGCCTAATAATAAACCTGAAGAAACTCAACAGTTTCCTGACGTACAAAAAATTTTCAATGGAGACAATTTATTCAGTACGAAAGAACTTACTAAAGGATGTCTTCATGACCACCTTAGACCTCAGAGACGCTTACCTACACATTCCCATCCACCCAGAACATCAAAAGTTCCTGAGGTTTGCCTTAGAGAACAATGGGGAAACGACTCATTGGCAGTTCAGGGCACTACCCTTTGGTCTAGCTGCCAGTCCAAGAATATTTACGAAGGTTCTTGCAGAGGCGGTAGCCCACCTACACATGTTGGGGATTGCCCTGATCCCCTACTTGGACGATCTACTGATTTTCGGGAAATCAGAGACCCAGGTAAACCAGGATACCCATCGTGTAATAGAGGTTTTGGAGAGCCTAGGATGGCTTATCAATCTGAAAAAATCAGCTTTGGTCCCATCCCAGCTCCGGAACTTTCTAGGGTTTCTAGTAGACTCAAAGGCTCAAAAACTATTCCTAACCCAAGAAAGGATGCACAAGATAGTCACCACAGTCCAAGGGTTAGAAGACTCCCCATCCTGCTCCAGAAGAGATGTTCTGAGAGTATTGGGCTTGATGTCAGCCAGCATACCAGCCTTGGTGTGGGCACAATTGCACGCAAGGGAACTTCTGTTTTTCCATTTGTCATCTTGGGACAGAAAAACAGACTCGTTGGACGAACAAGTCGTCCTCACCCCTCAGGCCCGGGAATCCCTGATATGGTGGAAAGAACAGACCAACCTAGGGAAGGGCAGGCCCTGGGGACAATGGGATCCTATAGAGATCACTACAGACGCCAGTACCAAGGGCTGGGGTGCACACATGGAAGGAGCTCATGTACAGGGGATCTGGGAGTTGGCGACAACTCAAGCCTCCTCCAATTTCAGGGAGTTGAAAGCTGTAGGAGAAGCCTTGAAAGCTTTCAAAGAGAACATCCACAACAAGGAGGTCCTCATTCTCTCAGACAATACTACAACGGTAGTATACCTGAACAGGCAAGGAGGAACCAGATCCAGACCCCTCTTGGATCTAGCTTCCTCAATCCTAAGCTGGGCCGAGGAAAGAGTAGTCTCTCTAGTAGCAGTCCACATCAGGGGGGAAAACAACCTGCAAGCAGACTTCCTCAGTCGTCATCTGATTCAGGAAGGAGAATGGGAGTTAGACCCCAGAATTTTTCAAAAGATTACACAGAGGTTCGGAACACCAGAAATAGATCTGTTTGCCACAGCGCAGAACAAGAAAGTGGAAAAATTCTTCTCCCTCACCAGGTCCAGAGGAATGATGGGGTTGGATGCCCTGGCTCAACCTTGGGGTTTCAGTCTGGCTTACGCCTTCCCCCCTCTAATGTTGATCCCGAGAGTTCTTCAGAAACTGAATCACTCGGAGGACCTCCGGTTGATACTAATTGCTCCTTGGTGGCCAAGAAGACCTTGGTTTGCCACTCTGAAGACCATGGCAATGATTCCCCCATGGCATCTGCCGGTCTCAAAAAACCTGTTATCTCAGGGTCCAGTGTTATGCCAAGACCCGGAATTTTTTCAGTTGGCAGCTTGGCTACTGAAAGCCAACTCTTAATTTCAAAAGGTTGCTCACAGAGAGTTGTAGATACTCTCCTGCTGAGCAGGAAACCTATTACCAAGAAAATCTACACTAAGGTATGGAAAAAGTTTTGTACCTGGGGTAAGCAAAGAGGTTTTGACTCCCCCCTCTACCCCTGTAATCCTAGAGTTTCTACAGGACGGGGTGGATAAGGGTGTGGCCATTAACACTCTTAGGGTACAAATTGCGGCTCTCTCGGTGTTCCTGGACACTCGTCTGGCAAGAGAGCCACTGATAAGCAGATTTTTGTTAGCCAGACAAAGAGTTACTCCTTTGTCTAAAGACAGGTTCCCTCCTTGGGACCTGACAAGGGTCCTAGAGGCGTTATCTAGGTCTCCCTTTGAACCTTTGGAACAGATTTCCCTCAAACGGTTGTCTTTAAAACTGACGTTTTTGCTGGCTATCACTTCAGCTCGGAGAGTAGGGGATCTCCAGGCCCTCTCTATCAAAGAACCGTTTATGACTGTATGCCCAGACAGGATAATCCTAAAACCAGATCCACTATATCTCCCAAAGGTGGCATCTCCTTTTCACAGAGTACAGGAGATCAATTTACCTTCCTTCTGTGACAACCCAAAGAACAGTAAGGAGGAAAAGTTCCACTGTATTGATGTTAGAAGAGCTCTACTCATCTACTTAGACAGGACAAAGAACTTTAGAAGGTCAAACCATCTTCTGGTCCTTCATTCTGGACCTAGGAAAGGATTGCAGGCTTCCAAGCCCTCAATTTCCAGATGGATCAGGCAAGCAATTACCATCGCTTATGAGGCATCAGGTGTCCCAGCTCCTGTTAAAGTTAAAGCTCATTCTACAAGAGCCCTAGCAACATCTTGGGCCGAGAAGGCAGGAGCATCCTGGGAACAGATCCGCATGGCAGCCACTTGGTTCAGCCAGAACACCTTCCTGAAACATTACAGGATAGAAGTACTGTCTCAACAGGACCTGACCTTTGGACGCAAGGTCTTGCAGGCAGTTGTCCCACCCTAAGGTAGGCTGAGGTTAATCTAGTATCCTCTCATGTTGGGCCGTCCTGGAAGGCGATTGGAGAAATCTTACCGTTAGTTTACCGGTAACGTCTTTTCTCATGAGCCTTCCAGGACGGCCGGCCTACCCGCCCTATCAAAGGGTGCAAACAAGTTAAAAAGGGTAAGTGCCTATGAATTGACTGTGATACACGGTTCCCTCAAGGAATTTGGTTGTGGAAGATACTTTTTTACAACTGAGGATAGAGGGAAGGGTGGGGCCTTTTAACTGTGTTTTTAATTGATTGTGTTTCCGGTAGGAGGAGCCTATCATCTCTCATGTTGGGCCGTCCTGGAAGGCTCATGAGAAAAGACGTTACCGGTAAACTAACGGTAAGATTTGCTTTGGATGAATAAATCACCTCTAACGTTGGGTGTCGTACTCGTGTGGATGTTTCTACGTTATGCAAAACTATTAGGATAGTTTTTAAATTTTAGAATTGGGTGCCTTAAGACTGTCCTATAATTTTTAACAGGTGCCTCGAGAGTGTCTGTCTAATTTTTACAGGGTGCCTTGACTGAAAAAAGGTTGAGAAACACTGGTGTAGATATCCAGCTTGATATTTTCCCCCGCTGAGATCAGATGTGTTTTTTCAAAGTGTTCCTTTTAATTTTTTTGAGGTGTGTGTGTATTATAATCAGACATTGTGTGAGTTGGAGTTTTGATAAAGCTCTTCAAGTTTGGATATGGAGATATATATATATATATATGTATATATATATATATATATATATATATATATATATATATATATATATATATATATATATATATATATATATATATATATATATATATAGTTTTCATACCCTGGTAGAGTTTGATTTCTTGGCCATTTTTCCAGAGAATATGAAATGCACAAACTTTTTTTTTTTCTTTCACTCATGGTTAGTCTTTGGCTGAAGCCATTTCTTATCAATCGACCGCATTTACTTTTTTTAAATCATTATGACTACAGAAACTACCCAAATGACCTTGATTAAAAGTTTACATTCCCTGGTAATTTTGGCCTGATAACATGCACACAAGTTGACACAAAGGGGTTTGGATGGCTGTTAAAGATAACCATCCTCACCTGTGGTCTGTTTGCTTGTAATTAGTGTGTGTATATAAAAGGTCAATGAGTTTCTAGACTCCTGACAGACCCTTGCATTTTTCATCCAATGCTGCACTGATGTTTCTGGATTCTGAGTCCTAGATAAAGCAAAAGAATTGTCAAAGGATCTGTGTGAAAAGGTACAGTAGTTGAATAAAGGGATATAAAAAGATATATCCAAGGAATTGAGGATGCCAGTCAGCAGTGTTTAAACTCTTATCAAGAGGTGGAAAACGAGGGGTTCTGTTGAAACCAAACCACGGTCAGGTAGACGAACTAACGTTTCAGCCACAAATGCCAGGAAAACTGTTAGGGATGCAAAGAAAAACCCACAAATCACTTCCGGTGAAATACAGGACTCTCTGAAAATGTGGTGTGGCTGTTTCAAGATGCACAATAAGGAGGCACTTTAAAAAATATGGGCTGCATGGTCGTGAGCCATTCCTACGCAAATGCCACAAAGTATCCCCCTTACAATATGCCAAACAGCACAGAGACCAACCTTCTGGCACAGTCAGTCATTTGGAATGATTAAACCAAAATTGAGCTTTTTGGCCACAACCATAAAGGCTACTTTTGGAGAGGAGTCAACAAGGCCTATGATGAAAGGTACACCATTCCTACTGTGAAACAGGGAGGTGGATCGATGATGATTTGGGGATGTGTGAGCTGCAAAGGCACAGGAAATTTGGTCAGAATTGATGGCAAGATGAATGCAGTATGTTATCAAAAAATACTGGAGGAAAATTTGCTTTCATCAGCCCAGGAGCTACACATGGGGCTTACTTGGACAATCCAACATGACAATGATCCTAAACACAAGGCCAAGTCGACCTGTCATTGGCTACAGCAGAATAAAGTGATGGTTCTGGAGTGGCCATCTGTCTCCTGACCTCAATAAATAATTGAGCCATTCTGGGGAGATCTCAAACGTGAAGTTCATGCAAGACAGCCCAAAAATTTACAGGAACTTGAGACTTTTTGCCAGGAAGAATGGGCAGCTTTACCATCTGAGAAAATAAAGAGCCTCATCCACAAATACTGCAAAAGACTTCAATCTGTCATTGATTAAAGGGGGCAATACACGGTAATATAAACTGGGGTATGGAAACTCCTTTTGATCGGGGTCATTTAAGTAGTTTGTTGTCATTATGAATTTAAGAGTAAACCGTTGATAATGGCTTCAGCCAAACACTAATGTAATGTAAATGTGTGTATGTATAATTAATTTTTTTTGTTAAATTGCATAATTGCTAAGACAATTCTCTATACTTCAACCTCTAAAGATCCAGGTCGTGGCAAGAACACAAAATGAAAACTGCAGCTGCAACCTGTGCCAGTGGTGCTGTACAAAAGGGAAGATATGCTTTAGGTCAGTGATCATGAAGATGTTTTTTTACAGCAGTGATAAGATGAGAGTAACTTTTATTTATTTATATAACAATCTATTTAAATGGGTGGATGGAGGGTGGGAAAAGTTATTGCCAATTAGACTTGTTAAATATTAAATTCTATAGTCTGGGTGGTGAACGGATTGGTTACTTTGGGTAACGGGTCCTGTGTTTTCTCCAATTTTATTTTCCCTAATTTTATATTCTTTATTTTTCTGCTTGTGTAAACCTTTCCCTTGTTTTCGTACCTGGGTGCCCCAGATGCATGTGATTTGTGTTCATATGTATGTGGGGGTGGGAGGCGTTACTAGATATAGATATATAGATCTAGAATCTCACAAAAGTGAGTACACCCCTCACATTTTTGTAAATATTTTATTATGTCTTTTCATGTGACAACACTGAAGAAATTACTTTGCTACAATCTAAAGTAGCTGGTATAACAGTGTACATTTGCTGTCCCCTCAAAATAACTAAACTCACAGCCATTAATGTCTAAACCGCTGGCAACAAAAGTGAGTACACCCCTAAGTGTCAATATTTTGTTTTGCCACCATTATTTTCCAGCACTGCCTTAACCCTTTTGGGCATGGAGTTCGCCAGAGCTTCACAAGTTTCCACTGGAGTCCCCTTCCACCAGCTCCGTGATGTCATGGAGGACTGAATGTTGGAGAACTTGCGCTCCTCCACCTTCCGTTTTGAGGATGCTCAATAGGGTTTAGTTGTGGAGACATGCTTGGCCAGTCAATCACCTTTACTCTCAGCTTCTTAAGCAAGGCAGTGGTCATCTTGGAGGTGTGTTTGGGGTCATTATCGTGTTGGAATACTGCCCTGCAGCCAAGTCTCTGAAGGGAGGGGTTCATGCTCTGCTTTAGTATGTCACAGTACATGTTGGCATTCATGGTTCCCTCAATGAACTGTAGCTCCCCAGTGTCGACAGCACTCGTGCAGCCCCAGACCATGACACTCCTACCACCATGCTTGAGTGTAGGCAGGACACACTTGTCTTTGTGCTCCTCACCTAATTGCTGCCACACACGCTTGACACCATCTGAAACTAATATGTTTATCTCTGTGTCATCGGACCACAGGACATGGTCCCAGTAATCCTTGTCCTTAGTCTGCTTGTCTTAAGCTGTTTGCGAGATGTCATGTGCATCATCTTCAGAAGAGGCTTCCTTCTGGGACGACAGCCATGCGGAGCAAGTTGATGCAGTGTGCGGTTTATGGTTTGAGCACTGACAGGCTGACCCCACCCGTTTAACCTTTACAGCAATGCTGGCAGCACTAATACGTCCATTTCCCAAAGACAACCTCTGGATATAACGCTGAGCACATGCAATCAACTTCTTTGGTCAACCATGGCAAGGCCTGTTCTGAGTGGAACCTGTCCTGTTGTACCACTGTATGGTCTTGGCCACCATGCTGCTGCTCAGTTTCAGGGTCATGGCAATCTAATAGCCTAGGTCATCTTTATGTTGAGCAACAATTCTTTTTTCAGATCCTCTGAATTCTTTGCCATGAGGTGCCATGTTGAACTTTCAATGACCAGTATGAGAGTGTGAGAAAACACCAAATTGAACACACCTGCTCCCCATTCACACCTGACACCTTGTAACACTATCGAGTCACATGACACAGGGGAGGGAAAATGGCTAATTGGGCCCAATTTGGACATTTTCACTTGGGGTGTACTGAGTTTTGTTTAGTGATTTAGACCTTAATGGCTGTAAGTTATTTTGACACTGTCATACAAGCTGTACACTGACTGCTTTACATTTTAGCAAAGTGTCATTTTCTTCAGTCTTGTCACATAAAAAGCTATAATAAAATATTTACAAAAATGTGAGAGGTGTACTCGTGAGATACTGTCTAATATATATATATATATATATATATATATATATATATATATATATATATATATATGTGTGTGTGTGTGTGTTTCCCAAGTGTTCTCAGAGGGTGGATGCCTTTTTTTTTTTTTTTTTGTCAGGATTCCTGCTTGAGCTGGTTTCTACAGGCAGCTGTCCGGATCAGGGTTTTCATAGCTTGACTTGGCACTGCCATACCTAGACCCTACTGGAGGTTGAAGGACTAGCCGGTCCACAGGGACTCCATTTGCACCTCTTTGTCTGTGATCATGCACTGCATACTGCTTTGCTGAAAAATTGAGACATGCTGGTAGTGGTTATTCTGATCCATCCTTTTGTTTTCCAGTGCCAAATCCTCCTGTAGGCAGTAGTATAACCTGGCAGTATAAGACTAGTGTGTCCCTTGAAAAGGATGTTATGGGTAGTAGAAAAAAACGTTTTCACTTTTGTTCATTGACAAACACAGCTCCAGAATCTTCTTAACCATTGAGTTATGCTGCCCCCTACAGGAGTAGGACACTAGGCAGGAAAAAGCTTTACCACGCCTATGGGGCAGTCCCAGGGGGTATACTTTTTCTGCTATAGGTATTCATGTTTTTTTCTGCCAGTCAGGAGTAAGGACCTTGCTCCTTGCTGGGATCTCTGGTCCTAGCATTTTTTCCTTTTTAAACAGATTTTTTTTCCCTTTTTATTTTCTGTGAGAACTACGATCAGTTGCTGGACTGGATATTCTAGATCCTTATGGTCTCCCCAGTTCGGCCAGTGAGCACGAGCTGACCTCAGCTCCGTGCTAGGTCGGCCGCACCATAGCCCCATTGGCTGGGGCTGGCCGGCGAGTTAAGCGTCATGCGAGGACGCACACGACCTGGTCACGGCCTGAGTCGTGGTGTGCCTCTGGCCCGCATCACCCCCATCCAGTGCGGTGTCCTGCCTGGAGTGGGGGCCACCCGGTTCCACGGTATGGAAGCAGTGTCGTCGCCCCCTCCCACTTGCCGGTTTTGGGGTGGACGAGGGCCCCTCCCTGGGATGGTGGGACCCTCAGGTTCTCCCCCCAGCCCGTCTAGGGTCACCGTGGGTCTTACCCCCCCCCCCCCCTCCCTGGAGGTTCTGAGCTGGCTTTTGCCATGTGCTCTGAAGAGGGATTTCCTTTTGGGGCTGCTGCTGACCGGTTTCTCCGGGCGCACATCGGTTGGGGGGGGTTACAACAGGGTCTTTCGTCACCCTAGGGGGTTAGTGACCTGGGCAGGGGTGGTCTTAAGAGCTACCGGCTGTTCTGGGCTGGGGGAGCAGATGGCTTCACATCCGCAGGTCCGTGCTGCACGCTGCTGGACCCGGCCGAAAATTTAGGCCGCTACTTTGTGGCCCACCGGCTGGACTCTTATTTAGAGAGGCCCCAGTGAGGGTGGCTGGAGCCACCACCCTCTGTTTGGGCATCCGCCCTCTCCCCCGTTGCTGGGCGGTCGGGTCTGGCGGGCTTCGCGCCCAGGCGTTGGGGCGCCCTCAAGAATTTTGGATGCGGCCTGCTGGGCCTCGAGTGGGCGCCTCCGGGTGGGGGGCAGCCCACGGGGGGGGGGAGCCCCCAGGGAGTGTCCTGTGGCTGCCAGCCTCCCCTTTGAAGGGATGTGTGCGGCTGGGCCTCCACCAAAATTTAGGCCGGATTATGTTTTAGGGTAAGTTTAGTATGTTGCGACCCTACTGGATCTGCTTCCACATACTTGGTGTGCTCTGGTAATGAGGAGGTTTCCTCTTCGACTGCAGCCACGCATGCAACGGCGCTGGTGGATGCACGGATTGGATCGGTGCAGGCAACTTTAAAATTGGAGGATGCAGCTGCATTATGTCGGCGCCTAAGAATTTTTTGCTAGACGGTATCACTTTGAAGATTCCCCGTTTAAAAAAAAAAAATGTAAATAGTGGACAAGCCCCGCTTGTGGTGGATTCTCAGAGTTTCAGCCAAATAACTCCACTTTAAATCCAGTGGACGAGTCTCCAGGTTTTAAAGACCCCTTTGACGGGGATGCAGAGACTTTAGTCCGCCACATTTTTCCTGTGGCTTGTTTGGTCCTTAGGCCCGTGTTCACCATAGCATTGGTGTCCTAGATGTTAATGGAGTGGGCAAAGCTTTTGCGCCAGGATCTGGAAGGGGAACAGCTTCCCCCTGCCCTTGCGAGCTGGTGGACCAGTTGGTTTAGGGGTTGCACTTTTGTCTGTGGCGCCTCTGGATGCGGCTCCCTTGGTTTTTAGGCTGTCCGAGACAGCAGTGGTCTTTCGGCGCCTGATATGGCTGAATGCTGGTCTGCGGACCAGTCTTCCAAGGCGGCCTTATCTGTTCTCCCTTTTTTTTTTTTGGGTTATCGCCTGTTTGGATCTTCCTGGATGCTATCATTAAGGGTTTTACAGGGGGCAAGAGTACTCTTCTTCCACAGGCTGCTAGGGGCTAGGAGTCTCGTTGGAGAGCGGGTTCTTCCAGGCCTGCAGATAAGGACCCTTCTGCCTGAAGGGTCGCCCTCACCCGTGTCTGAGGTGGGGGGATGTCTTTCCTTCTTTCCGGACCCATGGACTTTCCTAAATTCAAGACAGGTGGGTCCACGAGCTGATCCGGTCCGGCTGCAAGATTGGGTTTCAGTATTATACTCCAGTGAGGAGCTTTCCTTCCTATCTGCGTCTGTCCCCAGACCGTTTTTTTCTACTAGGGGTGATTGCTCTGATTCCATAATCGGAATGTTTTCAGGGCTTCTGGTCAAATCTATTTACAGTGCCAAGGAAGAAAGGCAAGGTATGTCTAATCCTGAACCTCCCAAGGCTTTGAACTACTCGTGCTAGTATAGAAGCCCTGAATGGGGTCCATTCGTACAGTAGTGGCATCCCTACATCAAGGACGCTTACCTTCATATTCCATCATTTGTCGGTCATTAGCATTTCCTCCGCTTGCTGTGAATGAGGAGCATGCTCAATTCAAGGCGTTACCCTTTGGTCTCGCTTCAGCGCTCCGGGTGTTCACAAAAGTGTTGGCCCCGGTGCTAGCATTGTTTCGACAGTGGGGGATTGCAGTGCTAGGATACCTGGATGATCATCTTCTGCGAGTTGAGTCTCCGACTGCTCTGCAGGACAACCTGGACATCACTGTGCGGACTCTGCAGAAGTTCGGTTGGACTTTAAACTTCCAGAAGTCTGCTCTGGTTCTATCCAGCCAGGGTGTTTTCTTCCACTGGACAAGCTCCAGAACCTGCAGGATGCTATTCGACTTCTGTTGTCCAGCAGTCGGTTGTCTTTTAGGACTTGCATGTGGGTGCTGGGCCTGATGGTGTCTACCCTTTAGATGGTCCGGTTTGCACAGTTCCACACAAGACCTTTGCAGAGAGATTCTTGCCAAGTGGGACAAGAATCCAGTCTCTAGACAATCTGATCCTGCTGAGTAGTGGTATGGTGGGGTCCCCCATCTGGTGGTTTCACTCTACGGCTCTTCGACAGGGAAAATCTTTTCTTCCCCTGTACTGGACAGTGGTCACCACGGATCCCAGCCTGTCCAGGTGGAGAAGGCGTTTTGGGCACAGATTGTGCTCAGGGGGTCTGGACTCTGTTTGGATCTTCCTGGATGCTATCATTAAGGGTTTTACAGGGGGCAAGAGTACTCTTCTTCCACAGGCTGCTAGGGGCTAGGAGTCTCGTTGGAGAGCGGGTTCTTCCAGGCCTGCAGATAAGGACCCTTCTGCCTGAAGGGTCGCCCTCACCCGTGTCTGAGGTGGGGGGATGTCTTTCCTTCTTTCCGGACCCATGGACTTTCCTAAATTCAAGACAGGTGGGTCCACGAGCTGATCCGGTCCGGCTGCAAGATTGGGTTTCAGTATTATACTCCAGTGAGGAGCTTTCCTTCCTATCTGCGTCTGTCCCCAGACCGTTTTTTTCTACTAGGGGTGATTGCTCTGATTCCATAATCGGAATGTTTTCAGGGCTTCTGGTCAAATCTATTTACAGTGCCAAGGAAGAAAGGCAAGGTATGTCTAATCCTGAACCTCCCAAGGCTTTGAACTACTCGTGCTAGTATAGAAGCCCTGAATGGGGTCCATTCGTACAGTAGTGGCATCCCTACATCAAGGACGCTTACCTTCATATTCCATCATTTGTCGGTCATTAGCATTTCCTCCGCTTGCTGTGAATGAGGAGCATGCTCAATTCAAGGCGTTACCCTTTGGTCTCGCTTCAGCGCTCCGGGTGTTCACAAAAGTGTTGGCCCCGGTGCTAGCATTGTTTCGACAGTGGGGGATTGCAGTGCTAGGATACCTGGATGATCATCTTCTGCGAGTTGAGTCTCCGACTGCTCTGCAGGACAACCTGGACATCACTGTGCGGACTCTGCAGAAGTTCGGTTGGACTTTAAACTTCCAGAAGTCTGCTCTGGTTCTATCCAGCCAGGGTGTTTTCTTCCACTGGACAAGCTCCAGAACCTGCAGGATGCTATTCGACTTCTGTTGTCCAGCAGTCGGTTGTCTTTTAGGACTTGCATGTGGGTGCTGGGCCTGATGGTGTCTACCCTTTAGATGGTCCGGTTTGCACAGTTCCACACAAGACCTTTGCAGAGAGATTCTTGCCAAGTGGGACAAGAATCCAGTCTCTAGACAATCTGATCCTGCTGAGTAGTGGTATGGTGGGGTCCCCCATCTGGTGGTTTCACTCTACGGCTCTTCGACAGGGAAAATCTTTTCTTCCCCTGTACTGGACAGTGGTCACCACGGATCCCAGCCTGTCCGGGTGGAGAAGGCGTTTTGGGCACAGATTGTGCTCAGGGGGTCTGGACTCTGGAGGAGTTCAGACTACCAATAAACCTACTGGAACTTTGGGATATCAAACTTTGTCTGGTTATTGGACGGTTCCTCTTCAGGGGTGTCCGGTACGGATTCAATTGGACAATGCCACGACCGCCGTGCCATAGGCCAATCACCAAGGGGGCACAAAGTGTCCTTGCGGCTCGAGAAGTACTCAGCATTCTAAGGTGGGTGGAACGTTTCATTCCAGCTCTCTCTGCCGTGCATATTCCAGGGGTGGAAAATTGGCAGGCGGATTACCTCAGTTGAGAGGCCTTGGACCATGGGGAGTGGTCTCCATCTTTAAGGTGTTTTACCAGCTGTGTCTCCGGTGGGGAACTTCGAGGTGGACCTGTTGGCCTCTCGTCTCAACAGAAAGGTACAGAGATTCGTGGAATGATCTTAAGATCCTCTAGCCGACGCCACAGACCCACTGTTGGCTCCTTGGGGCCAGTACTGTCTGATATACACCTTTCCCCCTCTCAAACTTCTGCTGCGACTTCTACGGAGAATCGAGGCAGAAGGAATTCCGGTCATACTTGTGGCCCCAGATTGGCCTACCTGATGTCCCTTGGCTGTTGAAAGCCAGGTGCTGAAGGATAGCGGCTGTTAAAGGCTAGTAAATCTACCTCCTAGGAAGACTTGCTATCGCGTTTGGAAAGCATACATTGCTGGTGTAAGTCTCTAGGGGTTTTTCCCCGTTCTTTTTTGGTGGCTCGCATTTTTGGCGTTCCTCCAAAGAGGTGTGAAACTGCTCCTTGACCTGGGTTACCATCAAGGGCCAGGTTTCGGCCTTGGCGGTTTTCTTTCAACACCCTTTGGCTAACGCATTCCTTGGTTAGCATCTTTGTTCAGGGGGTTTGCCACTTGGCTCCGCCTGTGCGGTCTCCATTGCCTCCGCAGGATCTCAATTTGGTACTGTCCGTTCTTCAGAAACCGCCTTTTGAAAATATTCACGAGATTCCTCTGCTCACATTGTCCCAGAAGGTAGCCTTCTTGGTGGCAATTGCTTCCCACAGACAGGGTGTCTGAGCTGGCAACCTTGTCTTGTGGTTCAGAGATAGTGGTGCTTCGCCCTTCTCAGTCGTTACTTCCTAAGGTTGTCTCTGGTTTCCATCTGACTGAAGACATTGTGTTGCCTAATTATCCCTGTGGCCTAATTATACTAAGGAGCTTGCCTTGCATTCTCTGGATGTTTCGGGAGATCGGGGTGTACCTGGCGGCAACCGAGTAATAGTGCAGGCCTATTCAATCAAGGGTCAGGTTCCTCCTTTCCCTTTTTTAAGGGACATTCTATGTGGGCGGCTGGTGCTTTTGGGCCTTCCGCCATCAGGTATCAGTGATGCAGGTTTGCAAAGCAGCCACCTGGTCGTCTATGAACACTTTCACTAAATTCTACAAAGTAGATGTGTTGGCATCTGCAGATGCTGCTTTTGGCCGCAAGGTTTCGCAGGCCACTGTTTGAGAGGACTCTTTGAGGGTGTATTGTTTTCTCTTATGTCCTCCGACAGTCGCCGCCTCTTCATATTCGTCACATATGGGGTATTAGACTTTGCTCCGAAGGAGTAGCTAGGCAACAGAATATGTTAACAATAAAGCTTTTAACATATCCCACCCTCAAGGGGTGGTCCCCTCAGTCAATACCCTCCTACTTCCTGCAACCATATCTCAATTTTAATGTCTAGCTTGTCAGGAGTGGCTGGCTTTTTCTGTGCTGGGGCTTTCTGCCCCAGACTCTTTCTTCTTTTTAAAATTTTGTTTGAGTTTTCTCTCTACCTTTTACCTAGCTGTTATTTTTGTCAGCATTAGTTAGTTCTTCGGATGAAGAGGATCATGCAGACTGGGTCTCGGGCTGATCCCCCTGATCGCAGGTCGTGGGTCAGTGGCTTCCCAGTCTGCCATCGAGCGTTCAGCCAGGTAACGCTCCTGGCACAGTGAACGACCCATCCCTGTTCGGTGCAGGGATGATTGGTGAGGTGGCTACCTCACTGGACGCTGTGCGGTTTCTTAACCCCCATTTTGTGCGTCTTGAATGCGACTCTCCCTGCCTCATGTGCAGCGGTTTGTTCGCCTGTGCGGGTTCCCCACGCCATGTGAGGTAAGTGTATGTATGTGGGGACCTGTCTGTCTGGGGGGGTGTCAGTCTGGGACTGTGTAACCTGCCTTTAATCACACTGCTTGTCTCCCTATCTCTCGGCTGCATGCTGTGGGCTGCAAGGGGGGGGGGGGAGATGTGTGACACTGTGTCAGGCTGATCAGTGTGTGAAGCTGTGTGCTGTGGGGCATGTTTTTTGGCATGTTTGGGCACTGTACAGCGATCGCTGCGGCGATCTGACATGTATTCTAATACTGGAATGTAATGTGTGTTTTTTTTACTGCACTGTGGAGCGGCGGTTTCGGCGCCAAACGGCGCCATTTTGCCTACTACCGCTCCGGCCGCATGTTTTACATGCATGGCGGCCATTTTCTTGTAGCCTCCATAGGCTTACATAGAGCGCCCTGGCAGCATCACTTCCTCTTTCCAGGAACACCGATCGAGGCAGCAGCAGCGGCGAGGGTCTCCTCAGGTTTTACCCTTCTGTTCTTGTTATCCATTGCCTGTGTTCAGTTTGCATATTCCCTGTGGGGGTCTTATTGTGCTGAGTGTGGTGCGGTGGGCTGCGCTTGCCGCGCTTGCTTAGAAGGGGCAGTTAACCCTTTGTTGTCTGGCATTACAGGGGCAATGGATTCTCAGGAGGGAAAATTTCCTACAGCCTTGGTGGAAAGCCAGGGGACCGCTGTCTCCCCCCCAGGGGGGGATTTGGCCTCTATTGTGGCTGGCCTTGCTGCTCAGGTGCAGATGCTGGTGGCTGCTCAATCTACTAAAAGGCCCAGAGTTGCTCTTTCCTCTGATTCTGAGGGTGAAGGTGATGGGGCTGTTATGGCAGGGGCCTCCTTATCGGGGTCCCGCTCCTCTCTTGATCTAATAGGGTCTGAGGTGGAGGCTGAAGTTGAGGGGGTTGATAATTCTCCTCCTGGCTCGCCTGAAGAGCTTGCAATCATGGATGAGTTGATTGCTTCCATAAAGCAAACGCTGCGTTTGCAGGATGAGGTGTGTCCCCCCGCTGCATTGGCGGTTTATGGGACGCAGAGAAAACGCAGGACGCCGCAGGTTTTTCCCTGCAATGATGATTTTCAGCGCGCTGTTAAGGAACAATGGCGCAATCTACGCAAACCTTTTGCTGTACCAAGTAGATTCAAGCTGCGTTATCCCTTTTCACCTTCCACTGATGAAATGTGGTGTGTGCCACCCCCAGTGGATCACGCGATTGCGGTTTTAAACAAAGCCACTGCGATTCCTGCAGAGGATTCCCCTGTGTTCCGTGACGCCACGGATAGGAGACTGGAGTCTCTTACCCGTCATACTTATTCTGTTACGGGTTCTATGCTTAAGGCTCTATTTGCTTCTCTCATGGCGGCCCAGGCGATCGCAAGTTGGACGCAGATGCTTAGGTGTGTCCTAGTGGCCGATTCGGCCTCGCCGGCGACCCTGGATATGGTGGATCAAATCCACCAGGGTGTCATGTATCTGTGTGATGCGGACCTGGACCTGATTCCGTTGGCTGCACGTGTGCACAGTGTGGCGGTGTTGTCTCGCCGCCTGATTTGGTTAAAATGTTGGTCGGTGGACCAGTCTTCACGTAAGACCTTAGCCAATCTGCCTTATGATGGGTCTCGCCTTTTTGGGGAGTCCCTGGATGTGTTGATTAAGGGGATCACGGGGGTAAGAGCACTCTCTTGCCCCATTTCCCAAAAGCTAAGGGGGCTTCTGGGAAGAAGCATGCTAATTTTCGGCCCCCTCAGGGGTCCTTTCGTGCCTTTCGGCCGCACTACAAGGGCAAGCCGTTCAAAGGTCAAGGCTCTCAGAAGAAGCCCTGGTCTGGTAAACAGAAGTCCGGCCAATCCGGATCTGCAGCCCATAACAGTGCGGCCTGAAGGGGCGCCCTCACCCAGTTTTGGGGTGGGGGGACGCTTGCTCGGTTTTCTTCAGCCCTGGTTGGCCCGTGTGCGGGACCGATGGGTTCAGGAAATCGTTCGATCTGGTTACAAGATCGAGTTTCTCTCTCGGCCGGAGAGCAGATTTTTTCCCTCAAATCTTCAACTGTCTCCAGAGCGTTTGCGGGACCTGCACCTGGCGGTGCGGGACCTGAGGGCTCAGGGAGTGGTGGTTCCGGTGCCTCATCGGGACAGATTTCGGGGGTTTTATTCCAATCTGTTCACCGTGCCCAGGAAGGAGGGCAAGGTTCGTCCAATTCAGGACTTGAAAGCTCTGAACCGCTCTGTGCGGGTTCGCAAGTTCTGCATGGAATCCCTGCGGTCGGTGGTGGCTGCCCTGGTTCCGGGGGAATTCATGGCCTCCATCGATTTGAAGGATGCGTACCTTCACATCCCCATTTTCGAAGGTCACCAGAGGTACCTTCGATTCGCCATTGCGGAGGATCACTACCAGTTCGTGGCGTTGCCTTTTAGTCTCGCCTCGGCTCCGCGGGTCTTCACCAAGGTGCTTGCACCGGTTCTGGCATTGTTGAGGGCCCAGGGCATTTCTGTCCTGGGGTATCTAGACGACATCCTGGTTCGGTCTGCGACCAGCCAGGGTCTGGAGGAGGACCTGTCTGTCACGATGCAAACTCTGCAGGAGTTTGGTTGGACGATAAATTTTCCAAAGTCGACGCTGAGTCCGTCGGTTCGTCTTCCCTACCTGGGAATGCTTCTGGACTCGGTACAAGCGAAGGTCTTCCTGCCGGAAGACAAACTCAGAACTCTTCAGGAGGAAGTCAGGTCCCTCAGGGACGTTCCTCACTCGTCTTTAAGGACGTGCATGAGATGTCTGGGATTGATGGTCTCGGCCTTCGAGGCGATTCCCTTCGCCCAGTTTCACACGCGGGGTCTCCATGCGGAGATCCTGTCCAAGTGGGACGGGCGACCTTAATCTCTGGATCTTCAGATCTCGTTGAGTCATCGCACCAGAAGAGACCTTCTGTGGTGGCTCCAGTCCCCGATGGTGTCCGGGGGCAAGTCGTTTCGTCCTATCTCGTGGACGGTGATCACCACGGATGCCAGCCTGTCGGGCTGGGGTGGTGTTCTGGGCGTTCTGTCTGCCCAGGGGACTTGGTCGGAGGGAGAGTCTTCCCTTCCGATCAACATTCTGGAATTACGTGCGATAAATCTCTGTCTTCATCGCTGGACGGACCGGCTGCAGGGCTGCCCGGTTCGGGTGCAGACGGACAATGCCACGGCGGTGGCCTACATCAACCACCAAGGGGGCACCAGGAGTGCCCGGGCGGCTCGAGAAGTGGCCGACATTCTGTCTTGGGCCGAGACTCATGTCCCGGCGATAACGGCAGTTCACATTCCGGGGGTGGAGAACTGGCAGGCGGACTATCCTAGTCGCCAGACCCTGGATCAGGGGGAATGGTCTCTTCACCCGGCTGTCTTCCAGATGTTGTGCGCGAAGTGGGGTCTTCCAGATGTGGACCTGTTCGCGTCTCGTCTCAACAACAAGGTGAGAAGGTTCGTGGCAAGGACGCGCGACCCTCGGGCAGACGCCTCAGACGCGTTAGTGGCCCCGTGGCATCAGTACAGGCTGATGTACGCGTTCCCACCGATTCAGTTGCTGTCCAGGTTCCTTCGCAGGTTACTCTCGGAACGCAACACAGTAATTCTTGTGGCACCGGACTGGCCTCGCCGGTCCTGGTACGCAGACCTCGTGAATCTGGCGGTCGACGCCCCTTGGCGTCTGCCTCTTCGAGACGATCTACTGTCTCAGGGACCGATTTACCATCCTGCTTTACAGTCGCTGGCTTTGACGGCCTGGCTGTTGAGACAGAGGTCCTGAAGGAGAAAGGTCTCTCTCCGGAGGTCGTTCATACTTTGATCAACGCGAGGAAGTCTTCCTCGGGGAAGGTTTATTACCGTACTTGGAAGGCCTATTTTGCCTGGTGTGAGTCCAGGGGGTTTTCACCCCGCACGTACTCGGTTTCCCGTGTGCTGTCTTTTCTTCAGACGGGTGTTGCTCAGCGTTTGGCGCTGGCTACGATAAAGGGTCAGGTGTCTGCGCTGGCCGTTCTGTTTCAACGTCCCGTGGCTTCCAACTCCTTGGTTGGCACCTTTATTCAGGGTGTGCGGCATCTGGTTCCTCCTAGGAGGGATCCTTTGCCCCCTTGGGACTTGAATCTCATTCTATCTGTGTTACAACGTGCTCCTTTTGAACAGATCAGGGAGATCACGTTGTCTATGTTGTCCAAAAAGGTCGCCTTTTTGGTGGCGATCACTTCGGCTCGCAGGGTGTCGGAGCTGGCAGCTTTGTCCTGCAAGTCTCCGTACCTGGTTATTCATTTGGATAAGGTGGTCTTGCGACCTAATCCTTATTTTCTTCCGAAACGAGTTTCGGAATTCCATCTTAATGAGGATATTGTCTTGTCTTCGCTGTGCGCGAAGCCTAAACATCCAAAGGAGGTGAGATTGCATTCTCTGGATGTTGTTCGGGCGATAAGGGTTTACCTTAAATCGACTGAGTCTTTTCGTAAGACTGACTCCTTGTTTGTTCTTCCAGAGGGTCCTCGGAAGGGCATGGCGGCTTCGGCCTCTACCATCGCCAAATGGATCAGGCAGACCGTTAAACAGGCCTATGCCTTGCAGGGGAAGGTTCCCCCTGTGCCTGTGAAGGCGCACTCTACTAGATCTTTGAGTACGTCTTGGGCCTGTCGTCATGGGGCTTCTGTAGCCCAGGTGTGTAAGGCGGCGACCTGGTCGACCGTGCACACTTTCACAAAGTTCTACAAAGTAGATGTTCAGGCATCGGCGGATGCTTCCTTTGGCCGCAAGGTTCTTAGTGCGGCTGTTCCATAGGGTCCCTTGTTGGGGACTCCTGGCTGTTGGGATAGTTTTTTGTATCCCCTGGGTTTTTGTCTTCTCCTGGGTTGTTGCTCCTGTTGAGCACTTGTTTTTTACTGTTGCCCAGCTGGTTTTCCTTCCTTTGGTAAGGTTCCTTTCTTTGATGCGGAGACTGCGTTGCCTTTTCGGCGCGGATGCGTTTCCCACCCCTCATGTTTGCACTGCTTTGGGACGTCCCCATATGTGACGAATATGAAGAGGCGGCGACTGTCGGAGGACGTAAGAGAAAACGGAATTTTTGTAAAATCTTACCTGTAAAATTCCTTTCTCTGAGTCCTCCGACAGTCGCCGCCCCCGCCCCTCTTTTGGGGTTTGGTTGTATACTCTACTGCTATTCCACTAAAACTGAGATATGGTTGCAGGAAGTAGGAGGGTATTGACTGAGGGGACCACCCCTTGAGGGTGGGATATGTTAAAGCTTTATTGTTAACATATTCTGTTGCCTAGCTACTCCTTCGGAGCAAAGTCTAATACCCCATATGTGACGAATATGAAGAGGCGGCGACTGTCGGAGGACTCAGAGAAAGGAATTTTACAGGTAAGATTTTACAAAAATTCCGTTTTTTTCAGGTAACCACCCCCCCCCCCCCCCCCACCCCCGAGTTTTTCCTGGTTGAGCTCCAAGTTACCTGGTTGGCTAATTTTAGCCTTTGGGAATTTTTTCTGCAGTTTTTCCCACCCCCTCATTTTAACACTACTTTGGGACTTCCCAATGGTCAAGGAGATTCTGGAGCTGTGTCCGTCAACGAAAGAGAAAATTGGATTTTTGTCTTACCGTAAAATCCTTTTCTCTGATGTTTGACGGCCACCGTACCCTCCTCTCTATTGAGTTGGGTTATTTTTCTTCTGACACTGCTTGCAACAAAAATGAATGGCTATAGCAGAAAGTGGGAGTATACCCCCTGGGACTGCCCCATAGGCATGGTAAAGCTTTTTCCTGCCTAGTGTCCTACTCCTGTAGGGGGCAGCATAACCCAATGGTCAAGAATCCTGGAGGCTGTGTCCGTCAATGAACATCAGAGAAAAGGATTTTTTCTCTTGTCATGTCTGTGTGTAGTATTTGCAAATGAGGTTCACTTCCTCCTACCCTTTCACCTTTTTTTTTTTTTTTTTTTCAAATGTAGGTTGCCCGGCTGTCACATTGGTTCTTTACCCCAGGGCAGTGAGGGAATGTATTAAAAGAGCAACTTTAGTCCTTTAATCTCTTGATGCTGACGGAACACATATATGGGGCCCCACTACGCTGGTTTTTTTTCCATGGTGGCTCATATATGCGTATCTCCCTTTTGTCCTAGGAGAGCTCTGCACAACATGCTCCTAAATGTAGAGATTGGGGTCTCACTGAGAGCCCAGGTCCTGTACTAACGATCAATACCCGGAACTCCCGATTCTGCACCTCTAATTGGTACCACAGTGATCAGTCACTGTGAATCCCAGCTCTGTATTTCTCTCTCTTCTTCTCTCTCTTCTTCTCTCTCTTCTTCTCTCTCTCACACTCTCTCACACTCACACTCTCACACTCTCTCACACTCTCACTCTCACTCTCTCATTTTGTCCTGGGGGGGAGTATAATTCACCTGGATGCACAAATTTTGTGCAATCGTGCAAAACTCCAAAGAGAAGATAAGTCCCTGAAAATGTTCAGTTAAGTATGGTGATCAAATTGTGCACATCTTCAATATGCTGGTGTTGTAAGTGATCCACTCCAAGACTGACAAATTTTGGCCTCTTACTAGAAGAGGAGACCCTAATGGCTCTGACCTCGCTTTGAGTGCCCCTCACTATGGGTGTATGAAGTATATCACAGCAGGAAAGCCCTAGATACACTCTGAAGTCTCCCTCACCAAATAGCACTTTGCCAGAAAGTACTCATGACCATTAACATGGTGCATGGCAGGTAGGAAGAAATGTCCGTTTTTAAAAAAACATTAGATAAGACATTTACTTGCTGAAGAGGCAGGCATTCATGTATAAACGCGTCCGACGCCCCGGCGGGTGTGCGGTCATCTCCGTTACTTTCTCGGCCCGATGTACGTTTTGTCATAAGAGACATTGTCACTAGTGCAACAGGAATAGCAGAAGGCAGGATTAAATAATGTCATGTATGATGACTGCTAGAGGCCGCTGCCACTTCTCAGCATTTAGCAATGATGCAGCTGCCATATTACTGTCGTCCCAACAGGTCTCCAACATTCGTTAGTAATAAACCAATGAAGCAAAAATATCCCACCTAGCTATGTATGTATATACCCCACCTATATTCTATGGGGAGGAAGAAAACCCAATCATATTGCAGTAGCAATCGATTGGGAAATGTTCACAAAAATTTTAACCAATATTATGCAAAGTGGCAGCATGCTCAAGAGACCCTATCTGTGTTAAAAACATTACAATTAAAACGTGTACTAATCATAAACCTCGGTATACATTATACGAATAAAACCAAAAAAAAGTATTTGTTCATTGACTGAGACAGCTCTTGGTATTCATAACTATTGGGTCATACTGCCCCCTAAAAGAGTGGGACACTAGGCAGAAAATAATTCATGGGCAGTCCAAGGGGGTATACTAACTCCTTTTTTTTTTTTTTTTTCTTCTTCTTCCTCCTGCCTAGTCAGGTGTAAGGACCTAGTTCCTTGCTGGGATCTTTGGTTCTGGCAAGTTTTATTTTTAGATAGAATTTTTTTTTGTCCTGGATTTTTCCTGTGAGATCCACAATCAACTGCCAGATTGGGTGATGAGCTGGATAATCTATATCCAGTGGCCAGCACACGCACGCAGCCCTCAGCTCCGCGCTAGTTTGGCCGCAACATAGCCCCACTGGACGGGGGCTGGCCTGCCAGTTAAATGCCTCGTGAGTTCCCATACGACTTGGGGTGGACATGGGCCCCTCCTTGGGACGGTCTGAACCCCCGGGTTCCTCTCCTTCCTGCTCGCTCCCCCTTGCCGAGTTCCTTACCTGCCCCCTCATATGCTGGGGCTGTTTGGTTGGTCTGGCCACTGTTCCTGGGATGGGGCAAGGCGCTTACTAGCGATGGGGGTTGGGGAGATGCGCCGATCGACTGTGGGGGGGGGGGGGGGGTTGTACCTGGTGGGGGCTCCTGCTAGGGCCTTCCATTCTGCCTGGATCTGTCCCTGAGGCCTGGTCTCCATCCTGGGTCCTGGACTGTATGCCTCATGGTGCCGCCATTTTGTTGTAGCCTGTGTATTCCTATACACGGCAGCCATGTTTGTGTAGTTTGGTGGCCATTTTGCTGTGGTTTCCTATTGAAAATAGCTGCAGCCATGACAGTGGAGCCCTGTGGGTGGCGATTTCAGGGGTGAGAGCCCCTCCTCATCCCCTGGTGCTGACTCCTGGATGATTTTACTTCCTGATCCCCCACATGTGTAGTGCATTATCCTGGTGGCTGCAGGCGCTTGTTTCTGTGGGTAGTGAGTCTGATGGGGTCCTCTCCCTCTCTGCGGAGGATAGCTTGGTGGGGTCCTCTCCCTCTCTTCAGAGGATCGCTTGGTGCTTTGTGCCTGGAGACCTGGTGGTGCTGCCAGCACAGTGGGGGTTGTCTCTTGGCAGTGTTTTACACCTTTTGTGGTATCCCCCTGGTGACTCATGGAGTATTTGGAGCACTTTTTCGTGGAAGACGTACATTGCGTGGTTATGAGTCGCATGGGGTTCATCCTCGCTCCTTCTTCTCGTGGCTCAGTCCTTAACCTTCCTTCAACGGGGGTTGAACAGAAGTTGCCCTTGACTGCCATCAAGGGCCAGGTGTCCGCTTTGGCAGTCATCTTCCAATAACCTTTTGGCCACACACTCCCTGTTGCGTACCTTTCTTCAGAGTGTCCGACATTTGGTCCCTCCAGTGCGGGTTCCGTTGCTGCCTTAGAATCTCGATTTGGTGCTTTCAGCTCTACAGAAGCTCCATTTGAAAATATTCGGGAGATTCCTCTGCTTACGCTGTTCCAGAAGGTGGCCTTTTTGGTGGCTCTTACCTCTGCGCGATGGGCGTCAGAACTGGCGGCGTTATGCTGTCGTTCACTCTATCTGGTGATTCACAAGGATAAGTTGGTAATTCGTCCCTGTCTGTCTTTACTTCCAAAGGTTGTCTCTGATTTTCATTTAAATGAAGAGCTTGTGTTGCCTTCCCTGTGTCCCAGGCCTAAACACCCGAATTAAATTGCCTTGCATGCCTTGGATGTTGTCTGGGCAGTTAGGGTGAACCCGGCAGCTACGGAGTCTTTCAGGAAGTCAGACTCTTTGTGCTCAAGGATGGATCTTGAAAAGGGTTGTCCGCTTCCTCTGCAACCTTTTCCAGATGGATCAGACAGACAATGGTTCAGGCCAAGGTCGGGGTCAAGTTCCTACTTTCCCTGTCAAGGCACACTCTACTAGGGTGCTTAGTGCCTCCTTTGCCTTTTGTCATCGGGCGTCAGTGACGCAGGTTTGCAAGGCGGCCACCTGGTCGTTGGTGCACACGTTTTCACCAAGTTTTATTGTGGATGTGTTGGCATCTGCGAATGCTTCCTTTTGGCCACAAGGTTTTGCAGGCTGCTGTTTAAGAGGATCTGATCCTCTTTGAGGGTGTTTTTTTTTTTTTTTTTTTTTCAGGTGGGCTCCAGTTGTTATGGTTGCGCTCCTGTTGGCTGGTTGGGTAATGTTTTAGCCTTGGGAATTTTTTTGGTTGTTCCCGCCCGTTTAACACTGCTTTGGGACGTCCCAATGGTCAAGAATGAGGAGAGGAGCTGTCTGTCAATGAACGAAAGAGAAAATGGGATTTTTGACTTGCCATAAAATCCATTTCTTTTGTTCATTGACGGACACAGCACCCACCCCTCTTTGGAGTTATTCTACTGATGCTGCTTGTAACAAAACTGAGTGGCTATAGCAGAGAGAGGGAGTATACACCCTGGGACTGCCCATGGGTGTAGCCAGAATTATTTTCTGCCAAGTGTCCTACTCCTGTAGGGGGCAGTATAACCCAATTGTTATGAATATCAGGAGCTTTGTCCATCAGTAAACATCAGAGAAATGGATTTTACGGTAAGTCAGAAATCTAATTTTTTAACCATCTATTATTAAAGCACAAATTAAGGTAATCATATATTTTAGTGAGTAATCCCCTGTAAGGCTTCCCTAGGTTTTAATGGTTATTGATGAAACCATTTGTCCCATTTTAGATTTATCCGCTGTGAACCCTTATTTAACCCTTGTGGACAGTGGATTTTGAGCTCAAAAATCCAGTGGGTCTCGCGTCTGGAGCATTGGCGAACTACATTGCTCTCCCGCCAATGGGACTGAGAGGGATTCAATCCCTACTACCATGACTCAGACCTTTTTGAATCCACAGTAACGGGAAGGACATATAAACGATATTGTTTTGTAAACTGTTCTACCAAAAATGTGGTATATCTTTTGAGGCTGTAACTCTGGGTTACAACAGGTAGGAAGGACCAAAAGAACTTTGCAAATACGTTTGGGGGGAACCTATCGCTATAGTAGAAAGGGGTTTAGGAAAAATAGCTTATGAAGACATTTTGCCATTAAAGCGGAGTTCCGGGCAGAGAAACGTTTTTTTTTTTGAACATACCCCCGGGACAGTCAGGGCTAGCACATTCCACAATGGCTAGCCTCTGATCTGTCCCGGTTCGCACTTACCTTTTAGAAGAAATACTTACTTAGAAGTTTTCTTCCACAGCGTTTCCATCTCTCTTGTGGGCAGCTGAAGCCGGCGCGGTCCTCTTCTCTGTCTTCTTCCGCGTCTTCGTGTCCCAGAATGCGCTGCACCGGCCCCTCTCGTCACTTCCGGTGCGGCGCCGCATTCCTAAACAGCTTCTGGGCATGCCCAGAAGCTGTTTAGCAGGGGAATGCGGCGTCGCCCGGAAATGACGAGCGGGGCCGGTGCGGCGCATTGATTCCTGGGAGCTATGACGTTTAGCTCCCAGGAATCATTGCGAGGCAGGAAGTGACGGGGAGAGCCTCGGCGCTGGAGGAGGAAGCTGTCATAGGTGAGTATTTACGATCGTCAATTACAAGGTGAGTTTTAAAAAAAAAAAATCTAACTATCCAATTCCTTTTCAGGTTAGGCTGAACTAGCGGACGGGCACAAAAAAAAAATATCGTTTTTGTGCCCGGAACTCCGCTTTAAACATTACTGTAATCCACCAGAATTAAAGCTAGTAGTGATGGGTACTTTCTGGCAAAGTGCTATTTGGCAAGGGAGAATTTAAGAGAGTATCGAGTGCAAGGTGAACGTTTTCAGGGACTTTGTATCTCCTCTGCACTTTTTCCACAATTAATTTTTTTTTTTTTCATAAAATTGTTTTTTTTAAATTTTATGGGTTTGGTTTTTATCACTTCGCATATTAGTGTGAGACATTTTATGAATTTATCTGAATTTTGATTTGAGGACAGCACAACAATTTATTTTTCTCTTTATTTTATATTATGTGCAATGTTTGAATGCACTTGTCAACAGTTGTAATTATCACTTTATTGGTTGCATTACACTGAGGGCAAATAATATTCAATAGACTAAATTTATGGTAATATATACACACATAGTGTATATATAAAATTTTATAGCTTTCTATGGGCATCCATTAATTTAAATGTGTGTGTATGTATGTATGTATGTATGTATGTATGTGTATGTGTGTGTGTGTGTATATATATATATATATATATATATATATATATATATATATATATATATATATATATATATATATATATATATATATATATATTTCTCTTACGTCCTCCGACAGTCGCCGCCACTTCATAATCTTCACTAATGGGGTAATTGACCTTTGCTCCGCAGGAGTAGCTAGGCAACAAGATATGTTAATATAAAAGCTTTTAGCATATCACACCCCTAGGGGGTGGTCCCCTCAGTCAATACCTCCCTGCTTCCTGCATTCTCAACTCAGTTTCTAATGCCTAGCTTAGGAGTAGCAGGCTGATCCCGTGCTGGGGCTTTTCAGTCTCAGCCTTCTATCATCTTTTTTGATTTTATTTTGAGTATTTTTTCTCTTTCTTTTACTTAGCTGTTCTTTTATTCAGCATTAGTTTAGTTTCTTCGGATGAAGATGATTATGCGGAGCTGGGTCTCGGACTGGCCACCCTGGATCCCAGGGCTCAGGGCCAGGGGCTTCCCAGCCTGCCATCGAGCGTTCAGCTCAGGTTTCCCTGGCATATTGAACGACCCATCCCTGTTCGCTGCAGGGATGCTGCCTGTGAGGTGGCTACCTCACCGGACGCCATTTGCGGTTTCGCACCGCAGTTCCACTGCGTCCCGGCTGCGACACTCCCTGTCAGTGCAGCGGTTTGGTTGCTGGAGAAGGCTCCCCACGCCATCCGGACTGGTAAGTGCACTTCTATGTGGGGACCTGTCTGTTTTGGGTGTCAGTCTGTGACTGTGTGACCCTGCATGTCTGTGTATGTGCTGAGCTCCCTGTCAGATTCCTGTGTGGAATAGCTGCCTTTCTGTGGGCTGCGGGGGGGGGGGGGGGGCTGCTATGTGAAAGTATGGGGCAGACTGGGCTTTGACATGCTGTGTGGCGACCGCTACTGCGGTCCGCCATGTTTTTGCGGCAATTTATGGTGACCGGCCCTGTGTGGTACGGCGCGGTGTTTTGGCGCCAAACGCCGCCATTTTTGCGGCGATCGCATACAGCCACATGTCGGCGCCATTTTCTCATTGCCTGAATCCCTCAGCCGAGCGGCCATGTTTGTGTAGCCTGCATAGGCTTCATAGGGCGGTCAGTCATTGCATCACTTCCTTTGGCTCTGGAACAGCGATCGGTGGTGGCAGCACTGTGTGGTCTCTCCAGGTTTTTACCTTTCTTTTTCCTGTATTCCTTGCCCAGTGTCTTTATCCCTGTGGGGGTCGGTTCATACAGTAGTGTGTGGTGGGCTATGCTCGCCGCGGTCTTAAAGGGGCAGTTCTCCTTTTTGTCAGTATTGCTGGGGCATGGATTCTCAGGATTGCAAGTTTCCTCCCGCCCAGGTGGGGGGGCCAAGGGGCTGCTGCATCCCCCGAGGGGGCTGATCTGGCTGCTATTGTGGCAAATTTGGCTTCTCAGGTGCAGATGCTAATGGCTGATCGATCCGCAAAACGGCCCAGATTGTCTATTTCCTCTGATTCAGAGGGCGATGGGGCTGCTATGGCTGGAGTGCCCTTCTCAGGGTCTCGCTCATCTCTAGACCTTGGGGGGTCTGAGGGGGAGGCTGAGGTAGAAGGGGTTGATAATTCTCCCCCTGGCTCGCCTGAAGAGCTTGCACTCATGGATGAGCTGGTTGCTTCTATCAAGGAGACGCTGCATTTGCAGGATGAACCATGTCCTCCTGCTTTGATGTCCTGTTATGGGACGCAAAGGAAACGCAAAACAACGCAGGTTTTTCCTTGCTCTGCGGAATTTCAGCGCGCTGTTGATGAGCAAAGGCGCAATTTAAAGAAGCCCTTTACTGTGCCAAGTAAGTTCAAGCTGCGTTATCCCTTTACACCCACCGTGGATGAGCGTTGGTGTGTGCCGCCTCAGGTGGATCACGCGGTGGCGGTTTTGAATAAATTTACTGCGATCCCTGCTGAGGATACCCCGGTGTTCCGGGACCCTACGGACAGGAGATTGGAGTCTCTGGCCCGTCATGCTTATACGGTTGCTGTTTCTATGCTGAAACCTATTTTTGCTTCCATTATGGCAGCCCAAGCTGTTGCGGATTGGACGCAGGTGCTCAGGCGCACCCTGGTGGCTGACTCTGCCCCACCGACCACGTTGGCTATGGTGGATCAAATTCATCAGGGTGTCATGTATTTGTGCGATGCGGACTTGGATTTAGTTCCTTTGGCTGCACGCCTCTCAAGTGTGGCGGTATTGAACCGTCGCCTGATATGGCTGAAATGTTGGTCAGTTGACCAATCTTCTCGCAAGACTTTAGCTAATTTGCCTTACGCGGGATCTCGCCTTTTTGGCGAGTCCTTGGATTCTCTGATAAAGGGAATTTACGGGGGTAAGAGCACTCTCTTACCCCAAACTCAAAAGAATAAGTTTGTTCGCGGTAAGAAGAATACCTCGTTCAGGCCCTCTCAGGGGTCCTTTCGTGCCTTTCGGTCGCACTATAAGGGCAAGCCCTTCAAGGGCCAAGGCTCCCAGAAGAAGCCGTGGGCAGGTAAGCAGAAGTCCGGTCAGTCCGGGTCCGCTGCCCATTCCAATTCGGCCTGAAGGGGCGCCCTCACCCGTTTCTGGGGTGGGGGGACGTTTGCTCGGTTTTCTTCAACCCTGGCTGGCCCGCGGGACAGGTGGGTTCAGGAAATCGTTCGATCTGGTTACAAGATCGAGTTTCTCTCTCGGCCGGCGGGCAGATTTTTCCCCTCAAACCTTCAGCTATCTCTGGAGCGCTTGCAGGATCTGCACCTGGCGGTGCGGGACCTGCGGGCCCAAGGAGTGGTGGTTCCGGTGCCTCATCGGGACAGATTTCGGGGGTTCTAGTCCAATCTGTTCACTGTGCCCAGAAAGGAGGGCAAGGTACGTCCGATTCTGGACTTAAAAGCTCTGAACCACTTTGTGCGGGTTCGCAAGTTCCGCATGGAATCCCTACGGTCAGTGGTGGCTGCGCTGGTTCCGGGGGAATTCATGGCCTCCATCGACTTGAAGGATGCATACCTTCACATCCCCATTTTCGAGGGTCACCAGAGGTTCCTTCGATTCGCCATTGCGGAGGATCATTACCAATTCGTGGCGTTACCCTTTGGTCTCGCTTCGGCTCCGCGGGTTTTCACCAAGGTGCTTGCGCCGGTCCTGGCTTTGAGAGCCCAGGGCATCTCTGTCTTGGGGTATCTGGACGATATCTTGATTCAGTCTGCGACCAGTCAGGGCCTGGTGAACGACCTGTCCATCACGATGCAGACTCTGCAGGAGTTCGGTTGGACGATAAATTTTCCGAAGTCGACGCTGTGTCCGTCGGTTCGTCTTCCCTACCTGGGGATGATCCTGGACTCTGTTCAAGCGAAGGTCTTCCTGCCGGAAGACAAGCTCCAGACACTTCAAAACGAAGTCGGGTCCCTCAGGGACAATCAGTGCTCGTCCCTCCGGACGTGTATGAGGTGTCTGGGATTGATGGTCTCAGGCTTTCCAGGTGATTCCCTTCGCCCAGTTTCACACGCGGGCTCTTCAGGCGGAGGTCCTGGCCAAGTGGGACGGGCGTCCGCAATCTCTGGAGCTGCGGGTTTCGTTGAGCCGCCTCACCCGAAGGGGTCTTTTATGGTGGCTCCAGTCCCGGCAGTGTCGGGGGGGCAAGTCCTTTCGTCCTTTGTCGTGGACGGTGATCACCATGGATGCCAGCCTTTCGGGCTGGGGTGGTGTTCTGGGCGTTCTGTCTGCCCAGGGAACTTGGTCGGAGGAGGAATCCTCCCTTCCGATCAACATTCTGGAATTACAAGCGATAAATCTTTGCCTTCTGCGTTGGACGGACAGACTTCGGGGTCGTCCGTTTCGGGTGCAGACGGACAATGCCACAGCGGTGGCCTACATCAACCACCAAGGGGGCACCAGGAGTGCCCGAGCGGCTCGGGAAGTAGCCGACATTCTGTCTTTGGCCGAGACGCACGTCCCGGCGATATCTGCAGTTCACATTCCGGGGGTGGAGAACTGGCAGGCGGACTATCTGAGTCGCCAGACCCTGGACCAGGGGGAATGGTCCCTTCACCCGGATGTCTTTCAGATGCTGTGCGCAAAGTGGGGTTTTCCAGATGTGGACCTGTTCGCGTCTCGTCTAAACAACAAGGTGGAAAGGTTCATGGCAAGGACGTGCGATCCTCGGGCAGACGCCTCAGATGCGTTGGTGGCGCCCTGGCATCAGTATCGTCTGATGTATGCCTTTCCATCGATTCAGCTGCTGTCCAGGCTCCTTCGCAGGTTGGCCTCGGAACCGCAAACGGTGATTCTGGTGGCGCCAGACTGGCCTCGCCGGTCTTGGTACGCAGACCTCGTGAATCTGGCGGTCGACGCTCCGTGCCGTCTGCCTCTTCGGGAAGATCTCCTGTCTCAAGGACCGATATTCCATCCTGCTTTACAGTCGCTGGCTTTAACGGCCTGGCTGTTGAAAGCCAGGTCCTGAAGGATAGGGGTCTCTCCCCTGAGGTCATTCCCACTTTGATCAAGGCTAGAAAAGCCTCTTCGGGGAAGATTTACTACCGTACTTGGAAGGAGTATTTTGCCTGGTGTGAGTCCAGGGGGTTTTCCCCTCGCTCATACTCGGTGTCGAGAGTGTTGGCTTTCCTTCAAACCGGCGTGGACCAGCGTTTGGCGTTGGCCACGATTAAGGGTCGGATTTCTGCGCTGGCCGTTCTCTTTCAACGCCCTGTGGCGTCTAATTCTTTGGTTAGCACCTTCAAGGGGTGCGACACTTGGCCCCTCCTCGGAGGGACCCTTTGCCTCCATGGGACTTGAACCTTGTTCTGTCCGTGTTGCAGCATGCTCCCTTTGAGAAGATCAGGGAGATCTCGTTGTCTCTTGTCCAAGAAGGTTGCTTTTTTGGTGGCGATCACTTCGGCTCGCAGGGTATCGGAGCTAGCGGCTTTGTCCTGCAGCTCTCCCTACTTGGTGATTCACTTGGATAAGGTGGTCTTACGACCTAACCCTTCTTTTCTTCCGAAGAGGATCTCGGAATTTCACCTCAATGAGGATATTGTCTTGCCTTCGCTTTGCGCGAAGCCTAAGCATCCAAAGGAGGTGGCTTTGCATTCCTTGGATGTGGTTCGGGCGATCAGAGTTTACCTGTCGTTGACGAAATCCTTTCGCAAGTCGGATTCTCTATTTGTCCTTCCAGAGGGACCTCGGAAGGGCATGGCGGCGTCGGCTGCTACCATCGCCAAATGGATCAGACAGACCATTGTGCAAGCCTATGCTTTGAAGGGGAAGGTTCCTCCTTTCCCTGTGAAGGCGCACTCTACCAGGTCTCTGAGTACGTCTTGGGCCTATCTTCATCAGGCTTCTGTGGCCCAGGTGTGTAAGGCGGCGACTTGGTCGTCCGTTCACACCTTCTCAAAATTTTACAAGGTGGATGTTCAGGCATCGGCAGATGCTTCCTTTGGCCGTAAAGTTCTTAGTGCGGCAGTTCCTTAGGGTCCCTTGTTGGGTCCTTGGCTGTTGGGGTGTTTTTACCCCTAGGTTACTTGTTCTTCCTGGGTTGTTGCTCCTGTTGAGCACTTTTTTCCTGTTGCCCAGTTGGTTTTCTTACCTTGGTAAGGTGCCTTTTTCTGATGTGGGTACTGCGTTGCTTTAGGCGCGGCTGCGTTTTTCCCACCCCTCATGTCTACACTGCTCTGGGACATCCCCATTAGTGAAGATTATGAAGTGGCGGCGACTGTCGGAGGACGTAAGAGAAAACTGAATTTTTGTAAAATCTTACCTGTAAAATTCATTTCTCTGAGTCCTCCGACAGTCGCCGCCCCCGCCCCTCTTTTGGGGTTTGTTTATGTACTCTACTGCTATGCTACTGAAACTGAGTTGAGAATGCAGGAAGCAGGGAGGTATTGACTGAGGGGACCACCCCCTAGGGGTGTGATATGCTAAAAGCTTTTATATTAACAAATCTTGTTGCCTAGCTACTCCTGCGGAGCAAAGGTCAATTACCCCATTAGTGAAGATTATGAAGTGGCGGCGACTGTCGGAGGACTCAGAGAAAGGAATTTTACAGGTAAGATTTTACAAAAATTAAGTTTTTTTTCTTTTTCTTTACAGAATGGATGTTATGAAGAAATATGCAAATGAAATCGTGAATATTTGCACAAAAGATGGTATGTTGCACTGAAAGCTACCTATTGACCAGTTAGTGTTACAGTGCCTTGAAAAGTATTCATACCCCTAAATTTTCCACATTTTGTCAGGTTACAACTAGGGATGGGCGAATGGTTGCCTGTTCGGACGTTCTCTGAACACCCAAATTTGCAGGGTGTTCACCCCGATGAACACCCTGCAATGCACAGAACGCTGTACAGTGCATTCTGCGCCCTAATTGGGCAAAGCTTTGCCCAATCAGGGCACAGTGTAAGCTGGTTAAGGAGTGGGGCTGGGAAGCCGGCCACGGCGTCCTTAACTGATGAGTCCTCCGCTGTGAGTCCTCAGCTATGAATGTGTTTCCCCGCTGACAGCTGAACAGTTAAATTAAAAAAAAGAAAAAACGTAATGGGGTCCCCCCCAGGTCGTCTGGTATAGATTTGGAGGGGAACTGCACGCCATAATTAAAAAAAAAAAAAAAAAATTAAACTGCATGACGTCCCCCGCAAAATCCATACCAGACCCTTACCTGGACATGGGAAGTGAACGTCCACCCGAACCATACCAGGGCACATGCCCTTAACATGAGGGGTGGGTGCTTTGGGGCAGGGGAGCCTATGTTGATGGGGGACAAGGATTTGTTCCCCACAACATTGGGCTGCGGTTGTGAGGGTCTGCGGATGGGTGGCTTATCAATCTTTTAAAGGGGGAGCCCCCAGATCCAGGCTCCCCCCTATGTGAATGAGTATTGGGTACCCCTACACATTCATCAAAAAAGTGTCAAGTTAATAAACACAAGAGACAAGTTTTTGACAACTCCTGTATTAAAAAAAAAAAAAAAACGGTGTCCTTCAATGTAAATCTATCGTCAATCACGCTGCCCGTCACATCGCTGACCTGAAAAATCAAAAATGCTCCTGCCGAATGCTTCCTCTGCTCTTGACATTTCTTATATAGGTACAGTTGTGCTCATACGTTTACATACCCTGGCAGAATTTGATTTCTTGGCCATTTTTCAGAGAATATGAATAACACAAAATTTTCTTTCGTTTACTCTTTAAGTCATAATGACAACAGAAACTACCCAAATGACTCTGATCAAAAGTTTACATACCCTGGAAGATTTTGGCCTGATAACATCCACACAAGTTGACACAAAGGGGTTTGAAAGGCTAATAAAGGTAACCATCCTCACCTGTGATCTGTTTGCTTGTAATTAGTGGGTGTGTATAAAAGGTCTGAGTTTCTGGACTCCTGACAGACCCTTGCATCTTTCATCCAGTGCTGCACTGACGTTTCTGGATTCTGAGTTGGGGGGGGGGGGGGGGGAAGCAAAAGAATTGTCAAAGGATCTGCGGGAAAAGGTAGTACTACCCAAATGACCCTGATCAGTTTACATACCCCAGTCCTTAATACTGTGTATTGCCCCCTTTAACATCAATGACAGCTTGAAGTCTTTTGTGGATGAGGCTCTTTATCTTCTCAGATGGTAAAGCTGCCCATTCTTCCTGGCAAAAAGCCTCCAGTTCCTTGTAAATTCTTGGGCTGTTTTGCATTAACTGAACGTTTGAGATCTCCCCAGAGTGGCTCAATTATATTGAGGTCAGAAGGCTAAGATGGCCACTCCAGAGCCTTCACTTTATTCTGCTGTAGCCAATGACAGTTCTACTTGGCCTTGTGTTTAGGATCATTGTCATGTTGAAATGTCCCAAGTACGTCACATGCGCAGCTTCTGTGGTTGATGAATGCAAGTTTTCCTCCAGTATTTCTTGATAACATACTGCATTCATCTTGTCATCAATTCTGACCAAACTTCCTGTGGCTTTGTAGCACGCATATCCCCCAAAACATTAGCGATCCACCTCCGTGTTTCACAGTAGGAATGGTTTACCTTTCGTCAGAAGCCTAGCACTAGGCAGAACAAACTGTTTGATAGCAAAGTCTCCAAATGTAGCATTTATGGCTATGGCCAAAAAGCTCAATTTCTGTATCATTCGACAGAAGCTGCTCCTTCATGACTCATAGGGTTATGCTCCTCCTCCTAGGAATAGGCACTAGGCCGAAAAAAAACAACCACGCCTATGAGGGCTGTCCCTGCAGGCATAACCTCTCAGACTCTATCATCAGTTTGTTCTGCCTAGTGTTAGGAATAGGACCTAGCTTCCCTGCTGGGAATTTGGTCTTAGCTGTAACAGGGAAAGTTTTTTTTTTTTTTTTTTTAACTAGTTAGTTTCTGGGGACCAAGATCCAGAGGAACTACAAGCAACAGTCAGCTGTGGTTTTGCACTGGATAATCTAGATCAGGCATGTCCAACCTGCGGCCCAGAACCACAGGCAATGCTGCCCACTGCCCCCTGACAATTTTTTTTTTTTTGCTGGGGAGGAAGGAAGTCGGGTTGGGGGCATGGCCACAGCGACTTCCAACTAACTGTAGGCAGAGGCTGCCTTGGAAGGGATCATCCTCTAGTTGTTAAATTAGTGCGGAGGGGGCGGCAGCGAGGGAAGGGCGCAGGGGCGTTTTATTACTTGTATACCTTAACTATAGTATATATTTTATATGTGGCCCGAGAAAATTTCTCTACACTCAATGTGGCCCAGAGAAGCCATAAGGTTGGACACCCATAATCTAGATCCTTAAGGTCTCTGTGATGTTTGTGCAGGATCACTGTGACCCTTCCCCTTTTCTCCTGATGCATGATGGGGGAGGGGCTGTACCAGGAAGTCAGACACAGCCTGGCCAACAAGTATGAGCAGGTTATAGTCTAGAACTAGGTCTCGCTACGACAGTGCCCTGATGGATGGGGACGAGCCTGCGAGTGGACAGTCTCGCAGGGACGCATCGACCTGGAATGCCCTGAATCGCAGCTTCCCTTGGCTGACAGCACCCCCATCCCGGGTGTGAGGTGATCTGTTTCGGAGTGGCGCCCACCTGGTACCGTGGTATGGGGAGTACAATTTTCCTCCCAAACACCCTTGGCGGGAGTGGGTCCCTCCCTGGAATGGTCGGACCTTGGCGACTCCCTCGGTTCCCTGGCACCCCGGAGGACTAATCTGGTGTACCCCTTGGCATTCCCCTACCCCTAGCAGGTTTTATCTTTGGGGGGGGGCGTAATGATGCAGTCGTTATGGCCCTTTTTTTGAGGGGGGTGGATTGTCCTTGGGACCCTGGCTAGGTATTTTTTAGATGCCTATTATTCTGGGACCCCTTTAGGGGGTCCTGGAGACCACTTGGCGCGCCGTGAAGGGCGCCATTTTGCTGTGGTTCATGATCGGTGTTCCCATTATTTTTCATGGGCAGCCATATACTATACTTCCCCATTGAGAATGTATGAGCGGCCATTTTCTTGAGGTCCGTGGGATAAACAGGCATGCGGCATGGCTTGTAATGATGGAGGCAGAGCTTCTTCCTCTTCCTATGCAGACAGTGTTAGTTTCATTTTTACACTGATCAGGCTGGATGCTTCTGTGGTCTGGTAACGTTCTGGGTTTTCCTGTGGGTTTTTTCCTCTTCTGCTCTATTATGTAATAATCAGGAATTGTGAATCCGCAGTAATTTTTCACAGTCTTAAAGGGACATTACACAAACAATTTTATTTGAGCAGAGGAGTCACAGGATAAAAATTCACCTGCAGACTCCCTGGAAGCTCCTGCTGGACCCTCTGGTTCACAGTTGCAGCCCGAAATTGCATTTTTTTTTTTTTTCTTTGCAAAGCCTGATGTCAAGTGGATTTTGTTATTTCTGGTGCTGCCAGCCACAAACGCCCTCCGCTCTCACATCCATCGGCAGGGTCTTCAAATTCTGAGACAGATATGGTCGTAGCAAGCCACCTTGACGGGTCGGTGTCTTCATATTCTGAAGGTGAAGAGGACCTGTCGCCCTCAGCTGCTGCACGGGAACGCGCATTGGTAGAAGCCCTGATAGTTTGTGTGGGAAACCCTAAAATTGGCTGATGAACCCACAGTGTCAATTGTGCAGGTGTCTTTTTGGTTCCCGCAAATCCTGTAAATCGGACAAGGTATTCCCTTGTCCAGAATTGTTTCATACTATTGTGGATGAACAATGGCGACCGCATTAAGCGCATGTTTGTGGTGCCTAAGCGTTTTACACGCCGTTATCCTTTTGCGGAGGCGTTGTCCAATTGGTGGACTGTACCACCGAAAGCGGATTCTCCGGTGACCAGTTGAATAAAGCGACTCTGGTACTGGTGGAAGAGTCTCCAACCTTTCCGGATCCCGTGGATTTACATGTGGTAGTGGGTCACATGTTAAAGGCTACCTTTTGTGAATGTTTTAGTAGCTCAGACTGATAATAGGTGAAGTTACTGAAAAGTAACTTTGAAACGGCACGGCTTCCCCCTGCGGTACTGGAACTAATAGACCAGTTGACCCAAGCCCTGTTGTTAATGTGTGATACGTCCCTGGACTCAGCTTTGTTGGTGGCCAGGACGTCAGCAGTTGGGATTGCCATTAGGCGCAGGGTATGGCTAAAATGCTGGTCGGCTGACCAGGCTTCTAAGAAGGCTGTGACTGATCGTCCTCTTACAGGGGAGAGGCTGTTTGGATCCTCCCCAGACGAGTTGATCAAAGGTATCACGTGGGGTAAGAGCACTAATCTGCCCCAGTCCTCTAAGGCAGTGGTTCTCAACTCCAGTCCTCAGGACCCACCAACAGGCCAGATTTAAAGTATTACCTTGGGTAGAAGCAGACTAGAATACTGCAATCACTGAGCAGCAAATTATATCACCTGTGATGTATTTCAGTTATCTTGCAAATCTGGCCTGTTAGTGGGTCCTGAAGACCGGAGTTGAGCACCACTGCTCAAAGGGCAAGGCACCACGTTGTAGGCGGGGGCCTTCATTTACTGCTCACAAACGTCTGTTTCGTTCTTCCAGGTTGCAAGAAAAAGGTAAACCGTTTAGGTTTTCTGGGGGTTCCAAGAAGCCATTGTCGGGAAAATCTAAGTCTGACCAATCTGGACCTGCAGTCAAGTCCTTGACTGCATGAAGGGGTGCCCTCACTCGTGTCTAGGGTAAGGGGACGTCTTTGATTCTGTCAGGAACCCTGGACCTCCTTGATTCAGGACCAATGGGTTCACAAACTGATCTGATTAGGATACAAGATTGAATTTCAGGTTTGCTCCCTCGGACAGGTTCTTCCTGTCCAATCTTCAATTATCCCCAGTCCGGTTAAGGGACTTGCGAGGGGCGGTACACGACTTGCTATCGCAAGGAGTGATTGTGGGGTTCCCGCTCAGGAAGGTTTTTAGGGGTTTTATTCAAACCTGTTCACCGTGCCCAGAAAAGGCAAGGTGCATTCCATCCTGGATCTCAAGCCTCTGAACCCCTTTGTGCGGGTACAGAGGTTTTCGGATGGAGTCCATCTGCACGTTAGTGGTGCCTCTGCTTTAGGGAGATTTCTTAGCCTCCATAGATATCAAGGACACATATCTACACATCCATATCTACGCTGGACACCAACGGTTTCTTCGCTTTGCGGTAGCAGAGGAGCATTATCAATTTGTGGCGTTACCCTTTGGTCTCGCCTCCTCTCTCAAGAGTGTTTACCAAGGTACTAGCACCGGTATTAGCACTGCTGCGCCGGCAGGGGGATTGCAGTATGGGGGTAACTGGACAATCTCCTGTTGAGAGCGGACTCTCATTCAGCCTTTTTGGGGTATCTGACGATCATGGTCAGAACTCTGCAGGCGTTCGTTTGGAACATCAATTTTAATACTTCTGCGCTGACTCCGGTTCTGAGACTGGATTATCTGGGCTTGATTCTGGTTTCAGCTTGGCAAGGGTTTCCCCCCCCCCCAGTAAAAGCTGCAAAAGTTGCAGGGGGCGATTCAGTTGTTGTTGGACAACAATCTGTCCTCTCTACGAGTTTGCATGCGAGCCTGGGGTCTAATGGTATCGACCTTGGAGGTGGTTCCGTTGGCTCAGTCCCATACAAGGCTTTTGCAAAGGGAGATTCTTGTAAAATGGAACAAGGATCCAAAGTCCTTGGATTCTGTTGTTCGGTTAAGCCACAACACAAAATCTGCTCTGTTGTGGGTGGATTCAGTCTCCAGCACTGTGCCAGGGCAAGGCCTTCCTTCCGTTGTTTTGGACAGTGGTAGCTGCGGACATCAGCCTGTTGGGCTGGGGCTGGTTGCTGGTGAAGCTCTGTGCCCAGGTTACCTGGGCGATGGAAGAGTCAAAACTTCTGTTTAAATGTTTTGGAGCTCAGAGCAATAAATCTTTGAGTCATTGGACGACTCCTCTGCAAGGTTAACCAGTTCGGATTCAATCAGACAACGCCACGGCTGTGGCTTGCATCAATCACCAGGGGGGCACCAAGAGTGTCTTGGCGGCCAAGGAGGTGGCCGAGATTCTGGCCTGGGTGGAAAGCTTTGTTGCAGCCCTTTCTGCTTTACACATTCCAAGTGTGGAAAACTGGCAGGCGGATTACCTGAGTTGTCAGGTGTTTGATCAAGGGGAGTGATCCCTACACCCGGAGGTGTTCTGCCTCCTGTGTGTTTGGTGGGGAACTCCCGAGGTTGATCGGTTTGCCTCTCCCCTCAACAAGAAGGTGCAGAGATTCATAGCCAGGTCTCGAGATCCTCTGGCAGATGCCACAGACCCACTGTGGCTCCTTGGGGGTCAGTATCAGCTGATTTATGCGTTTCCCCCATTCAATCTCCTGCTGAGGCTTCTGCACAGGATAGAGGTGGAAAACATTCTGGTGGCTCTAGACTGGCATCCACCAGTCTTGGTACGCAGACCTGATAGGGCTGGTCGCCGGTACCCCTTGGAGACTTCCTCTCAGGGAAGATCTGCTATCTCTAAGGTCCGATCTTCCATCCTGCTTTACAATAGCTGGCTTTAACGACATGGCTGTTGAAAGTCAGGTGTTGAGAGAGAGAGAGGGGTCTTTCTGACTCTGTGATTCCTACACTCTTGAAGACTAGGAAGTCAACTTCCTGAAAGATCTACCATCGTAGGTGAAAATCGTACATTTAATGGTTTGAATTGCTGAAGGTGCTCCCTCGCTTTTTTCGATCGCTAGGGTTTTTGGCTTTTTGCAGAAAGGGGTTGAACAGCGGTTGGCTTTGGGTACTATCAAAAGCCAAGTTTCGGCTTTGGTTATATCTTTTCATCGCCCATTAGCCACGTATGTCCTAATCCGGACTTTTATCCTGGGAGTGCCCCATATGGCTCCCCTGAGGCAATCCCTGTTACCTCCGTGGGATCTAAATCCTGGTGTTATCTGTTCTCCAAAAGCCTCCTTTTGAAAAAATTTGGGAGATTTTGCGGCTTTTGTCTCAGAAGGTTGCTTTCTTGGTGGCGAACACTTCTGCCTGCAGGGTGAATTGGCGGCGTTGTCTTATCTGATGGTACTTCGACCTAATCTGTCGTTCCTTCCTAAGGTGGTTTCTGATTTTCATCTGAATGAAGACATTGTGTTGCCTTCACTTTGCCCTAAACCTCAGCATCCTAAGGACTATGCCTTGCGTTCTTTGGATGTGGTTCGGGCGATCAGGGTTTAGAGACCACGGAGTCCTTTAGAAAATTGTCCTTACTAACGGACCTCGTAAGGGATTGGCTGCGTCCACTGCGACCATTTCCAAAAGAAATAGGCAGACAATGGTATAGGCCTATTCACTGAGGGGGTCAGGTTCCTCCTTTCCCAGTGAAGGCTCATTCTACAAGAGCTCTAAATGCCTCCTGGGCTTTTCGCCATCAGGTGCAATTTGCAATGCGGCAACTTGGTCATCTGTGCATGCGTTCACAAAATTCTACAAGGTAGATGTGTTGGCATCCGTGGATACTTCTTTTGGCCGCAAGGTTTTGCAGGCTGCAGTTTAAAAGAGAACTTTAGTTTCTCTTTGAGAGTTACGTTTTTTTCCGGGTGAGCTCTAGTTGTTCCTGGTTGAGATCCATGTAACCTGGTTGGCGAAGTTTAGCTATTGGGGACTTACTTTTTATTTCTGCGTTTCCCACCCCTCATGATTATACTGCTTTGATACATCCCTATGAGTCATGAAAATAAGGAGCTGCATCTGTCGATTGAACGATAGAGAAAACTGGATTTTTGTAAGAACTTAACTGTAAAATCCTTTTTCTCTGAAGTTCGACAGATGCAGCACCCCGCCCCTCTACTTCTGAGGTATGGGGTTTTTTTGTCTTCTAAACACTGCTTGCAACTAAACTGATAATAGCAAAGTCTGAGGGGTTATGCCTGCGGGAACAGCCCCCATAGGCGTGGTTAGATTTTTTTTTTTTCCTGCCTAGTGCCTATTCCTAGGAGAAGCATAACCCTATGAGTCATGAAGATAAGGAGCCGCGTCTGTTGATAACCTTCAGAGAAAAGGATTTTACTTTAAGTTCTTACAAAAATCCAGTTTTTGGTATCATCACTCCAAATGACTTTGTGCCAGAAGGTTTGAGGCTTGTCTCTGTGCTGTTTGGCATATTGTAAGGGGGATACTTTGTGGCATTTGCGTAGTAATGGCTTTCTTCTGACGACTCAACCATGAAGCCCGTCTTTCTTCAAGTGCCTCCTTTATTGTGCATCTTGAAATAGCCACACTACATGTTTTCAGAGAGTCCTGTAGTTATTTGTGGGTTTTTCTTTGAATCTCAAACAATTTTCCTGGCAGTTGTGGCTGAAATTTTAGTTGGTCTACCTGACCGTGGTTTGGTTTCAACAGAACCCCTAATTTTCCACTTCTTGATTAGAGTTTTGAACACTGCTGATTGGCATTCTCCGTTCTTTGGATATCTTTTTATATTCCTTTCCCATTTTATACAGTTCAACTACCTTTTCCCGCAGATCCTTTGACAATTCTTTTGCTTTCCTCATGACTTAGAATCCAGAAATGATGAAAGATGCAAGGGTTTGTCAGGAGTCCAGAAACTCAACCTTTTATACACGCACACTAATTACAGGCAAACATCACAGGTGATGATGGTTACCTTTTTAATAGCCTTTCAAACCCATTGGTGTCAACTTGTGTGCATGCTATTATCCCAAAATCACCAGGGTATGTAAACTTTTTGATCAGGGTCATTTGGGTAGTTTCTGTTGTCATTATGACTTAAAAATAGTAAACACAGTTGATTGATAATAAATGGCTTCAGGCAAACACTAACCATGAGTGAAAGAAAAATGTTTATCATTCATATTCATCTGAAAAATGGCCAAGAAATCATAAATTCTACCAGGGTATGTAAACTTAGCACAACTGTAAGGGCTGGGGCCACCTGGCCACATCATCCTGGTGCCTGTTCGGCTCCACTAGACTTCAATGGGGCTCACTGTTCGGGTTAGAACATTTCCCCTGTTCGGGAGTTCTGCTGGTTCTCTAGTTATAACCAAAAACGTACCGTAAATACATTTTATTGGGATTTTATGAGAGAGACCAACACAAGGTGGCACATAATTGTGAAGTGAAAGGAAAATGATAAATGGTTTTCAACATTTTTTACAAATATCTGGAAAGTGTAGCGTGCATTTCTTTTCATCCCCTTTTACTCGAATACCCCTAGATAAAATCTAATGGAACCAAATGCCTTTAGAAGTCACCTAATTAGTAAATACAGTTCCCCTGTGTGTAATTGAATCTCTGTATAAATACAGCTGTTCTGTGAAGCCCTTAGAGGTTTTTTGAAAACCTTAATGAACAAACAGCATCATGAAGGCCAAGAAACACACCAGACAGGTCAGGGATTTAGCAGGGTTAGTTATTAAAAAAAAAAAAATATCCCAAGCTTTGAACATCTCACGGAGCACGGTTCAATCCATCATCCGAAAACAGAGTATGGCAAAACTGCAAAGCTACCAAGATATGGCTATCCACCTAAACTAGGGGTCTTCAAACTATGGCCCTCCATTTGTTCAGGAACTACAATTCCCATCATGCTTAGTCATATCTGTGAATGTCAGCGTTTTTACAATGCCTCATGGGATGTGTAATTCCGCAACAGCTGGAGGGCTGTAATTTGAGAATCCCTGACCTAAACTCATAGGCTGGGCAAGGAGAGCATTAATCGGAGAAGCAGCTAAGAGGCCCATGTTGGCTCTGGAGGAGCTGCAGAGATCCACAGCTCAGGTGGGATAATCTGTCAACAGGACGATTGTTTGTTATGCACTCCAGAAATCTGGCCTTTATGGAAGAGTGGCAAGAAGAAAGCCGTTGTTGAATGGAAGCCATAAGAAGTCCTGTTTTGCAGTTTGCGAAAGCCATATGGGGGAGACAGCAAACATGTAGAAGGTGCTTTGGTCAGATGAGGCCAAAATTGAACTTTCCCTATTGTTCATTGACAGACGCTGCTTCATATCTTCTTGACAGTTGGCTTATACTGCCCCCTACAGGAGTAGGACATTAGGCAGGAAAAAGCTTTACCATGCCTATGGGGCAGTCCCTGCAGGCATAACCCCACACTCTCTGCTATAGCCCTCAGTTTTTCTGCCTAGCTTAGGAGTAGGACCTAGTTCCCTGCTGGGACTTTGGTCTTAGCTGTTTTTTTTGGGGAACTTTTATTGTGATTAATTTTAGAGTTCCTGGAGAACTACAAGCAACAGCCGGCTGAGTTTTGGGCTGGATATTATAGATCCTTAAGGTCTCCCAGCCTGGCCAGTGAGCATGCGCAGGTTAAAGTCCAGCACTAGGCCTCGCCACGACAGAGCCCCGATGGACGGGGACGAGCCTGCGAGTGGACCGTCTCGCTGGGACGCGAACGACCTGGGATACCCTGAGTCACAGCGTACCCCCTGGATGTCAGCACCCCCACCCAGGGTGGGAGCCCAGCCTGATACCGTGTTATGGTGAGTAAGTGTCCCCCCATTTCCCTGGCGGTGTCGGGGTGGACGTGGGCACCCTCCCTGGGAAAGTTGGACCCTTTGGTGTCCCTCGGTTCCCCTGATCTCTCGGGTATACCAGGCCCCCCTTAGCTGTTTCCCACTTCTGTAGCAGGTTTATACTTCGGGGGGTGGTTATATTGCGGCTTCTCTGCAAGGGGGGGGGTGCGGATGTCCTAGTGGGGTCTCCTTCTGGGGACCCTCCGATGCTTCTTGTATGATGACCCCCCATGGGGGGTCCTGGAGCTTGCATGGTGCGCCGTGGGGGCCGCCATTTTGCTGTAGACTTCTGCTCTGCCTTAATGTAAAACGTTTTCCCATTACAATGCATGGGCAGCGATGTTTTGATAGCTCTCCATAGGAATGTTTGGGGCGGCCATTTTCTTGTCCACGGTCACTAGACAGCAAGGGGAGACACTAAAGGCTCTAGGCATGACCCAGGTGCTTTTTCGTTTCCTGTGCCAGATCGTTTCTATCTTCTGCACAGAACGTTCCTGTAGCTTCCAGACCGGATTGGTAGTAATGTTTTTGGGTTCCCTGTAGGTATTCCTTACTCACACTGCTGCAGGCTTGGACTTGTAGTACCGCTGGTGCAGCGAAGCAGATAGCGTTTTTGGGACTTTTTTAAAGTGACACAGTATTTTTTTTCATATTCGGTGCTAATGGAGTCCCTACAAATTTCACCTACAGATGCCCTCAGTGCGGCTGCAGTACACTCTGGGTCGCAGCCCCTGTCTGCTTTTGCAGCAGTTTTGGAAAGCCTGGTGTCAAAAGTGGATTTGGTTTTTTCAAAAGTGCCGCTTGCCGAAAACGCCCTTTGTCTTCACGTCCCTCTGTGATATCCTCTGTGATTGAGGCAAATATGGCTGCCGCGGACGCACCCCACCTTGGTCGATCTGTGTTATCGCATTCTGATGGCGAGGAGGACATGTCCTCTTAAGCCGCCGAGGGGGAAAGCGCACTTGTAGAAGCCCTTTTAGTATCAGTTCGGGGGAAACATTAACAATGGCAGAGGAGTCTACAGCGTCAGGGACACAAGGGTCAGGGCGCATCAAACAAATGTTAGTGGTGCCCAAGTGCTTTAAACCGCGTTGCCCATTCGCAGATGGGGTTTGCACTAGGTGGACCGTACCACCTACGGTGGATCATCCAGTTTCCAGGCCGAACAAGTCTACGGTAATTCCAGTGGATGGATACTCGGCTTTTACTGACCCCGTGGATAAATTGAGTCTCTGTCCTGCCATTTATATGTGTTAGCGGGCTCAATATTAAAACCGGTATTTGTGATCACATTGGTGTCACAGACCATTACAGAATGGGTGAAGTTACTAAAAGGTGACTTGGAAATGGAGCAGCTCTCTCTGGGTCTGATTGACCAGATGGGTCAAGCCCTTACTGTATATTTGTGATGCGTCGCTGGATGCGGTTCCTCTGGTGGCCAGAGTGTCTGCGGTGGGGTTTGCTATTAGATGCATGGTGTGGTTAAAGAGCTGGTTTGTGGACCAGGCCTCCAGAAATGCTCTGTCTGACCTTCCCTTTACAGGGGGAAGGTTGTTTGGATCCTCCTTGAATGAGCTGATAAAAGGCCTTACGGGTGCGAAGAGTACTCTTCTGCCACAATCAGCCAAGAGCAAGGCGCCACGTACTAGATGGGGGCCCTCTTTCACTGCTCATAGGCGGCTCTTTCATACATCTGGGTCGCAGGAGAAAGGAGCAAAGCCATTCCGGTCTTCCGGGGGTTCCAAGAAGACCTGGTCGGGTAAGTCAAAAACGGGCAAGTCTGGATCTGCAGAAAAACCCTTGTCTGCATGAAGGGGACACCCTCACCCGTTTCTGGGTGGGGGGCGCGCGTCCTCGATTCTTTCCAGAACCATGGACTTCCTTGATTCAGGACAAATGGGTCCACGAACTGATCAGTTCAGGTTACAAGATCTAATTCCGGTCTCGACCGTCGGACAGGTTCTTCCCGTCCAATCTATGCCTTTCTCCAGACCGATTTAAGGGACCTACGAGAGGCGGTACAAGACCTGCTGTCACAAGGGGTGATTGTGAAGGTTCCCTCTGGAACGTTTTCAGGGATTTTATTCAAACAGGTTTACTGTGTCCAGAAAGGAGGACAAAGTACGTCCAATTCTGGACCTCAAGGCTCTGAACCGCTTTGTGCGGGTACAGAAGTTTAGAATGGAATCCATTTGAACGGTAGTGGTGTCTCTACACCAAGGGAATTTTTCGGCCTCTATAGATATCAAGGACGCATGTCTACACATCCATATCTACGCTTGACACCAGCGTTTTCTTCGCTTTGCTGTTGGAGAGGAGCATTATCAATTTGTGACCCTTTGGTCTCGCCTCCACCCCCAGGGTCTTTACCAAGGTGCTGGCTCCGGTGTTGGCATTACTGCGCCAATGGGGGGATTTCGGTATTGGGAAACCTGGACGATCTATTGAGAGCGGATTCTCGGCGACTTGACGATCCCGGTACAGACTCTGCAAGTGTTCGGTTGGAACATCCGTTTAAAAAAATCCACCCTGATACCTGCACTAAGTCTGGATTATTTAGGGCGGCGAGGGTCTTCCTCCAGACAAGCTGCAAAAGTTGCAGAGGGCGATCTGTTTGCTTTTGGCAAATAATTGGTCCTCTCTGCGGACTTGCATGCAGGCCTTGGGTCTGATGGTGTCAACCTTCGAGGCGGTTCCGTTTGCTCATGTCCACACGAGACCCTTACAAAGGGAGATTCTCATCATATGGAACAAAGATCCAAAGTCCTTGGACACTTTGATTCGGTTTAGTGACAACACGAAAACTGCTCTTCTATGGTGGCTTCTCTCGTTAGCACTTTGCCAGGGCAAGTCCTTCCTTCCGTTGTATTGGATGGCGGTAACCACGGACGCCAGCCTGTCGGGCTGGGGTGGAGTGCTGGGGAAGCTCAGTGGTGATAATTGATTTCATCAATCATCAGGGGGGCGCAAATGTCTCGGTGGCCCGGGGAGATGACCGAGATCCTGGATTGGGTGGAAAGTTTTGTTCCAGCCCTCTGTGCTGTGAACATCCCAGGTGTGGAGAACTGGCAGGCAGATTACCTGGGCCGTCAGGTGTTGGATCAGGGGGATTGTCCCTACACCCGGATGTGTTTCATCTCTTGTGTGTCAGAAGGGGGACACCCGAGGTTGACCTGCTTGCTTCTCGACTCAACAAGGTTCAGAGGTTTGTAGCCAGGTCTCGGGATCCTCTGGCCAACGCCACAGACGTGCTGGTGGCTCCTTGGAGTCAGTATTGGTGGATTTATGCATTCCCTCCGCTAAAACTTCTACTGAGGCTTATTCGCAGGATAGAAGTGGAAGGGATTCCGGTCTTTCTGGAGGCGCCTCGCCGGTCTTGGTACATAGACCTGATAAGGTTGGTCGCTGATGCTCCTTGGAGACTCCCTCTCAGGGAAGATCTGCTTTCTCAAGGACTGATCTTCCATCCTGCTTTACAGTCGTTGGCTTTAACGGCGATGCCATTGAAAGCCAGGTATTGAAGGATAGAGGTCTTTCTGATTCAATGATTCATACTGCTGAGGGCAAGGAAGTCTACTTCCAGGAAGATCTATCATCGTACGTGGAAATCATACATTTCATGGTTGGAATCTTTAAAGATGCACCCTCGCTTGTTCTCGGTGGCTAGGGTTTTGTCTTTTCTTCAAAAAGGTGTTGAACAGCGGTTGGCATTGGGCACTATCAAATGCCAAGTGTCAGCTCTGGCTGTGTTATTCCAATGCCCTTTAGCTACACATGCCCTAATTCGCACTTTTATTCAGGGGGTTCGTCACATGGCTCCCCTGAGGCGGTCGCCGCTACCTCCGTTGGATCTGAATTTGGTAAAAACCTCCATTTGAGAGCATGTGGGAGATTCAGAAGGTTGCCTTTTTGGTGACCATTACATCTGCCTGCAGAGTATCTGAGTTGGCGGCGTTGTCTTACTGCTCACCTTATCTGGTGTTCCACAGAGATAAAATGGTAGTCCCAACATAATCAGTCTTTTCTTCCTAAGGTGGTTTCTGATTTTGGTTTGAATGAAGACATTGTGTTGCCTTCACTTTGTCCAAAGCCCAAGCATTCCAAGGAAATTGCATTGCATTCTTTGGATGTGGTGCGAGCAATTAAAGTTTACCTGACGGCTACTGAGTCATTCAGAAAATCAGATGCTCCATTTGTCCTTACCGAAGGATCTCGTAAAGCATTGGCTGCGTCTGCTGTGACCATATCTAGATGGATCAGACAGATGGTAGTTCAGGCTAATTCGCTGAAGGGTCAGGTTCCTCCTTTCCCTGTGAAGGCGCACACTACTAGGGCGCTGAGCGCTTCGTGGGCTTTGGCTTGGCTGCAAGGTTTTGCAGGCTGCTGTTTAAAAGAGAATTTTTTCTCTTTGAGGGTGTATGTTTTTTCTGGGTGAGCTCCAGCTGTTCCTAGTTGAGCTCCACGTTACCTGCTTGGCTACGTTTTAGCCTTGGGGAAGTTACGTTCTTTTTTGCGTTGTTGTTCCCACCCCTCATGCTAATACTGCTTTGGGACGTCCCAATGGTCAGGAAGATATGAAACTGTCGTTCAATGAACGATGGAGAAAACTTGGATTTTTGACTTAATAAAATCCTTTCTCTTCATTGACAGACGCAGCACCCGCCCCTCTATTTGAGTGGAATGGCGTTGTGGTCTTCTAAAACACTGCTTGCAACAAAACTAAGGGCTATAACAGAGTGTGTTGGGTTATGCCTGCAGGGACTGCCCCATAGGCGTGGTAAAACCTTTTCCTGCCTAGTGTCCTATTCCTGTAGGGGTAAGTATAACCCAATGGTCAGGAAATGAAGCTGTGTCTGTCAATGAACCTCAGAGAAAAGGATTTTACGATAAAACATCCAGTTTTTTGGCCTAAAAGCAAAATGCTGTGGCAGAAAACTAACACTGCACATCACGCTGAACACACTTTCCTTGCCGTGAAACATGGTGGTGGCAGCATCATGTTGTGGGGATGCTTTTCTTCATCAGGGACAGGGAAGCTGGTCAGAGTTGATGGGAAGATGGATGGAGCCAATTACAGGGCAATATTAGGAGAAAACCTGACGGTCTGCAAAAGACTTGAGACTGGGGCAGAGGTTCTCCTTCTAGCAGGACAATGACCTTAAGCATACAGCCAGAACTACAACGGAATGGTTTAGATTAAAGCATATTTGTGTTAGAATTGCCCAGTCAAAGTCCAGACCTACTGTAAATCCAAATGAGAATCTGTGGCAAGAGTTGAAAATTGCTATTCTGACGCGCTCCATCACTTGAGCAATTTTGCATAGAAGAATTTCACTCTCAAGATGTACAAAGCTGGTACAGACGTACCCAAAAAGACTTGCAGATGTAATTGCAGCAAAGTGTTTCTACAAAGTATTGTCTCAGGGGGGCTGAAAACAAATGCACGCCACACTTTTCACATATTTATTTGTAAAAAATTATGTAAACCATTTATAATTTTCCTGCCACTTTGTGTTGGTCTATCACACAAAATCCCAATAAAATAAATTTGTTTTTGGCCGAAATGTTTAAAATTTCAAGGAATGTTTATACTTTTTCAAGGCACTGTACAACATGTTTTCTTTTAACATGGTACAAATCACATGTGGTGTAAGGGATAAACTGAATGGACAATTTCAATATTTTGCTGCCAAGCTATTTAAAGAGGTTGTAAACCCCTAAATACTATTTGTACCTATAGGTAAGCCTATGACAAGGCTTACCTATAGGTACTGTAAATATCTCCTAAACTTGCACCATTTAGGAGATATTTACATTGCATGCAGCCGATGACCTAATCGGCGCATGAGTTTTGAAGAAACAGCCGCCCATGACGTTTCTTCAGAGCCCTGTGCCCTGACCGGCTTTTCCCGGGTGCATACATCCGGGATTGTGGCTGAAGCCTTCAGCCATAAACTGGATGTTTTTCAGCTGGTGGCTGGCTTTCTCTTGAAAGCAATCCGAACGGCTCACCTGAAAGGGTGCTGCAGGAACCCTTTCAGGTGCGGCTGGCTGCTCGCTGAGGCGATGAGACTAGTCTTTAAATGCCTCTATGGCCTTGTATGACTAATGCAATGTCATGACATCCCTTCCAGTGCAGGGTTGGAAGTAAGCTAAATTTTTTTTTTTTTTTTTTTTTTTTTGCTTTTAAAGGTAAGATATCTGGTGTGTGTGTTTTTTTTAACCCCAGATCTCTCCATAAAGTGGAACGTCATCTTTGTTTCTATTACAAGTGATGTTTGCTAAAACGCGGAAGCAAATGCATACGTAGGTTGCGCACGAATATGTAAACTGTATTCGCAGTACGCGAGGTATCTCCGCTAACGTTTTGAGCACGAGCAAATATTTTAGCGCTAGACCTCTTTAACTCTAGACAGGTAATCTGTAAAAATGTTTAAAGCGTCACCTTTGGAGAATTGAAGTACCGTAATTTGTCACCATTCCACAAGCAAGCGCAATTATGAGGGCCGGTTTACCCTGGTGTGAGGCGGGAAAATCTGTGAATCCAGCGCGGGTTCATGCATCGCACCTGAATCACCGGCGGTTCACACTGCCCTCTGCGAACAACTGCGGGTTTCAATACAAAGTTAATGTCACCCAGTGCTTACTGTGAATTCTGTCCGGGAAATTTTTTATTTTTATTTTTTTTTAGGGTAAAGAAGCTCTTTAGGCTTGATTGCAGTGTATTAACTTTTTTTTTTTTTTTTTCTAGTATGCAAGGATGCTGGGATAACAGAATTGCAGGTAATGTATTAACTTAGTTTTGGCTGATAGACCTTTACATTGTTACAGCAAACCTTTGTGTCCTGCCTTTACACCAGGGGGTTCCCCATTAGTGGTTTGCCTTTACACAGGGGGGGGTTCCGCATCAGTGGTCTGCCTTTACACCCGGGGGGGGGGGGGGGTTCCCCGGGCATTTCTCCATCAGGGAAACTGGAATTGGGTGCCCCCCCATACACCTGGGTGCCCAGATTAGCCCATGCGTTAGGCCAGCCCTGCGCCAGAGGGGAGGAGGAGGCTTTCCACTCCCAAGCTGACGTTCCTTTCGGTATCGGAAAATATTGCATTTTCACGAGTATCGATACCCACGAAAATGCCTAGTATTGGTGCAACCCTACTGAAAAGTATGGCATGCATTTGTATTCCACCCCCTTGAGTCAGCACTTTGTAGAACCACCTTTCGCTGCAATTGCAGCTTCAAGTCTTTTTGGGTATGTCTCTACCAACTCTGCACATCTAGAGGGAAATTGTTGCCCATTCTTCTTTGCAAAATAGCTCAAGTTCACAGATTAAAGCATCTGTGAACAGCAACTTGTTTCGTTCATGGATGGACACAGCGCTCCATAAATTATAACTACTGGGTTATATTGCCTCCTCCAAGAGTAGTACTAGGCAGAACAAAAAACCTTGCTACGCCCATGGGCTGTCTTCAGCTTGGTATATAACCCCCCTCTCTGCTCTAGGTAACCCGTGTTAATCTGTTTGGTCAGGAGCAAGGACCTGGGCTTCCGGCTGGGATCTCTGGTCCTAGCAATGCATGCAGACCGCAGCTGCGGGCTAGGTTGGCCGCGACAAAGCCTCACGGACAGAGGGTGGCCCGTGAGTTAAATGTCTGCCCGGGCTAGGGTCTGAGTCGCAGACCCTAGCCTTCAGTCCCTTAGCGATAGCTCCCCTACTTCGGTGGCAAGGATTCTGTCTGGAGGGTTACCTGCACCATGGAGGACAATCAGACCTGCCTGCAGGTTCCCTCCTCCTGTCCCTAAAATTCCTCAGTGAGCTGGGCTTCCCCCCCACTCCATTTCCCCCCTGTCTGGACCTGGTCTGGTGGGGGTCCCAGGGCAGAGGGTGCAGCGATATCCCTTCCCCACTCTAAGGGTCCTGGGATAGTGTGTCCTGCCCTGGTAGTCTGGAAGAGTCCCAGTGTAGGAGACCCCTAGGTGCATGCCCCTATGTGTGCAGTGTGGGTATAGAGCAGGGGGGGGACCGATGCAGAGTGTGCAGTGGAATCTCCCCTAACGTGTGTCCTACCTTTAGGAGGGGGTCCCTTTGCAGAGGGTGCAACGTTGCAGAGGGCACAGGGAAGATCCTGACAGCATGCTGTAGCTCGTGGCCATTTTCCCTTAGTCTGGCTGGTCTCCAGCTGGCGGCCCTGTTTTGTGTAGCCTGACGTCACGGGGGCCATTTTCACTTAGTCCGGGAGACACTGGAGGCGGCCAAAGCCTGGTGGGGATGCCGAAGCGCCTTCTCTTACTCCTGAGTTTCCTCTTCCTGTGCCCGGGACATATGAATAGGAATGGCGTCCATAGTGATGCTGGGTCTGAATTCTGGCCGCTCCTCCGATCGGTAGGGTGAGTCCTTGGAGGTCCCTGTTATAGCTCTCTCTGCTGATAGGCACCCTGAGCCTTGGGGGGATCCTTTTAGTTGTGCCAAAAGATTTTTTGTACTGCAAGGTCGTCTTTTCCTTACGGGGGCTCAGGGTCACGTCTCCCCCACTGACCCCCTCATGGAGGTGGCAGGTCCCTCGGAACCCCAGCTTCCCATGGTTGCACTGACAATGGTCCTGCAGCCCTTAGTGTCCCGGGTAAAACTGGCATGTGGACAAAGGCCCAGGGGGAAGCGTCCCCCCTCCTTTCCCTGCTCAGTCTGTCTCATCTGATTCTGAGCCTGATGCTGCCGTGGGCTTGGCCCATCCAAGAGGGCTTAATATCACACCTCCAGATCCATAGGAGGAGTGAGGATGATGCCTCCATGGTCGCAGCAGAGAATTAAAAAGCGCTGGTAGACACACTTATCACTGCAGTACGTAATTCTTTAAAAATGGAGGATGATGCTAGGAAACGGATGGAGCCTTGTCGCAGACGGTGGCCCTCCTTCTCAGCACACAGAAAATTATTTTGTGCTTCTGGAACGGAGAATGAGGGAAATGGATTTTTCAAATCTTCCCCGGAAGTATTCAAGCAATCTTTGGTCGGGTAAACCTAAAGCCAGCTTCCCCAGACCCGTAAACAAGTCCCCCTTCAGCATGAAGGTCTGCCCTCACGCATTATTGGTGTGGGGGGACATATTTGCTGGTTTCCGGCCTCGTAGACCTTTTTCACGAGCATCAAGGAGATCACCGAAATTATTTGGGGGTACCCAGAAAGAGGGACAAAGCTTGTCCTTTTGAATTATTTTTGGTCCTGAGTCTCTTGCGTGGATTTAATTCCTGCAAAGGTTCAGGTGATGTCTGAACTACCTAAGGTCCCCTCTATCCCTGTCCAGGGAATTGATTTACCTAGCTTTGATTCTTATTCTGACAAGGATGGTCCTTCCTCTGGACAAACTTCAGGAACCACAGGCTGTGATTCACTGGCTGCTGTCACAGATGGTTCTCTCTCCCATTTTGCTAACAGGTTCTGAGTCTGGTGGTATCCGTCTTCATGGCAGTTCTGTTTGCACAGTCCTACATGCGGCTCCCCTAGCAGGTTCGGCTCCACAGGAGGATACCGAGGTTTGTGGCGAGATTAGGGGTTCCTCTGGCAGACACCGCAGGCGTTCAAGGGCCACGGTAAGGCCAGCATCATCCTCGGCTCAGGCTTCTTCCGCAATTCCTGCGAGGAATCAAGGGCGAGGATCTTCCAATCAGTCTAGTGGCCATAAACGTCCCTTGGGGGCTTCCTCTTAGAGAAGACCAGTTGTTCCAAGGACTGATCCACCTTCCTGCTTTAGTCGCTGGTTTTAATGGCTTCGCTATTGAAAGCCAGATACTGAGGGATGGAGGTCTGTCTGGATCAGTGATCTCTGCTATGGTGAAGGCGAGGAAGTAGTCTTCCAGCAAGATATACCATTGTAGGTGGAAAGCATACATTTCTTGGTGTGAGTCGATTGGTGTTCATTCTTGATCCTTTTCTGTGGCTCGGAGGTTAACCTTTCTTCAACAGGGCGTTGATTAGAAGTTGGCCTTGAGTACCATCAAGAGCCAGGTGTCTGCCCTGGCAATCTTTCAGCGACCCTTAGCTACGCACTCTTTAGTTCGTACCTTTATTTAGGGGGTTCGACATGTGGCTCCGCCTGTACTGTCTTTTGTCGTCATGAGACTTAAATTTAGTTCCTTTTGGTTCTCGAGAAACCTCCATTTGAGAATATTCGGGAGATTCCCTTCCTTACGTTATCCTAGAAGGTGACATTCTTGTTGGCCATTACCTCGGCCCGCAGGGTATCGGAATTGGCATCCTTATCCCGTGTCAATCCCTATATATTGGTCCATATTCGTTCCTGCCCAAAGTTGTCTGACTTCCATTTGAATGACGACATTGTGTTGCCTTCCTTGAGTGCCAAGTCGGCTCATCCCAAGGAATTTGCTTTGCATACCTTTGGATGTGGTTTGTGCGGTTTGGGTGTATCTGGCAGCTACTGAGTCCTTTTGGAGGTCAGACTCTTTTTGTGGTTACGAACGGACCAAGAAAAGGGCTGGCCGCTTCTTTGGCTACAAACTCCAGATGGATCAGACAGACAGTGACTCAGGCCTATTCCCTGAGACTCATCAAGAAATATATGCTTTCCAAACTCTGGTAAATTTTCTAGCCTTTAACAGGGTAGGAATCACTGGTTCCGACAAACCCCTATCCTTCAGTACCTGTCTTTCAATAGCCAGGCCGTTAAAGCCAGCGACTGTAAGGCAGGATGGAAGATCGGTCCTTGAGACAGAAGATCTTCCCTGAGGGGAAGCCGCCAAGGGGCATCAGCTACCAACCTTACAAGACCTGCGTACCAGGACAGACGAGGCCAGTCTGATGCCACCAAAATCACTGGAATCCCTTCTGCCTTGATTCTGCTCAGAAGTCTCGGCAGAAGTTGTATTGGAGAAAATGCATAAATCAGACGATACCGGCCCCAAAGGGGCTACCAGAGCGTCTGCGGCATCCGCCGGAGGATCCCGAGACCTTGCTACGAATCTTGAAACCTTCCTGTTGAAACGAGATGCCAAGTAGTCCACATCTGGTGTCTCCCACCGAAGGCACAGTTGATGGAAAACTTCCAGGTGAAGGGACCATTCATCCGGACCCAGAGCCTGACGAATGAGGTAGTCTGCCTGCCAATTTTCCACCCCTGGAATGTGCACTGCTGATAGTGCCGGAACAAGACGTTCCACCCAATGTAGAATACCGGTCACTTCTTTTGCCACTAGGGCACACACCTGTGGCATTGTCCGATTGAATCCTCACCGCACACCCCCCGCAGACGATCCTTCCACCGGAACAGGAAAGGTCTGATGGATCGAATTTCCAGGAAGTTGATCGGCAGACTGGACTCGTCCGAGGACCAAAACCCCTGGGCTGAATCCGTGCCTCCCCCCCCCCCTACTTGCCACCAAGACAGACTGGCATCCGTAGTCATGACTGTCCAGAACAGGGGGGAAGGATCTTCCTCGACGAAGTGCCGAGGAACGGAGCCACCAAAGCAGAGACCCTCTTGCCATCCGTCTCGACAGGAACAAATTGTCCAGAAACTGTAGACGCTTGTCCCATATGGTTAGACTCTCCTTTTGCAGAGGTCTGATATGGAACTGAGCAAAGGGGACAGCTTTGAAGGTGGAAACCATCAGTCCCAGCACCTGCATGCAGGAGGCGAATCGCCCGCTGCAATTTCAATAGCTTTTTTTTCCCTGGGAGAAACACACAGGCTAATGCTGAATCCAGAGTCAGCCCAAGAAAGTCCACTGAAAGTGGACGGAGTCAAGGTTGACTTTTGAAAATTCAGAGTCCAGCCGAACTCCTGCAGAGTTCTCACCGTAAAGTCCAAGTCCTCATTCAAGACCGATGACGATTCTGCCCTCAGAAGATTGCCCAGGTACCCCAGAACCGAAATCCCCCGTTGCCTAAGTAAGGCTAACACCGGGGCCAACACTTTTGTGAACATGAAGGTGAGACCAAAGGGGTAATGCCACAAATTCCTAGTGCTCCTCGCCTATGGCAAAGAAAACTTTGATGTCCGAGGTAAATCGAAATATGAAGGTAAGCGCCCTTGATATTGATGGAGACTAGAAAGTACCCCTGATGAAGAGAAGGCACGACTGAGCGAATGGATTCCATTCTGAATTTTGGAACCCGCATAAAATGTACAGGGCCTTGAAATTCCAGGATAGGATGAACCTTTTCTTCCTTCCTGGGAACCGTAAAGAGGTTGGAATAAAACCCTTGAAAGCATTCCGAATCCGGAACAGGGGCTATCACCCATTGTGACAACAAGTCCTGAACCACTCCAAAAAGGCCTTGAAGCCAATCTGTGGACAGACGCAAATTGGAAGGGAAGAACCTAGGCGGGGGCAAGGACTGAAACTCGATCTTGCAACCGGACCGAATCAGCTCGAGAACTCCATTGTCTTGGATGAACGAGATCCATGGATCCGGAAAGAAAGGAAGACGTCCTCCCACCTCTAGAACAGGGGAGGGCTCATCCGCGAGAGCGGAGAGACCCGCCTTGGACTTTACCACCCCAGGGTCTTTTGGAATACCCCGCCCCTAGAACCTTTATGGAGGCCGGGGTCTGCAGACCAGCATTTCAACCAGATCATGTGTCGCAAGTCCGCCGTCAGCGATGCCCTGCAGGCTAATGGGGCTGCATCCAGGGAGGCATTGCAAATCTATTGCAATCCCTGAATAATTTGATCCGCCAGGTCTGCAATTTCCTAAGGGTGCTGACCACCCTTTAAATCTTGGCGTAACCACTTTGCCCACTTCTTCAAGGTCTGGGAGACCAAGGTAATGGCAAACACCTGTCTCAGAATCGAGCCAGCCACGGTAAAGACGTACAAACAATTCAGCCTTCCTATCTGCAGGGTCCTCAAAGGACGGAGCGTCCTCCACAGCCAGTAATGTGACTTTATTCAATCTAGAAACCTGGGAGTCCACTATCGGTGGTACCGTCAGTTTCTTTACCAGGGAATCTTCTCCTAGCGAAACGCTTGGGTATCCCATCCATGCGTTTCAGGGAACCCCACTGACTGACAGTCTTATCGAAATAGGCAGGGAAAGAAAACACTTTAGTTACTCTACATGGCCTGCCGGTGCCAAACTGCACCGGCGTGGCCGATGCAGCATCTGCTGCGTCCTCCACTTTTAAGTTTCCCGCACTGACGCAATTAGTGCCTCTACCAGTGCTTTTCATGCGCCGTGGTGGAGGAAGAGGAATCCTCCTCACTGTCAGAACACTTGAAGTGTGTAGACATGGACCCCATGGGGCGACTTGCGTCCGCGGCGGCAATATCGGCCTCAGATTCTGTGGAGGCAGAGGAAACGGGAAAGGACAGCGGGCATTTTTTTTGGCAGGTCTCTTTTGTAAAACCAAGTCCACTTTTGACACTAAAGATTGTAGGACCGCCGTCATGGCTGCAATAACAAAGTGGGACCCCGAGGATCCCCCCTCGGAGAGTGTCTGTGTGCGTGAGACGCACACTGCACAACACCCTCTGGGAGCCCGCCCAGCCCCCCCCCCCCTTTCCACAGTCACCTCATTCCCGGCCTGCACAGGTACACGGTGGCTAGCCGTTTACCTGCCACCCACCGCACCACATCCAATTAAAACACCCCTGGAAACCTCCAGGGGGGGAGAAGGGGGGGATGCCTTGTGAGGATAGGTAGAATAATATGGGAAGGCAGAGAGCATCGCCAAGACCAATGACCCCAGGGGAACCTGCATTCATCCTTAATTTCCCGAGGGAGAAAAGGGGGTTACTCACCATACCATTGGAGACTTGGCGGGATTCACTCCATGCAGGTCACCACCTCCTCTTGGAACAAGGGGTGCTGCGGGCCCGAGAAACGCTGCGACTCCGGCAGCGTCCATGCGAGGTGTCCCAATCGCAAGCCAGTCCCTCCAGTGGAATCATGTCGCAGCTGACCTAGCGCGGAGCTGAGGTCTGCATGCGTTTGCTGGCCAGACTGGGGTGACCGTCGGGATCTAGAATATCCAGTGCGTCACCCAGTCCGGCAGCTTATTGTAGTTCTCATAGGAACAAAGAAACTAGGAAAATAACAAGTGAAAAAAATTTTATTTAAAAATGAGAAAAAATGCCAGGACCAGAGATCCCAGCAGGGAGCTTTAGGTCCTTACTCCTGACTAGGCAGAAAAAAAACTTAATTCCTAGAGCAGGAAGTGGGGAGTATACCACCTGGGACTGCCCCATGGGCGTAGTTAAAGCTCTGTTAACTTTGTTAACCCCTTTTCCGCCTTGTGTCCTACTCCTAGGAAGCGCAGCATAACCCATCCATCAAATGAAGCTATGACACTATGTCCGTCAATGAACAAAGAGAAATCCCATTTTTCCAGTCTTTCCACAGATTCTTAATTGGATTAAGGTCTGGACTTTGACTGGGCCGTTCTAACACATGACTATGCTTTCACCAAAACCATTCCATTTAGCTCTGGCTGAATGTTTAGGGTCGTCCTGCTGGAAGGTGAACCTGTGCTCCATTCAAGTACCGGTATTTTGCAGACTCTTAACAGGTTTTCTTTTAAATTGCCCTGTATTTGCCTCCATCAACTCTGACCAGCTTCCCTGTCCCTGTTGAAGAAAATCATCCCCAAAACATGATACTGCCATTGCCATGTTTCACAGTGGGGATGGTGTGTTCCGGGTGATGTACATTGTTTTCTGCCACACATAGCATAGAAACATAGAATGTGTCGGCAGATAAGAACCATTTGGCCCATCTAGTCTGCCCAATATATCTGAATCCTATGAATAGTCCCTGGCCCTATCTTATATGAAGGATAGCCTTCTGCCTATCCCATGCATGCTTAAACTCCTTCACTGTATTTGCAGCTACCACTTCTGCAGGAAGGTTATTCCATACATCCACTACTCTCTCAGTAAAGTAATACTTCCTCATATTACTTTTAAACCTTTGCCCCTCTAATTTAAAACTGTGTCCTCTTGTGGTAGTTTTTCTTCTTTTAAATATGCTCTCCTCCTTTACCGAGTTGATTCCCTTTTATGTATTTAAAAGTTTCTATCATATCCCCTCTCTCTTCTTTCTTCCAAGCTATACATGTTAAGGTCCTTTTAACCTTTCCTGGTAAGTTTTTTCCTGCAATCCATGTACTAGTTTAGTAGCTCTTCTCTGAACTCTCTCCAGAGTATCTAAATCCTTCTGGAGATATGGCCTCCAGTACTGCGCACAATACTCCAAGTGAGGTCTCACCAGTGTTCTGTACAGCGGCATAAGCACTTCTCTCTTTCTACTGCTTATACCTCTCCCTATACATCCAAGCATTCTGCTGGCATTTTGTGCTGCTCTATTACATTGTCTTCCCACCTTTAAGTCTTCTGAAATAATTACTCCTAAATCCCTTTCCTCAGATACTGAGGTCAGGACTGTCAAATATTCTATATTCTGCCCTTGGGTTTTTACGCCCCAGGTGCATTATCTTGCACTTATCCACATTTAATTTCAGCTGCCAGAGTTCTGACCATTCTTCTAGTTTTCCTAAATCCTTTTCCATTTGGCGTTTCCCTTCAGGAACATCAACCCTGTTACATTTCTTTGTGTCATCAGCAAAAAGACAAACCTTACCATCGAGGCCTTTTGCAATATCACTTATGAAGATAAGTGATAGCGGTTTGCTTTTAGGCCAAAAAGTTACATTTTGGTCTCATCTGACCAGAGCACCTTCTTCCACATGTTTTCTGTATCCCCCACATGGCTTCTCGCAAACTGGGATTCCTATGACTTTTTCAACAATGGCTTTCTTCTTGCCACTATTCCATAAAGCCAGATTTGTGAAGTGCACAACTGATAGTTGTCCTCTGGACAGATTTTTCCCACCTGAGCTGTGGATCTCTGCAGCTTCTCCATTGAAGCCAATTGGTTCCACTAGATTTTAGTTGGTGGTATCAGAGTAAAGAGGACTGAAAACAAATGCACACCACACTTTTCAGATCTTTATTTGTAAAAAAAAATAAATGTTGAAAACCATTTATCATTTTCCTTTCACTTCACAATTGTGTGCCTTTATTTGTTAGTATAACACAATATATTTAATACATTTACATTTTTAGTTTTAACATGACAAAATGTGGAAAACTTAAAGGGGTATGAGTACTTTATTCAAGGCACTGTATGTGCAGTTCTATGATCACAATACGAGTGCAATTTCCAATTATTATATCTTAACCCTGCATAGATAAGTGATTTGTAATCTTCTTGTCGGATATCTTATTTTCTCTGTCGCTCATTGACAGACATAGTCCTCGTTGATTCAACACACTCGGGTTATGCTGCCCTCCACAGGAGTAGGACTAGACAGGAAAGAAAATACTCTGGCCACACCCTAGGGGCAGTCCCCGAGGGTATATCCTCTCTCTCTGCTACAGCAAATCAGTTTTTTTCTGTCTAGTCAGGAGTAAGGACCTAGATACCTTGCTGGGATCTTCGGTCCTGGCAGGATATTTTTCTTAGAAAGATTTTTAGACAGCTTTTTTCTCCAGTGTTCCTGTGAGATCTTCAAGCAAGAAAGCTGAACTGGGCGACGGGCTGGATGTTGAGATCCAGTGGTCACCCCAGTTCAGCCTGCGAGCGCGTGCAGGCCATAGCTCCGCGCTGGGTCGGCTGCGACATAGTCCCACTGGACGGGGACTGACCCTGCGAGTTAAACGTCTCGCTGAAACGCCAAAGACCAAGAGTCACGGCGTCCGTATTGGTCGACAGCCCTCCCACCTCGGTGGAGAGGGGTACTGTCAGGAGTTGGCGCCCGCCTGGTTCCAGTATGGTGAGTAGTATGTTCCCCCCTTTCCCCTGACGGGTCTTGTGGTGAACGCGGGCCCCTCTCTGTATGGTAAGGATGGGTTCCCCTCTATCCTAGAACATGGCACAGATTCTCCTATTTGAGTGTGATTTTTGTGTATAAAAAGCCAGGAGGCTTGGTTTGGGACCTGACAATCTAATTGCAAGTATGATTAAATGATTGTAATCAGTGGCAGTACTAGAATCTTACTGTGATAGATATGGTATCCTACCTGTCAGAAGCCACAGGACATGTATACTGCTTTCCAGGTCATTCCTCCAGCAAAAGCATGCCTCCCGACGGCCACGCGGTCCGCCAGGGTCCGGTACCGCCGGCCACGCGGATCACCATGTAGAGAGAGGTTTATTGATGCCGAGATACTCTGCAGTCACGCCGCTATTCTGTAAGAGGCCGCCGCCATTCTCTGGTAGATCGCACGAGGCCGCCATTTTGGCGTAGCCTCGTGTCTCCAGCATGGGGGCGGCCATGTTTGAGGTGACTCAAACACCTCGTGGAGCTAGGGGAGGCGCCGGAAGGCGTACAGAGGGGCGGAGCCGCCTCCTTTCTCCCGGGCAGCCAGCCAAGAGACTTCCTGTCTGTTCTAGACAGTGCTGAGACAAGTTGCAGTAAACTCTGAGCATCAAGTGGTGAGCCTGGGGGTCTATCTCTCTCTCTCTCTCGCTCGATAGGGGTCCCTAAGCAGGTAACATTGAGGGGCTTTGTGGCGCTGGGGGTCTGGGAAAAAAAGTTTATTTTTTTTTTTTTGGATTGATTTTTTTCCGGGTAGTAACTGGAATTATCATGGACCCTGCCACACAGGTAACCCCACCTGTTTCCCTCGAGGGGGCTGCGGGACCCGCCGGTGCACAGAGTATAGATGCATTTACAGCAGTTTTGGAGTCTTTGGTGGCTCGGGTGGAGTCGGCCTGTCAGGAACGGGGGTCAAGAAAGCGACCCCCGCCTACCCCTATATCATCTGACACTTCAGACTCAGATTCTGAGATGGTCATTGCAGCTGCAGGTCCCTCTGCAAGGGCTGTTGTCTCAGGTAAAGTTCCTTCAGACAGTGAGGAGGACGTTCATGCTTCCGCCATAATTCGGGAAGAAGCATTGGTGGACGCACTAGTTGTGGCGGTTCGGGAAACCTTAAGACTTGAGGTTTTACCGGCAGAGGCAACTGAAACAGATTCCCTTTGGTACTAACAAACCCACCAAAACGGTGAAGGTTTTTCCTGTACCCAAGTGTTTTGGTAATAAAATTAAAGAAGAATGGGAGCATTCTAAGCGTACCTTTACTATTTCCAAGCGTATTGCTAGACGCTATCTGTTCGAGGAATCCCTCATTAAGAAATGGACGGTACCACCAGTGGTGGATCCACCTATTTCCAGACTGAATAAAGCCACGGTTATTCCAGTGGAGGACACTTCGTCCTTTAAGGACCCGGTGGATCGGAAGGTAGAAGCGGAGTCCCGCACTATCTTTTCCCTGATAGGGTCAGCCTTTAGACCAGTAATTGTCATTGGTCTAGTTTCCCAGACACTAACGGAATGGGCGAGATTGGTGTGCCAGGACCTGAAGGGGAAAGATATCCCCCAGGGAACATCTGAATTGATGGAACAGATCATACAAGGACTACAATTCATCTGTGACGCAGCCTTGGATGCTACCCCCCTATTAGGGCATGCATCTATGTCAGCGGTAATCCTCAGACGTGTGCTGTGGTTAAAATGCTGGTCAGCGGACCTAGGTTCCAAAAAGACCTTAACGAATCTCCCCTTTCAGGGGAATCGCCTATTTGGGGCCACCCTAGATGAGTTCATTAAGGATGCCACTGGGGGCAAGAGCACTTTCTTGCCACAGGCTGCTAAAGCTAAAGGACCTTGTAACAAGCGGGGACCTTTCTTTACCGCCCATAAAGGGTTTGTGCGCCCGACTGGAACAAGCGGGAAAGGCAAGGCTCCTCCAGGAGGGTTCAAGAAGGGCTGGTCGGACAGACAAAAGACCGACTCAGCCAAACCTGAAGCAAAGGATTACACAGCCTGAAGGTGCGCCCCCACCCGGCTTGAGGGTGGGGGGACGTTTTCACCGGTATTCAGGGCATTAGATCGAGCATCGACCACTGCTACCGGTGCGATTCTTCCCTTGCAACATTTAAGTACTACAGGGAGCGGTAGTTACCGTTCCCTGAACAGATCTTTTTCTTTACCTTTTCCAAAGATTAGTCTCAGTTCCCCACAAGAATCGGATCCGGTTGAACAGACAGACCAAGAAGCCTCTAGCCGGGTGACTTCGGTCCCGGAGGTTCAGCCAGGAGAGATCACCGTTCCTGATAGTAATCAGGTGTCTGATAAATGTGTGGGAACGGAGAACGATCAGACTTTGTCGGATGGTCGGGCCAGATAGCTCTAGGGCCGCCTGGTTCAGATCCAGTCAGCGCCAGTGGTCCTAGAAATTCTAGGCTGGCCTCGTCAAGCCGATCTACCCGACTTGGACATGCGAGTCGCGGACGTTCCTTGGGAACTTCGTCTCAGGGAGTGTCTGCGGTCTCAAGGACCAATCTTCCATCGTGCTTTACAGTCGCTGGTTTTAATGGCCTGGCCATTGAGACCCAGGTACTGAAGGACAGAGGGTTGTCAGCTTCAGTTATTCCTACCCTTATTAAAGCAAGGAAAGCGACTTCCAGCAAGGTCTATTATCGCACATGGAAAACGTATATCGCGTGGTGCGAATCTTTAGGGATTCCTCCACGTACCTATTCGGTGACTCGAATATTGGCCTTTCTGCAAAAAGGGGTTAAGCAGAAACTAGCCTTGAGCACCATCAAGGGTCAAGTTTCAGCATTAGCAATCTTCTTTCAGAAACCTTTAGCTACTAAGTCCTTGGTGCGGAATTTCATCCAGGGGGTGCGGCACCTGGCTCCACCAGTCCGCGCGCCCTTACCGCCCTGGGATCTTAATTTGATTTTGTCGGTTCTACAGAAACCTCCTTTTGAAAACATCAGGGAGATTCCCTTGCTTACTTTATCCCAGAAGGTAGCCTTCTTGGTGGCTATCACTTCTGCACGCAGGGTGTCAGAACTGGCTGCATTATCATGCCAGTCCCCATACTTAGTGATTCATAGGGATAAGGTAGTGCTTCATCCTAAGCCATCCTTTCTTCCAAAGGTGGTTTCAGATTTTCATCTGAATGAAGATATTGTACTACCTTCCTTGTGTCCTCAGCCCAATCATCGGGAACATGCGTTGCATTCCTTGGATGTGGTTCGGGCAATCAGGGTATACCTGAAGGCGACGGAATCGTTCACAAAAAGTGAATCCGTTTTACGGATCACGGATGGCCCCAGAAAGGGGTTGCCTGCATCTGCCGTGACTATCTCCAAATGGATCAGACAGACGGTGGTACAGGCTTATTCTATTAAGGGTCGGAATCCTCCGTTCCCTGTTAGGGCGCACTCCACTCGAGCGCTCAGTACTTCCTGGGCCTATCGCCATCAGGCGTCAGTGGTCCAGGTATGCAAGGCGGCCACCTGGTCGTCGGTACATACCTTTACAAAATTTTATAAGATTGATGTGATGGCATCGGCGGATGCCTCATTTGGCCGCAAGGTTTTGCAGGCCGCAATTTGAGGAGACCGGTGGTCTACCTCGAGGGTTTTTTTCTGTTGGAAAATTTCTGTTGAGTCTCATCATTGAGGATGAGCATTGTAAACTTCTAGTTGGCACCGGTTGGGCCTTCTAGATTGGATTTGATTTCCATTTTCCCACCCCTCATTTGTGGTACTGCTTTGGGACGTCCCGAGTGTGTTGAATCAACGACGACTACGTCTGTCAATGAGCGACAAAGAAAAACGGATTTTTGTAAAATCTTACCGTAAAATCCTTTTCTCTTAGCTCATTGACAGACGTAGTACCCGCCCCTCTGTTTTTGAGTTGGGTTGGGTTAAATTCTCTAAACACTGCTTTGTGACATAACTGATTTGCTGTAGCAGAGAGAGAGAGGATATACCCTCGGGGACTGCCCCTAGGGTGTGGCCAGAGTTTTTTCTTTCCTGTCTAGTCCTACTCCTGTGGAGGGCAGCATAACCCGAGTGTGTTGAATTAACGAGGACTACGTCTGTCAATGAGCTAAGAGAAAAGGATTTTACGGTAAGATTTTACAAAAATCCGTTTATCTTTTTGTTATAAAGCTGCATGTTGATACAGTAGCCTTTCAAATACTGGCTTTATAGAATGCTGTTTTTCAAAATCTCAGATGGACACTAGTTAAGTGTAAGATGGTATTACTAGATGATGGTTTGCAATATAACCTAGTAGATGATATCCACTGTAATCTCTGTATCTTAAGAGTATGTTTTAAACTACTCAATTTATTCTAAATTTCAAATTGTATTAATTACCTTCAGTTATTGGCATGAAGGAGTTTAGGTAATCTTGCCCATCCACTTGACAAGCACTTCGTGTATGTACCTGTGCCAGTTAGTGTTATTAAACCCAAGACCCTCCATTCACAAGATCTCTTATCCCACAGAACACGGAAATGCAATTTTCTCTTACGTCCTCCGACAGTCGCCGCCTCTTCATATTCGTCACATATGGGGTATTAGACTTTGCTCCGAAGGAGTAGCTAGGCAACAGAATATGTTAACAATAAAGCTTTAACATATCCCACCCTCAAGGGGTGGTCCCCTCAGTCAATACCCTCCTACTTCCTGCAACCATATCTCAGTTTTAATGTCTAGCTTGTCAGGAGTGGCTGGCTCTCTCTGTGCTGGGACTTTTTGTCCCAGACTCTTTCTTCTTTTTGATATTTTGTTTGAGTTTTCTCTCTACCTTTACTTAGCTGTTATTTTTGTCAGCATTAGTTAGTTCTTCGGACGAAGAGGATCATGCGGACTGGGTCTCGGGCTGATCCCCCTGGTCGCAGGTCGTGGGTCAGTGGCTTCCCAGTCTGCCATCGAGCGTTCAGCCAGGTAACGCTCCTGGCACAGTGAACGACCCATCCCTGTTCGGTGCAGGGATGATTGGTGAGGTGGCTACCTCACCGGACGCTGTGCGGTTTCTGAACCGACATTGTGTGCGTCTTGAATTGCGACTCTCCCTGCCTCATGTGCAGCGGCTTGTTCGCCTGTGCGGGTTCCCCACGCCATGTGAGGTAAGTGTATCTATGTGGGGACCTGTCTGTCTGGGGGGGGTCTCAGTCTGGGACTGTGTAACCTGCCTTTAATCACACTGCTTGTCTCCCTATCTCTCGGCTGCATGCTGTGGGCTGCAAGGGGGGGGGGGAGCTGTATGACACTGAGTATGTCAGGCTGGGCAGTGTGAGGAGCTGTGTGCTGTGGGGCATGTTTTTAATGGCATGTTGGGGCATATACAGCGATCGCTGCGGCGATCTAACATGTATCCATATAATGGGATAATATTGTGTGTGATTTTATGCACTGTGGAGCGGCGATTTCGGCGCCAAACTACGCCATTTTACCGGCGCCCGCTCCGGCCGCATGGTTTACATGCACGGCGGCCATTTTCTTGTAGCCTCCATAGGCTTACATAGAGCGTCCTGGCAGCATCACTTCCTCTCTCCTGGAAGCACCGATCGAGGCAGCAGCAGCAGCGGAGTCTCCTCAGGTTTTATCCTTTTATTCCTGTGTTCCATTGCCTGTATTCAGTCTGTATATTCCCTGTGGGGGTCTCATTGTGCCTGATGGTGCGGTGGGCTGCGCTTGCCGCGCTTGCTGTAAGGGGGCAGTTAACCCTTGGTTGTCTGGCATACAGGGGCAATGGATTCTCAGGAGGGCAAGTTTCCCACAGTATTGGTGGAAAGCCAGGGGACCGCTGTTTCCCCCCCAGGGGGGGATTTAGCCACTATTGTGGCTGGCCTTGCTGCACAGGTGCAATAGCTGGTGGCTGCTCAATCTACTAAACGGCCCAGAGTTGCTCTGTCCTCTGATTCTGAGGCGGTGCGGGACCTGAGGGCTCAGGGAGTGGTGGTTCCGGTGCCTCATCGGGACAGATTTCGGGGGTTTTATTCCAATCTGTTCACCGTGCCCAGGAAGGAGGGCAAGGTTCGTCCGATTCTGGACTTGAAAGCTCTGAACCGCTCTGTGCGAGTTCGCAAGTTCCGCATGGAATCCCTGCGCTCGGTGGTGGCTGCCCTGGTTCCGGGGGAATTCATGGCCTCCATCGATTTGAAGGATGCGTACCTTCACATCCCCATATTCGAGGGTCATCAGAAGTACCTTCGATTTGCCATTGCGGAGGATCACTACCAGTTTGTGGCGTTGCCCTTTGGGCTCGCCTCGGCTCCGCGGGTCTTCACCAAGGTGCTTGCACCGGTTCTGGCATTATTGAGAGCCCAGGGCATTTCTGTCCTGGGGTATCTGGACGACATTCTGGTTCGGTCTGCGACCAGACAGGGTCTGGAGAAGGACCTGTCTGTCACAATGCAAACTCTGCAGGAGTTCGGTTGGACGATAAATGTTCCAAAGTCGACACTGAGTCCGTCGGTTCGTCTCCCCTATCTGGGAATGATACTGGACTCGGTGCAGGCGAAGGTCTTCCTGCCGGAAGACAAACTCAGGACTCTTCAGGAGGAAGTCAGGTCCCTCAGGGACGTTCCACACTCGTCTCTGCGGACGGGTATGAGATGTCTGGGATTGATGGTCTCGGCCTTCGAGGCGATTCCTTTCGCGCAGTTTCACACGCGGGGTCTCCAAGCGGAGATCCTGTCCAGGTGGGACGGGCGACCTCAATCTCTGGATCTTCAGATCTCGTTGAGTCATCGCACCAGGGAAAACCTTCTGTGGTGGCTCCAGTCCCCGTTGGTGTCCGGGGGCAAGTCGTTTCGTCCGATCTCGTGGACGATAATCACCACGGATGCCAGCCTGTCGGGCTGGGGTGGTGTTCTGGGCGTTCTGTCCGCCCAGGGGACCTGGTCGGAGGGGGAGTCTTCCCTTCCGATCAACATTCTGGAATTGCGTGCGATAAGGCTCTGTCTTCATCGCTGGACGGACCGGTTGCAGGGCTGCCCGGTTCGGGTGCAGACGGACAATGCCACGGCGGTGGCCTACATCAACCACCAAGGGGGCACCAGGAGTGCCCGAGCGGCTCGAGAAGTGGCCGACATTCTGTCTTGGGCCGAGGCTCATGTCCCGGCGATAACGGCGGTTCACATTCCGGGAGTGGAGAACTGGCAGGCGGACTATCTGAGTCGCCAGACCCTGGATCAGGGGGAATGGTCTCTCCACCCGGCTGTCTTCCAGATGTTGTGCGCGAAGTGGGGTCTTCCAGATGTGGACCTGTTCGCGTCTCGCCTCAACTACAAGGTGAAGAGGTTCGTGGCAAGGACGCGCGACCCTCGGGCAGACGCGTCGGACGCGTTAGTGGCCCCGTGGCATCAGTACAGGCTGATGTACGCGTTTCCACCGATTCGGTTGCTGTCCAGGTTCCTTCGCAGGTTGCACTCGGAACGCAGCACGGTGATTCTTGTGGCACCGGACTGGCCTCGCCGGTCCTGGTACGCAGACCTCGTGAATCTGGCGGTCGACGCTCCTTGGCGTCTGCCTCTTCGAGACGATCTACTGTCTCAAGGACCGATTTACCATCCTGCTTTACAGTCGCTGGCTTTGACGGCCTGGCTGTTGAGGCCGAGGTCCTGAAGGAGAAGGGTCTCTCTCCAGAGGTCGTTCATACTTTGATCAACGCGAGGAAGTCTTCCTCGGGGAAGGTTTATTACCGTACTTGGAAGGCCTATTTTGCCTGGTGTGAGTCCAGGGGGTTTTCACCCCGCACGTACTCGGTTTCCCGTGGGCTGTCTTTCCTTCAGACGGGTGTCGATCAGCGTTTGGCGCTGGCTACGATTAAGGGTCAGGTGTCGGCGCTGGCCGTTCTGTTTCAACGTCCCGTGGCTTCCAACTCCTTGGTTGGCACTTTTATTCAGGGTGTGCGGCATCTGGTTCCTCCTAGGAGGGATCCTTTGCCCCCTTGGGACTTGAATCTAGTTCTATCTGTGTTACAACGTGCTCCTTTTGAACAGATCAGGGAGATCTCGTTGTCTATGTTGTCCAAAAAGGTCGCCTTTTTGGTGGCGATCACTTCGGCTCGCAGAGTGTCGGAACTGGCGGCTTTGTCCTGCAAGTCTCCGTACCTGGTTGTTCATTTGGATAAGGTGGTCTTGCGACCTAATCCTTCTTTTCTACCGAAACGAGTTTCGGAATTCCATCTTAACGAGGATATTGTTTTGCCTTCGTTGTGCACGAAGCCTAAACATCCGAAGGAGGTGAGATTGCACTCTCTGGATGTTGTTCGGGCGATAAGGGTTTACCTTAAATCGACTGAGTCTTTTCGTAAGACTGACTCCTTGTTTGTTCTTCCAGAGGGTCCTCGGAAGGGCATGGCGGCTTCCGCCTCTACCATTGCCAAATGGATCAGGCAGACCATTGAACAGGCCTATGCCTTGCAGGGGAAGGTTCCCCCTGTGCCTGTGAAGGCGCACTCTACTAGATCACTGAGTACGTCTTGGGCCTGCCGTCATGGGGCTTCTGTAGCCCAGGTGTGTAAGGCGGCGACTTGGTCGACCGTACACACTTTCACAAAATTCTACAAAGTAGATGTTCAGGCATCGGCGGATGCTTCCTTTGGCCGCAAGGTTCTTAGTGCGGCTGTTCCATAGGGTCCCTTGTTGGGGACTCCTGGCTGTTGGGATAGTTTTTTTGTATCCCCTGGGTTTTTTGTCTTTTCCTGGGTTGTTGCTCCTGTTGAGCACTTATTTTTGCTGTTGCCCAGCTGGTTTCCTTCCTTTGGTAAGGTTCCTTTCTTTGATGTGGAGACTGCGTTGCCTTTCGGCGCGGATGCGTTTCCCACCCCTCATGTTTGCACTGCTTTGGGACGTCCCCATATGTGACGAATATGAAGAGGCGGCGACTGTCGGAGGACGTAAGAGAAAACGGAATTTTTGTAAAATCTTACCTGTAAAATTCCTTTCTCTGAGTCCTCCGACAGTCGCCGCCCCCGCCCCTCTTTTGGGGTTTGAGTGTGTACTCTACTGCTATTCCACTAAAACTGAGATATGGTTGCAGGAAGTAGGAGGGTATTGACTGAGGGGACCACCCCTTGAGGGTGGGATATGTTAAAGCTTTATTGTTAACATATTCTGTTGCCTAGCTACTCCTTCGGAGCAAAGTCTAATACCCCATATGTGACGAATATGAAGAGGCGGCGACTGTCGGAGGACTCAGAGAAAGGAATTTTACAGGTAAGATTTTACAAAAATTCCGTTATTTTGAAAATACACTGCTAAATACCTTTTTTTCATGAGCAGTCTTGTGACTTCTATCAGTGTTTAGCCAAGCACTTATTAAAGCTTGAAGGATGAGTTTGCTGACTGACCTCTGTCCCTGCCAGACCTCTGTCCCTGCCAGACCTCCTGTTCCTCTGTCTGGACAGTGCTGATTGGCCCTGTGCCGAACACATGCTCTCTCCCAAGAAAAAAAAAAAACCTCTCTAGCAATACACCCAAAACTGAGCATAAGGAAAATTATCAGGAAATTATTAGGAGTCAGTGGAGGTAGGGTAGAATCAGAGAAGCCAGGATCAAACAGCCTATTTTACACAATGCAGAGAATTTACCCCTTAGGTTCCACAGTGATTATAAAAAAGCAGGCTTTACTGCATATATAGACTAATTTTACTGTTGTGGGTTTAGTAACACTTTTAAGGTTGTAGAACAGGTATTTAGAGAGACTCCTCCTGAAAACAGGACCCTTTTACATCTCCCCAGATGCAAGTTAGCATTTGACAGGGTACAACTCCTCCCTTGCGTGTGGAGGTAACAAGAACCATCGAATGAATAGATATTGCAAATCAATATGTGTTGAATGAGCTTTAACGTGTAGGGCTTCCCTAACACTAAAATCTCTACATCTACAGGCATCCATGACTTGAGACTAACCTATCTAACGCTGTAAAGAAGAAATTGCTATACATACCTTTTTATATCCTCTGACAGACGCAGCTCTGGAAGTTTCTTCACTAATGGGTTATGTTCGCCCTCTTCATGAGTAGCTAGGCAGTGAAAGCTTTCACTAGGCACGCCTTTAGGGTCCGTCCTATCCACATGACCCCAGACACACCTGCTCATAGAATGTTTCTTGCTGCCTAGCTTAGGAGTAGGACCTAGGTTCCCTGCTGGGACTCCGGTCTCAGTTTTTCTCTTCTTTTAGGCTACATTCACACCTGAGCGTAACGTTTTTACCGCGATTTATAGGCGTTTTTTGTGCAGGCGTTTTTAGATTGAATAGAGACCAATGGAAAACGCCTGTAATCTGCCCAAAAAGAAGCTCATGTACTTTTTTGAGCGTTGGGCGTTTTGCTCACAGCGTCAAAACGCTCAGATGTGAACAGGGGCCATTGAAATTAATAGGATTTGTCTTGTTGGGCGTTTTGAGAGCTGATCCTAGAGCAGAAAAACTCCCCAAAAACGCCCCAAAACGCCTACATGTGAACGGAGCCTTAAGAAATGTTTGTTTATTTTTCTTTACTCACTATAGCTAGCTAGTGTCAGGGGGATCCTCTTGGTGAACTACAAGCGACAGCCAGGCTGAGGTTTCGCACTGGATAATCTAGATCCTTACGATCTCCCAGCCTGGCCAATGAGCGTGAACAGGTTGTGGTCCTCCCAGGCCTCCCCACAACAGAGCCCCGACAGATGGGGACAAGCCTACGAACAGATGCTTTCGCGGGGACGCCTCAACCTGGAACGCCCTGAGTTGCAGCGTACTCCTCTTGGCTGGCAGCACTCCCACTCAGGGTGGGAGGCGAGCTGTATCGGAGCAGAGCCCCACGGTCCATGGTATGGTGAGCGATGCAAGCCCCCTGGGGGAGCTGTGGGCCCACTCCTGGGGATAAAAGGGCTGTGTTTCCTAAAATATCCCCCTGGGCTGACAGGATGGATCCTGCCCTCCCTGCTCCTGATGGGGTTGCTATAGCGGCGACTAACGCCGGGGAGAAGGGGTATGACAATGTTACCTTTTCCGGGGGGTTGTCCCCTGTGGTGGGTCCCTGTGAAGGCCTCATTCCCTGGGCTCCTGACTGCTGGTGCCGTTTTCAGCCCGCATTTTAAGTATGGGGATCAAGCTGCGTCTATGTAAGGGCAGCAGCCATTTTCTTTGTCTCCCTGAGTGTTTGGCGCCGTTTTCGGGCGCCATCTTTAGTGTGGGCAACCGTGCTGTATGGGGGCGGCAGCCATTTTCCCTGAGCTTCCTATACTGTAACATTAGGCACCATTTTGTGTTAGCCTGTGTGTTCACAGGCACTGCTCGGCCTCTATTGTTTGTTTTGGTCACTTCTTGTCCAGTGTTCTCTGCAAGCTGAATACAGTAACAGCGCTGCTGCTCCAGGGGGTTTAAATATAGAGTGGCTTTTCCTCTGACATATGTTGCTCTTGCAACCTAAATGGGGGACCTCCGGTGGCAGAGTGGCATATTGTGGTACAGCGGTACATTCCGCGGCCGCGATTTAAAGAGACAGTACATCTTTTTCTTGCAGTCTGCGCATGGAGTCCCATGACATGAATTTCCCCCCCCCTCAGACTTCACATGTGCACATGCCGGAACTTCTGGATCACCATCCCTTATGTCAGCAGTAGCAAAAACTCTGAGCTTGTGATAAAACAAGTTGCTATGTAAAAAAACGGATCCCTCAGTACTCTGATCAGAGCATGATGTGGTTGCCACGGACACTGCCCTCCCTGAGGGGTCTCTGTCCTCACAGTTGGAAGGCAAGGAGGATGAGGAGTCCTCAGCTGCGGTGCGAGAAAGCACTTTGATGGAAGCACTGATTCAATTGGTATGGGAGACGTTGCATATAGATGAGCCCGCACAGTCAGGACAGCGGGTTGTTTTTGGCTCCCGCAAAGCCCAGAAGTCGGATCAGGTTTTTCCTTGTCTCGAGGATTTTCACGGTATCGTGAATAAGCAATGACTTCGCATTAAGCACACACACGCTGGTGGTGCCCAAGTGCTTTTGCGCGGTTATTCTTTTGCAGATTCGGTTTCCAATCGCCGGACAGTGTCCCCTAAGGGGGATCACACTGTTTCTAAGTTGAGCAACTCCACTGTGGTGCCTGTGGAAGACTCCCCGGTGTTTAAGGACCCAGTGGACAGGTGCATGGTATCACTTTCCCGCCACCTGCACTTGTTGGCGGGTTAGATTCTTAAACCTATGTTCGCCTCTGTCCTAGTTCTCAGACGGTTACATAATGGATCAAGGTGCTTAGGAGCAACTTGCTGGCTGCGCCAGTCCCTCCAAATCTCCTTGAGCTCACGGCTCAGGTGACCCAGGACATGGTGTAGCTGTGTGATGCGCCCATGGACATGGCTCCTCTAGCCGCCAGGTTGTCTGCGGTGGGTTTCGCCATACGCCACATGGTGTGGCAAATTTTCCCCTTTTTTGGGTGAACGCCTTTTTGGTGACTCCTTGGATGTGCTACTCAAGGGTCTAAGAGTACTCTTCTCTCCGATTTCGCAAAGGTAAAGCACCTCGCAGTAATGCGGGACCTTCCTTCCAGGCTCACCGGGGCTTTTTCTTTCGTGCCTTTAGGGCGCAGGAAAAAAAACGTTCAGAGCCTCCTGAGAACACAAGAAAACTTGGTCAGGTGAGCCCAAGGCCGGCCAGTCCGGTGCGAGGAAACTTCTCTGCATGGAGGGACACCCTCGCCCGGTTCAGGGGTGGGGGGGGGGGACGTCTGCATTACTTTCGGGAAACCTGGACATCTCCCTACATGAGGTCTCTGCGGCTGATGGTGTTGGCCTTCGAGGCGGCCCAGTTTGCCCAGTTTTACACAAGAACTCTACAGCGGAGATCCTTGTAAATGGAACAAGGATCCGCGATCTTTCGAGATAATGATAGGTCTAGCCGTCTCACGAGGTTGGAGCTATATCGTGGCGGCTTCGGTTGCCTGCTCTGTGCCAAGCCTAGTCGTTCTTGCTGTTGTTGACGGTGGTCACCACGGATGCCAGCGTGACGGGCTGGAATATGGTGTTGGACATGCTTTGTGCCCAAGGTCTGTGGTAGGGTGTTGGACACGCTTTGTGCCCAAGGTCTGTGGTCGATGGAGGCATCCTCCTTACCAATAAATGTTCTGGAGCTCAGGGCGATCAAACTCTGCCTACTCCATTGGACATCTCGACTCCACGTTCTCCCGGTTCGGGTGCAATCCGGAAATGCCACGGCTGTGGCTTACATCGATCACCAAGGGGACACCAGGATTGCCCGGGAGGCCAAGGAAGTTTGTCTTGGGCCGAGGCGGACTTTCCAGCTCTCTCCGCTGTTCAAATTCCAGGAGTGGAGAAATGGCAAGCGGACTACGTGAGTCGTCGGTCCCTGGATCAGGGGTAATGGTCCCTGCATCTGAAGGTGTTTTGCCTCCTATGTGCCCAGTGGGGTATTCCGGAGTTGGATCTGTTCGCGTCTCGTCTGAATGACAAGTTGGAGAGGTTTGTCATATCGGAGAAATTTCTCTGCCCTCTTTTTTGTGGGGGGCTACGGTAGCTTCCCAATGGAGTGGCCCGGCCCGTGGCTCTAGTTAAAGGACCCCCAGCGGACAGCTTTCCTTGCAGGGCCTGAGTCGTCAACCTATTTGGTGCAGTGAGTTCCTTCTATGGGATGGCATTAGAGCTGCTCCTTGTGTACATTGTCAGCCAGCGAAGAGCTCATCCCTGGCTATTTTTTTCCTTATAGGCCCTGTATCCCAGGGCTGGGGATCCACAGCATTGCTTTGTACTGGATCCTCGGCTATCTGGGCACTGTAGTGCTCTGCTTCCTGGAGATGATATACTTCATGCCACTGCCTACCGGCTGCTACGTGTGCCTCCTTTGGGAGAATGGTAGCAGTCGCACTGCAGATGTCAATTTTTGTTCTGTTTTGGGCTCCCCGCCCATTTGGTGAGCCCTGGCACTGATACTGCGGCGCCCCTTACTGCTCTGCTCCACATTCAATGTGGCTGCGGTAGGCACTGAGCTGTCCCTCTCTGTAGCCCTGTAGTGTCAGGATGCTGGTATGACATGTCTGTTCCCCCTGATAGCAAGGATGGAACTCTCCTACATTGTTGTATATGCGTTTGCAGGTTCTCAGATAGCAGCCTCCCTGTGAAACCTCGGTCGGCGGCTCCCTTTTCGGGGTCTCAGCCGGCAGCCTCCTTGTGGGGTCTCAATCGGCTGCTTCCTTGGCAGGTCTCAGGCTAAGGCTAAGCGTTCCTGGACCTACTAGTCCACGTTGCTTACAGATTAGTTCTATTCAGCTTTGTTTGTTCCACCCATTTTCTGGGTAGGGGGTTACCTTGTTCCCAACAATGTGGGACTGCGTATGGCTTGTGTCCGGCTGCAGTACAGTGCTTCTGGTCCGCTTGAGCAGATTTGTCCCTCCAATTCCCAGTATGCTCATGCTGACTCTGCCACACTTGGGGGTATTTGTCCCTGTTCCCGAGCTGGCAAAAGTTCAGAGGGTTCCTGCATTCTTTTCGTGGTTCTGACTCAGGGTCCAGTGGCCAAGCTCTGTGGGTCCAGCCAGAATCGATCAATGCTTTCTCTGGGGTTCTGCTTTCTCTGGGGTTTTGTTTCCTCGCATCCATAGATATCCGGGATGCTTGTCTGCACGTCCCTCTGGGCAAGGGTTTTCCTGCCCTCTGCAGTTGGGGACGCGTCCCATCTATGGTGGCATTTACCCTTTGACCTGCTGTGTGGCACCTGGTGTTCTCTAAGGTGCTGGTTCCAGTCCTGGTGTTGCTGAGGCAGCTGGGGATTCCGGTGCTTGATTTCTGGGCGAGGGCTCTCCTGGGTCGTGGTGACTGATTTCTTAAGGGACTCAAGGTTCCCTGCAGGGCTACGGATGGTTGCGGGATTTCCCGAGGACTGTTCTGACCAGCAGACGGGAGTCTCTTGGCCTAATTCTTGTATCGGGACAACCGATTTTCTCCTGATAGAGGAGTTCAGATTGCGATCAGATTACCCTTTTTGTCCTGTGGGTGACCTCCCAGCGGTCTTGCATGTGAACTTTTTCCTAGGGTACCCACCTTTCTGGGTGGCCTTTTGTGGGCAGTTTCTTGTAAGAATTCTGCAGGAGTGAATTTGGTCTATACGTGTGAACCTGCTGTTCCTTAGACGACCAATTTTCTTCTGGACTGATCGACAAGGGCTTTCCTCTTATGGTGGTTTCGGTCCTCTGTTCGGCAGGCCTTCCTGTGGATTTTTTTTTTTTTCCCGAATGCCAGCCTATCCAGCTGGAGGGAGAGCTGTTGGTGTGAGCGTTTAGGTGGACTCTGAAGGTGTTCATTGCCCTTCCCCATGAGTTCCTGTCTGGGTCTGATCATATGCCACCGCTGCTGTGGCCTATGTCTTCAGACAGGGAGGCCTGTACATTGTGGCAGCAGCATTGAAGGCTTCCCTCTTTTGTGGCGGGTGACGCAGCATCCTCTGATCTTTTCTGCCAGGCACTTTGCCAGTGTTGAGGTTGACAGGGGAAGTGAGTTCTGCAGTTCTTTTTTTTTTCCGACAGATTTGCATACAGTGGGGAATCCCAGGAGGGGTTTTCCTGCCCTCCTGCCTCATACAGAGGTGAAACATTTGGGGGAGACTGCAGGTGCTCTGACGGATGCACTGGTGCCTTGTGGGACTAGTGGTGTTTCTTTTCTATCTTCCTCCTTTCAGTCCCCTTGCCTGCTGTAGGGTTCATGGGACGGCAGCTGTAGGGATTCTGGTCCTTCGGGTGGCTCCAGACTGGTCTGTAGCATGCAGTCATGGTACGGCTGGTGTTAGAAGTTTCATGGCGGTTGCTTCTTCAGAAGGGCTGCCTGCCCAGGGTTTAGTTTACCCTGGATGATTTTCTAGGGGTTCATTGTTTTGGTGCTCTCTGTGCACTCTGTTGTCCCTATTGGTTTTTTAATTTGGGGGTTTTTGTTTTTAGTTCTCCTAAAGCCTTCCTTTGAAGAGTATGGTGGGTATTTCTATGCTTCGCTTATCAGAGGCCTGCCCTTTTTAGGAAGCTAGTGCCTCTGGTGGTTTCTGGCATCTGTGTGTCTGGGTTGCGAGGCAGCTGCCTGGTATGTGCATTCAGTACTTGGACTTTAGGGTTTAAATTTGGAGTATGATCTATTAGAGAATTCCAATTGAGTCTTGCCATCCTGACTACTTTATATAGAGTCCTGGAGCTGAGTTGTTTCCCTAGTCTTCTCTCTTTTTCATTTAGCAATTGTATAACTATCTTTAATGCCCAGAATTCCTGTACCGTATATCCTTTCCATTCATCGATCTTGAAGCCCGGTTTTTGGGGCACTGATTTTCATTCATGCTTATAGCAAACCTTAAGCCTGTGAACAATTGGAATTTCTCTGTCGCTCATTGACAGACGTAGTCCTCCTTGATTAATATCAACTCGGGTTATACTGCCCTCTACAGGAGTAGGACTAGACAGGAAAGAAAACGTTCTGGCCACACCTTAGGGGCAGTCCCAGAGGGTATATCCTCTCTCTCTCTCTCTCTCTCTTCTCTCTCTCTCTCTCTCTGCTACAGCAAATCAGTTTTTTTCTGTCTAGTTAGGAGGAAGGACCTAAGTTCCTTGCTGGGATCTTTGGTCCTGGCAAGATTTTTTTAGAAATACTTTTTAGGCAGCTTTTCTTCTCCAGTGTTCCTGTGAGATCTTTAAGCAAGTACGCTAAAACTGGGCGACGGGCTGGATGTTGAGATCCAGTGGTCAACCCAGTTCAGCCTACGAGCGCGTGCAGGCCATAGCTCCGCGCTGGGTCGGCCGCGACATAGTCCCACTGGACGGGGACTGACCCTGCGAGTTAAACGTCTCGCCTGGACGCCAATGACCAGCAGAGTCACGGCGTCCGTATTGGTCGACAGCCCCCCCACCCCGGTGGAGAGGGGTTCTGTCAGGAGTTGGCGCCCGCCTGGTTCCGGTATGGTGAGTAGAATGTTCCCCCTCTCCCTCTGTCGGGTTTGTTGGTGGACGCGGGCCCCTCTCTGGGATGGTCGGACACTCAGTTTCTGGGTCCCCCCCTCTATCCTATAACAGTCACAGATCCCCCAATTTGAGTGTGATTTTGTGAATAAGAAATCAGGAGGCTTGTTTTGGGAGCTGACTATCTAAAGTCAGTATATGACTGTAAGGGTGACTGAAGTCAGTGGCAGACTACTAGAAGGCATTACTATTGAGGTATAGAGGTATCCTACCTGTCATAGTGTGTATACAGGCCGATGCCTATGCCTGAGTTACTGCATCTGCAGGTCGCCATCCCTCCAGAAAGCCGGTCACTTCCACAGGCCGCACAGCCTCCCGCAGGCCGCACAGGCCGAGCGCACACTCCCGCAGGCCGCACAGGCCGAGCGCACACTCCCGCAGGCCGCACAGGCCGAGCGCACACTCCCGCAGGCCGCTGCTAGCTTGCAAGCCACCGCTATCCTACACAGGCCGCCGCCATTTTCCTGCAGATCGCACGGGGCCGCCATATTGGCGTAGCCTCGTGTCTCTAGCATGGGGGCGGCCATGTTTGAGGTGACCAAACACCTCGAGGAGCTATGTAGAGGCGCCGGAAGGCGTGTAAAGGGGCGGAGCCGCCTCCTTTTACCCGGGAAAGCAGGCCAAAGACTTCCTGTCTGTAACAGACAGTGCTGGAACAGGTTGTATTGAAACTTCTGAGCATCAAGTGGTGAGCCTTGGGGTCTCTCTCTCTCTCTCTCTCTCTCTCTCTCTCTCTCTCTCTCTCTCTGTAGGGGTCCAAAAGCAGGTAACACTGAGGGGCGCTGCTGCGCTGGGGGACTAAAAGGAAAAAAAAGTTTTATTTTTTTGAGTGCAATTATTTTTTTCTGGCAAGTGTTTTGTATAATCATGGACCCTGCCACACATGTATCCCCACCTGATCCCCTCGAGGTGGCTGCAGGACCCTCCAGTTCACAGAGTATTGATGCATTATCAGCAGTTTTGGAGTCTTTGGTATCCCGGGTGGAGAGGGCCTGTCAGGGACGGGGGTCAAGAAAGCGACCCCCGCCTACCCCTATTTCATCTGATACTTCAGAGTCAGATTCTGAGATGGTCATTGCAGCTGCAGGTCCCTCTGCAGGAGCTGTTGTCTCAGGTAATGCTCCCTCAGATAGTGAGGAGGACGGTTCTACCTCCGCCATAGCACAAGAAGAAGCATTGGTGGACGCACTAGTTGTGTCTGTCTGGGAAACCTTGAGACTTGAGGTTACACCGGCAGAGGTAACCGAGATGGAAATTCCCTTTGGTACTAGTAAACCTACCAAGACGGCGAAGGTTTTTCCCTTACCCAAATGTTTTGGTAATAAAATTAAAGAGGAATGGGATCATCCGAAATGAATCCTTACTATTTCCAAACGCATTGCTAGACGCTATCCGTTTGAGGAATCCCTCATTAAAAAATGGACGGTACCACCAGTGGCGGATCCACCGATTTCCAGACTAAATAAAGCCACTGTTATCCCGTTGGAGGACGCTCCGTCCTTTAAGGATCCGGTGGATTGAAAAGTGGAAGCGGAATCCCGCACTGTATTTTCCCTGATAGGGTCAACCTTTAGACCGGTGGTTGCCATTGGTTTAGTTTCACAAACATTAACAGAATGGGCAAAATTGTTACGCCATGACTTAAAGGGGAGAAGTATTCCCCAGGCAGCGTCTGATTTGATGGAGCAAATTATACAGGGATTACAGTTCGTCTGTGACGCAGCCCTGGATGCCACTCCCTTGCTAGCGCATGCATCGATGTCAGCAGTAGTCCTCAGACGTGTGCTGTGGTTAAAGTGTTGGTCGGCGGATCAAGGTTCCAAGAAAGCTTTGGCTAATCTCCCTTTTCAGGGGGATCGCCTATTTGGGGCCACCCTAGATGAGATCATAAAGGATGTCACTGGGGGCAAGAGCACTTTTTTGCCACAGACTGCTAAAGCTAAAGGACCTCGTAACAGGCGAGGACCTTTCTTTTCCGCTCATAAGAGGTTAGTTCGCTCCGCTGGGGCGAGCGTGAAGGGCAAAGCCCCTTCAGGAGGTTTCAAAAGGCGCTGGTCGGGTAAACAAAAGGCCGACTCAGCCAAACCTGAAGATAAGGCTAATACAGCCTGAAGGCGCGCCCCCACCTAGCTCAGGGGTGGGGGGGACGTCTTCACCGGTGTTCAGATCCAGGGCTTTCCTGAATCCCGGACTAAGGGGTTCAGGAGATCATACGATCAGAATACAGGATCGAGTGTCGATCACTTCTACCGGTGCGATTCTTCCTTCCAACATTCATATGCTACAGGGAGGGGTAGTTCCCGTTCCTTGAGCAGAACGTTTTCTTTACCTTTTCCAAAGATCATTCCCAGTTCCCTCCAGGAATCGGATCCGGTTGAGCGAGCGGACCAAGGAGTCTCTGGTCAGGTGACTTCAGTCTCTAATGCTCAGCCAGGAGAAGTCATCACTTCCGATAGGAATTTAGTTTCTGATAAATGTGTGGGAACTGAGAGCGATCAGACTTTGTCTGATTGCCTGGACCAAGCAGCTCTAGGGCAGCCCGGTTCGGATCCAGTCAGACAATGTCATGGTGATGACTTAGGTCGATCACCAAGGATTTCACCACCTGTGTCTTCAGTAGGGCATCCCGCAGGTGGATCTGTTGGCATTTCGGCTCAACAGGAAGGCGCGGAGGTTGGTAACTCGCGCCCGCGATCCACTAGCGGACGCAGTAGACGTGCTGAACGTCCCGTAGGGGCAGTATCAGCTACTATATGTCTTCCCCCCCCCCCCCCCCCCCCTCTCAAGTTACTGCTGAGATTTCTCTGCAGGATAGAGGTGGAGGGAACTCCAGTTATCCTGGAAATTCCGGGCTGGCCTCGTCAAGCCGGTTACGCCGACTTGGGCAGGCTAGTCGCAGACGCTCCTTGGAGACTTCTTCTCAGGGAGGATCTGCGGTCTCAAGGACCGATCTTCCATCGTGCTTTACAGTCGCTGGTTTTAACGGCCTGGCCATTGAGACCCAGGTACTGAAGGACAGGGGATTGTCAGCTTCAGTTATTCCTACTCTAATTAAAGCAAGGAAAGCGACTTCTAGCAAAGTCTATTATCGCACATGGAAGACTTATATTGCGTGGTGTGAATCTTTGGGATTTCCCCCACGTACCTATTTGGTGACCCGAATTTTGGCCTTTCTGCAAAAGGGGGTTGAGCAGAAACTATCCTTGAGCACAATCAAGGGTCAGGTTTCAGCGTTAGCAATCTTCTTTCAGAAGCCTTTGGCTACTCATTCCTTGGTGCGGAATTTCATCCAGGGGGTGCGACACTTGGCTCCGCCAGTGCGCGTGCCCTTACCGCCCTGGGATCTTAATTTGGTTTTGTCGGTTCTGCAGAAACCTCCATTTGAAAATATCAGGGAGATTCCCTTGCTTACATTATCCCAGAAGGTGGGCCTTCTTGGTGGCCATTACTTCTGCACGCAGGGTGTCAGAACTGGCTGCATTATCGTGCCATTCCCCATATCTAGTGGTTCATAGGGATAAGGTAGTTCTGCATCCGAAGCCATCCTTTCTTCCTAAGGTGGTTTCAGACTTTCATCTGAATGAAGATATTGTGCTACCTTCCTTGTGTCCTAAGCCCAATCATCCTCGGGAATGTGCGTTGCATTCCTTGGATGTAGTTCGGGCAATCAGGGTATACCTGAAGACTACGGAATCGTTCTGTAAAACGGATTCACTTTTTGTGATCACGGATGGCCCCAGAAAGGGGTTGCCTGCATCTGCCGCGACTATCTCCAAATGGATTAGACAGACGGTGGTACAGGCTTATTCTATTAAGGGTCGGAATCCTCCCTTCCCTGTTAAGGCGCACTCCACTCGAGCGCTCAGTACTTCCTGGGCCTACCGCCATCACGCGTCAGTGGTCCAGGTGTGCAAGGCGGCTACCTGGTCGTCGGTTCATACCTTTACAAAATTTTATAAAGTTGATGTGATGGCATCGGCGGATGCCTCATTTGGCCACAAGGTTTTGCAGGCCGCAATTTGAGGAGACCGGTGGTCTACCTCAAGGGTTTTTTTCCGTTGGATTTTCAGTTGAGTCTCATCCTTTGATTGATGAGCCTTTAAAACTTCTAGTTGGCACCGGTTGGGCCTTCTAGATTGGATTTTGATTTCCATTATCCCACCCCTCATTTGTGGCACTGCTTTGGGACGTCCCGAGTTGATATTAATCAAGGAGGACTACGTCTGTCAATGAGCGACAGAGAAAAATGGATTTTTGTAAGATCTTACCGTAAAATCCTTTTTCTCTTAAGCTCATTGACAGACGTAGTACCCGCCCCTCTGTTTTTTGAGTTGGGTTGGATTAAATTCTCTAAACACTGCTTTGTGACATAACTGATTTGCTGTAGCAGAGAGAGAGAGGATATACCCTCTGGGACTGCCCCTAAGGTGTGGCCAGAACGTTTTCTTTCCTGTCTAGTCCTACTCCTGTAGAGGGCAGTATACTCCGAGTTGATATTAATCAAGGAGGACTACGTCTGTCAATGAGCTTAAGAGAAAAGGATTTTACGGTAAGATCTTACAAAAATCCTTTTTTCTCTGTCGCTCATTGACAGACGTAGTCCTCCTTGATTAATATCAACTCGGGTTATACTGCCCTCTACAAGAGTAGGACTAGACAGGAAAGAAAACGTTCTGGCCACACCCTAGGGGCAGTCCCAGAGGGTATATCCTCTCACTTCCTGCTACAGCAAATCAGTTTTTTTCTGTCTAGTTAGGAGTAAGGACCTAGATGCCTTGCCGGACCTTCAGAGCAAATGAGCCGCTGACGTCAGCGGCTGCATGCAGTTGAATATCTCCTAAACCGTGCAGGTTTAGGAGATATTAATTGTACCTACAGGTAAGCCTTATTATAGGCTTACCTGTAGGTAAAAGTCAAATAGCGGAGTATACTACCGCTTTAAAGGGTATTAACTAATGCTCAGATGAGATCTGCTGAAGTATCAGACTTTCTACCTGTGTAACTGTCCTCCGACAGTCGCCGCCACTTCATATTCGTCACTATGGGGTTAATGACCTTTGCTCCGTAGGAGTAGCTAGGCAACAGAATATGTCAATATTAAAGCTTTTAACATATCCCACCCCCAGGGGGTGGTCCCCTCAGTCAATACCCTCCTACTTCCTGTATCCATACCTCAGTTTCAATGTCTAGCTTGTCAGGAGTAGCTGGATGTCTCTATGCTGGGGCATTTTGTCTCAGCCTTTCTCTTCTTTTTTGATTTTATTTGAGTTTTTTTCTCTCTCTTTGCTTAGCTGTTACTTTTGTCAGCGTTAGTTCTTCTGATGAAGAGGATCGTGCGGGCTGGGTCTCGGGCTGATTCCCCTGCTCGCAGGTTGTGGGTCAGTGGCTTCCCAGCCTGCCATCGAGCATTCAGTCAGGTACTTTTCCTGGCACTCTGAACGACCCATCCCTGTTCGATGCAGGGATGCTATGGTGAGGTGGCTACCTCACTGGACGCCATGCGGTTTCGCACCGCAATTCTCCTGCGTCCTGACTGCGACTCTCCCTGTCCCATGTGCAGTGGCTTGTTCGCTTGTGCGGGTTCCCCACGCCGTTTAGAAGGTAAGTGTATCTGTGTGGGGACCTGTCTGTTTGGGGGGTGTCAGTCTGGGACTTTGAAACCCTGCATCTGTTCACACTGTTTGGTCTCCCTGTCTGCTTGGCTGCATTCTGTGGGCTGCAAGGAGGGGGGCTATGCTGCACTGTTCTGTGTCAGATTATGTGCTGTGTTTTACTGTGTGACAGGCTGTGTGCTGCGGGGCATGATTGTATCGTGTTATGCACATTTGCGGCGACCCGCCATTATTTTACTTTACTGCATGTGTTTTTGGCGGTTTCACTGTGTGTGGAGGAGCGGCGTTTCGGCGCCAAACGCCGCCATTTTAGCGGCGCTCGCTCCGGCCGCATGTTAGCACTGCGGGCGGCCATTTTTTTGTAGCCTTCCATAGGCTTTAATAGAGCGCCCTGCGTGACATCACTTCCTCTTCCCTGGGCGCACCGATCGAGGCAGCAGCGGTCTCTCCAGGTTTTTACCTCTCTATCCCTGTATCCATGCCTGAGTTGTACTTTTTCCCTGTGGGGGTCGGCTTGTGCTGGTGTGTGTGTGCGGTGGGCTGCGCTCGCCGCGCTTTTTAAAGGGACAGTTAACCCTTTATTCTTCCACATACTTGGGGGCATGGATTCTCAGGAAAGCAAATTCCCTGCCACCTTGGTGGGAGGCCAAGGGACTGCTGTGTCCCCCCCAGGGGGTGATTTGGCTACAGTTGTGGCTAACCTTGCTGCTCAGGTGCAAATGCTTGTGGCTGCTCAATCCACTAAAAGGCCCAGAGTTTCAATTTCCTCTGATTCAGAGGGTGAGGGTGATGGGGCTGCCATGGCTGGGGTCTCCTTATCGGGGTCCCGTTCCTCCCTGGATCTTGTGGGGTCTGAAGGGGAGGCAGAGTTTGAAGGGGTTGATAATTCTCCCCCTGGCTCGTCTGAAGAGCTTGCACTCATGGATGAATTGGTTGCTTCTATCAAACAGACACTGCGCTTACAGGATGAACCATGTCCTCCTGCTGCCCTGGCCGCTTATGGGACGCAGAAAAGACGCAAGACATCGCAGGTTTTTCCCTGCACTGATGATTTTCAGCGCGCTGTTAAGGAACAATGGCGCAATATACGCAAGCCTTTTGCGGTGCCGAGTAGGTTCAAGCTGCGTTATCCTTTCACGCCCGCTACTGATGAGCGTTGGTGTGTGCCACCTCCGGTGGATCACGCGATAGCGTTTTTGAATAAGGCCACTGCGGTTCCTGCAGAGGATACCCCGGTGTTTCGGGATGCCACGGACAGGAGGCTGGATTCTCTTGCTCGTCATACTTATTCTATTACTGGCTCTATGCTAAAAGCTCTGTTTGCTTCACTTATGGCAGCCCAGGCTGTCGCGAGTTGGATGCAGGTGCTTAGACGCGTCCTGGTGGCTGATTCTGCCCCACCGGCGACGTTGGCCATGGTGGATCAAATCCATCAGGGTGTCATGTATTTGTGTGATGCGGACTTGGATATAGGCACGTGTGCACAGTGTGGCGGTGTTGTCTCGCCGCCTGGTTTGGTTGAAGTGTTGGTCTGCGGACCAATCTTCGCGCAAGACCTTATCCAATCTGCCCTATGATGGATCTCGCCTTTTTGGCGAGTCCTTGGATACACTGATAAAGGGGATCACGGGTGGTAAAAGCATGCTCTTGCCCCAATCCCACAAGGCTAAGGGCGCTCAAGGTAAGAAGCATGCCTCTTTTCGGCCCTCTCAGGGGTCCTTTCGTGCCTTTCGGTCGCACTATAAGGGCAAGCCATTCAAAGGTCAAGGCTCCCAAAAGATGCCGTGGACAGGTAAGCAGAAGTCCGGCCAGTCCGGATCTGCTGCCCATAACAATGCGGCCTGAAGGGGCGCCCTCACCCAGTTCTGGGGTGGGGGGACGCTTGCTCGGTTTTCTTCAACCTTGGCTGGCCCGTGTTGAGGACAGGTGGGTTCAGGAAATTGTTCGGTCTGGCTACAAGATCGAGTTTCTCTCTCGGCGGGAGAGCAGATTTTTTCCCTCAAATCTTCAACTGTCTCCGGAGCGTTTGCGGGATTTGCACCTGGCGGTGCGGGACCTGCGGGCTCGGAGTGGTGGTTCCGGTGCCTTATCGGGACAGATTTCGGGGGTTCTATTCCAATCTGTTCACCGTGCCCAGGAAGGAGGGCAAGGTACGTCCAATTCTGGACTTGAAAGCTCTGAACCGCTTTGTGCGGGTTCGCAAGTTCCGCATGGAATCCCTGCGGACGGTGGTGGCTGCCCTGGTTCCGGGGGAATTCATGGCCTCCATCGACTTGAAGGATGCGTACCTTCACATCCCGATTTTCGAGGGTCACCAGAGTTACCTTCGATTCGCCATTGCGGAGGATCACTACCAATTTGTGGCGTTACTTTTGGTCTCGCTTCGGCTCCACGGGTATTCACCAAGGTGCTTGCACCGGTTCTGGCTTTGTTGAGAGCCCAGGGCATCTCTGTCCTGGGGTATCTGGACGACATTCTGGTTCGGTCTGCGACCAGCCAGGGTCTGGTGAAGGACCTGTCCGTCACTACGCAGACTCTTCAGGAGTTTGGTTGGACGATAAATTTTCCAAAATCTACGCTGTGTCCGTCGGTTCGTCTTCCCTACCTGGGAATGATCCTGGACTCGGTCCAGGTGAAGGTCTTCCTACCGGACGACAAACTCAGGACTCTTTAGGAGGAAGTCAGGTCCCTCCGGGACGTTCCGTGCTCGTCCCTCCGGACGTGCATGCGGAGCCTGGGATTGATGGTCTCGGCCTTCGAGGCGATTCCCTTCGCCCAGTTTCACACGCGGGGTCTCCAAGCGGAGATCCTGTCCAGGTGGGACGGGCGACCGCAATCTCTGGAACTGCGAGCGATAAATCTCTGCCTTCGACGTTGGACGGACAGGCTGCGGGGCCGTCCGGTTCGGGTGCAGACGGACAATGCCACAGCGGTGGCCTACATCAACCACCAAGGGGGCACCAGGAGTGCCCGAGCGGCTCGGGAGGTGGCCGACATTCTGTCTTGGGCCGAGACACACGTCCCGGCAATAACAGCGGTTCACATTCCGGGGATGGAGAACTGGCAGGCGGATTATCTGAGTCGCCAGACCCTGGACCAGGAGGAATGGTCCCTTCACCCGGATGTCTTCCAGATGTTGTGCGCGAAGTGGGATCTTCCGGAGGTGGACCTGTTCGCGTCTCGTCTGAACGACAAGGTGGGAAGGTTCGTGGCATGGACGCGCGATCCTCGGGCATCAGTACCGACTGATGTACGCATTTCCACCGATTCAACTGCTGTCCAGGTTCCTTCGCAGGTTAAACTCGGAACTCGCAGTGATTCTTGTGGCACCGGACTGGCCTAGCCGGTCCTGGTACGCGGACCTCGTAAATCTGGCGATCGACGCGCCGTGGCGTCTGCCTCTTCGAGAGGATCTCCTGTCTCAAGGACCGATATTCCATCCTGCTTTACAGTCGCTGGCTTTGACGGCCTGGCTGTTGAAACCGAGGTCCTGAAGGATAGGGGTCTCTCCCCTGAGGTCATTCACACTTTGATCAACGCGAGGAAGTCTTCCTCGGGGAAGGTCTATTACTGTACTTGGAAGGCCTATTTTGCCTGGTGTGAGTCCAGGGGGTATTCACCTCGCACGTACTCGGTGTCTAGGGTGTTGTCCTTCCTTCAAACGGGTGTTGACCAGCGTTTGGCGCTGGCTACGATCAAGGGTCAGGTATCTGCATTGGCCGTTCTTTTTCAACGTCCTGTGGCATCTAACTCCTTGGTTAGCACTTTTGTTCAAGGGGTGCGACATCTGGTCCCTCCTAGGAGGGAACCTCTGCCTCCTTGGGACTTGAATCTTGTTCTGTCCGTGTTACAACATGCTCCTTTTGAACAGATCAGGAGGATCTCGTTGCCTATGTTGTCCAAAAAGGTCGCCTTTTTGGTGGCGATCACTTCGGCTCGCAGGGTGTCGGAGCTGGCAGCCTTGTCCTGCAGGTCTCCGTATCTGGTCGTTCACTTGGATAAGGTGGTCTTGCGACCTAACCCTTCTTTTCTTCCGAAAAAGATTTCGGAATTTCACCTCAATGAGGACATTGTCTTGCCTTCGCTCTGCGCGAAGCCCAAACATCCGAAGGAGGTGGATTTGCACTCCCTGGATGTTGTTCGGGCGATCAGGGTTTACCTGAAATCGACTGAATCTTTTCGCAAGTCAGATTCCTTATTTGTTCTTCCAGAGGGTCCTCGGAAGGGCATGGCAGCGTCTGCTTCTACCATCGCCAAATGGATCAGACAGACCATTGAACAGGCATATGCTTTGAAGGGAAAAGTTCCTCCTATGCCTGTGAAGGCGCACTCTACCAGATCTCGGAGTACGTCTTGGGCCTGTCATCATCGGGCTTCTGTGGCCCAGGTTTGTAAGGCAGCGACTTGGTCGTCCGTTCACACCTTCTCAAAGTTCTACAAGGTGGATGTTCAGGCATCGGCAGATGCATCCTTTGGCCGCAAGGTTCTTAGTGCGGCAGTTCTTTAGGGTCCCTTGTTTTGGGCCCTTGGCTGTTTGGGATATATTTTTATCCCTAGGTTATTTGTTTTTTTTTCCTGGGTTGTTGCTCCTGTTGAGCAAGTTTTTTCATGCTACCCAGCTGGTTTCCTTCCTTTGGTAAGGTTCCTTTCTCTGATGTGGAGACGGCGTTGCCTTAGGCGCGGCTGCGTTTCCCACCCCTCATGTTTGCACTGCTTTGGGACGTCCCCATAGTGACGAATATGAAGTGGCGGCAACTGTCGGAGGACGTAAGAGAAAACGGAATTTTTGTAAAATCTTACCTGTAAAATTCCTTTCTCTGAGTCCTCCGACAGTCGCCGCCCCCGCCCCTCTTTTGGGGTTTGGTTGTATACTCTACTGCTTTTCCACTGAAACTGAGGTATGGATACAGGAAGTAGGAGGGTATTGACTGAGGGGACCACCCCCTGGGGGTGGGATATGTTAAAAGCTTTAATATTGACATATTCTGTTGCCTAGCTACTCCTACGGAGCAAAGGTCATTAACCCCATAGTGACGAATATGAAGTGGCGGTGACTGTCTTAGGACTCAGAGAAAGGAATTTTACAGGTAAGATTTTACAAAAATTCCGTTTTCTGTTTCATATTGACAAATTTATCTTTACAATCACTTTAAATACAAAAAGCATGGCTACCCTGACATACAGTAAAGTCACACTTTTTTTTCCCTATAAAATTAACAAACGTTATACTTACCTGCCCCATGCAGTTGACTTTGCACAAAGTGGCCCAGATCTTCTTCTTGGGTCCCTCTTCTTTGATCCTGGCTCCTCCCTTCCTGTTCAGTGCCCCCATAGCAAGCAGCTTGCTATAGGGGCACCTGAGCCGTGTCACCGGTCGCTGTGTCCATTCAGACATGGAGCTCTGCCCCCTCTTTCCTGATTGGCAAGCTGACTTTGATTGGTGGCAGCCAATGGCACCGCTGCTGTATCACACCCAATCAAGAGGGAGAATCTCAGATGGCTGAGACACTCGTAGACATCGCTGGACAGAGAAGGGCCTCAGGTAAGTGTAGGGGGCTGCTGCACACAGGTTTTTTTTTTTTAATCTTGATGCATAGGTTGCATTAAGATAAAGAAACCTTCCAACTTTACAACCTCTTTAAGCAGTTTTCTAGTTTTATTATATTTGCTTGGTTTTACTAAATTTATATGGTGACACAAAAAAAGTTTTTTTTTTTTTTTTTTTTTTTTTTTTTATATTGTGGGTTTGCGTTGCACACATTTGTATAATTTTGATTTTGAGCACATACACCAGAGAGGAGTCTGCATTTGAGAGCTATACTGGTATTACATAATATAATTGAGGGTGAGTGCCAAGTAATTTTGTAAAAATTAAATCATCCTTTATCGCAAACCTGTCAACTGACTCTTGGCTTTAGGCCGGGGCACCACAGTATAGATGAGACCCATGCACATTTCTTCTGTTCTGTTAGTGTTCTTATTGGCTGTGGTAGCATGCCCCTTGCATAGTGAAGTGGTGAGTGGGTGAACCATAGAACTGGGGGGAAGACAAACACTAAGGGGTACATTTACTAAAACTTGTGCACTGAGAATCTGGTGAAGCTGTGCATAGTAACCAATCCACTTCTAACTTAATCTTGTTTAATTAAGCTTTGGCAAGAAAACCTGAAAGCTGATTGGGTTCTATACATAATTGTACCAGATTTTGCACTCTTCAATGTTAGTACATCTCCCCCTAAGTAACGGAGAAACCAGGGTCAGTGGGTGTAAAGGTCAAGATAGCAACCTTGTGGTTAACTCTAAAATTGGTCTGAAGCTTTTTATAAATACTTTAACACAGAATTTCTTTTATTTCAGTTGAGGAATCAGAGCTGCGATAGCCTTTGCTTGGCTGGTGATTTTATGGTTGCATCCATTTCTGACCCTGCTGAGATAAATCACATTAATAGGTAAGCTTATTGTACAAGGTTTTAGTATGCAACACCCATAGTGAATACATCTGCATCTTTCCATTGGCTTTCAATGACAACATTTTATTGGGAGAAGTGAACTGAATGTGAATGTTTCAAAATTTTTTATACCATACATTTTTCAACCTGCTTAAAAAACATTAAATTGCACTGCACTCACTCGGGGGCGAAGGGGAAGTGACATCATGCTGCTGGGTATGATTGCATTTCATTACCTTAGGAAACTAGCATGCTTGGCGGCATTACATCACTTTCTGCAGTGACGTGCCCCCTCTCTGTACAGGCCCATACGCGGGTCTGTGAAAACGATCACGTGATCTGCACTTTGTGCTGGATAAGCTCCTTTCAGACAGAGCTAAATCCGTCAAGCAGATCTCCCTGCTCAGCGAGGGATCTGTACTCTGATCCCTGCTGAGCAGGTGGATGACAGGTCTGCTCCGCTATGCAGTGTGAACAGGGACCCAACCCGCTGTTCTCTATGGGGCGCTTGGATGGAAATGGGCTGCCTGTCTGTTTCCCTCCGACTGTCATCCAATCTGCTGGATAGATGGGGAACAGGTCCGCATCCATCTATTTTTTTAGTGGACCAGATCAGACGGCGTTGGGTGTCAGCAGACCTCTACCACTCCATAGAGAGCAATGGTTGCTCTGATTGGGTCTGCCTGAAAAACGGTCAGGCGGACCCTATCAGTCGAATGGTGTGAAAGGGGCCTAACACATAACTGGCAAATTTGCTTACAAATATACATATGGTTTTATAAACAGCATATATGTATGTATTTAAAAATGTGTAAATCATAAATGAACTTCAAGATGGCTATAAATGGAAGAAGGAAAATTCCCCTAGTGATGGGATTTTAAAGGCACTTGTAAAAATAACAAAAAAATTGAATGTAATATTATAATTTTTATTAATGAAAAACAGACATTAAAGCAAAAACCATTAAAAAGAGTAAGCAGTGTGTTCCAGAAACTACACAAAATGCAATTGATCAGATTTATAGCACAATGTATACCCAATAAATCAGTGCTGCCTGCTGTGAGCTCCATGTTCAATCTTTGATCTTCCAAAACATCAAGGGCTCCTGACTTTTTTGGACTTCAGTCATCCACAAGGTCCATCCCTTGGAGCATAGCCCCTTGTGGTAAAATTGCTGGTGAAATACTACTCTTTGACATTTAAACTATGGTGAACCACCGGGCAGACGGCTTGTTGTTGAAGTTTGCAAACAGTGTAAATCCTACGTAAAAACAATGCATAGGAACAGTTGTAGCCATCAGTGTCACCCCTGAAGAAGAAATGCATCCACTTTGAAATGCATTGTGTATACATTGTGCTATAAATCTGATCATCTATTGCATTTTGTGTAGTTTCTGGAACACACTGCTTGCTCTTTTTAATGGTTTTTGCTTTAATGTCTTTTTGTTTTTCATTAATAAAAATTATAATATTATATTACATTAATAAAAATTATATTATATTACATTTTTTGTAATTTTTACAAGTGCTTTTAAAGTCCCATCACCAGGGGAATTTTCTTTCTTCCATTTAAATAGGGATCTGGCAGGACTATCAGGTGGGGTTCTGCTGAGGTCAAACTATTTCACAAGATGGCTATAAAAGGGTAGTAAAGAATGATTGTATTTTTTTTCTCTTGCGTCCTCTGACAGTCGCCGCCCACTCATTCATTCTGCACGTCTGGGGTATTGGCCTTCTCCACAGGAGTAAGCTAGGCAGAAGATTTTGTTAGAAATAATCACAAAACCTTTGTATAGACACACCTACAGGGGGCTGTCCTTCTGGTCAATACCCCCAACTAGCCTCATTCCCAATTCAGTTTTCTGCTGCCTAGCTCAGGAGTAGGCTGGGTTTCCCTGGATTTAGTCTCAGCTTTTTTCTTTTTATGTTTCTCTCTAAAGTGTTTTTTCTTTTAAAAGATAGCTTTTTATTTTCTCCTTCGCTTAGTCTGACTTTAGAAGACTACAGCGTTTGCAGAGCTGGGATTCGCACTGGTTTATTCTAGAACCTTACGGACTCCCAGCCTGCCATTGAGCGTTAGCAGGTTATTGGTACGCCCAGGCCTCGCAAACGACAGTGTCCCTGGCGTCAGGGATGAGCCTGCGAAGTTGCTATCTTCGCTTGGATGTCTCAACTGCGGTACGCCCGTGTGTTGCTAGCGTCCCCTTCGGCTGATGGCACCCCCCCCTCAGGGTGGGAGGTTTCCTGTCGCAGAGCGGTGCCCACGTTCGCTGGACCGGTGAGTACCATGACTACCCCTCTGTCTCTGAACCATGTTTGTTGGGGTGTGTATGTGGGCCCTCTGGGGATGACAGTTCAGGTATGGGTTCTGTGATATCCCCCTCATGGCTGTAGGTGCGGCTCCTGTGTGTCCCTTCCTTGTCCCTGCGGAGGCGCTGTCGCAGATTGACCGCGGTGTGGGGGGGGGTGCGGGGGTCTCCTATATCCCAGTGGTGCTCTGTGGGGACCAGTGCATGGTGTTTTGAGGCTGCAATTAGCGCTAATCCGCGCGGCCACCATTTTGGGTGTAGGCAGGCTGTTCGGCCTCAGTGTGGGCAGCAGCCATTTTCTGTCATCCTTTTGGCGCTGATCGGGCGCCATCTTTAGTATGGGCATGATGTCCTTTGTGGGCAGCGGCCATTTTCCCAGGGCTTTTTTCCCCATTGACTTCTATTGGCAACCATTTTCTTGTGGCTCAGGGCTGGCTTTGCCTCTAGGGGCGAGAGGTCACTTCCTCCTCCTTCCCTTCAGATCCTCAGCAGCGCGGGCAAGTATAACACACTGTGGGGGGCTTTTTACTGGTTTCTCTGGCCTGGATTCCTGCTAGCACTCATTTTTACAGATTCCTGTAGCAAGGGACAAGGTCTCAATTTGCGATGCAGGTTTGCAGTGGGGGCAGCGGGAATCACCGATTTTAAGGGCCAGCGCCACTTAATTTGTGTATTGCTATTATGAAGTCACAGGATAGCAAATTCCCTACAGACCTGGAATCCTGAATCCACATCCATAGCCTCTCTATCTGCTGCACTTGCGACTTTAGCGTCAAAAGTGGATTTGCTGATGTCTGACCGGGTTTCTAAAAAACGGCCTATGCCCTCTGTCTTCTGATTCAGAGCCAGATATGGTTGCCACGGACAACGTCCCCCCTGAGGGGTCCCTGTCCTCTGTCGGATGTGGAGGAGAAGGATTTGTCCTCTGGGTCAGCGCGGGACCGCGCTGCGGTGGACGCGCTTATCGGCTCTGTTAAGGAAACGTTAAATTTTGATGATGAGCACCCCCCCTGTCGGGTAAGCGTGTTTCCTTTGGGACCTGCAAAGCCCAAAAATCGGGTCAGGTTTTTCCTTGTCCCGAGGAGTTTCAAGAAACAGTGAATGACCAATGGCGCCGTATCAAACAGTCCCGTTATCCCTTTGCGGATCCGGTGGACTCTCGCTGGACTGTGGCTCCTAAGGTGGACCACACTGTGTCCAGATTAAATAAAGCCACTTTAATGCCCGTGGAGGATTCCCCGGTGTTTAAAGACCCGGCGGATAGGCGGCTGGAGACACTTCCCCGCCACATCTATCTGGTTGCGGGTTCCTTGCTGAAGCCCGTGTTCGCTTCAGTAATGGTCTCTCAGGCTGTTGCAGAGTGGGCCAAGACGCTTAGGCGCACTCTAATTGCTGACTCCGCCTCTCCTGCTGCGCTGGAGATGGTGGATCAAATGGCCCAGGCCGTACTGTACCTGTGTAACGCGGCCTTGGATGAGGCCCCTTTAGTCGCACGGCTATCGGCGGTTGCAATCCGCCGCATTCCTTGGTTGAAAAGCTGGTCGGCCGACCAGTCTTCAAAAAAGACAGTGACTGATCCCTTATGCGGAGAGTCGTCTTTTTGGGGACTCTCTGGATGAACTGAGAAAAGGGCTCACTGGGGGTAAGAGCACTCTTGCCCCAGGTGGCTAGGGGAAAATCGTCCCGCGCCAAGCGGGGTCCCTCTTTTAAACCTAACCAGGGGTCCTTTCGTGCCTTCAGGACACAGGATAAGGGGAAGTCCTTCAAGGCCTCAGGTGGCCAGAAGAAGCCTTGGGTGGGTAAGTCCAAAGGCGGCCACTGGCACAGCGACCCAGTCCACCTCGTCCTGAAGGGACACCCTCACCCGTCTCAGGGGTGGGGGGACATCTGCGTTTGTTTTCCCGAGCCCTGGCTGTCTAAGGTTCAGGACAGGTGGGTTCAAGAACTCATTCGTTCAGGGTACAAGATCGAATTTCGGTCTCGCCCCGCAGACAGGTTCTTTCCCTCAAATCTTCATTTAACTCCCGATCGTTTCCGGGATCTCCGCCGGGCGGTTCAGGATCTCCTCGCCCAAGGGGTGGTCGTCCCAGTCCCACAGCGGGACAGGTTTCGGGGGTCTTTATTCCAATCTGTTCACAGTGCCCAGAAAGGAGGGCAAGGTGCATCCGATTCTGGACTTGAATTTTCTAAACCGCTTTGTGCGGGTTCAGAAGTTTCGGATGGAGTCCCTCAGGTTGGTGTTTGCATCCCTGAGTCCAGGGGATTTCTTGGCTTCCATCGACCTCAAGGATGCGTATCTACACATCCCTATCTACAAGGGTCATCAGAGGTACCTCCACTTCGCAATCGCGGAGGAGCATTATCAGTTTGTGGCGTTGCCTTTCAGCCTCGCTTCGGCTCCAAGGGTTTTTACCAAAGTGTTGGTTCCTGTTCTAGCCTTGTTAAGGGTACAGGGGATTGCCATCCTGGGTTACCTGCATGATCTCCTATTAAGGTCGAGTTCCAGTGCCACTTTGTTGCGCGACCTGTAGATCACGGTTCAGACGCTCCAGGTTTTCGGGTGGACCATCAATTTTCAGAAGTCGGCCTTGTCCCCTTCTGTTTGTCTCCCTTACCTGGGGATGATTCTGGACTCCGCCCAGGCGAAGGTCTTTCTTCCGGAGGACAAGCTCCGGATCCTGCAGGATGAGGTCTGGTCCCCCAGGGACAACGAGTCCTCCTCGCTTCGGACCTGCATGCGGTACCTGGGCCTGATGGTGTCGGCTTTCGAGGCGATCCCTTTTGCACAGTTTCACACGAGATCTCTTCAAGCGGAGATTCTGGTCAAGTGGGACAGACATGCTCAGTCTTTGGAAAGGAGGATTCTTTGAGCCCCCAAGTGAGATCGGATCTCCTGTGGTGGCTCCAGTCTCCGGCTCTGACGGAAGGCAAGTTCCTACGACCGTTGCTGTGGACTGTGGTCACCACGGACGCCAGCCTGTAGCGCAGGGGTGGAGTTCTGGGCAAGTTGTGTGCCTAGGGCACTTGGTCGGAGGGGGAATCCTCCCTGCCGATAAATGTCTTGGAACTGCGGGCAATCAGGATCTGTTTGCTCCATTGGTCGGATCGACTTCAGGGCTGCCCAGTGCATGTCCAGAAGGACAACGCAACTGCGGTAGCTTACATCAATCACCAAGGGGGCACCAGGAGTGCCCGGGCAGCCAAGGAAGTGGCCGAGATTCTGTCCTGGGCCGAGACGCAGGTCCCGGCGATTTCGGCAGTTCACATTCCAAGTGTGGAGAACTAGCAGGCGGAATTTTCTAAGTCACCAGACCCTGGACCAAGGGGAATGGTCCCTCCATCCGGAGGTGTTTTCAGATGCTGTGTGCACGGTGGGGATATCCGGCTGTGGATCTCTTCGCGTCTTGTCTCAACAACAAGGTGGGAAGGTTCATGGCAAGAACGCGCGACCCTCTGGCGGTCGCCTCGGATGCGTTGGTGATGCCTTGGCATCAGTATTGGCTGATTTATGCCTTTCCGATTCAGTTGTCCAGATTCCTTTGCAGGTTGGTCTCGGAACCGATGTTGGTGTTTCTGGTGGCCCCAGACTGGCCGCGTCGGTCTTGGTACGCGGACATCATGCAACTGGTCGCCGAGCCTCCCTGGCAGCTACCGCTAAGAGACGATCTTCTGTCTCAAGGGCCGATCTTCCATCCTGCTTTACAGTCGCTGGCTTTGACAGCGTGGCTGTTGAAAGCTAGGTCTTGAGAGACCGAGGTCTCTCGTCGGCAGTCATTCCTACCTTGCTCAAGGCAAGGAAGGCCTCCTCAGGTAAGATTTATTATCGTACCTGGAAGGCTTATTTCGCCTGGTGCGAGTAGCAGGGGTTCCATCCACGCTCCTTTTCGGTTGCGTGGATGTTGGCTTCCTGTAAATTGGTGTGGAATAGCGTCTTGCGCTGACCACTATTAAGGGCTAGTTGTCTGCGCTGGCCATTCTCTTTCAGCGTCCTTGGGCGTCAAATACCTTTATTTGCACCTTTATTCAAGGGGTGCGTCATCTGGCTCCCTCTAGGAGGGCACATTTTGCCCCCTTGGGACCTGAATTTGTTTCTCTGTTTTGCAACGTCCTCCCTTTGAGAACATCCGGGAGATTCCTCTGCCTGTGCTGTCACGGAAAGTTGTCTTTCTGGTGGCGATCACATCTGCTCGCAGAGTGTCGAGTTGGCGGCCCGGTCTTGCCGCTCCCCCTATTTGGTTGTTCATGGGGATAAAGTGGTCTTGCGACCTCATCAGTCCTTCCTTCCGGAGGTGGTTTCAGACTTCCATCTCAACGCGGACATTGTCTTGCCCTTGCGGTGTCCGAAGCCTAAGCATCCTAAGGAGTTTGCCTTGTATTCCTTGGATGTGGTCTGGGCAATCAGGGTTTACCTGTCGTTTACTGTGTCCTTCAGAGAGTCGGATTGTTTTTTTGTCCTTCCTGAGCGACCTCTGAAGGGTACGGCTGCGTCTGCGGCTACCATTTCTATATGGATCAGGCAGACGTTTGTGCAGGCCTATTCAATTGGGGATCAGGTTCCACCTTTCCCTGTCACAGCGCACTCTACCAGAGCGATTAGTGCGTCTTGGGCCTTCCGCCATCAGGCGTCAGTGACTCAGGTGTGCATAGCGGCGACCTGGTCGTCCGTGCATACCTTTTACAAGCTTGATGTTTTGGCATCAGCGGATGCCTCTTTTGGCCGCAAGTTTTGTGTGCGGCAGTGTCCTAGGGGGGATAGGGTAGTTTTTGCCTGTCTCCTCCTGTTGGGTTTTCTTTCTCATTTGTTTTCCTGGGTTCGCTCCTGTTGAGCTTTTTGTTGTCTAGTTTTTTTCTGGATCAGAAAAGATTCTTTTCTCTGACCTGGGTGCTGCGTTGCCTCTCTGACGGTTGCGTTTTCCCACCCTTCACATCTACACTGCTTTGGGACATCCCAGACGTGCAGAATGAATGAGTGGGCGGCCACTGTGAAAGGACGTAAGAGAAAATAGAATTTTTGTAAGAACTTACCGTAAAATTATTTTCTGAGTCCTCTGACAGTCGCCGCCCCGCCCCTTTTTTTGGGGTTCGTGGATCTCTGTACTGCTTGCTACCAAACTGAATTGGGAATGAGGCTAGCTGGGGGTATTGACCAGAAGGACAGCCCCCTGTAGATGTGTCTATACAAAGGTTTTGTGATTATTTCTAACAAAATCTTCTGCCTAGCTTACTCCTGTGGAGAAGGCCAATACCCCAGACGTGCAGAATGAATGAGTGGGCGGCGACTGTCAGAGGACTCAGAGAAAATAATTTTACGGTAAGTTCTTAACAAAAATGTTTTTCTTTTTTTAAAACCAGAATGTCTTTTATGGTTTTAAAAAGAGTACAATTGCCAAATAGCAACCAGACTGGCTTGATCATAAAACAGCAGTAGTACACCAAGGTACAAATGAAAAGGTTACAGAAGCTAAGTCGGACAGTGTTTCAGGGCAGTTCTGTGCAAAACAATATTATAAAGAAGTAAATAATGAACACTATACCACTTCCAGGATGGCACAGTAGGAGGGGTTAAAGCGTTTTGGTTACAGATATTTTTTTTTTCACATTGTACTGAAGATAATATATTAACAATTTGGTGTGATGTGTCTCAGCATAATCCCGTATACCCAATAACACTTTCAGGAGACGCTGGAAAGGCTCGAATGCAGATGAACTTTAATGAGATCAAAATCTCTGTCCGCATTAGAAACTACTTAGGGCATACCCAAAACTAAACTAAATGTACCAGGGGCTACTAAACAGCAGGGATCAAGGATATATCCTATGCAACTGTATAGGAGTATAGTACACCCTATGATGAAGGCATTTCTTCTGAATCAACATGTCCCTAGAGGAGATAGGTCTAGGAAAGTCCAAGAAAGTCCTCCTGTTTTAGGGTTTGAATGTCAGCCTGCCATTGTTCCCACAAGTGATCACAAGAGCAACATACAATGAGGAGCTCTGAAGGACTTCATGAGACGAGACCCTCAATTGGACCAACTTGGACTATAGGTGTACATAGAAATTGAGATCAAGCAGCATGACTGAGTTAGAAGTAATTAAACCACATCCAACCAGCCAAACGATACCTAGAGGAGAGTTGCGAGAAGAAAAGCAAGGTACCTGCTTGCTTAGGATTTTCTAGGGTTCCCCCCTCCTAAGTTCCTATCCTAGGAAAGTGGCTAGCGTGAGGGGGGAGTTTGTTTAGATTTATCTAGGATGGAATCCAACGTTACACTGGAGTCGCCTTTAATCAAGACCACTCCCCTAATTTCCAGAAAGAAGTTATGAAATTAGGGTCCAGAAGAACAGTGATTGGCCCATATTTGGAGCGTACTAACAAATTAAAGTGATCAGCGAGTCCTCCAATGTGCCTCGAAGTATAATGAATTGTTCCTCTGGGTCACTTCGCTTATCTAAAGTAAATTTTATCAGTTTCAAAAAATCAAGTCAACCCCCTTTCTTGTCAGGGCCAATTGCCAAATACAATTAGGTAAATTGCTTATGTAAGAATTTCAGGCTGTAAGAAGGTGGGAAATGCATTTCCTGTAAAAGAATGTCCGCTTGGTGATAGTGTTGAAAGGCTTTGCAAATTTTCACAGGAGAAATGAATTACTGAATGTTGTGTATGAGAACAGTGAGTGGGCATTTGGACAATTGATTAGCCATCATGGACAATAAGGTAAAGCTGCATAACAGATGCAAGTTAAGCCAGGGAGTAGCTTTAGGAGGCGGTGGCCAGTGGGGGAACAGGTCCCGACCTGGCAAGAGCGTAAAGGCGAGCACTGTCACTAGCTGACAGGTAGGAAAGGAGGAGAGCAGACAGGAAGGCTGCGGTTGGCGGAGGCACGTAAACTGACCACAGTGTCGGGGCTCAGCAACCATGATATAACGTGGTCAGTTTACAGGGGGGAGGGTAGAAACTGGCACGATCAGCCAGGTTTTTTAAGTTAAACAACTGGCCAAATTGCACAGTACAAGCACTGTGCTGTATAACTTGCTTTAAAGGGACAGGATCCATTTTCTCTTACGTCCTCTGGCAGTCGCCGCCCACTCATACAGTCTTCACCAGTGGGTATTGACCTCTTATCCACAGGAGAAAGCTAGGCATAAGACTTGTTAAGAACAAAGCAATTTACATACACACCTGTAGGGGGCTGTCCCTTTGGTCCAATACCCCCCTGCTATTAACCTTCCCAACTCAGTTTGTCTTTTGCCTAGTTAGGAGTAAGATAGGCTCTCCCTGTGCTGGGGCTACATGTCTCAGCCTTTCTTCTGTTTTATTACTTTTATTTTCTGCAAAAGTGTTTTCTTTGCACTACTAGCTTTTTATTTGTTCTGCGCTTAGTCGGTTCTTCGGAAGTCTACAGCGTTTGCGGAGCTGGGAATCGGACTAGTCGTCCTGGTACTCAAGGACAGAGGTTCTTATGGAATCCCAGCCTGCCATTGAGCGTTTAGCGGGCTATGCGTGCGCCCTGGCCTAGCAAACGACCTGCCCCTGTCCTCAGGGGCAAAAGCCTGCGAGGTGGCTACCTCGCCGGGATGCCTCAACATGCGGTTTTGACCGTGCGACGCATCCTATTTCGGCTGACGGCTCCCCCGCCATCTGGGGTGGGGGGTTCCCGCAATATCGAGGCGCCCACGCCATATGGAGCGGTAATTACATTCTGTGTGGGGCCTCTCTTTGGGGATGACAGTCTGCTGATGTCTGTGCTCTCCCCTCATGTCTGTGTCCGGGGCTCGCATCCCTCCCGGTCCCTGCGGGGGCCTCTTGGCGCATGTATCGCCGTGGGGGGGTCTGTGGGGGTCCCTATCCCTGTCCACTTTATTAGTGTGTTTGGGGGTGCAGACATGGCGGTGCGGACCGCTGCAGTGCAAAAAACGCGGCTCCGCCATTTTGGGTATGGGCAGCTGCTCTGGCCTCACTGTGGGCACTTTCTGCAGCTCTCTATGTAGTGTTTTTGGCGCCTTTGGGCACCATCTTGTGTGTGGCAAGGTGTTCTTTGCACATGTTCGGCGGCCATTTTCCCGGAGCCTCCCATTCAGATGCATTGGCAACCATTTTCCCTTGGACCAGTTCCTGTTCAGCCTCTAGCGGGTGACATCACTTCCTTTCCTGTATGCAGAGATTGTTTCCAGCAGCGTGGTAACACTTCTGGGGGTTCTTTTTACTGGTTTTGGGGAATATTCTTCGGTTTTCAGTTCTTTTCCCATCTCAGGGGGGTACCTTAGTGTAATCCTTATTGCGGTGGGTCGCTGCGATCGCGTCTTAAAGGGCCAGCACCATAGTATTTTTCTCATGGAGTCCCAGGACTGCAAATTCCCCCCAGCCTTGGTGACTGATTCAGGTACTCCTGAATCTTCACCTTCTCTTGCTGCTGCACTTGCGACTTTAGCATCCAAGCTGTATTTATTGATGTCAGAGCGGGGTTCTAGAAAGAGCTAGGATTTCATTATCCTCTGATTCGGAGTCTGATATGGTTGCCTTGGACAATTTACCCCCTGAGGGGTCTCAGTCCTTTCATTCTGATGTGGAGGGGGAGGAGGACGACTATCCTTCTCCTGAAGCGGCTAAAGAACGCGCTGCTGTGTCTGCACTTATTGCTTCTGTTAGAGACACTATGTTTAGAGGATGAGCCCAACCCACCGGGTAAGCAGTCTTCATTTAGGACTTGCAGAACCCAGAAAGCGGCACAGGTGTTTCCTTATCCCGCTGAGTTTCACAAAACGGTGAACAAACAATGGCGTAATTTAAAGCGCCCTTTTGTGGTACCAAACGGTTTCCATTCCGTTACCCTTTCGCGTCTCCTACGGATTCGTGATGGACCGTGTCCCCTAAAGTTGATCACACGGTGTCCAGGTTAAACAAGGCCACTCTCATGCCCTCGGAGGATTCTCCGGTGTTCAGGGACCCTACGGATAGGGGGGGGGGGGGGTGTAATCTTACTCGCCACGCATATATGGTGGCGGGTTCTTTACTGAAGCCCATCTTCGCCTCTGTTATGGTCTCAGGCTGTGGCTGATGGGCCCAGGTGCTCAAACGCACTCTTGAGGCGGATTCCGCCCCTCTGAGATGGGAGAGGGTGGAGCAGATACGTCTGGCAGTTTTGTGCCTGTGTGACGCAGCCTTGGATGAGGCTCCTCTAGCAGAACGGCTGTCTGGTGTCACAGCGCTGCTCCGTCGTTTAATGTGGCAAAAGAGCTGGTCAGCTGACCAGACTTCCAGAAAGACGGTGTCTGACATCCCTTATGCGGGGAATCGTCTTTTTGGGGATTCCTTGAACGAGTTGGTTAAAGGGGTCACTGGGGGCAAGAGCACTCTGCTGCCCCAGAACTCCAAGGGTAAGTTTTTCCGCGGTAAGCGAGGCCCTTCCTTTAAACCAAATCAGGGGGGGGTCCTTTCGTGCCTTCAAGGCACAGGACAAGGGGAAACCCTTTAAGGGCCAGGGTGGTCAGAGGAAGCCCTGGGCGGGCAAGCAAAAATCCACCCACGCCGGCCCGGCGGGTCCTTCCGCCTCCACCTAAAGGGACGCCTTCACTTTACAGGGGTGGGGGGACGTCTGTGCTCCGGATTCCGGACAGGTGGGTTCAGGAAATCATTCAATCAGGATACAAGATCGAATTCCTTTTGCGGACAGATTCTTTCCCTCAAATCTTCATTTGACCCCAGATCGGTTGCACGATCTTCATCGGGCGGTTCAGGATCTCCTCGCCCAAGGGGTGGTCGTCCCGGTGCCTCATCGGGACCGGTTTCTGCGGTTATCCTCGAATCTGTTCACTGTGCCCAAGAAGGAGGGCCAGGTACGTCCGATTCTGGACTTGAAAGCTCTGAACCGCTTCGTGTGGGTTCATAAGTTCCCCATGGAATCCCTCCGTTCGGTGGTGGCCACCTTAAGTCCGGAAGATTTCCTGGCTTCCATCGACCTCAAGGATGCGTGTTTACACATTCCCATATTTGAGGGTCATCGGAGGTTCCTCCGATTCGCAATCACGGAGGATCACTATCAGTTTGTAGCGTTCCCTTTCGGTCTCGCTTCGGCTCCAAGGGTGTTTATCAAGGTGCTGGCTACCGTTCTGGCCCTGTTGCGGGCACAGGGGATTGTGATCTTGGGATATCTGGATGGTCTCCTGTTAAGATCGAGTGCCAGCCCTAGTCTATTGCGCGATCTGTCAACTACCGTTCAGACGCTCCAGGAGTTCGGGTGGACCATCAACGTTCAGAAGTCGATCTTGTCCCCTTCTGTTTGTTTCCCTTACCTTGCAATGGTCCTGGACTCTGCCCAAGGAAAGGTTTTATTGCCGGAGGACAAGCTCCGGACTCTGCAGGACGAGGTCAGGTCCCTCCGGAACAAGGATTCCTTGTCACTCCGGGCCTGCATGCGGTCCCTGGGGTTGATGGTGTCAGCCTTCGAGGCAATACCATTTGCACAGTTCCACACGCGATCTCTTCAAGCGGAGATCCTGGCCAGATGGGACAGGCAATCTCAGTCCTTGGGAAGGAGGATATCTCTGAGTCGCCACGTCTAAGAGGATCTTCTCTGATGGCTTCCGCCCGTTATTGTGGACGGTGATCACCATGGATGCCAGCCTGTCGGACTGGGGTGGTGTTCTGGGCATTCTGTCTGCCCAGGGCTCTTGGTCGGAGGAGGAATCCTCCCTGCCGATCAACATATTGGAACTGCGAGTGATCAGACTGTGGTTGCTCCGTTGGTCGGATCATCTTTGGGACCGCCCTGTGCGGGTGCAGACGGACAACGCCACTGCGGTGGCTTACATCAATCACCAAGGGGGCACCAGGAGTGCCTGGGCGGCCCGGGAAGTGACCAACATTCTGTCTTGGGCCGAGACGCACATCCCGGTGATTTCGGCAGTTCACATTCCAGGTGTGGAGAATTGGCATGCCGATTATCTGAGCCGCCAGACCCTGGACCAGGAAGAATGGTCCCTACACCCGGAGGGGTTTCAGATGCTGTGTGCGAGATGGGGAACCCCAGATGTGGATCGGTTTGCATCTCGGCTAAACAACAAGGTGGGAAAGTTTGTGGCACGAACGCGCTATCCTCTGGCAATCGCCTCGGATGCGCTGGTGGTGCCTTGGCATTAGTATCGCCTGATTTATGCCTCCCCCCCCCCCGATTCAGTTGTTGTCCAGGTTCCTTCGCAGGTTGGTCTCGGAACCGAAGTTGGTGATTCTGGTGGCATCGGACTGGCCGCGCCGGTCTTGGTACGCGGGCATCATACAACTGGTCGTCGAGCCTCCATGGTGACTCCCATTACTGGGCGATCTGCTGTCTCGGCCCGATCTTCCATCCTGCTTTACAGTCGCTAGCTTTAACGGCATGGCTGTTGAAAGCCAGGTCCTGAGAGATCGTGGTCTCTTATCGGTGGTCATTCCTGCCCTGCTCAAGGCTAGGAAGGCCTCGTCCGGTAAGATCTATTACCGTACCTGGAAGGCTTATTTTGCCTGGTGTAAATCCAGGGGCATCCATCCTCGCTCCTTTTCGGTGGCGAGGGTGCTGGCCTTCCTGCAAACTGGTGTGGACCAGCGCCTTGCGTTGACCACGATTAAAGAGGAAGTAAACCCTCCTCTGACACTTTTACCTATAGGTAAGCCTATATTAAGGCTTACCTATAGGTACTGTAAATATCTCCTAAACATGTACAGTTTAGGAGATATTTACCTTGCATGCAGCCAGTGACGTCACTGGCGCATGCGCTCTGAAGGCATGGCCGCTGGTGCCGTTTCTTCAGAGCCCCGTGCCGTGACCGTCGGCTCCCGCGCGTGTGCGCGGGAGTGACGTCACCGCGGCTCCAGTCAATCAGATGGCCGGATGCCGCGATCCCGGAAGACGGGCGACTGGACATGTCGCCCGTCATCCAGGTAAGCGGGCGGCACGGCGGGGGCTCGTTCTTGGGTAAGTATTTCATAATGAGCTAGTATGCAATGCATACTAGCTCATTATGGGTTTCTCTTTCAGGTTTCAGAAAAAAAAAAAAAAAAACTTTCGAGGGTTTACAACCTCTTTAGGGCCAGTTATCTGCACTGGCTCTCCTTTTCCAGCACCCCTTGGCATCAAACTCTTTGATACACACCTTTGTTCAAGGAGTGTGTCATTTGGCTCCTCTTCGGAGGGCACCTTTACCTCCTTGGGACTTGAACTTGGTTCTGTCCGTTTTGCAACGTCCTCTTTGAAAACATCAGGGAAATTTCTCTGCCTGTGCTGTCACGAAAGGTTGTTTTTCTGGTGGCGATCACATCTGCCCACAGAGTGTTGGAGTTGGCGGTCCTGTCTTGTCGCTCCCCTTACCTGGTGGTTCATAGGGATAAGGTGGTCTTGCGACCTAACCAATTTTTCCTTCCTAAGGTGGTTTCTGATTTTCACCTTAACGAGGATATTGTCTTACCTTCGCTGTGTTCGAATCCTAAGCATCCTAAGGAGTTTGCCTTACATTCCTTGGATGTCGTCCGGGCGATCGGGGTTTACCTGTCGTCCACTGAATCCTTTAGGAAGTCGGATTCTCTTTTTGTCCTTCCTGAGGGACCTCGGAAGGGTATGGCTGCGTCTGCGGCAACCATTTCTAGATGGATCAGACAGACGATTGTACAGGCCTATTTGATTAAGGAACGGGTACCGCCTTTCCCTGTCAAGGCGCACTCTATCAGGGTGGTGAGCGCGTCATGGGCTTTCCGGCATCAGGCTTCGGTGGCCCAGGTGTGCAAGGCTGCGAATTGGTCGTCTGTGCACACCTTCTCCAAATTTTACAAACTTGATATTCTGGCATCAGCAGATGCCTCCTTTGGCCGCAAAGTTCTGTGCGCGGCAGTACCTTGAGGGGGCCTTGGCTCTGTCGGTCCCTGACTGTTGGGGTTGTTTGCCCCTTGTTTATTTGCTTTCCTGGGATGTTGCTCCAGTTGAGCTTTTTTTTGTTACCCAGAGGGTTCACCTTTCTGTTCAGATAAGGTTCCTTTCTCTGACCTGGGTGCTATGTTGCCTTGGTGACGGTTGCGCTTCCCACCCCTTAATGTCTACACTGCTTTGGGACATTCCATTGGTGAAGACTGTATGAGTGGGCGGCGACTGTCAGAGGACGGAAGAGAAAACTGAATTTTTGTAAATCTTACCGTAAAATTCCTTTCTTTGAGTCCTCGGACAGTCGCCGCCCCCGCCCCTCTTTTGGGGTTTTATGGACTTTTAGCTGCTTGCTACCAAACTGAGTTGGGAAGGCTGATATGCTAGCAAGGGGGGGTTTTGGACCAACGGGACAGCCCCCTACAGGTGTGTCTATGTAAATTGCTTTGTTCTTAAAGCGGAGTTCCGGGCACAAAATCTTTTTTTTTTTTTTTTTTTTTTTGTGCCCCTCCGCTAGCTACACATAACCTGAAAAAGAATTGGATAGTTATTTTTTTTTTTTTTTTGTACACTCACCTTGTAATCGAAGATCGTAAATACTCACCTCAGGGTACTTCCTCCTCCAGCGCCGAGGCTCACCCCGTCACTTCCTGCCTCGCGATGATTCCTGGGAGCTGAACGTCATCGCTCCCGCTTCCCCTGCTAAACAGCTTCTGGGCATGCCCAGAAGCTGTTTAGGAATGCGGCGCCGCACCGGAAGTGACGAGAGGGGCCGGTGCGGCGCATTCTGGGAGAAGAAGATGCGGAAGAAGACACCGAAGAGGACCGCGCCGGCTTCAGCTGCCCACAAGAGAGATGGAAACGCTGTGGAAGAAATTTTCAAAGTAAGTATTTCTTCTTGCAGGTAAGTGCGAACCGGGACAGATCAGAGGCTAGCCATTGTGGAATGTGCTAGCCCTGACTGTCCCGGGGGTATGTTCATCAAAAAATGAGATCTGTGCCCGGAACTCCGCTTTAACAAGTCTTATGCCTACCTTACTCCTGTGGATAAGAGGTCAATACCCATTGGTGAAGACTATGAGTGGGTGGCTATTGTCAGAGGACTCAGAGAGAGGAATTTTACGGTAAGATTTTACAAAAATTCTGTTTTTTTTGGTTTGGGGTTTTTTTTTTTTTTTGTTCCGAAAGGTTGTGTAATAACCAGAACCATGAAACCTGGAATATTTGTCATGTAAGCTACGTAGTTTTTTTTTTTTTTTTTATACAATTGACTGTGTGATCAGTATTGGTAATGGGTATGAAGTATGGGTTAAAAATAGTCTAGAAGGCAGTGACAGCAAAGACTTATGCAGGCCATAAATTGATTGAAATACAGCTGGTTTAGCAGAGACCTTTGAAATTTTAATCCATGTGATGCCTTTCCTGTTTAACAGAAGTTGATCAGGAATGTTATAAAACGTTTGTCGATCAGCAGATTTATCAGCTGATCAGTGTATTCTGGAGTCTGGGGGGGATTCTTTCGCTTTATTTGTGTGGATGTCAGAATCTGTTCATTGTTTTTTTCGTTGAGCCTACTGGCTGACCAAAAAAGAGAAAACATTCCATTTATAGCCAGCTCAGGTGTCGTGTGGCAGCCATTTGTAGCACAGTGAGGTATTTGGCTACGCTTTATATATGTACCTGCTCTGTGCAGTGGAATTGCACAGAGCAGCCTCGAATCTCCTTTAAGTCCCCCACTGTAGATCGTAGACACACACAGCCCAGCTTTGGCCCTCTGTCTGCTCACAGGATTTGATTGACAGGAGCCAATGGCTCCTGCTATTGCATTTTTGTCCTGTGAATGCAGAGAGAGAGGAGAGCCACTACAGATGGGCACAGCGCTGAAGTAAGGACTCGTCGCTTTAGTAACACTAATACCTTTAATACATACCCAAAATTAAAATCAGTCTGTGCAGTAAAGAATGCTTGTTATACTCACTGTGGAAACTAAGGGGTTAATCCTCCGCATTGTGTAAAAAAGCTTTTGAACCTGTCTTCTCTGATCCTTCCCTTTTACTGTCCCCAATCCATGTGCTGATAGAATAGAGCCCTAGAAGGCACTCTGCACATGCTCAGTTTGATGTGTGTTGCTAGAGAGTTGTTTTTTGGGAGGGTGCATGTGATCCGCACAGGGCCAGTCAGCACTGTCCAGACTGGAAGTCAGGGGTCATGCAGCCTCATAGGACAGTCAGAGGAGAATGAAAACTCATACAAGCTTTAACCAGTGCTCAGTCGGACACTGATAGTCACAAAGTCACAAAACTGCTATATACTGCTGAGAAAAGGTATTTAGAAGTTTATATTTTGCAAAATAATTGCATTTCCGTGTACTGTGGGAGACTAGATATAGCGAATGCAGGGTCCCGCATAATTACTTTAAAGGATAACTCCACTTTCATGGGGGGGGAAGCAAATAAAGAAAGAATAATATAGCGTATACAATTGCGATGCAAGTTATGTTGTAATTGGATGTTGTTAAAAATTACCTTTCCTTTTCAATCTGCAGCCGCTGTAATTTTCTGAAAATGCAATGTGGCTAACCTGGAGGTGTTCTGTACACAGAATGTGTACTGACCACACCCCAGAAATCTCCTTTCCTGCTTGTGTGATTGGCTCAGTAATTTTCCCAGAAGTCTGCCTAAGATACAAGTCAGATTTCTGGCATCCCCTGCAACAAAAATGTCATTTTGGTGAGATACTCCCAATAGGAACACGTCTAAATGGATGCAGGCCCAGCAGCTTTCCTCATTAGGGCTTTGCAGGTGCACAGCTGATTGATAATTATGAAACCACTCCCATTAGACCCACTCAGCACAGAAACACAAACTGATTTTGTCAGAATAACAAAAGGTAGGAATCTACAGCAGAGGTTATAATACTAGCAATGTACATAGATCACCACCCAGAGGGGAATGTTTTTTTTCTCAACAAAAATGGCGTTCCGCTTTAAGGTAAAAAATGTTTTGGCTTTAGAACTACTTTAATCCAGAGTAATTTGAGCTCAAGCTCTAAAAAATATATTCAGTAACTACGGTGAAGAAAGTAGTACAAATGCTGCTGGGTTTCCTATTGTGCATGCATATGGCTGCCTTTTTTCAGCATTACTGATGGCTGAACAAAGACTTTCGATCCTAAATCGGGTTAGAAAATGTAACAAATGAAAAAACACACGCTCTCAAGGGAAAGCATTGTTAAGAGGAATTGATCTCAAACTAAAGAATCACTAGGACATGTATAAGGCAAGTAGCATCAGCCAAAAGGACTACGTCAGAGGTTCTTGTCTAACCTAATGGGCAGGATCACACCGTGAAATCTTTGATGCCAGGGCAACATGTGAAAGGCAGACTCTCTCTCCTCTTTCAGATTTAGAAAACTACCATCCTTTACCTCACCTAAATTAGAAGTATCAAGACTTTTCTGTGTTGGCCACCCACAGCATACAAGACCAAGTCTACAAGTCTTGCATCTACAGTCTTACTGTGGAGTAATAACTATAGACCATTTCTTAGATGCAAGCTTTAACCCTTCAAGTATTGACAACGATGTGAAGAGCAGAAAGTGGCCAAGGATACTGCTATCACCATAGTTTTGTTAGAGCAGCCACATGCAACCTTTTGTATTGTTCCAAATCTTAAAAAAAAAATAAAAATAAAAAACCTTGAGTTTTTAAAGGTTCAGTATGTAGACTAAAGCAATACACCATTTTAAGGGATTTTTAACCCACAGTTTTTTAGGCACTTATAGCAGCTGATTTAATCACAAAGTATGCAGATGCTTTATCTTTTAGTCTTTCCTATGTTCAAGTTTAACGGGTACCATGATCACTTTTGGCATCCTATGAAGCCATTTGATCAAGAAGAAAGTGACCGCACTCCAAGGTGAAATCAAACAGGAGTATATTTATTCCGCATCAAAATTCCAAACTGTGAGACATAGGACAGCAGGTAGACGCGTTTCACGACTAGAAATGTCGCTTACTCATTACCAAGTAAGCGACATTTCTAGTCGTGAAACGCGTCTACCTGCTGTCCTATGTCTCACAGTTTGGAATTTTGATGCCTATTTTTGATGTGGAATAAATATACTCCTGTTTGATTTCACCTCGGAGTGCGGTCACTTTCTTCTTGATCAAATAGCACTTGGATTACGGATCCGACCAGCACCTGACACCATCTCACCTGGAGCGGTCTTTTTTCAGCTTGGATTCAACACATCCTATGAAGCCACTCTTGCATGCAGAGACTAGAGTTGTCTCCCTTCACTGTGCACATCAAAAGTAACACATAACCTATAGCCTAGGATTGCAAGACACTCCCTGCTTCTCCAGACTGCAGTGGACACTGGACACTGTTGCCTTACGTCTGTGAATATGAAACGTTCAGGGAAGCAGCACTGAGGAATTAGGAGCCAGTAGCATTGAATGTTTTAAGTATGTTATAACAAATAGTTTACTGGGGATTGTTTATTTTGTTGTACACTGGTAAAATAAAAAACAGAGTGGTTAATCTAATACAATGTTTTCTGGAAAGCCCCCCCAGCAATACTTGCTGTTACATTGCAGAAGTAAATTTTTTTCAGAAAGAAAGTCTTGCTTGTTCAGTTTTTGATGGAGCTCCTCATATTGTAGTCGGACAAGAAATTCCTAAAGCAGGGTTCCACTCATTTTTCTGTTTATTAAAAAACAAAACAAAGTGTAGCTGCTTAATTTTAATAAACACACACTCGTCCCACGGTCCAGCGATGCGTCCACCCAAAGCCTCGCTTCTCTCTCTGCGCTCTGCGGCTTCACAGATGGGTGTGCACTGCGGGCAATCTTTTGGGACCTGTGAATTGTCCCAGAAGTTTTCAAGGAGCGGGAGAGAATAACTTTGGCAGCTCGATCAGAAGTAGGAGCAGGTACCTATCAAAACCTCCCCCCCCCCCCCAAAGAAAATATGTAAAATGTTGCATATTTGGGGGGAGGGGGGTGCCTAAAACAGAACTTCCCCTTAGAGGTGGAGCTCCGCTTTAAATCTTATAAATATCTTAATTTTATTTAAATTATAAAGGATTTGGGATGGAACTGGGGAAAGTTTGTATATGATGATCCCAGAAATCCTGACTGCTTGCGGAGTCCCACCTATCCTCCAAGTCTAAAGCGCTGACAATTTTTATACTTGGTGTAGTACTATAAGATAACAAACCATTTTGTATATGAGTGGATTTACTCAAATCAGTCTCGTATAAAACCTGCTGAACCCTGTGATACTTACTGCTCACTGGAAGGCTATGACAATCTAGAAGCTGATACTTTTGGGGATTTTCATGATCTTACCATCTCAGTATACTTGATTACATGAAATTTGCTTCCTTGTCAACATCATCTCAATACTTTGCTACCAAGTGCCTGTGTATATAGTATTTTGTCATGGAATGTTCAAGTTACAGAAGAGATATATCGTCCTTCTGAGGTAATGTTTTAAAAGTGTATCTAAAGCCAGAAACATGGGTTTTTAATTTTAAGACTATTGAGATTAATTAGAAAACCCAATTTCTCTTTCGTTCATTGACTGACACCGCTCCTGTCATTTTTGACTATTGGGTTATGCTGCCCCCTTCAGGAGTAGGGCTATGCAGAAACAACTTCTGGCTATACCCATGGGTAGTCTCAGGGGGTATATTCCCTTTTCCTGCTATAGTTACTCAGACATTTTTTCGTCCCTTAGGGTCGACTGACAAGGACTCAGAGCCTTTCAGGGCCACCTCCGGCAGATCCAAACGAACCTGGTCTGGCAAGCCGAGAGCGGGCTTTTCCAGAGCCACGGACAAGGCTCCTTCTGCATGAAGGTGCGCCCCACCCGTATTAGGGGTGGGGGGACATCTTTGCTGGTTTCCGGACCCATGGACTTCCCTGGTGCAAGACAAGTGGGTCCACAAAGTCATTTGGTCCGACTACAAGATCAAGTTTTGCTCTTGTACCCCAGCAAGGTTTTTTTTCCTTCCAACCTGCGCCTGTCCCTAGACTGGTTACAGGGGCTGTATGGGCGGTACAAGACCTGTTCCTTCAAGGGATGAGTGTCCCTGTTCCGACTTCGAAATGTTTTCAGGGTTTCTACTCAAACCTGTTCAGTCTCCAGGAAAGAAGGCAAAGTGCGCCCAATCCTTGACCTCAAGGCGCTAAACTGCTTTGTGCGACTACAGAAGTTCAGAATGAAGTCCATTCGAACAGTGTTGGCATCCCTGTATTGGGGATTTCCTCACCTATGTAGATAGGAAGGCTGCCTATCTTCACATTCCAATATGTGCAAGTCAGCAGCGTTTTCTCCGCTTTGTTGTGGGAGAGGAGCATTATCAGTTTGTGGCGTTACCCTTTGGTCTCGCCTCCACTCCTCGGGTCTTCACAAAAGTGTTGGCTCTGGTGCTAGCTTTGCTATGCCACGGGGGGATCGCGGTATGGGGCTATTTGGACGTTTTCCTTTTGCAAGCGGAGTCACCCTCTCCTCTGTGGAGAACCCGGAGATCACAATACAAACTCTGAGGGAGTTCAGCTGGATTCTGAATTTTCAGAAATCTGCCCTGGTTCTGTCTACGAAGCTGGACTATTTGGGCCCGACTCGGCCATAGCCAGAGTACTCCTTCCTCTGGACAGACTCCAGAAATTGCAGGCCGCAATTCGCTGCCTCCTGTCCAACAAATGGTCATTCCCCTGGACTTGCATGCGGGTGTTGGACCTGATGGTATCTACCTTCGTGGCAGTCCTGTTTGCACAGTTCCATACGAGGTCCCTGCAAAGGAAGATTCTGACCAAATGGGACAAGACTCTGCAGTCTCTGGACAGTCAGATCCAGCTGCTTCATTGTACAAAGAAGTCCCTGATATGGTGGCTTCACTCTCAGGCACTTCGGCTGGGAAAATCCTTCCTCCCCTTGTATTTGACAGTGGTCACTATGGATGCCAGCCTGTCCGGCTGGAAAGGCATTCTCGGCAAGCATTCTGCTCAAGGGATCTCGACACTGGAAGAGTCCAGACTACTGATCAATGTCCTGGAACACCAAGCGATCAGACTGTGTCTGGATTATTGGACGAATTGTCTTCAGGGATCCCCAGTGCACATTTCAATCGGACAATGCCACGGCCGTGGCTTATGTCAATCACTAAGGGGGAACAAGAAATGCCCTGGCGGCTCTGGAGGTAGCCGACAATCTAAGGTGTGCAAAACGGTTCGTTCCAGCCCGCTCCGCCGTACATGTTCCCGGGGTGGAAAATCAGCAGGTGTTGGACCAAGGGGAGTGGTCCCTTCATCTGGAGGTGTTTCATCAGCTGTGTCTCCGGTGGGGCACCCCCGAGGTGGATCTGTTGGCATCTCAGCTCAATAGAAAGGTGCAGAGGTTTGTGGCTCGGTCATAGGATCCTCTGGCGAACGTGGGATCAGTTTTGTCTGATCTACGCCTTCCTCCTCTCAAGCTACAGGATCGAGGCAGAAGGGATTCTGGTCATCCTAGTGGCACTGGACTGGCCTTGTCGGGCCTGGTACGCTGATCTAGTACAGATGGTCGCTGACGTTCCTTGGAAGCTTCCTCTCAGGTGCGTACCTTTCTTCATGGTGTCCGACATTTGGTTCCTCCATTGCGGGCTCCGTTGGCGCCTCTTAATGTGGTGCTTTCAGCTTTACAGAAGCCTCCCTTTAAAAATATTTGGGAGATTCCCCTGTTTACACTGTCCCAGAAGGCGGCCTTTTTAGTTGCCATCACCTCTGCATGCAGAGTGTCAAAACTGGCAGCATTATTCTGTCGTTCTCCTTACCTGGTGATTCACAGTGATAAGGTGGTTCTTCGCCCCTGTCCGTGGCTCCTTCCATAGGTTGTCTCTGATTTTCATTTGAATGAAGACGTGTTGCCTTCCCTGTGTCCCAGGCCTAAACATCCGAAAGAAATTGCCTTGCATGCAATTGGTCCGGGCAATTAGAGTGTACCTGGCAGGTACGGAGTCTTTCAGGAAGACTTTGTGCTCACGGATGGACCTCAAAGGGATGTCAGCCTCCTCTGCGACTGTTTTCGGATGGATCAGACAAACGGTGATTCAGGCCTATTCCATCGAGGGTCAGGTTCCTCCTTTCCCTGTCAAGGCGCACTCAACTAGGGCACTTGGGGCCTCATGGGCTTTCCGTCATCGGGTGCCAGCGGCACAGGTTTGCAAGGCGGCCACCTGGTCGTCGGTGCACACTTTTACAAAAGTTTTCGAAAGTAGATGTGTTGTCATCTGCGGATGCTTCTTTTTGCTGCAAGGTTTTGCAGGCTGCGGTTTGAGGACCTGATTCTCTTTGAGGGTTTGTTGTTTTCAGGTGTGTTCCAGATGTTTAAGTTCCTGTTGCCTGGTTGGCTAATGTTTAGCCTTGGGAATTTTTTTGTTGTGCCCACCCCTCAGGTTTAACACTGCTTTGGGACGTCCCAACAGTTCTGAATATCAGGAGCTGTGCCTGTCAGTGAACAAAAGAGAAAATGGGATTTTTGATTTATAGCAAAATATTTCTCTGATGTTCATTGACAGGACCCACCCCTCTGGAGTTTTCTCCTGACACTGCTAGTAACAAAACTGAGTGGCTATAACAGAGCAAGGGAGTATACCCCCCCTGGGATTGCCCATAGGTATAGCCTGAATTCTTTTCTGCCTAGTGTCCTCCTGTAGGGGGCAGTATAACCCAGTGGTTATGAATATCAGGAGCTGTCCATCAGTGAACATCAGAAATGTTTTTTACTGCAAGTCAAAAATCCCATTTACACTGCAAATGCATGGAAGAATCCTCCTATATATGTAATAAAAATGAATAATTATAGAAGATTAGGTTAATAACTTCTAAAGGTATGCACCAGTTGACCCAATGCTACTGCCTTTTTTTTTTGCAGCTATATTGGCTCCTCAATATAAATTAAATATTTTTAGTGCCAGTACATTAACCATTCTGCACATTTGTGGGTGTTACTAGTAGCTGTGCTAGGACAACTGTGATTATTTTCTATGTTTGTTTAGGATTGTCTGAGTTGCATCTCAAAAAAAAAAAAGTTGTAATGCATTGCCATCTGGAGCTGTAGGCCTGAATCTTCAGGGCAGACTACAGTTTCCTATGGGAAACCTAGCTGGCTTTCTGTGGACAGCCGAGTCTAAATCCCTGTACAAAGCAATGCAGCCATTTGCATATAATCTGAGAGAGATTACCTGTGGAGGATTGACCCTGGATGCAAACTTGTGTCCAGGTCCAATCATACACAGGAAATCTCTGCATGTCTAATTTCCTTGAGTCTGGGGCTTCCTGCTTGCAGTTTTCACAGAAACATCAGTTTTACGCAGAAAATTGTAGTTATCCCCTAAATACACATGTGCAAATGAGGGCTAATTTTGCAAATTGCTGTTAAGTCATGGTGGTTTAATTGGACAAAGGCTTCTGTCAATATCTGTGGTGATATATTAAAAAAAAAAAAAATGTAGTTCTCGGTCTTCCATGACCTAAGATCCTCTTGAGAATACAATATTCAGAAATAATTTTGTTTATAACAAGCTCTTCTAAACAAGATGTTGGGTGTAAGATGCTTCTTTTCCAGAGTTGTATGGAGTTACACATACCTTTTGGTTAGATTGTTAAGTTTAAAGCCTGTGATTTGTGACAAGTAGTGGTTGCAAATATTTACAGCAGCAGTTGTAGGAAAGAAATTTAATTTCCCTCATATTGTGGGGTTTTGTTTAGCATTGTATGCAAATGTATACATATTTGCATATTGATGTGTACATTGGATTCTAGGTTTGCCTGCCATCAGCACAAAAATAATTCCTAAATTATAACCACTTTTGGCGTTGCATCTGCACATTTTAATTTTGTGTTTTTTATCTGTAAACTATTGGAGGGCTAATCTGAAAACACTGCGCTCTGATAAACCAGCCATCTAAAACCATCTAAAACCAGACATCTATGTTCGGGTTATGCTTTCAGAGCAAAAATTGATGTAAACTTGGTCACTTCATTTTTTTTAATGACATCGCAAGAAATATCAAATTCGACGTTTAAGTCTCTGTTACTACAGTGGGTTTTAAATCTGTTTTGCAGGCATTAACCAGGCCAACACATGAGCTTCTTGATGATTATGGAAGACTTCCTCGCATTAAAAGCTCTTTTCGGTTGTGGGCAGATCCTCAGGAGTGTGGAAGACATTCATGCTTTAAAATACAAGCAGCTCCTATAGCCCTTATTTCCTTCTCTCAAATAGCTGACGTAAGAAGCAAGTTTTCTACTGGTTATCACAGAATATCTTGCCAGAAGCCTTGAATCAAAACCTTAAGAGATGCCGAGATAAAATAAGTCTTAAATTTCTTGATCACCACTGTTAAAAGCTGAAGGGATGATGTTAGGAGCAAATGAGTACATGGATGCTGCAGGCTCATGACCTAGTAAGCATGGGGCTAAGGAGCAGTGCTGATGCTTTTTGTATGGTTCTATGAACTCCAAGGGGAAAACTCTATTATTGTATGCAGTTGTTTAGAGTTGGCAGTGGAAAATAAAACATTACTGTATGTACTATTTTCCTTGCGTCAAGTATATGGAATAGCACATTCCCTGTAATATTTGATTGCTGTCAGGACAGATCTCAACATGTCTTGGTGCCTGGATCTATTGCACTGCTAACAAATACAGGATCTATACAGCTAATGTTAACACCCACAAATCTGTACAAGCTGGCAGTTTTTCTAGCTGTGTGCTTAAGATAACTTTTCAACTTACTGTATGTATGTATGTACCTGCTGTAGACTGTTTAGCTTCAATGATGCCTTTGAACGTAACACTGCCATATAAGTTGATTAAAAGTGCAGTGTCGTTAAAGTTCAGCTTTAGACACTATCCCTTTTTTTTTTTTTTTTTTTTTTTTTTTTTTTTTTGTAGTCCTAAAAAGTATGGCCAAAGATTTTTTTTTTTTTTCTTGACCATATTTCTTTTGCATTTTGAGTTCACTTGTGCTCTCCTGTAACCCAGATTCAGCAAAAAGTGGGCATGCTTGTTAGCTGATGTCAGAGCCAGTCCAGTCTCTGGAAGCATGCCGACAGGATTGTTGAAATCCACCTGGGTGCCTGATCGGCAGCTATCTCTTGGATTTATGAAAGCTGCCTTCTGCAAACCATTTCAAAAGCATCCCTCAGTCTCCCTGCGACTTCTGTTGTACTTCCAGCCAATTGCCAACATCGACCAAGCCTGCTATTACAGACAAAACTGGCAATGTCATGTTTTCATTCCAATCTGTGCTTTAACAATCACAAAACACAGCCTATGATGATGATGCTGCAGCCGGCCGCAATATATCAGGCAGTTTGTGAATGGCAAAGCACAGATTGGGGGAAGAAACATGACCTCCGCACATGCTTATAACTGCCTTGCTGATGTACATTGGCCAGAAGTACAGCTGGAGCTGTACTATCCAGGTAAACTGATGGAGTTTGCAGCAAGAAAAATTAAAATAAAATTCAAAGACAACGCAAAGGCTATTTGGGACCACAAAAGTCTGAAAATGATAGTGTCAATGGTTGGGCATTACAAGGGATGTAAAGTGGTTTTATACAGAATTTTGTGATTCAATATGTTTTGTGCATGTTATATTGCATATTTTGCATTGCCCTTTTGGACCTCCTTGTTTGATGGATAAAGTCAGTTTACAGTACACATTAGCTCAAGTTAAAATGACTACTAGCTTGTGTACTACTGCTCACTACAGTGACTCATCCTTTATTAATGGCTCCGTAACAATTTCCAAACTGAAAATCAAATTCAAATTTGTGCTTTCTTCTTCACTAACCTGAACTTTTGTCATGTGTATTTTTAAAGTACAGGGGTTGATTTACTAAAACTGGAGAATGCTAAATCTGGTGCAGATCTGCATAGAAACCAATCGGCTTCCATTTTTTTTGGGAAAGTTTCATTGAACAAGCTGAAGATAAAAGCTAATTGGCTACCATGCACAGCTACACCAAATGTTGCACACTCCAGTTTTAGTAAATTGGGCCCAGAGTATATAATCTAAAGATAAAACATACACATGCGTAAAAAAAAATAAATAAACATTCCCCACTTCCCAGACTAGTTCCCTTTAGGAAAGTGTTTTAGTATTTAAATCAAATTCTCCATCCACACTCATCCCTACATGCATGACACATGTCATTTTTTTTTTTTTATTTTAAACACAACTTGGTCACTAGTATAGTATGTGTGAGGAATATGTCTCAACCTGAACACAGGTAAAACCTCAGTCTTTTCTGTGCTATCCAAGAAAACATTTTGTTGAAATTGGGCTTTTTGTAGTCGACAGATTTCCAGCTGACGTGCTTTAGTGCATTTGGATTTTACAATATACAAATGTGGTTATTGAAATTGTATTTTAGTGCAAAAATAGAAGAGGAGAGTGATCTGTGTTTGATACAGCAAAAGAGGGAAGGGCTGAAACATTTGAGGCTTCCAGTGACTATGGAAAGAGCAGAAAGGTATGTACCTTTTTTTTATATTTGTCTGTATACTTCCACATGTATTTACTCCATACAAACTGATTACTGGCAAAAAAAATGCAGTTGGGGCTCCTTTACAAAAGCTTTGCACCCTGTTGAGCAATCCTTGTTGAGTTGTTTTTCAGGGATGTTTGACAGGCAATGAGCAGGTCATGTCACCGTTGGTTTTAACACCTAAAAAGCTGCACCAGTGGGTGGTACTACTTTCTGAATGCAATGTGTGTATAATTTGTACACCCCGTCCACTGCCTTTGCAGCTAAACATAGCCTCATTTACCTAACTCCACATGCGCACTGAGCGTTTACCCCCTATGTGTCCAATCCCAGCATTTTCACATTTTCATCCTGCTGGAATTCCCAGGTGCAGCCCCGCTACCTACATTCTAAACATGAGCACAACTTCGTACAGCATCTAGCTGCAGTGTATTTCTTAGACTTTGCACTTCTGATTTCCAAGGCACATGAAGATGCTAGAAATAGATGCATGGGGGCTAAATGTCCGGTGTGCATGGGACCTATAGCCACAGTCATGTGGCGCTTCCTTCTCAAGTCTTCACTTCGGTTTACATGAGGTGGGGTTCTCCATGGGAACCTGAAAAGGGACCGTGCCTAATGTAAATAGAAGAGAAAGCCATGCATGGTGTGAACACGTCTATTGGCTGTACACCTGTGGGGTTCCTTTGGGATCCTGAAGAGGAGTGATGCCTGTGTAAGGGAATGTAGGGGACCAACAGGGGCGCATATGCAGAACTGGATTAGTGATATCCTGCACCAGGACATGGCGCTTGCATGGGACCCAGATGGTATACCTAGTCAGATATACATTGGGGAAAATAATTTTCTCTTTCGTTCGAGAGACACGGCTCCATAAATCATAAATATTGCCTCCTCCAGGAGTAGGACTAGGCCATACAAAAAGCACCTGGCTGCGTCCATGGGCCGTCCTCAGTTGGTATATAACCCCTCCCTCTGCTTTAGGTAATCTGTCTATAACCCCTCCCTCTGCTTTAGGTAATCTGTCTAGTCAGGAGTAAGGATCTCTGGTCCTAGCATTTTTTTCTCCCTCCTTTACATCTTTTTTTGTTTTTTTCCCTTGTGAGATCTACGATCAACTGCCGGGCTAGATAATCTAGATCCAGTGGTTTCCCCCAACCCCCCCCCCCAGTCCAGCCAGCAAGTGCGTGCAGACCGCAGCTACACGCTAGGTCGGCTGCGACATAGCCTCACGGAACAGAGGCTGGTCTGCGAGTTAAACTTCTTGCACGGTCGCATACGACCAGACGTGGGTCTGAGTCACAGCGGTCCCTTGGCTGATAGCTCCCTCTACTTTGATGGTGAGGATTCCATCTGAAGAGTTGCCCGCACCATAGAAGGGTAAGTACAATCCCCCCCTCTCCCCTTCTTGCGTTTTTTTTTTTTTGGGGTGGACATGGGTAATCTCTAGGGACGGTCGGGCCTGCCTGCAGGTTCCTTCCTCCAAACCTTAAATCTCTGATTGAACTGGACCTCCCCCACTCCCTTCCTCCCCCTCTCCGGACCTAAGGTCTGGTGAGGGTCCTAGGGCAAGAGTATGCAGCGGAGACCCCTGGGGTCTCCCCAGCCATCCCAACTCTGTAAGGGTCCTGCGATAGTGTGTGTTCTGCCCTGGTAGTCTGGAGGGGTCCCAGTGTAGGAGACCCGTAGGTGCATGTCCTAAACTGGTTGCAGGGGGGTCCCAGTGCAAAGACCGGTGCAAAATGCACAGCAGAGTCTCTCCTAACGTGTCCTTTTTGTGGAGTACATTATCTTCAGGGGGGGATCCCCTTGCAGAGAGCGCAGGGGAGATCCTGGCAGCATGCTTCAACGTCTGTAGCTTCCGGCGGCCATGTTGGAGAAGTCCGACGATTGCGATTTTCTTAGGCTATTTTCCTTTTAGTCCGGGAGACTCTGGAGACAACGGAAACCTCGCGGGGGATGCCGAAGCTCTTGCTCTTCCACCTCAGTTTCCTCTTCCACCTCAGTTTCCTCTTCCACCTCAGTTTCCTCTTCCTATGCCCGGGACATATTAAAAGGGATGGCGTCCATGGTGTTGCTGGGTTCGAATTCTCAGCGCTCCTCCGGTCAGTAGGGTGAGTCCTTGGGGGTCCCTTTTTATCTCTCTGCTGATGGGTACCAAGAGCCTTGGGGAGATCCTTTAGCGGTGGCAAAAGATCGTTTTTGTACTGCAAGGTCTTCCTTTCGCCTCAGGGTCATTTCTCCCCCACTGACCCTGTCATGGAGGTAACAGGTCCCTCGGAACCCCAGCTTCCCATGGTTGCACTGACGGCAGTCCTGCAGTTCTTAGCATCCCAGGTGGAAGTGGTGTGTGTGCCAAGGCCGAGGAGGAAGCATCCCCCGTCTTTCCCTGCCCAATCTCATCTGATTCGGAGCTGCATGCCTCTGTGGACACGACCCATCCAGGGATGCTTATCACACCTCCAGCTCCTTCTGATATTGAGGATGATTCCTCCATGGTCGCAGCAGTGAATGAAAGAGCTGGTAGACACACTTATCACTGCATTGCATGAGACTTTAAAAAAAAAATGGAGGGTGGCGTTGTTGTATCCACGGACGTGGCTGTGTCGTTTGCTATGCATAAGTCACCTCGCACTCCAAAGGTGTTTCCTTTTATGTGCCTTATTTTGACAGGTTTTCCTGTAAGGAATGGGAACAACCAAAACTACCATTTGTGGTCCCCCAAAAGTTTTTTGTTTTTTGCTGTAAGTTACCCTTTTGATGGTTCACTTTTGAAAAAAGTTGACTAGTCCACCAGTGGTGGACCTTCCTGTTTCTAGGTTAGTGAGACTAAGGGTAAGGGAAAACAGGTTCTGGTGGTAGGGGACTCTATTATTCGAAGGACAGAGAGAGCAATCTGTTAAAGACCATAAGCGCTAAAATGTTTGTTGTTTACCGGGCAGTCGGGTTCGGCACATCATGGACCCTGGTGGACAGATTATTGGGGGGGGGGGGGGGGGCTGGGGAGGACATGGCAGGTGGGTACCAATGACAACGTTGGAGGAAGGTGGAGAGTCCTAAAAAAAAAAAAAAAAACATTTTCAGGGACTTAAAAGCTAAACTAACTATAATACTGCTTGCTACTAATCTAAGGAAGTATAACCCAGTAGTTAAGTTTTATGGAGCGCTGTGTCCCTTGAACTCAGAGAAATAGATTTTACGGTAAGTTCAAAAATCCCATTATTTGATCCCCCCCTGCAGATTTTGTAAGTTTGCCCACTAAGTGCCGGTTCACATTTGTGCGATGCGGGAACGCTGCGAATATACAGCGTGATCCCGCATCGCATCCGCACCTCTGGCAGTTCACACTGCCATATGCAATACGCAGGGGGTGTCAATTAAAAGTTAACGACACCCCCAGTTGCGATCGCATATCGCAATGCGATCTGCAAGTTAGCACAGAATCGGATCGCACTAGTGTGAACCACTATGCGATCCAATTCTGCTGCAGATTAAAAAAAGCCTCATGTGCGTGTTTATTGCAGATGCGGTGCGAATTCAGCCAAACAAAATGAGATTGCATGTAATTTAGGAGCAGTGCGCTCCGATTTACATGCGATCTCCGCAATCGCACAAATGTGAACCGGCACTTACAAAGAAATGAAGGGTCTATAATTTTTATTATAGGTGTGTTTAAAAGGATAGAGACAGAATATCAACCAAAAATCCGGAAAATAACACGATACAAATGTTCTAAATTGAGTTGCAGTTCAGTGAGTAAAATAAGTATTTGATCACCTACCAACCAACAAGTCTCCCACTGAGTGGCTACAGTACGTGCTCATGTGGTACACAGATTGGTCCTGTCAATTTAAGAAGGCGCTCCTATCGGCAAATTGTGTGTGTATTAGACACCTGTCCACAGAATCTTTCTTCCGTTCAAACCTCACCATCATGGGCAAGCGCAAATAGCTGTCAAAGGACATCAGGGATTGTAGACCTGCACATGGCTGGAAACGGGCTACAAAACCATCAGCAAGAAGCTTGGTGAGAAAAAGACTAACTGTTGGAGCAATTTGCAAATGTAAGAAGTGTTAAAATAACCATCAATCGCCCTCGGTGTGGCCTAAAATGTTTCTGGGTGTATTGGATCCTGCTATAGGTGCTCCTCTTGATAGTGCAGCGTGTTAAACGATCCACAGGGAGGCTTGTCCCTGAAGGGAAGGAGATATGCACATCATGGAGGAAAAAGCCAGGATGGGGTCTGACCCCCTTCATATCATGCCTGCATGAAGACTTCAGTGGGGCAGAAGCCTTTTAACTATTCATTCCTAGGTTACCACAATCTGTCAGAGCTTCCTTGTGTGCGAGATCCTTCTAGAGACCATCCCTTCTGTAATCATGACTTCGGTTTGGGAGCAATTTTATTTAAATTTGGCACCATTTTATAGCCAAGTTTGTAGCTGCTACTTTGCCAGAATATACTTTTCCTATGGTGCCCTAATGAATTGGTACTCAATGCGCTGCCTTGCTCTTAAGTTGGTTATTGAGAGTGCACACCCTGCCCCTTCCTCGAAGTGTGCTTTTTGACTGGCAACAGCTCCCCGCTCTTTCTCCATTGGCACAGTGCAGTGGTCTCCCTGTGATACTTGGGTTCTCAACAGCCTACAGTGCTTTGCGCAAAGCGCCCTTTTCTCCCTCTCTACCGGAGTGGAGGTCTCAAATACCCATGTGGACACGTGACGCTACAGGAACAGTTCGATCCAATCTTCGTCTTTTTGCCCCTCCACATTCTCTCTTCTTCTTCCTGCCCGCCTCTGCTCTACAGGATTCAGACAAAGGGTGTTCCGATGATTCTCATTGCACGAAAATGGCCCAGGAGCATGTGGTGCTCTGACATGCTCCGGTTCCGGGAAGACCCTCTCCACGGGTCCTCCCATGTTCTCTGTCCCAAGGGCCATCCCTCCATTCTTCCTCATGGCTGTTAAAGCCTCAATAATGAGACAGTAGCCTTTCAGATTCGTGTCCTGAAGGCTCGGAAATTGTATTCTTGCAAGGTCTACCATTGCACCTTGAAGGTCTATTTTGCTTGGTGTGGGTCAAGGAAATTTCCACCTAGGACGTATTTTGTCCTTCACCCAGTGCATCTGATTTTGAGTACCTTTTTTAAAACGTCAGATCTCGGTCTTGGACATTTGGTTTGAGACCCTTGGCCTCACTGCCTAGTTAAAGCCCTGTACAAGATGTTCTACACATCTCTTCCTTTGTATGCGCCTCTGTGTGTCCATGGGATCTTAAAGACAAAGTTTACCTTTATTAAAGAAAATAAAAATAATAAATGCACATGATTTTAAAGGTAAAAATATGCATTTTTTATTTTTACACAGTAGCCTGCAAAGCATTGCACCTGCTATCAGTGGGTTACTTCAGTTCGGGTCCTGAATGATTCAAGGACGCCGATGACCAAACATATTGGTGATGAGGGGCAACCAACTCTGCCTTGCAGATTGCGAGAGGCAGTGGGGACCCTTCAATATAGGCGCTTCTGCTGAGCCCTTTGCCTGAAGAATCAGGAGGAGGCTGCAGCAGTGGAGGCAGGAACCAGTGGCGCAAGCAGCTCACGTAGGTGCAGACTGCGTTCTTTAGAGTGAGGTAATTGATGTCTTCCTATTCCCCTTTAATCTATGCTGTGGGACTGTAGAACTTTGTGTGGATCTTTTAATCTCCCTGTTTCAAGTACCTGTAGGCTCCTTTTTTTTTTTTTTTCTTTTTCTCCTCGGTGTGCACCAGGGGAGTATTGGCTGAATTTTCTGTCTCCTTTATTTTGCAGGCTCAACTTAAATATGAGCCACAAGCAGCTACTAAAAGGAAATGTCCCTGGTGTATGGTTAAGTTAAAGGAGAGCTGGAGAAAACAACCTGTAGAGACCTTCTATCCAGTGTTAAGGAAGAGATTTCTTATCCATTTTAAATTTTTAAGTCCAATCTTTCAGACTTTACACCTCCAAGCCAATTTTCTGAAAGGACCATCTATTTCCATTGAGGATTACTGATCAGAATAGGGGAACATAAGAAGTGGAGGTGTAGCTAGTGGACACTACCTTCTCCAGGAGATACACTTGTCAGGGATTCCAAATCCTCTAGATGCAGAATTTCCCTAGAAGACGTGGACAATCTTTTGAAGACCATTTTGACACCTTGATCCAGAAATTAAAAAGCCCTACTTTCGTAAGTCTGAAGAGCCGGTTTCCTTTTAACGGGGATCCAACTTTTCCTCGGAATAGAAACTCTTGTCCGAATCTACTGATTTGTCTTTTGAGGACATAAGTATTCTTCTTTCAAAGTCTCACAGTGACTGATTCAGTGTTCGTACGGTCATGAAATTCCTGGAAAAGTCATGGGATTTTGACATGGCACTTTCCAGGCCTGGGAAAGTATTGGAAAATGACTGAATCCACAAAGTTTTGGGAAAGGCACCACTGCTGTGGAGCAGATGCTTAATTATTTTATTGACAGTGACATAGAGCTGCACGATTAAAAGTAAAAAAATTGCGATCTCGATTTTCAGTGCTGTGCTCGGTCCCTATCAGCGGGGAGGCGGGCAGCTTTACATTGGTTTGTGGAGGAGCAGCGCAGAACCACCACTACTACTAGGTTTGAGGGGCCCAGGAGGTGAGAGCCGTGAGGGCATTTTTTTCTTTAATTTCAGCGCGCAGGTGGATAAAGCGGGCGCCGCATGTCCTGATCCTGAAGTTATGATCTGGCCGGCTGCAGCAGCCACCATCCTTTCCCTTGCAGAGTGATACTCTGAAGAGTCTGTGCAGGAGTTAGAGGTGACTGCAGGAGCAGGTTTGGGATTCCCGCGGCGGGTGCACGTGCATGCATATTCTGGCAGCAGGACATGGAAGGTACAGTGATTACACATTACAGGCTCAGTACCAACATATACAGCCATATAAAGTACAGCCACAGAGTGTTCCTACTGTATATGGCTGTATATATTGATTCTGTGACTGTACTTTATATACTAATACTGTATATACTGATTATATGGCTGTGTATTCTGATACTATGGCTGCACTGTATATGCTGATTCTGTGGCTGTACTTTATAATTTGATACCGTGGCTGTAGTGTATATACGGATTCTGTGGTTGTAGTGTATACACTGATTCTGTGGTTGTAGTGTATACACTGATTCTGTGGTTGTAGTGTATACACTGATTCTGTGGCTGTAGTGTATATACTGATTCTGTGGCTGTAGTGTATATGGCTGTGTGAATTCTGATACTGTGGCTTTACTGTATATGGCTGCATATGCTGATACTTATCAGCATATACAGTACAGCCACAGTATCAGCATATATACTACAGCCACAGAATGAGTATATAAACTACAGACACACAGTATCCGTATATACACTACAGACACACAGTATCCGTATATACACTACAGACACACAGTATCGGTATATACACTACAGCCGCGGTATCGGTATATACACTACAGCCGCGGTATCGGTATATAAAGGACAGCCGCGGTATCGGTATATAAAGGACAGCCGCGGTATCGGTATATAAAGGACAGCCGCGGTATCGGTATATAAAGGACAGCCGCGGTATCGGTATATAAAGGACAGCCGCGGTATCGGTATATAAAGGACAGCCGCGGTATCGGTATATAAAGGACAGCCGCGGTATCGGTATATAAAGGACAGCCGCGGTATCGGTATATAAAGGACAGCCGCGGTATCGGTATATAAAGGACAGCCGCGGTATCGGTATATAAAGGACAGCCGCGGTATCGGTATATAAAGGACAGCCGCGGTATCGGTATATAAAGGACAGCCGCGGTATCGGTATATAAAGGACAGCCGCGGTATCGGTATATAAAGGACAGCCGCGGTATCGGTATATAAAGGACAGCCGCGGTATCGGTATATAAAGGACAGCCGCGGTATCGGCATATAAAGGACAGCCGCGGTATCGGCATATAAAGGACAGCCGCGGTATCGGCATATAACGGACAGCCGCGGTATCGGCATATAACGGACAGCCGCGGTATCGGCATATAACGGACAGCCACGGTATCGGCATATAGCACCTACTGTACTATGATCATAATGTTCATACTGTAAACATAGTGAGATGCATGTATTTGGAGGGCAGTAAAAATGTGAGGCTGAGCTTTTTTTTTTTTTACCACCCCCCAACAACTTTCCCCTAGGGCCCTTTCACACAACCTTTCCAACCAGGGTCGTCTTCTCTTTTTCAGGCAGGCCTGATCATGAAGTCCATGCAGGTCTATGGGCAGGCTGATGTGAATAGACTTGTGTCTGTTTACACCTACCCCCTTTTCATTCATCCAGGTCCAGAAACAAAGGGAAAAGGACTGTATGTAGGGTTACCACCTCATCCCTTTAAACCAGGACACATATTAATTACACAGGTTCTGTGGCTGATTTAAGGTGGTAATTAAACTCACTTGGTACCTTAGGTGCATTATATTAGCCTCAGAACCTGTGTAATTATGTGTCCTGGATTAAAGAGATGGGGTGGCAACCCTAACTGCATGCTTTCCTATTTTTCTGAATCTAAACATTACAGAACAGAGGTAGCCTGATGTAAGCAGACATCCAGCTGCCCATAGAGCCATCACAGGTTTGCCCCTGTCCACTGTGCTAACATACACTGAACAGGTATGGATGTAAAAAAGCTGACCTCCGTCCATTACCATTCAGCAGAGGATCTGCCCACAAATCCCTTGCTGAATGGTGTGGACAAAGCCTCATGATCGTCAACTTGAGCCAGAGTGTGTAGGAGAAATAAGGTTTTGCCTAGGGTGGCAAAAATCCTTGCATCAGCCCTGCATAGGAGGTAGGCGTCCTTCCGGGTCCACGTTTTTTTCCTGAGACTGGCCAGCAGCAGCCGAGAGATGACACTAGAGAACCAATCAAGGGACTCACTTCTGATCGAGGCATCAGTGAAGCGCATGGTCACTGGAGGGCCGCATGAACGTGATGGCGGGGGGGGGGGGGGCGGTAACCAGTTTCAGAGCATGCGTGCCTTATTTAACATGTATACATAGACATTTCATGAAACATTAGATCATAAATATTTACGTGTAGTCATGGAGAAGTCTTGGAAAAGTCATGGAATTTTATTGGTAAAAATGTGTATGAACCCTGCTGATTACTGTGAGTGTCTCAGATTGGCGATCACAGGAGATCCGTTAACCCAGAATCGGGATTTCTGGCTCCCAATTTTTAGTATGGGGCCCAGGGCTACCGATGGGTCCCCAATCTCTGTGCTGGTAGCACGACATGGCAAATGCTCCCAGCACAAAGGGAGATATGCAAATATGTGGCCCATGTAAAAAAGCTCAGTCTTGTGGGGGCCTCAACTTTGTGTTACGTGGGTGTGAAGAGGTTAAAGGAGAAGTCCACTGCTTAGAAAAAGTAGACATACCTGTACATACTCCCCTCAATGCGGCAGCATTTATGTAACATTGCAGCTTTCCCATGTTGGCTCCAAGATGAAGAGGACATGACCAATGACCTGTCAGCTCTTGGTCTGCTCGTAACTGAAAACAGTCACTTTCATTCACTGCACACCGCTCTGGTCCTCCAGTCCTCACTGGACTGACATGCCTGGGAGTAGAGGGCTGCATTGGGTTTGGGCTCCCGTGGGACACAACGCAAATCTCGTGGGAGCGGACGGTTTTACCTTTGCTGCAGGTGGGAGTGGGTGGTCAGAAAATTTTGCAGGAGACCTGTGGGGAATGGTGTAGTACAAATGGAGTCAACACAAGAAGTTGAGAAGAAAATTAAAGTGGCTGTTTACTTGATAAAATCAAAGCAAGGCAAGTCAGACATCTGGAAACAATTCTCAATTGTCACTGAAAAAAATGGGAGTTAAACTTCGTAAGTTGCAATAAATGTACAAAAGTGTTCGTTTACAACAGACATAAATCTGGCACCTCTGCCCTGAAGTGACATACCTGCACAGTTCTCTGTGGTCAAAGCAAGCTCTCGTTCCCCCATAAAACATTTCCTGCTCACGTTAAGAAACTACAGAAAAATGTGTCGCACTTTGCTGCAAAGACATTAGACCGTATGCCTTTGTTACCGGTAAAGGCTTTGTTGACATAGTTTAACACTTTCAAAGGATAAAAAGGTGTTCAATGGCCGAACTGGCCAGCCAGAGAGCCACCAAACAGGTGTGGGACTTTAAAGGCGTTGTGGTTGTGGCAGATACAGACAATCAGAGAATATTACAGTTAAAATACAAAATTTTATTCATTTTACAGCGTAAAACATACAAAAAACATGCAAAAAATGTATGGCAAATTGCAGGAAATTATCCATGATAAAATTGATACATATACTGTGATACTTTGAACCAAGAGATAATGGGGTCACCAGGGTCCTACATGTTTCGCCATTTCGGTGGCTTCATCAGGGACCGAATGTACTCATGACCTCTCAAGTAGTTCAACAGTTAAATATCAAGGAGTTTGATGCTTTGGACAATAACTTGGGTATTATCATGCATGCGTGGCGATGGTGAACCACCCCAGAGTCCTGAGGGACAAGGGGTTAACACGCCCTCGAGGGCTGGCCGATACTGGACCGGGCCAGGACAGGCAGCTGGCCAGTTCGCTAAATCTGGCAACGGTAGAAAGGAGGTCTCAGCCTCAAGGGCATGGATATAGTGTAGGTCCGGAACGCTGCAGCGTCAGGTAGTCGTGTCCTGGAGGACACGACTACCTGACAACTGGCCAGCTGCCTGTCCTGGCCCGGTCCAGTATCGGCCAGCCCTCAAGGGCGTGTTAACCCCTTGTCCCTCAGGACTCCGGGGTGGTCCACCATCGCCACGCATGCATGATAATACCCAAGTTATTGTCCAAAGCATCAAACTCCTTGATATTTAACTGTTGAACTACTTAAGAGGTCATGAGTACATTCGGTCCCTGATGAAGCCACCGAAATGGCGAAACATGTAGGACCCTGGTGACCCCATGTATCTTTTGGTTCAAAGTATCCACAGTATCTGTATCAATTTTATCATGGATAATTTCCTGCAATTTGCCATACATTTTTTGCATGTTTTTTGTATGTTTTACGCTGTAAAATGAATAAAATTTTGTATTTTAACTGTAATATTCTCTGATTGTCTCTGCCACAACCACACCGCCTTTAACCACTTGCCGACTGCCTAACGCAGATCTACGTCGACAGTCAGCCCCTCACAGGCAAAGCGACGTAGGTCTACGTCGCTAGTCTGTGAGGGTCTAGGGAGCGAGCGCGCGCCGCTGGAGGCGCGCTCCCGCTCGGTCACGCACCCCCCCGCGCGCGTGTGACCGGCGGACCCGATGTCCGCCGGTCACTCTGCGATCGTCGGGGGAGAGGGAGAAAGTCAGGCGGCTTGTGTAAACAAGCTGCCTGTCATTCTCCCCTGTGTATGAAGGATGATCATACGGTTCTACTATGTGCCCCTAGGGACACACATAGCCCCTCCCTTTCAAAAAAGTTAACCCCTTCACTGCCAGTGTATTTTTACAGTAACAGTGAATATGTATAGCACTGATTACTGTAGAAATGTCACTGGTGACCCCAAAAGTGTCAAAAATGTCAGTCAAGGGTCCGATCTGTCCGCCGCAATGTCGCAGTACCGCAAAAAAAATCGCAGATCGCCGCCATTACGCGTTAAAAAAAGACAAAAATCTTTCCCTTTGTTAGTAAACGCGATAACTTTTGCGCAAACCAATCAAAATACGCTTTTTGCGATTTTTTTTTTTTTTTTCCAAACCTAGGTAGCATAAAACAAATTGGCCGAAAATGTTAAAAAATTTTGATTTTTAAATTATTTTTGGGGGAATTTCATATAAAAAAATGTGAAAAATATTGCTATTTTTGCAAAATTGATGCTCTTTTTTTTGTTTATAGCGCATGATCAAAAAATCGCACAGGTGATCAAATACCACCAAAAGAAAGCTCTGTTTGTGGGGAAAAAAAGGACGCTAAATTCGTTTAGATACAGCGTCGCACGACCGCGCAATTGTCCGTTAAAATCACGCAGTGCCGAATCGCAAAATACCCCCTGGTCAGGAAGGGGGTAAAATCTTCCGGGGCTTAAGTGGTTGAAGTCCCACACCTGTTTGGCTCTCTGGCTGGCCAGTTCGGCCATTGAACACCTTTTTATCCTTTGTTAGTGTACTAGGGATGTGGTGGTGATGGTTGGCAACAGGTGAATCAATGTCGGTCATCCAATCTTTTCTCTATAGTTCAACACTTTGTTAATGTAGCCGCTAAATATGGTCCATTTGATGTGAGAGATGCTCTGCCACAGCCAACCACTGTGGCTAGACATATTGAAGGAAAAGCACAGGCCCTGCAGTCTGTGGCAATAGAGATAAAGCCCATCATTGAGACGTATGGGTGTGCCATTACAACGGATATATGGACTCAGGATTACCCTAAAACTTCATATCCAGCACCATTCACTACACAATGATTTTGTTCTTGTTTCCAGAGTATTGTTTGCGGCTCCATTAAAAAACGGCATGTCAAAAACAGGAGAGAACATTAGAAACGCGTTGTGTTTGTGACTGATCGCGGAGCCAACATAGTTGCTGCTCTGCGTGGGTACACCAGGCCAAACTGCAATGCGCATATCCTGAAGGTCATCCTGTCCAGCGCATTTGCCCCAGACTTGTTGACCAAGACACCCGAGCTGTCTGAAATATTTTACCAGTTTTTTTTGCACTGGTCAACAGTTCAAACATTCAGGACTGCAGACCAGCTTGAAGACCTCCCTCAAACAATCCATCGAGACCAAGTGGAATTCAAATCACGATATGCTAGATTCAATAATGCAACAGCATGGGAAGATCTCCACATTGTTGATGGGCAATAACCAGTATGACAAAATTGTACAGATAAATGAAAATAGTTTGAAACCAGTTGTTGCGTTTCTCAAGTTATTTAAAGAGGCTACGAACGACCTTGAGTCCGAAAACTCCTCTCCAAGCGCATCACTTGCACTGCTGTGGTCCCTCAGACTCCTTGAACACTGCCAAGCAGCCAGTGTGTGTGCCTCCCGTCTGAAAGAACTGATGGGCACTAGCGACACATCAGCAAATCCCTTCCACATGATCTACAGAATTGCAACGTTCCTGACTCCCAAAATGCGATTGCTACGGATGTTGTGCCCAGATGCAAGAGATAAAGTGATCAGAGGTGTGTAATATGAATGAATAGTTAAAATAGACTATATTGTTTTGAATATTATGTTATTTAATTTGTTTACAGACCTATTCTAAAGCGAAATTATAGTACAACAGAGTAGACCTTGTACGAATAGGCTAATAGATTATTTGCATAACACTTTCTAAGAAAACAAGCAGCGTGCTTTGAAAATAAGAAACAAAATGCACGCAGCACATTTACAAATTGGAATACGTTTAATAAAGTCAAGAAATGTAAAGGAATAAAAGACAATAAACAAAAATCTTTAAAAAGTAATTGAATAAGAGTTAAGGACAAACAAACTCATTTTAATAGCCTACAAATTGCCTTTTTTTTACAATCTAATTCAAAGGTGCAAAAGAAATTAACCAAAAGATGGAAGTTTGACCAGGTCCCCCTGGCCACAGCACAGGATGAACCACGACCAGCCAAAAAGCAAAGCTACGCTGATCGATTCACAAACTGGGAAGACGTGTCCTGCATTTCAGCACCTAAGCCCATCAACGCTGAAATAGCAGAATATCTTGGCAGCCGATTAGCGGAAAAACCAGATCCAGACAATGTGCTTCAGTGGTGGAAGTTCAACAAAGAGCGCTTTCCTGTCCTCTCAAAATTTGCGCGTTTTTTTTTTTATTTTGAGCATTCTTGCATCTAGGATGCCGTCAGAGGGCATTCAGTGTGTGTGTGCGGATCTTGAAAGAAAGACACACCAGTCTGGGACCGCAGTCAGTCAGCAATATAGTTTTCCTTCATAGTAATATGGAGTAAGCAAAGCAAGGCCCAGTTAAACGCAGGCTATAGGCCTACTGCATACACACACACACACCAAACGATTAACTCTGAAATAACTTTACCATTAAATAAATAAACACAGAACTTTGAAAATAGGCTAGATATAATTTTAACAAATTAAATACAAAATGAAATAAATAAAAATTGAATGCTTCAAAAAAATCTCAGATTTCACATTCTCAATAGCTTGCTTAACAGGCTATTGCAAAAAAGTAAATACAAAAAAAATATATATAGTTATAACGTAGACTACTAGGGGCCCAGTTATCAAATTCATTTAAGTATTCTACGTTATAACTATATATATATATATAATCTTTTTTTTTTTTTTTTTTTTTTTTTTGCAACAGCCTGTTAAGCAAGCTATTGAGAATGTGAAATCCTGTGAGATTTGTTTTTGAAGAATTCTATTTATTTATTTTGTTTTGTATTTAATTTGTTAAAATTATATCTAGCCTATTTTCAAAGTTCTCTGTTTATTTAATGGTAAAGTTATTTCCTAGTTAATCGTTTGGTTCGTGTGTATGCAATAGCCATATAGCCTGCGTTTAAAAACTGAGGTGCTGCTAGTTGCGGTTTTCTTTTGATGGTTGTTTTTTATAACGCTAATAAAAAAAATACCCAATGTTTTTGTCGTGTGGTGCTTTGGTTTAGCATTGGTTACTTCATCTTATTTAAACGCAATCATGTTTAAAGTCTTTTATTCTGGATGTTAACTTGAACGGATATTTATCTGAGTATGTGTGCATTTTTCAGAAGCTCTGAGATAAAGTCCGCGGGAGCGGGCGGGAGTGGACACAAACATTGCGGGTGCAGCCGGGAGTGGAACGCATAGGTTGTGGGTGCTGGCGGTCCTGGTCGTACATTCAGCGGGAGAGGGCGGGTGCGGGTTTAAGAAAACAGTCCTGCGCAGGGCTCTACCTGGGAGGGTACAGCCACAGAGCAAGCTGCTAATCAGGCTGCTGGGTGGATCCCAGAGATGTATAGTAACGAAGTAGAATTACTTAAGTACTGTACTTAAGTACTGAAATGCGGTATCTGTACTTTCCTAGAGTAGAATTTTTTTCTCCTACTTCTACTTTTACTTCACTACATTTTTTCGATGATTTCGATACTTCTACTCAAGTATTTTTTTTTTGTGCTGCATAGTTACTCGTTACTTTTAAAAAAATGACCACTGCCGGAACAGTAGATGGCAGGTTGCATAAAGCTCAAAAAAATGTGTATAATGTCATTTGTAAATCAGTGCATACGAAAATAAAGGCTGTGTATAATAAAAGCTGCTATACCAAATCTTTCCAATAAAAAGAAAATATGAAACAAACAAATAAATGGTGCTACAGCGCTTAAAGTGCATCAAGAAACTACTAACAAACACAGGTTAATCATTTGAATAAATCATTTGAAATAATAAAAACAATATGATGTTCAAACTTTTGACTTATTTCTTTAATAACTACATAACACAGTACTTGTACTTCTACTTTCAGTACTTGAGTAGAAATTTTTTTTCAAAACTACTGGTACTTTTTACTTTTAGTACTTAAGTAGCAAATTTTTTGAAAAAACTACTTGCAATACTTAAGTAAAAAAAATGTTGAATACTTTAGTACTTCTACTTAAGTAACTTTTTCTGCGAGCACTTCCACTTCTACTCAAGTAATTTTTTGATCGAGCACTTGTACTTTTACTCAAGTAGAAATTTCGAGTACTTTATACAAGTCTGGTGGATCCCAACGAAATATTCAGGATTATTCTTGGAGGTGGCTTTGCTCAGTCAGCTGATGGTGGGCAATAACCTGAAAATGGTTTGGCCATTCTTCAGTCCAGAATGGATGGCAACCTTAGTGCCCCTAAATACAGTGGAGTGTGTGAACATAGCCACCAAGAGACAGTAAGTGAGTTATTTGTGGGATTTGACTGGTGAAAGGTAAAAGTCTGAAATAAATACACTAACCTAGACACCTCATCTAAGGAGACTGGTAAGCTGCAATGTTACATATTTGCTTTTTGGTTTAGATAAGCTTTATGTATAATGTAAATACAACTATTTTACTACACAAGCTGATAAAAAGGCCTGGCATGCGCAGATGTTATTTCCGGACGTTTTTATATGGATAATGAATAAAGCTTATGCGTGAAAATGTGCTGACAATATTTTCTTGATGCCCAAAGCAGTCAGTTTCCAATTGTCATTACAGCCCAAGGTTTGAAATTAATGAATTCTAATTGGCAAATAAGCCACTACACTGTACAGTATTTGTATTTTGGATTAACCTGTTTTTTTTTTTTGTTTTTTTTTCCCCATAGCAATTCCTCTTTTTCTGTTGAAACACTCATCCACTCGCCATCGTTTTTGGATGACTATATATTTACTAGAAGACCTTTATCTGTCAGGAGCAAAGGTAACAGTTCTATGAAAAAATATTGTAACTGAGGATTTATTGTGATTAATGGCTTGCTGTCATTCGTTCAACTTTCATTGTTGAACTTGAAATTAAAATCTTGAGATTGTAGATTGTGCTACACTATGTGCTGTAAAGGAAATTAAATTATAATTTAGAATTGAGGGGGCGCAACAAACTAATGGACTGCTATTGTTTACACTCCCTGAAAGTTAACATTCAAAGACTGCAAATTTAACAGCTGTTACAGCATTGAGTTTGTGTGGCTACAGTGTCTTGAAAAAGTATTCATACCCCTTAATGTTCTACTTTTTGTCATGTTACAACCAAAAACCTTATTATGATTTTATGTGATAGACTAATACAAGGTGGCACATAATTGTGAAGTGGAAGGAAAATGATAAATGGTTTTCAGATTTTTTTTTTTTTTACAAATATCCGAAAAGGGTGGCGTGCATTTATTTTCGGCCCCCTTTATTTTGATACCACCGAACTAAAATCTAATGTAACCAATTGCCTTCAGAAGTCACCTAATTAGTAAAAAGAGTCCACTTGTCTGTAATTTAATTTAATCTTTAAATACAGCTGTTGTTTGAAGCCCTCAGAGGTTTGTTAGAGAATTTTGGTGAACAAACATCATAAAGGCCAAGGAATACACCAGCCAGGTCAGGGATAACATTGTGGAGAAGTTTAAAGCAGAGTTAGATTTAAAAAAAATATATATATATCCCAAGCTTTGAACATCTCACGGAAAACTATTCAATCTATCATACACAAATGGAAAGCGTATGGCACAACTGCAGACCTACCAAGACATGGCCGTCCACCTAAACTGACAGGCTGGGCATGGTGAGCATTATTCGGAGAAGCAGCCAAAGAGGCCCATGGTAACTCTGGAGGAGCTGCAGAGATCCACAGCTCAGGTGCTAGAATCTGTCCACAGGACCACTATTAGTCGTGCACTCCACAGATCTGGGCTTTATGGAAGAGTGGCTAGAAGAAAGCTATTGTTGAAAGAAAGCCATGCGAAGTCCTATTTGCAGTTTGTGAGAAGCCAGGAGGGGGACACAGCAAACATGGAAGAAGGTGCTCTGGTCTGATGACACCAAAATTGAACTTTTTGGCCTAAAAGCAAAACGCTATGCGTGGCAGAAAACTAACACTGCACATCACACTGAACACACCAACCCCACCGTGAAACGTGGTTACATCATGTTGTGGAGATGCTTTTCTTCAGCAGGGACAGGGAAGCTGGTCAGAATTGTTGGGAAGATGTATGGAGCCAAATACAGGGCAATCTTAGAAGAAAACCTGTTAGTCTGCAAAATACAGGGGCAGAGGCTCACCGTCCAGCAGGACAACAACCCTAAACATACAGCCAGAGCTACAATTGAATAGTTTAGATCAGGCATGTCCAACCTGTGGCCCAGAACCTCAGGCAATGCGGCCCACTGCCCTCTGACAATTTTTGTTTGGGGAGGAAGGAAGTCGGGTCGGGGCACAGCCACAGCAGCTTCCAACTAACGATAGGCAGAGGCTGAGGGGGGGGGGGAGGCGAGCATGTGCAGTGTTTCTGACTCCTACCACCATGACCACTTCAAATCTCTGAAGTGGTCATGGTGGTTAGAGTGTTCCATTATTGTCTCTCAGAAGAAGTAAACCTCTGTATACTGATTCCATTTAATTTGATCATCCTCTAGTTGTGTTAAATTAGTGCAGGGGGGGGGGGGGGCGGCGGCATTTTATTACCTTAAAGCGGAGTTCCGGGCACAAACGATTTTTTTTTTTGTGCCCGTCCGCTAGTTCAGCCTAACCTGAAAAGGAATTGGATAGTTAGATTTTTTTTTTTTTTAAAAACTCACCTTGTAATTGACGATCGTAAATACTCACCTCAGGGTACTTCCTCCCTCGGAGCCGCGGCTCACCCCGTCACTTCCTGCGCTGCGATGATTCCTGGGAGCTAAACATCATCGCTCCCAGGAATCAATGCGACGGCCCCGGCCCCGCTCGTCACTTCCGGGCGACGCCGCATTCCCCTGCTAAACAGCTTCTGGGCATGCCCAGAAGCTGTTTAGGAATGCGGCGTCGCACCGGAAGTGACGAAAGGGGCTGGTGCGGCGCATTCTGGGAGAAGACGACGCGGAAGAAGACGCAGAAGAGGACCGCGCCGGCTTCAGCTGCCCACAAGAGAGATGGAAACGCTGTGGAAGAAATTTTATAAGTAAGTATTTCTTCTAAAAGGTAAGTGCGAACTGGGACAGATCAGAGGCTAGCCATTGTGGAATGTGCTAGCCCTGACTGTCCCGGGGGTATGTTCATTAAAAAATGACATCTGTGCCCGGAACTCCGCTTTAACTATAGTATATATTTTATATGCGGCCTGAGAAAATTTCTCTACACTCAATGTGGCCCAGAGAGGCCACACTCAATGTGGCCCAGAGAGGCCAAAAGGTTCGGACACCCATGGTTTAGATCAAGGCATATTTGTGTTAGAATTGCCCAGTCCAGACCTACTGTAAGTCCAATTGAGAATCTGTGGCAAGACTTGAAAATTGCCGTTCAAACGCTCTCTATCCAGTCTGACAGAGCTTGAGCTTTTTGCAAAGAAGAATGGGCAAAAAAAAACACTCTAGATGTGCAAACCTGGTAGAGACATACCAAAAAAGATTTCCAGATGTAATTGTAGCAAAAGGTGGTTCTACAAAGTATGGACTCTGAGGCTGAATACAAATGCACCCCACACTTTTCAGGTATTTATTTGTAAAACCTTTTGAAAACAATTTATCAATAATTTTTCTTCCCCTTCACAGCGTTTTTGTTGTGCTTTCTCTGCTCAAACAGCAGCTCTTTGCACTTTTTCAGCAGAGCTCTACTCCTTTTAAGTTAAGAAATGCCTGACAAAAGCTGCTAAAACTTGCAATTCTGCTCCAAAAAACCCTTTAGGTGTGAATGTAGGTTTAAGAAAATGAAAGCCTGTGAAAGGCCCTTGACAGTTACATATACTATGTGTTAATTACAATTTTTTAATTACAATTTTTCAAGCTTGTTTGCTCATTACAAGCACTGTCCCATTGGATATTTTTCTTTGTCTAAAACAAGGATGTCTTTTACCAGGTTTTACACTTTAAGTAGATTCCAACTTTCATGTCACTTTAGATGGTTTGTTTGGACCAAAGTGGCCCAAATGAACTAATTCTATTAAAGGTTCACCTTTGGAACATGTAACATGTCCTATAATCTGCAGCCTCTCCCACCTCAATCCTCTTCCCCCGTGATAGCAGGCAGGGGATCCTCTCCCCATACCCTCTGTCACAAATGGAAAACACGTGGCCATGTGCAAGGTTCCACCCACAGACAGTCTCCTTCATTCAGTTTCCATTGCGGCTGATGGTTTGTAGTTCTCAATGAGTTTCAAGGGCGCTGGTGAGTGCTCTGTTCCATTGATCTTCCTGCTGTCAGGTACCTGCTTACCTGAAGGAGATACGAGAAGACCGTTATGTTAAGAATCTGCAGGAGTCTGAGATTGCAACTGGTATCTGCAGTGCTCTGCTTGCTCTTTTACCTGTAAAACAAAAGTGCATGCATTTATATATATATATTTTTAAAGGTGAACTTAACACTGATGCAGCCACTGCATGCACTGTAATGTACTGGAGTAGCATTAGCTACACAAGGCAAAAAGCTCTGTGTTCTGGCAGCATGAAGGGCAACCTGTCTGCTGCGGGAACTCAGTCTGAGTGCTTTTCCATAGGTGGAGCTGTGTAGTTTTCTAGTGTTCTAGATTACCTCATCTGCCCGCCTCTCCACCTTAGCCTAGAGGAAGCCTTGTGTTATTTGATAAAAAAAATAAAAATTAAAAAAATAAAGGTTTCTCCTGAATGGCAAATAAGCACTCAGGTTGACTTTCAAGTCCTGACAGTAGTTTGGGAAGTCACCTGTACTGCTGCTGGAGCACAGCGCTGCTTACTGTATGTAGCTAATGCTACCACAGTACATTGCAGCTCACAGCATTCACACAAATGTTTAAGGGAAATAGCTTGGGCCAGCTTTAGCTAAATTGACTGTTTAAGGTGAACTGAAAGCTGGAATTCTACTTTAAGTGAAATGTATAGTTTGTTTGAATGAATGCGTTGATAAAATTGGAAATAAGTAGCACTGAACACTTTTTTTTTTTTTTTTTTTTTTTTTTTTACAGCAGTTTTTTTCTTAACTTTTTTACCCCTTTGTTTACAAAAGCAGGTTTTTCCAAGAGAACATGTGTTAACTCCAGTGCTCAAGAAGGAACAGAGAAAAAACAAGCTGCTTCTAGTAGTAAAGGAGCGAGAAAAAAAACTGTGCAGTCTACAGCTAGAAGACGCTCAGCAAGAAACAGCAAATCTGATGTCAGCCAGCTTCAAAGCTCACCAAAATCCAGCAACTCTGATAATGATACTTCTGGTTGTAATAGCTCTTCCACAAACACTTTGTCAACTGATCATTCAAATAAGCCACCTGCAAAACAGAGAAAAAGAGCACCTAAAAAAACTCCTCGAACAAGAAAACGACTCAGGTCAGCAACACAAACTCAACGAGAAGCTGATGAAAGTAAAGGTGATTCTGAAAGTGAATCGGAACAAGATGAAAAAAAGTTGAAGATGCCCGAGTTGTCTGATATAACACAGTTTGAAGTGACTAGGTCTCCTGTAAGTAGTCCTGAAAAAGTATACCAACCAGTAGAAGATCATTCCCCTGTTTTGTCCCCTATGGACCAGTCCACCGAAGAACACCTACCTGCTTCATCACCTATGCAAAACGTGGAAAGCTTTGAAAAAGAGACATCTGCTTCTCCAGAACCTCATAATGAATATCCACTTGACAAAAATAATTCACCGCCTTCTCCAATGTTTACAAATGGTCAGGGTGCATTAGAAAAGAGTGAGCCATTAGAAAAGAGTGAGCCAGAATCCATGTGTGGAAGTGAACTAGACTCAGATGTGGTAGAATCTACGCAGCACTTAAGTACTGAAGTGGGGAATTCTTTGCAGGGAGAGAATCTGCAAGTAAATGAAGGAGAATGTCCAGGTTCTCCTAAGTACACTGATGTCTGCTTTCGCAAGGAATCTGTATCTTTGGACTCTGAAAATGAGTTTGTGGTTAATGAAAAAAACACACTTTCTTCAACACTATCTGAAGATATTCCTGATTGTATGGAGCAAGACAACTCTGACGTTGACCATGCAGGTGTGCAGTCATCTGAAAGCTTGAATGGAAACCAGGCAAGCAGTTCCTCCCAGTCAGAAGCTGAACCTTTGCCAGATTTAGATTGTCATAAAGAATCCTCGGAGGATGAGGAATCCATAAGTTTGCCAGCTGCTGATCCAGAAAAGCAGTTTGACTTGGAACATTCTCTTAGTTCCTCTAATTCTTTTAAAGAGAATCAATCTGAACCCCCAGACCTTCCTAAAATGCTAAATGTAGAATCCCCTCTGCAGGATAGTTCTTTTAAAAGTGATGATGGTTTAGGTGAAAAAGTTAATGGAGTGGAAATTAGCTTGCAGGAACCCAAGCTGACAGACACAAAAACAAGTGTACCTGGTGATTCAGAGTACGGGAGCAGTACTGAAATTTCTGTAAATAGAACACAGCTGCCTGAACAGTCTACAGCTGAGGAGCCCTGTAATGTCAGTGAAGTAAAAGATAGACTATGCAGTGATGATCTACAAAATGTACCTTTAGTTGGTAACCAAGTCGAAAGCATCCTTGATGTTTCTAGTGCTGTGGCTGCCAGTAAAATGTCTGATAATGCTGGTTCTGAAAAGAAATCAGATCTTAGCAAAGAGCAGGTAGTTTATGGTGAAGACAATACTGAATCTGTAGCTATGGAATGTGATTCAATATGTAGTGATCGTGAATCTGAACAACCCACAAAATTGACTGAAGCAGTTGTAGCTGAACCCGTTTCTTCTGTTTCAATAAAAACAGAAGAACTTGAATCCACCGAAAAACGATCAGTGCCGCTTAGTGAAGAGGCACAGAAAAAAGAAGTGCGTCCACGAAGATCTAGGTTCCATTCTCCATCAACAACATGGTCTCCTACTAAGAGTGAAGTTAAAGAGAGGCAAAAATCACATTCTCGATCACCTTCTAAGAATAGAGAGACTCCACCTAAACGCAAGTCTAGATCACGTAGTAGGGATAAAGATCGGAATCCTAGTGAGCAGTGGAAAGGCAGAAGTCGAGACAAACGCCATAGGAGGCAGTCTAGATCTAAAAGTCGATCTCGCTCAAGGTCAGGGTCGCGAACTAGAAACCGAAACAGAAGTAATACAGCTGAGAGGAGCGAAAAGGACTCGCCTTCTTGGAGAGAGAGACGATCAAACGAGAACTGGAAAAGTCCTAGGGGAAGTGAAAGATACAGAAGAAATGAGCATGAAAAACAAAACGAACATTTTAGAAGTGATAAGTATGACTCAAGGGATTCATCTGAGCAATATCAAGAAAGTAAAAATGACAACCCGGATTGGGTGTCAGAAAAGATTAAATCTTTTGACAGCAGAGGCAGAGGAGATAGCTGGATGAGAGGCGATAGGAGAGGGTGGGGAGACCATAGGGGTAGAGGAAGGGGAGAAATTAGGGGAAGAGGAGATTACAGAGGAAGAGGTGATTTTAGAGGAAGGGGAGACCATCGCGGTAGGGGGGATGGAAGAGGTAGAGACGGGAACAGAGGAAGAGGTTCACCTAGGGGTTTTCAATGGGATGATAACCAGTATAATTCAGGTGATTCTTGGAACAGAAATGTAAACATGGACTGGAATTTACCCAGAGGCCGTGGTGGGCGTGGCAGAGGCGGTTTCAGAGGCGGTTTTAATTATGGAGACCAAAATGAGAATCCTTGGAACAATAGACAGCCCTACTCAGGAAATTATAATTCTTTAGGGCAAGAGTCTGCTAGGGTGCAAGAACACAATTATAAACCGAAATATGAGGAAACGTATGAGTCAGCTGTTGACCGATCTGGGTGGACTTCTGCATCAAGTTGGGCTGTTAGAAAAACCTTACCTGCTGATGTACAGAATTATTATTCAAAAAGAGGAAAAAGCTCCACTGGCTCCCAGCAGCAGGGATGGACTAAACCAGAAGTAACTCAGGACCAAGGTTTGCATTTTACTTGCTTTTTATTTTGCCCTTTAACAAAATGCATAATGTTCTAAAAAGTAGGCGTCATGCATGTTATGTTTTTAATGTTTAATATTTAAATATTTAGCAGTTTGTCTTTGGAGTTCACATCAGAAGTACTAAAGTCGTTGAAGACTTAGCTCTACCCTGCTCCCTCTCCAAGAGCACCTGCTCTGTGCTGAAGGCTGCTGAGTCACAGAGTGCATGGAGGAGCAAACTAATTTGGTGCTTATACTGTGAACTTTCAGGATGATTTGCTTCAAGGTGCAGGGTTTATTTACTTTTTTTTTTTAAGAAATGTTTATACTAGAGTGTCCACAGCCTGGCCACTGGTTCACTTTTAAAGATCATATAAAATGTACCCATACCAATATAATCCATAAACATGGATTTTCTGTACTCTTACAGTAGTCCTCCGCTTTGAATGAAAAGGGTATTGTGATCGCTCAATGTACCACAAGATGGGGTTACCAGGCATCTCTTTTAATCAGTATAATGAATTCAGACTCTAGGGCAGGGCTCAATTTGCGGCCGCCTCAGCGCCCATCTGAGGATCTCCCGTTGTGACACAGCTTGTATCGGAAATGCTGGCCGCTGTCATGTCAAAGTCCCACCTCCTGGACCGGTTCTTATGACAAACAGCACATTTCAATTTCCTGGCATTGGACTAGTGTGTTGTCTGTCATAGGAGCCGGTCCAGTAGGCGATACTTTTGACAGTGGCCAGCTTGTTTCAGATACAAGCTTTGTCAGAAGGAGTGTCTCTTCAACCACCCCCAACCCCCCCCCCCCCGTGTGATCTGGCCAGTTCTCCTCTCCCTTTCTCACAGTTTCCTGGTTTCGCCAGGAGTAGAATTGGCTCCCTTTCAACCGAGCCTGCCCCCCTCCACACTCACCCTAGGCTAATTTGCTCTCGCCAAATGCGAGCAGGTGAGTGGGAATTTTGAGGGCTGCTCTAGGAGGATTTTATGAATACACTGTACCAGCAGCAGTTGTAATTTTGTGTTAGGGATAGATTTGGGTCTGCAATGGTAATGTTTTGCCTAGCACAAGACCCCTAGAAAAAAAGGCTTTAACATTTTATGTCCCCCTTTTTTATACACATGCTATATACCGTTGGTTTTCTGTATACAGTGCATCCGGAAAGTATTCACAGGGCTTCACTTTCTCCACATTGTTACCTTACAGCCTTATTCCAAAATGGATTAAGTTCCTTTTTCCTCACAAATCTACAAACAATATACCATAATAACATGTAAGAAGTTTGTTTGAAATCTTTGCAAATTTATTAAAAATATAGAATAAAAAAAAATGTACATATGTACATAAGTATGCTAGAATACTTTATTCTAGCCTTTGCCAATACACTCAAACTTGACCTCAGGTGCCTCCGGTTTCCAATGATCATTCTTGAGATGTTTGTTCAACTTTATTGGAATCCACCTGTGTAAATTTGGTTGATTGGACAAGATTTGGAAAGGCACACACCTGTCTATATAAGATCCCATAGTTAACCGTGCATGTCAGAGCACAAACCAAGCAATGAAGTCTAAGAAATTGTCTATAGACCTTGGAAACAGTATTGTATTGAGGCACAGATCTGTGGAAGGGTGCAGAAAGATTTATGCAGCATTGAAGTTCCCAATGAGCACAGTGGTCTCCATCATCCGTAAATGGAAGAAGTTTGGAACCACCAGGGCTCTTCCTAGAGCAGGCTGCCTGGCCAAACTGAGTGATCAGGGAAGAAGGGCCTTAGGGAGGTGACCAAGAACCTCTGTCACTCTGAAAAAGCTCCAGTGTTTCTCTGTGGAGAGAGCAGATTCTTTCAGAAGAACTATCTCTGCAGCACTCCACCAATCAGGCCTGCATGGTAGCGTGGTGAGACAGAAGCCACTCCTCAGTAAAAGGCATATGACAGCCTGCCTGTAGTTTACCAAAAGGCACCTAAATGAATCTGACCATGAGAAACAAAATTCTCAGGTCTGATGAAACAGATTGAACTCTTTGGCCTGAATGGCAAGCGTCCTTTTTTGGAGGAAACCAGGCACCGCTCATCACCTGGCCAATAACATCCCTACACTGAAGCATGGTGGTGGCAGCATCATGCTGTGCGGATGGTTTTTAGCTGCAGGAACTAGGAGACTAGTCAGGATCGAGGGAAAAATGAATGCAGCAATGTACAGAGACATCCTTAATGAAAACTTGCTCCAGAGCGCTCTGACCCTAAGACTGGGGCGAAGGTTCATCTTCAAACAGGACAACGACCCTAAGCACAAAGCCAAGATAACAAAGGAGTGGCTACGCACAACTCTGTGAATGTCCTTGAGTGGCCCAGCCAGAGCACAGACTTGAACCCGATTTGAACATCTCTGGAGAGATCTGAAAATGGCTGTGCATCGACACCTCCCATGCAACCTGATGGAGCTTAAGAGGTACTGCAAGGAAGAATGGGAGAAACTGCCCAAAAATAGGTGTTCCAAGCGTGTAGCATCCTACTCAAAAAGACTTAAGACTATAATTGGTGTCAAAGGTGCTTCAACGAAGTATTGAGCAAAGGCTGTTAATTCTTATGTACATGGGATTTTTTTGCTTTTTTTTAACCACTTTACGACCGTCTGCCGCAGATGTACTGCGGCAGGCTGCTGCTTCTGGGCGAATCGACATAACTGTATGGCGCTCGCTCTCGGGAGTCTAGGGGGCAAGCACGCGCCGCCAGCGATGCCTGTGTCAGGCGGCTCCCATTGCCGCCTGATACCACGATCGTTCTCTGCTGACAGAGGACGGTCGGCTGTTGTAAACACAGCCGACCGTTCTTCTCTCTGGGAGGATCATAGAGATCATGTGATCCTGCTATATAGGATCACATGTCTCTATGGTCCTTTCAGAAGCCACGCCCCCCCAAGTTAGAATCACTCCCCTAGGCTCACATTTAACCCCTCGATCACCCACAGGGTTAGCCCCTTTCCTAGCAATGGTATTACAGTAACTGCATATTTTTAGCACAGATTGCTGTAGTAATGTCACTGGCACCCCCAAAAGTGTCAGGAATGTCAGGGGTCCGATCTGCCCACCGCAATGTCGCAGTCCCGCAAAATCGTTGCCATTACTAGTAAAAAAAAAATAACAATAATGACAAATCTTTCCCATAGTTATTAGACGCGATAACTTTTGCGCAAACCAATCAAAATACGCTCATTGCGTGTTTTTTTTTTTTTTTTTTTTTTTTTTTTTTTTTTTCTCTACCAAAAATATGTAGCAGAAAACAAATTGGCCTAAAATGTTAAATTAGATTTTTAATTTTTTTTTTTTTGGGAATGTCCTATAGCAGAATGTGAAAAATATTGTATTTTTTTTTTTTTTTTTCAAAATTGTCACGTTTTTTTGTTTATAGCGCAAAAAATATAAATCACACAGGTGATCAAATATGACCAAAAGAAAGCTTGATTTGTGAGAAAAAAAGGACGTAAATTTTGTTTGGGTACAGCGTCGCGCGACCGTGCAATTGTCCGTTAAAGTAATGCAGTGCCGAATCGCAAAATAGGGCCTGGTCAGGAAGGGGGCAAATCCTTCTGGTCTTAAAGTCGTTAATTTAAAAAACTACGTTTAATTGTGGTATATAAAACAGGGGTACAAAAAACAGTATACAACCAAAAAATTTAAAATAAGTACAAAAAGGGTGCAGTGGTACACATTAGTACAGCCATAACGAACGGGGACTAAACTTCATAGCATATTTATCAAACATTTGGTAGAAGCTGAAACACATACGTAGCTAAGGGGTGATGTGATCGCAGGGAAAGTGTAATAGGCCGGGGGGGGGGATGCCCCGGGGGGGGGGGGGGGGGGGGGGGATGCCCCGGGGGGGGGATGCCCCATCCGGCCAATCAATAGCAGTAATAGGACTAATGTTAAAAAAAAGTCTCACTCGGGGTCCTGGTTGCTACAGGTCCGCAGAAGTTCCAGCCATCTGCTCCACACCTTGTCAAATTTGGCAGGACAACCTCTGTCTATAGAGCAGTCTTTTGTAAGGAAGGGTAGAGTTCACTTCCACCATCCATTACTGTAATGTAGGTGTGTGGGCTTGCAGCCATGATTCAGCTATAAGTTTGCGTGCACTAAAAAGATTCTCGTGTAGGAATGTGGCGAAAAAAATTTATCTGTCTGGATCAGGTAGTAGTCCAAGGATAAAGGACTTGAGGTCCAGCTGCAGCGGGGAACCCATGTGGTCTTGCAGGAATTTTATGATTTGTATCCATTAGGATTGAATTTCCGGGCAAGTCCAGATAAGATGTACAAATGTACCCGATTGCAGGGGACACCTAGGACAGTAGGCGCTAAAGTTAGGTCGGTACCTGGAGATTCTAAGCAGGGTCAAATAAGCCTTGTGCGAAATATAGAGTTGTGTCATACGATTGGAGAGCTTGGGTGAAGCAAGCTTGGGGCTATCCAGAATATCATTCCACTCCGACTCATCCAGGGGGCCCGTGTCAGGTAGCCATCGAGATTGTACTCTCTCAACTGTATGATCAACATTAGTATTGCGCAGTTCAATGTAAAGTGCAGATATTGGTTTAATATGGGTGTCTCTCATCACTATGTCCAGCAGGGGTATGTCACAGAGAGAATTGGGTCAGTAGTGCAGGCCTCAGTCGCAGATACCGAAAAAGCATATGCGAAGGGAGGTTAAATTCTTCTGTTAGGGATTGGAATGTTTTTACACCCGTTGCACACAGCACTTGGCCTAAGTAGAGCACCCCTCTATCAGCCCACCGATTACTATCTGGAATAGAGGTCAGTTCCTCCAGGCATGGGTTGTGCTACAGAAGAGTATGAGTAAGGATGTGGGTAGCTTTCAGTTTTTCGAGGGCTACGTCCCACATCTGTCTGTGATGTAGTAGTAGCCTGTCATGAGCGATAGTCAATGACGTGTGTCCCCATCCCCGCCCCCGCAACAGCACCTGCATAGGGATATAAGCTACCTGTTGAACAGAATTACGTTGGGCGGAATGCTCGGGTCCCAGGGGCGGTAATAATTGTTTGAGAAGCATACAGCGTGGCATAGGAGCAAAATTCTGCAGCTACCAATGGCGGGTCAGAGACGCCGGACACATCAGATTCACGCAACTGCACTACCACTGGAGGTCTGGTATCCTGATGGGGGAGGTAAGCCAGGCTTACCCGCCCTTCCGCCCTGTTCAAAACAAAAAAAAAAAAACACATTTTTGTTTGGCTTTCTCGTAAAAGTAGTTGGTCAACGAGCCAGGTATGGGATTTAAGCGCCGATATAGTCTTGGGCGAGGGGACAGTGGAGCAAGCATCCGTCAGAGGTCAATTGGCTTTGTGCATTTGTAAGGAGGGAGTGGGACATCTTTTTCAGGCGATTAATACCCCTAGTCAGGGTAGCCCGAACATGAAGTTTGAAAGCCTCCCAAACCAGGGCCACATCAGCGGATCCTCTGTTGGCAGCAAAGTAGTAGGACCACTCACGTGCCAAGCCCTCCTGATCCTCCAGGGCAGTGAGCCAAAAGGGGTGAAGGCGCCATGGGCGGGGAACAGTCTGAGGGGCCATGTTGAACAAAGCCCAACATGGGGCATGGTCTGACAGAGATCGGGGGTTCAAAACCCGAGTCCTGTAACAGGGGGAGCAGGGGGGTTGGAGACTACTATAAAATCTATACGCGACATTCTGGAATGTGGAGCTGAGAAACAAGAATATGAACGTGTGGTAGGGTGTTGGTAACGCCAGGTATCGGTCAATGCAAAATCCCTGAATATGCGGCTAAGGAGAGTAGGGGGAGGGAGCCCAGAAGGTTGGGGGCAGTGAAGAGTCTGGTTCAATATCATATTAGTCGCCCATCCACACGGCCGGGACAGTCAGATGCTGGGCCATAAAGGACACACCCTCTGTGATCACTGCTGAGCAATATGGAGGGGGAATGTAGCAAGACAGAAGCAAATACTGTTAAGCATACATGCATAAAAATAAACCTGACCTGGGGGTCTAAGCATACAGTTATTACAGACAGATGGGTATTTTTAGAAAAGAGAATGGTAACTCCTCTGAAATTAGCGGTATGAGTAGTGTGGTAAGCCCAGCCTATCCACGGTGCTTAAGCGCCAGCTGGAGTTGACCCGTAACATGAGTTTCCACCAGTACCGCTATATCAGCTTTATAGGACTTAAGACAGCTAAAGACAGTGGAGCATTTTAATTTGTCCCTGAGACCACGGACATTCCATGTGAGAAACTTCACAGGGGCCATACACAAGCTGAAAAGAGAATATTTACGACGGGGGTCCCCAGAGCAGGTCTACACAGATCGTGACACACCCAAATAATGTAATGTACCCGAATCACAAAATAATTCGCCAAGGAAAACCACGTTAGAGAAAATGCATAGTAATTAAACAGAACAGTACAACAATCCACTTCCCCAACTGTGCGGTAACATAACCCCAAAACCCAATGAAGATCAGGCAAGTAGATGTATAGGTGAAGGGCTGCAGGCAAAGTGCCAGCCCCAGAAGCAGGAGAAAGGAAGGCCATCTCTTCGTCTCGTCCAGCAGCTGATGGGACGAACAATCACTGGTAGGTAACGGAAAGGTAGTAGGACTCAGTGCAATCCAACTTAAGTTGTCACAGCAAGAGGGCAACAGTACTCCTGGGGTGGGCTCCCAGTTCCTGAGAGAAGAAAGGGGAGGGCGCTGGGTAATACCAGCCAGATGAATGTTGAAAGAAACTATGGAAGCCCAATATTGTTGTGCCCACAGGGTCCTAGAGTCCAGGAAAACAGTATGGCTGTAGGGATGAGGAGGACATAGGTAAATGTCAGGATTCAGAAGTATCCGGTACGTTAAGGCTAGGGCAGGAATTTAGGCCTCAGTAGAAGTCAAGTGAAGCACCAAGCCGCCCCAACCAAGGAGGCAGAGAGCAGCAAAGTTACAAAACATACAAACCAGGAAAAAACACACCGCGCTGGGGCGGCATTAATGTAGATAGTATGTAGACAGACCATCCACGATACAGGGTAGCCTGATTTTAGGTGATGAGCAGCCCCCTCAGGCAGGGCGATTCCTATCCGCATCCCTTTGATCCAGTCATTCTGAGGTGATGATCGGATCCTCAAAGAAGTGTGCTCTATCATCGCAGACCACTCCCAGGTGGGCGGGAAAAAGCATGGCATATTTCAAATGATGCACGAGGAGACGCCTTTTGACATCAGTGAAGCGGGAGCGTTTTTTTGGACTTCCGCCGAGAAGTCCGGGAAGCTGCAATGCGGCCATTTTGAAAAGGAATATTGCCACGTTCACATGTTAATCGCAGAATGATGTCACGGTCACTGTAATTAAGAAACTTTGCAATGTACGATGCGGTGGGCTCACTCCACTGCAAAAGTAGAAGAAAAAGCATCTCTGCCATAGTGGGTGATCAGAGTTTCCAAAAAAGTGGCCGGGTCAGACCCCTCAGGGAGCCCAATAAAGCGGAGATTAGTGGCAGGCCCTGTTTTCCATATCATCTTGTTTCTGGGCCAATTGCTGTATTTGACGTTGCATGGCTTCAGTTGTGTGCTAGAGAGGGTTAATGACATCCTCCACTCCAATTGATCCGCACCTCTCTCCGCCAGCCTGTCCCTCAATTTTGTCATGTCCTGTCTAATAAGTGAAATGTCCACCTTTACCTCTACCTCCTCAATCTTTGTCATTAGCGTGGCCTGGCAGGTGGCTATCGCCTCTAGGACCCTGCTGGTGCCGGCTGCGGGAGTCTCTGAGGGAGCGGCGCCATCTTCAGCCTCTGTGTCACGCTCCTCCTGGCGGAATTTGTCAAGCAGTGGGGCGGCAGAGGATGCTTTCCGCGGTGGTGACATAACCCCAGGGTTGGCAGCGGTCTTCCCACAAGCAGCAGGTGACTTCTGGATAGTGGATGGCACACAGGATAGACGATCAGGAACGGAGCTCAGCTCTTGTGCGTCCTACACCATTGCCGTTCAGGCCACGCCCCCTCGTTTTTTTACTTTTAATACATTTTCAAGGATTTCAAACCAACTTCTTTCACATTGTCATTATGGGGTATTGTTTGTAGAATTTTGAGGAAAATGATGAAATCCATTTTGGAATAAGGCTGTAACATAACAATGTGGAATAAGTGCACTGTATGCAATTTGTTTAACCACTTGCCTACAGTGCACTTTCACCCCCTTCCTGCCCAGACTGATTTTCAGCTTTCAGCGCTCTCACACTTTGACTGAGAATTACTCAGTCATGCAACACTGTACCCATACAAAAATTGTGTCCTTTTTTTCACACAAATAGAGCTTTCTTTTGATGGTATTTGATCAATACTGAGTTTTTTATTTTTTGTGCTATAAATAAAAAAAGACTGAAAATATCGTGAAAAAACGCATTTTTCTTTGTTTCTGTCATAAAATTTTGCAAATTAGTCATTTTTCTTCACAAATTTTGGCCAAAATTTATACTGCTACTTATCTTTGGTAAAAATAACCCAAGTAAGTGTATATTATTTGGTCTTTGTGAAAGTTATAGAGTCCACAAGCTATGGTGCTATTCATTGAAAATTGATCACACTTGATCACACCTGATGTACTGAAGGCCTATCTCATTTCTTGAGACACTAAAAGGTCAGGAAAGTACAAATACCCCCCAAATGACCCCTTTTTGGAAAGTAGACATTCCAAGGTATTTAATAAGGGGCATGATGAGTTTTTTGAAGTTGTAATTTTTTCCCACAATGCTTTGCAAAATGAAGATTTTTTTTTTTTTATTTATTTTTTTTTTTACAAATTGCCGTATTAACAGGTTATTTCTCTCACACAGCACATGTATACTTGCAACTACACCCCAAAACACATTCTACTACTCTGCCTGAGTATGGCGATACCACATGTGTGAGACTTTTTCACAGCCTGGCCACATACAGAGGCCTAACATCCGAGAAGCAGCGTCCGGCATTCTAGGAGCACAAATTACACATATCATTTCCTGACAACCTATCGCACTTTTGAAGGCCCTGGAGCACCAGGACAATGGAAACCCCCATAAAATGACCCCATTTTGGAAAGCAAACAGCCCAACGTATAATTTTTGAGGCATAATGAGTCTTTTGAATATGTCATTTTTTTCCACAAGTTTTTGGAAAATGTGGAAAGAAAATGAAAACACATTTTTTTTACACAAAGCTGTCCATTTATGCAATATTTCTAACACATCGCATGTACATAGCAAAACTTGCACCCCAAAATACATTCTGCTATTCCTCCTGAGTATGGCGATACCACATGTGTAACACTTTTTCACAGCCTGGCCACATACATAGGCCTCACATCCAAGTAGCGCTTTACACAAAGTTGTCCATTTATCCACTTTAAGACTGGGCCTATTTTTGACACTTGGTGTTTACAAGCTAAAATCATTTTTTTTGCTAGAAAACTACTTTGAACCCCCAAACATTATATATTTTTTTTTAGCAGAGACCCTAGAGAATAAAATGGAGATTGTTGCAATATTTTTTATCACACCATATTTGCGCAGCAGTCTTCCAAATGCGATTTTTTTGAAAAAAATTCACTTTTTTGAACTAAAAAATAAGAAAACAGTAAATTTAGCCCAATTTTTTTCCATAATATGAAAGATAATGTTACGCCGAGTAATTAGATACCAAACATGTCATGCTTCAAAATTGCGCATGCTCACAGAATGGCGCCAAACATTGGTACTTAAAAATCCCCATAGGCAACATTTTAAAAATTTCTGCAGGTTACTAGCTTAGAGTTACAGAGGAGGTCTAGGGCTTAAATTATTGCACTCGCTCTAACGATCGCGGCGATACCTCACATGTATGGTTTGAACACCGTTTACATATGTGGGCGGGACTTGCGTATGCGTTTGCTTCTGCGCGCGAGCTAACGGGGACAGGGCGCTTTAATTTTTTTTTATTTTTTTTTTTCCTATTTATTTTATTTATTATTTTTTTATTTTTACACAGTTTAAAAAAAAAAAATGTTTTGATCATTTTTATTCCTATTACAAGGAATGTAAACATCCCTTGTAATAGAAATAGGCATGACAGGTCCTCTTTATTGTGAGATCTGGGGTCAAAAAGACATCACACCTCACAACTACACTAAAAAAGAAAAAAAAAAAAAAAAATTGTTGAAAGAGGGAAAAAAAAAAAGCAAAAAAAAAAAGCGGCCCTTTAAACCGGTTGCTAGGCAACGTCTTTTGACGTAGCTCCGGTCCTCCAAGACCATAGAGTTGAGTGAGGGCCATCTTGCCCTCACTCGACTTCCTGTCTCTGAGGATCCGGGACCGGATAGTTTTCTCCGCTGCCGGCGGGTCCGGTAAGCTGGGAAAACGTCTGGGACGCGGCAGGAGGGGGGGGGGGCACCTCTTCCCCTGCACCGTAAGGGTAATTCCGCGGCGAATCCGCCACTGGGACCACCCTTATCTGAAAGCCGACCGCCCGCCGTTTCAAAAAATACCGGGGTTATGGGGGCTATCTGCTGCCATAACTCCAGTATTTAGCTTTTAATGGCCGACGTATATAGTCGTTAGGCGGTCAGTAAGTGATTGCATGTATATGGCAAACAGGTGACGATGACTGACGGGGTGACAGGTGACGATGACTGATGGGGTGACAGGTGACGATGACTGATGGGGTGACAGGTGACGATGATTGGTGAGGTGACAGGTGATGATGATTGATGAGGTGACAGGTGACGATGATTGATGGGGTGACAGGTGACGATGATTGATGGGGTGACAGGTGACGATGATTGATGGGGTGACAGATGACGATGATTGATGGGGTGACAGATGACAGTCACTGACGGGGTGACATGTGACGATGATTGATGGGGTGACAAGTGACGATCACTGATGGGGTGTCAAGTGACGATGACTGATGGGGTGACAGGTGACGATGACTGATGGGGTGACAGGTGACGGTGATTGATGGGGTGACAGGTGACGGGCGATGGTCACTGATGGGTGACAGGTGACGGGCGATGGTGCATTGCTGATGGCAGTCTCTGGTGACCGGTGAACTTTAGGCTATGTTCACATGTGAGCGTAGTGATCACGGTCAGAATCACTGCGATTCTGCCCGTGATCCAGAAATCATTGCAAATTGCGGGACGCCTGTGCGTTGCCCGTGATTTGCAATAGCACCCCAAATGCTGTGCGATGTTGCTGCGATTTCCGCCTGCCGAATCGCGGTAACATTGCGCAAACAACGCATGACGCTCCAAAGAAACTCTTGTACCTTTTTTGGGCGTCATGCGATGTTTGCGCGATGTTACCGCGATTCGGCAGGCGGAAATGGCGGCAACATCGCACAGCGTTTGGGGTGCTATTGCAAATCAAGGGCAACGCACAGGCGTCCTGCGATTTGCAATGATTTCCGGATCGCGGGCAGAATCGCTGTGATTCTGCCTGCGATCGCTGCGCTCACATGTGAACGTTATGGGTGTCAATTTCTGGGCACTGATGAGGTGACTGTTGGGTGACAGGTGACATTGGGGGGGGCTGAGGACTGTGTGGGGACATTTATTAGTGTGATTTTACTTTTACAGGTACACAGAGCAGTAACTCACTGTTTCTAGTTCTTCTCCCCTCATACTGGAAACTGTATGAGGAGAGAAGAGCTAGTAACACTGAGTTACTGCTCTTTGTTTACATTTTCTGATCGGCTGTGAATGGATTCACAGCCGATCACATAGTAAACAGTCACTGTCAGTGACTGTTTACTACCGCCGGTGACAGCTGTGTTCCTACGGAACACAGTGCCACCGACATGACCGCGCTGCGCGCTCCCGATCGCGCATGCGCGGTCATCTAGTGGGCGCCTTCATTGTGATCGGCTGTGTCATTGGAACACAGCCGATCACGTGGGAAACAGCCACGCCCATTGGCTGTTTCCCCCCTGCCGGTGACGGGGGGTGTCCCGGGGACACCCCGACACCGGCAGTGCAGGGCGGCGCGCACGCGATCGCGCGCCTGCCCTGCTTAAAGTGCCGCCGTCATATGACGGCGGCCCAGGATAATGGTCGCTCCGCTCCGCCGTCATATGACGGCGGGCGGGCGGCAAGCGGTTAAATACCTTTTTGGGCAGTCTTTCATTGCTGTTTAAACCGATTTTAAACTGAGATTTTAACCAACAGTATAAAGCATGTGTAGAAGGAAGAGTGGATGGGTAACCTTTTAAACCTTGTTTGTTAATTCATGTGGGGCACAGGCCCCTTTAAGCCACATGGGCATGCAATACTTGTCGCAGAAATGATTGGTTCTTTCCCCTTTCTCATCCTAGTACCCCAGCCTGGGGTAGTCCCTGGACACAAGGCCTCTTCCTTAGCCCGAGAAGGGTGGGTGTCGGGAATACCTTAGGACAGGAGCAGTGGGGGGCTGTTGCATGAAGACTGTAATTTTTAAATAGATGCAGCCATAGCCTAATGTGCACCACTTTATGCAGTTTTCCACAGCTATTAGCATAGCATGCACTGCAATCCACATGCTCAGGAAATTTCTCTTTCGTTCGACTGACACACTGCTCCATAGATCATAACTACTGGGTTCAATTGCCGCCTCCAGGGATAGGACTAAGCAGAACAAAAAACACCTGGCTACGCTCCTGGGCCATCCTCAGCTGGTATAAAACTTACCCCCTCTGCTCTAGGTAATCAGTTTTAATCTGTCCACTCAGGAGTAAGGACCTAGGATCTCTGCTGGGATCTCTTGGTCTTAGCAATTTTTACTGCTTCCTTGCATTCTATTTTATGTTTCTTTTGGGAGATCTACAATCATCTGCTAGGCTCGGCGACAAGCTGGATAATCTATATCCAGTGATTCTTCCCCCCCCTCCAGCCCAGCCAGCAAGCAAACCGCAGCTACGCTCTAGGTCAGCGGAGACCTAGCCTCACGGACAGAGGCTTGCCCGCAAGTTAAACGTCTTGTAGGGTCGCATACGACAGAGTGCTGGTCCGGGTCACAGCGGTCCCTTGGCAGACGGCTCCCCTGTCAGACGGCTCCCCTACTTCAGTGGCGAGTTCTGTCTGGAGTTTCACCTGCACCAAAGAATGGCAAGTACAGTCCCCCCTCTCTCTCTTTGGCAGTTTGGGATGGATGCAGGTATCCTCCAGGGATGGTCAGACCTGACTGTGGGTTCCCTCCTCCCATCCTAAAGTCCCTGGGTTGAGTCGGCTTACCCACCTCCTCGCAGACTGGTGGGGATCCCAGGACACGCGGCAGAGACCCCTGGGGGTCTCCCCTGCCATTCCCTTTCAAGACCCCTAGGTGCGTGCCCTACTGTATGTGGGTATAGTGTAGTTTGGGGGTCCCAGTGCAGAGGGCGCAGCAATGCAAAGCGCACAGGGGAGTTCCCCTAAATGTTCCTGCCTGGTGGTGTACACTATCTTTCGTGGGGGTTCCCTTTGCAGAGGGCATAGCAGTTTGTAAGGCACAGACTGTTCCTGGCAGCATGCTTCGGCAGCTGGCGTCCATGTTCAGGAATTCCGATATCACGACAGCCATTTTCCCTTGGTTTGGTCTCCGGCCAGTAGCCATGTTTGTGTAGACCGATGACGTCACCGAGCCTATTTTCCCTTGGTCTGGGAGATGCTGGAGATGGCCGGAAACCTAGTGGACAGGCCGGAGCTCCTCCTCGTTCTCTTCCTGTCCCGGGATATATGAAGCAGATGGCATCCATGGGTTGCTAAATCCCAATTGCAGCGTTCCTTTGGTCGGTAGGGTAAGTCCTTGGGGGTCCTTGTTATCTCGCTCTCTGCTGATAGGTACCCTGAGCATTGGGGGGGGGGGATCCTTTAGTGGTCCAAAAAGGTCTTTTGTACTGCAAGGTCTTCCTTTTACCTATGGTACCTCAGGGTCACATCTCCCCCCACTGACCCCCTCATGGAGATGGAGGGACCCTCGAAACCCAAGCTTCCCATGGTTGCACAGTTGACGGTCCTCCAGTCCTTAGTATCACAGGTAGAAGTAGTGTGTGGGCAAAGGCCCAGGAGGAAGCATCCTCCCGCCTTTCCCAGCTCGGTCTGTCCCATCTGAGCCTGATGCCGTTGTGAATATGGCCCGTCCGGGGGGGCGTAATATCACACCCCCCAGATCTGTCCAATAGTGAGGATGATTCCTCCATGGTTGCAGCAGCAAATTAAGAGTAGACGCACTTATCACTGTAGTGCGTGCGACTTAAAAAATGGAGGATGCGGCTGATGTAGTCACAGCTATGCTGCTTTGTACGCATAAGCCACCTCGCACTCCAAAGGTGTTTCCTTATGTGCCTTATTTTGACAGGTTTTCCTGTATGGATTGGAAACAATCAAAATTACCCTTTGTGGTTCCCCAAACGATTTGCTGTGCGTTACCCTTTTGAGGAGTCACTTAAAGTGGACTAGTCCACCAGTGGTGGACCCTCCGGTTTCCAGGTTGAATAAAGCAGCCATAATCCCAGCAGAGGAATCCCTGTCCTTTAAAAACCTGGCTGACAGGAAAGTGGATGCCTGTGGCACGCAGTTCGTTTACTATGGCTGGTTCAGCATTGCAGTTAGTGTTGGCCTCAGCCCTGGTGTCTCAGACCCTAACTGAATTGGCCGAGCTTTTGTGCCAGGGCCTGGGAGATGAGCAGGTCCCCGCTGCTTACGTTGATTTAGTGGACCAGCTGGTCCATAGGCTGCTTTTTATTTGTGATGCAGCTTTGATTACAGTTCCTGTGCTGTCCAAACTTTCTGTTTCAGTGGCGGTGATTTGGCGCGTACTATGGCTTAAGAATTGGTCTGCAGACCAAGCCTCTAAGAAAGCTCTCATTGATCTGCCCTATCAAGGCGATCACCTGTTTGGGGCTACCCTGGATGACCTTATTAAGGGTATCACGGGGGGGGGGGGGGGTGGAGAGTACCTTCCTGCCATAGTCTAGGAAAGGGAAGGAGCCTTGTTGCTTCCTCTCAGAGAAGACCAGTTGTCCCAAGGGCTGATCTACCATCCTGCTTTACAGTCACAGATTTTAATGGCTTAGCTATGGAAAGCCAGATACTGAGGGATAGAGGTCTGTCTGCATCAATGATCCCTATTATGGTGAAGGCGAGGAAGCAGTCTTCCAGCAAGATATACCATTATACCATTGTACGTGGAAAGCATACATTTCTCTTACGTCCTCCGACAGTCGCCACCACCTCTAAGTCATCACTATTGGGTATTGACTTCGCATGAGTAGCTAGGCATAAGACTTAGTCAAAAGAACAAAGACATTTGCATATACACACCCATGGGGGCTGTCCCACTGGTCAATACCCCCCTGCAGTGACACTCCCAACTCAGTTTGTTTCTGCCTAGCATCAGGAGTAGTTAGGCTTTACCTGTGCTGGGGCTACAGTCTCAGCCTTTCTAATCTTCTTTTTTTATTTGATTTTCTTTTGAAAATGTCAGTTTTTTTCTTATTATACTAGCTGTTTATTTTGTCAGCTTTAGTTTTTAGTCGACTCTTCGGATGAAGATGGATTCATGCGGAGCTGGGAATCGGACTGACCGCCCTGGTTCTCCAGGGCAGAGGGTCAGAGGGACCCCCAGCCCGCTATCGAGCGTTCAGCCATGGTTCGTCCTGGCATTATGAACGACCCATCCCTGCTCGCAGCAGGGATGCAGCTGTGAGGTGGCTACCTCACTGGACACATCTGCGATATGCAGTGTAGTGTCCTTGGCAAAACGGCATTCCCTGTCAGATGAGGACAGAGGCTTTCCGTTCTGAGAGGCCCCCCACGCCATCTGGTACAGGTAAGTACTTCTGTGTGGGGCCTCTGTCTGGGGTGGCAGTCCTGTGTTGCGATCCCTGTGGGGGTCTTCTCTATACATGCGCTGCAGTGCGGTGTGTGTTTGGGGGCCCCTTCCCCTGTGTCACTTTGGTGTGTGTTTGGGGATGCAGACGTGTGCCTGTGGCGGCCGCAGCGGGGAAAAACCACCGCCATCTTTACTTTGGGCAAGCATGTTGGCTTCACTGTGGGCTGTTTAACATGCTGTTTTGGCGCCATCTTGCGTGTGGCAGAACGAGCGTTCCATGCACATGTCGGCGGCCATTTTCCCGAAGTTTCCTATTCAGTTCTATGAGCAGCCATTTTCCCTGGGTCATTTGCAGCTTATAGTTCAGCCTCTCATGACCTCACTTTCTTTTCCTCTGAAGCAGCGATCTAGGTGGTAACACTCTGTGGGGCTCTGCAGACTGTCTCTTCCATAACCTTCTGTTTTGTCATTTCTGGCGCAGTTTTCTTCTCCTATAGGGGGTCTTTGGTCACTGTACATATAGCGGTGAGCTGCGCACTCCGCATCGGTTGTAAAGGGACAGTACCATTTTATTGCACTGTTATTTTCACCTTGGGCAATAGAATCTCAGGACAGCAAATTCCCTCCAGCCCTGGTGGGGAACCCCAGTCCCGCTGTGGCCCCTGTTATGCCTGATTTGGCCGCTGTGGTGGCGTCCTTAGTGTCCAAAACCGAGGTGCTGATGGCTGAACGTGCTGCTAGGAAGAGGCCCAGATTATCTCTCTCCTCTGATTCAGATGGTAATATGGCTGCTGCGGCGGGCATGCCCTTTTCAGGGTCTCGCTCATCCTTAGACCCGCTGGGGTCTGAGGGGGAGGCGGAGGGGGTTGTTGATTCTCCCCCGGGGTCGCCTGAAGAACGCGCGACCATGGATGAGTTGATTGTTTCTGTAAAAGAAACTGTACATTTGGAGGATGAGCCCAGTCCTCATTTGGGACACACAGGACCCGCAAGTTGGCGCAGGTTTTTCCCTGCCCCGCTGAGTTTCATTATACTGTTAATGAACTGTGGCGCACTTTAAAACGTCCATTCATGGTACCTAGTCTGTTTAAGTTACTTTATCCCTTTGCACCGGCTACGGAATCACGATGGTGTGTGCCTCCACAGGTGGATCACACTGTGGCAGTATTGAACAAGGCTACCTTGATTCCTACGAAGGAGACCCCGGTTTTTCGGGATCCCACGGACAGGGGTTGGAGTCTCTAGCCCGCCATTCTTACACGGTGGCGGGTTCCTTGCTCAAACCTGTTTTCGCGTCCGTTCTGGTGGCTCAGGCGGTGGCTGATTGGACTAAGGTGCTTAGGAGCAACCTCGTGTCTGATTCTGTCCCACCTGCCAGGCTGGATATGGTGGATCAAATTCGCCAAGGAGTCATGTATTTTGTGCGATGCGGCCTTAAATGAGGCCCCTTTGGTAGCACGCCTATCTAGTGTCGCGGTGCTTAACCGTCGATTGATCTGGCTGAAGAGCTGGTCGGCTGACCAGACTTCACTGAAAACATTTGCTGATTTTCCCTATGCTGGTCCTCTCCTATTTTGGCAAGACGTTGGATACCTTGGTAAAAGGCGTCACGGGGGGGCAAATGCACCATGCTGCCCCAGAACCCGAAACACAAGTCTTTTCGTGGCAAGTGGGGTTCCGCCTCTCGACCCAATCGGGTCCTTTCGGAATCAAACCAAGGGCAAGCCCTTCAAGGGCCAAGGTAGCCAGAAGAAGCCCTGGACAGGCAAACAGAAGTCCGGCAGTGCCGGTGCAGCGGGTCAGTCCGCCTCTGCCTGAAGGGGCGCCCTCACCCGTTTCAGGGGTGGGGGGACGTTTGCGCGGTTTACTCCAACCTTGGCTGCTCTGAATTCTGGACAGGTGTGGGTTCATGAAATCAGGAGATCAAATTCCTTTCACGGCCGGCGGACAGATTTTTTCCCTCAAATCTTCATTTGACCCCAGGGCGACTGCAGGACCTGCATCAAGCGGTGCAGGACCTCCTTGCCCAGGGGGTGATTGTCCCGGTGCCTCCTCGGGACAGGTTTCGGGGGTTTTATTCCAATCTGTTCACTGTGTCTAGAAAGGAGGGCAAAGTGCGTCCTATTCTGGACCTAAAAGCTCTTAACCGCTTCGTGCGCGTTCGAAAGTTCCGTATGGAATCTCTCTGCTCGGTGGTGGCCTCCGAGTCCAGGGGAATTCCTGGCCTCTATAGACCTGAAGGATGCGTACCTACACATCCCCATTTTCGAGGGTCACCAGAGGTACCTTCGGTTCGCTATAGCGAAGGACCACTATCAGTTTGTGGCGTTACCTTTCGTTCTCGGTTCGGCTCCAAGGGTCTTTACCAAAGTGTTGGCGCCTGTTCTGGGCCTGCTGAGGGCTCAGGGCATTGTGGTCTTGGGATATCTGGACAATTTCCTCTTAAGAGTGTCCACCACGGTACAGACGCTCCAGGAGTTTGGATGGACCATCAACGTACAGAAGTTGATCTTGTCTCCTTCGGTTCGTCTTCCCTATCTGGGAATGGTTCTGGACTATGCTCAAGCAAAGGTGTTCTTGCAGGAGGACAAGCTCCGGACCTTACAGGACGAGATCAGGTCCCTCAGGGACAAGCCATCCTCGTCACTTAGGACCTGCATACGGTCCCTAGGGTTTATGGTATCTGCCTTCGAGGCGATACCCTTTGCCCAGTTTCACACACGGTCTCTTCAAGCGGAGATCCTGGCCAGGTGGGACAGACTACCTCAGTCCTTGGATCTGAGTGTCTCATTGAGTCGCCGGACCAGAATGGATCTTCTGTGGTGGCTTCAGTCCTCGGCGGTGTCAGAAGGAAAATCCTTCCGTCCGTTGCTGTGGACAGTGATTACCACGGATGCCAGCCTTTCGGGCTGGGGTGGAGTCCTGGGCAACCTGTCTGCCCAGGGCACTTGGTCGGGGAGGAGTCCTCCCTTCCGATCAACATATTGGAATTGAGAGCGATCAAACTGTGTCTCTTCCAGTGGTCGGATCGACTTCGGGGCCGTCCGGTTCAGTTACAGACGGACAATTCTACTGCGGTGGCTTACATCACCAAGGGGGCACCCAGAGTGCCCGGGAGGTGACCGACATTCTGTCTTGGGCCGAGACTCATGTCCCGACAATCTCAGCAGTCCACATTCCAGGTGTGGAGAATTGGCAGGCCGACTATCTGAGCCGCCAGACCCTGGACCAGGGGGAATGGTGACGGTCCCTACACCCGGAGGTCTTCCAAATGCTTTGTTCGAAGTGGGGATCCCCGGACGTGGATCTGTTCGCGTCCCGGCTGAACCACAAGGTGGATAGGTTCGTGGCAAGAACGCGCGATCCTCTAGCAGACGCCTCGGATGCGTTGGTGCCTTCTTGGCATCAGTATCGTCTGATGTATGCCTTTCCTCCGATTCAGTTGTTGTCCAGGGTCCTTCGCAGGTTAGCCTCGGAACCGCACCTGGTGATTCTGGTGACGCCGGACTGGCCACGCCGGTCCTGGTACGCCGACATTGTTCACCTGGCAGTGGCGCCTCCTTGGCGGCTGCCAATGCGTGAAGATCTACTGTCTCAGGGACCGATCTTCGCTGGCTTTTACGGCCTGGCTGTTGAGACCCAGGTCCTGAGAGACAGGGGTCTCTCCCCTGAGGTCATTCCTACCCTGATCAAGGCTAGGAAAACCTCCTCTGGTAAAATTTATTATCGTACCTGGAAAGCTTATTTCGCCTGGTGTGAGTCCAGGGGGTTCTCCCCTCGCTCGTACTCGGTGTCGAGAGTGTTTGCTTTCCTCCAGTCGGGTGTGGACCAGCGCCTGGCGCTGGCCACGATAAAGGGCCAGGTATCGTCACTGGCTATTCTTTTCCAATGCCCTGTGGCGTCTCATTCTAATTCGCACCTTCATTCAAGGTGTGCGACATTTGGCTCCTCCCAGGAGGGAGCCTTTACCTCCATGGGACTTGAACTTGGTTCTGTCCATGTTACAGCGTTCTCCCTTTGAGAATATCCGGGAGATATCGCTGCCTCTGCTGTCTAAGAAGCTTGCCTTTTTAGTGGCGATCACTTCGGCTCGCAGAGTATCGGAGCTGGCGGCGTTGTCCTGCCGCTCTCCTTACTTGGTAATTCACAAGGATAAGGTGGTCTTGCGACCACACCCGTCTTTTCTTCCTAAGGTGGTATCGGAGTTCCACCTTAATGAGGACATTGTCCTGCCTTCACTTTGTATGTAGCCTAAGCATCCAAAGGAGATTGCATTGCATTCCTTGGATGTTGTCAGGGCGATCAGGGTTTACCTGTCGTCCACTGAATCCTTTCGGAAGACGGATTCCCTCTTTGTCCTTCCTGCGGGACCTCGGAAGGGCATGGCTGCGTCTGAAGCGACCATTGCCAAATGGATCAGACAGACCATTGAACAGACCTATGCGTTGAAGGAACGGGTTCCACCCTTCCCTGTTAAGGCGCACTCTACTGGATCTTTGGGTGCGTCCTGGGCCTACTGGCATCATGCCTCGGTGGCCCAGGTGTGCAAGGCTGCGACTTGGTCGTCAGTGCACACCTTTTCCAAATTCTATAAGGTAGATGTTCTGGCATCAGCTGATGCCTCCTTTGGCCGCAAAGTTCAGTGCGGCAGTGTCATGAGGGACCCTTGTTTTGTTGTGGGTCCCTGACTGTTGGGGTTGTTTATAACCTGGGTTATTTGCTTTCCTGGGCTGTTGCTCCTGTTGAGCCTTTTCTGTTGCCCAGAAGGTTCTCTTACTGTGCGTGTAAGGTTCCTTTCTCTGATGTGGGTACTGCGTTGCCTTTTCTACGGTTGCATCTCCCACCCCTCATGTCTACACTGCTTTGGGACACACCAATAGTGATGACTTAGAGGTGGCGGCGACTGTCGGAGGACGTAAGAGAAAACTGAATTTTTGTAATAGTGATGACTAATGCCCCATACACACGTGCAGATTATCTGCAGACTTTTGTCTGCAGACTTACCTTTTCTATGTAGTGCAAGGGCCTGCCGGATTGCATACAAATTGAAAGTGTTTAGATTTGACCTCATATTATATGGTTTTGGTAAGTCTGCAGACAAAAGTCTGCAGATAATCTGCACGTGTGTATGGGGCATTAGAGGTGGCGGCGACTGTCGGAGGATGTAAGAGAAAACTGAATTTTTGTAAAATCTTACCTGTAAAATTCCTTTCTCTGAGTCCTCCGACAGTCGCCGGCCCCGCCCCTCTTTTGGGGTTTTTTCTTGTACACTTACTGCTATGCTACCAAACTGAGTTGGGAGTGTCACTGCAGGGGGGTATTGACCAGTGGGACAGCCCCCATGGGTGTGTATATGCAAATGTCTTTGTTCTTTTGACTAAGTCTTATGCCTAGCTACTCCTGTGGAGCGGAAGTCAATACCCAATAGTGATGACTTAGAGGTGGCGGCGACTGTCGGAGGACTCAGAGAAAGGAATTTTACAGGTAAGATTTTACAAAAATTCAGTTTTCTTGGTGTGAGTCGATTGGTACTCATCCTCAATGCTTTTCTGTGGCTCGGATCTTAACCTTTCTTCAACAGGGCATTGATCAGAAGTTGGCCTTGAGTACCATCAAGGGCCCAGGTGTCTGCCCTGGCAATCTTTTTTCAGTGACTCTCTAGCCACGCACTCTTTAGTTCGTACCTTCATTCAGGGGGTTCGACATGTGGCTCCACCTGTATGGTCTCTTTTGCCACCATGGAATTTAAATTTAGTACTTTTGGTTCTCCAGAAACCTCCATTTGAAAATATTCGGGAGATTCCCTTGCCTACCTTATCCCAGAAGGTGACATTCTTGGTGGCTATTACATGGGTCCAAAGGGTATCGGGATTGGCGGCATTGTCGCAGTCTCTAGTGATCCATATGGATAAAGTGGTTCTTCGTCCCTGTCCATCATTCCTGTCCAAAGTTGTCTCTGACTTCCATTTGAATGAGGACATTGTGTTACCTTCCTTGTGTCCCAAGCCGGCTCATCCCAGGGAATTTGCTTTGCATACCTTGGATGTGGTTCATGCGATTCGGGTGTATCTGGCAGCTACTGAGTCCTTTCAGAGGTTGGACTCACGTTTTGTGGTTACGGACAGACCAAAGAAAGGGCTGGCTGCTTCTACCATCTCCAGATGGATCAGGTGGACTGTGACTCAGGTCTATTCCATTAAAGGTCAGGTTCCACCTTTCCCTGTCACATCGCATTCTCCTCTGGCGCCAAGTACTTCTTGGGCCTTGTGTTGTCAGGCACAAATATCGCAAGTTTTCAAGGCGGCCACTTAGTCGTCGGTGCATACCTTCACTAAATTCTATAAGGTAGATACTTTGGCATCTGCAGATGCTTCTTTTGGCAGCAAAGTTTTGCAGATGGCTGTTTGAGGGGCTGTTCCCTCTTAAGGGGTGTTTTTCTTTAACTACCTCAATACTGGGCACTTAAACCCCCTTCCTTCCCAGACCAATTTTCAGCTTTTAGCGCTGTTGCAATTTGAATGACAATTGCGCGGTCATGCAACACTGTACCTAAACCAAATTTGTGTCATTTTTTCCCCACAAATAGAGCTTTCTTTTGGTGGTATTTGATCACCGTCAGTTTTTTTCTTTTTTTGGTGCACAAATAAAAAAAGACTGAAGTTTGAAAAAAAAAAAAAAAAGTTTTTTGTTTAGGTTATAAAATTTTGTAAATAGATACGTTTTTTCCTGCACTGATGAGGAGACACTGATGAGGAGACACTGATGAGGAGACACTGATGAGGAGACACTGATGAGGAGACACTGATGAGGAGACACTGATGAGGAGACACTGATGAGGAGACACTGATGAGGAGACACTGATGGGGTGGCACTGGTGGGCAGTAGTGGGCACTGGTGGGCGGCACTGATAGATGGCAATAACGGCACTGGTGGGCAGCACTGATAGATGGCAATAACGGCACTGGTGGGCAGCACTGATAGATGGCAATAACGGCACTGGTGGGCAGCACTGATAGATGGCAATAACGGCACTGGTGGGCAGCACTGATAGATGGCAATAACGGCACTGGTGGGCAGCACTGATAGGGAGGGCACTGGGGGGGCTCTCTGAGCCCTGCTTGCCATCCCTGGTGGCCATGGTGGGCATCCCTGGTGGTCATGGGTGGGCATCCCTGGTGGCTTAGTGGCACCCCTCCCCCCCCAAGGCTGTACTGGTAATCAATCATCTGATTACCAGCACAGACCCCCCCTGTGATCAGTGAGTAATTAGAAATACTCACTGATCACCCCAGCAGCAGCACCGATCCTCTTCTCTTCTCCTCACTGACAGGATCTGTCAGGAGGAGAAGAGATCGAAGCCGTTACAACGGCTCTATTTACATTACATGACGGCTGTGATTGGACACAGCCGTCATGTGATCAGGAGGGCCAATCACAGGGCCCTCCTGCCGAATGATGTTGCTCTGTGTCCGAGGGACACAGGCACATCGAAATCGCGCGGCTGCGCGTGCCCGCGGCGGCGCGATCTCTCTCCTTCTGAAGGACGTTCCGGAACGTCCATTCAGAAGGACGAGACTCCCACCCAGCCGTATATTTACAATGGCCCGGGTGGGAGGTGGTTAAACCTTTATTTCTCTAGCGCTCATTGACAGACGTAGTCCTCGGTGATACACCACCTTCGGGTTATGTTGCCTCCACAGGAGCAGGACTAGACAGGAAATTAAAAAGCTCTGGCCACACCCTAGGGGCAGTCCCAGAGGGTATATCCTCTCTCTCTCTGCCTCAGCAAATCAGTTATTTTCTGTCTAGTTAGGAGTAAGGACCTAGATACCTTGCTGGGATCTTAGGTCCTGGCAAGAATTTTTTTCTTAAAGGATTTTTAGACAGCTTTTTTTCTCCAGTGTTCCTGTGAGATCTTCAAGCAAGAAAGCTGAACTGGGCGACGGGCTGGATGTTGAGATCCGGTGGTCACCCCAGTTCAGCCTACGAGCGCGTGCAGGCCATAGCTCCGCGCTGGGTCGGCCGCGACAAAGTCCCATTAAAAGGACTGAACCCGCGAGTTAAACGTCTCGCTGAAACGCCAAAGACCATGAGTCACGGCGTCCGTATCGGTTGACAGCCCTCCCGCCCCGGTGGAGAGGGGTACTGTCAGGAGTTGGTGCCCGCCTGGTTCCGGTATGGTGAGTAGTATGTTCCCCCTTTTTCCCTGACGGGTTTTGTGGTGAACGCGGGCCCCTCTCTGTATGGTAAGAAAGAGTCCTTTCTATCCTATAACATGTCACAGATCCTCCTACTTTGAGTGTGATTTTATGTGTGCAAAAAGCCAGGAGGCTTGGTTTGGGAGCTAACAATCTATTGTATACATGTTTAAAAGATGTAATCTGTGGCATTCTGGGAATCTTATGGGTTAAGTATAAGCTACCTACCAGTCAGAAGCCACGGACATGTAGACTGCCTTCCAAATCAGATCTCCAGCTATTAGCAGGCCTCCCGAACGGCCATGCGGTCCGCCAGGGCCGGTACCGCCAACCACGCCATATCCCCATGCAGAGAGAGTGTTGTGTGCCCTGCAGCACACCGCTATTCAGTACAGGCCGCTGCCATTTTTTTTTTTTTTTTTTTTGCTGGATCGCACGAGCCGCCATTTTGGCGTAGCCTCGTGTCTCCAGCATGGGGGCGGCCATGTTTGAGGTGATCCTACACCTCGTGGAGCTTGGGGGAGGCGCCGGAAGGCGTGCAGAGGGGCGGAGCCGCCTCCTTTCTTCCTGGGCAGCCAGCCAAAAGACTTCCTGTTTGTCAAGACAGCGCTGTAAGCTGTTGCAGTTTAATTCTGAGCATCAAGTGGTGAGCCTGGGGGTCTATCTCTCTCTCTCTCGATCGATAGGGATCCCTAGCAGGTAACACTAAGGGGCTTTTTGTGGCGCTGGGGGTCAGAAAAAGAAAAAAAAAAAAAAAAAAGTTTTTTTCTTTACTTTTGAATTATATTATCCAGGAAGTAACTGGAGTTATCATGGACCCTGCCACACATATTCCCCCACCTGTTTCCCTCGAGGGGGCCTCGGGACCCGCCGGTGCACAGAGTATAGAGTCATTTACAGCAATTTTGGAGTCTATGGTGGCTCGGGTGGAGGCGGCCTGTCAGGGACGGGGGTCAAGGAAGCGACCCCCGCCTACCCCTATACTATCTGACACCTCTGACTCAGATTCAGAGATGGTCACGGCAGTTGCAGGTTCCTCTGCAAGGGCTGTTATCCCAGGTAAAGCCCCCTCAGACAGTGAGGAGGACGCTTCTTCTCTTGCTATAATTCAGGAAGAAGCATTGGTGGACGCACTAGTTGTGGCAGTGCAAGAAACCTTAAAACTTGAGGCTTTACCGGCAGAGGCAACTGAAACAAAGATGCCTTTTGGTACTAATAAGCCCATCAAGACGGCGAAGGCTTTTCCTGTACCTAAATGTTTTGGTAATCAGATTAAAGGAGAATGGGAGCATTCTAAACGTACCTTTACTATTTCCAAGCGTATTGCTAGACGCTATCCGTTTGAGGAATCCATCATTAAGAAATGGACGGTACCACCAGTCGTGGATCCGCCTATTTCCAGGCTGAATAAAGCCACGGTTATTCCAGCGGAGGACACTTCGTCCTTTAAGGATCCGGTGGATCGAAAGATAGAAGCAGAGTCCCGCACTATCTTTTCTCTGATAGGGTCAGCATTTAGACCAGTAATCGTTATTGGTCTAGTTTCCCAGACACTTACGGAATGGGCGAAAATGGTACGCCAAGATCTTAGGGGAAAAGATATTCCCCAGGAGACATCTGATTTGATGGAACAGATCATACAAGGGCTACGGTTTATCTGTGACGCAGCCTTGGACACTACTCCCCTATTAGGGCATGCATCTAAGTTAGCAGTGATCCTCAGACGTGTGCTGTGGTTAAAATGCTGGTCAGCTGACCTAGGTTCCAAAAAGACCTTGACCAATCTCCCTTTTCAGGGGAATCGTCTATTTGGGGCCAACCTAGATGAAATCATTAAGGATGCCACTGGGGGCAAGAGCACTTTTTTGCCACAGGCTGCAAAAGCTAAGGGACCTCGCAACAAGCGAGGACCTTTCTTTACCGCCCATAAAGGGCGCCCGGCTGGTACTAGCGGGAAAGGCAAGACTCCTCCAGGAGGGTTCAAGAAGGGCTGGTCGGACAAGCAGAGGACCAACCCAGCCAAACCCGAAGTAAAGGAGTACACAGCCTGAAGGTGCGCCCCCACCCGGTTTCAGGGTGGGGGGACGTTTTCACCGGTATTCAGGACATTAGATCGAGCATCAACCACTACTACCGGTGCGATTCTTCCCTTCCAACATTTAAGTACCACAGGAAGCGGTAGTTACCTTTCCCTGAATAGATCTTTTCCTTTACCTTTTCCTAAGATTAGTCCCTATACCTCACAGGAATCGGATCTGGTTGACCAGATAGGCCAAGTAGCCTCTAGTCGGGTGACTTCGGTCCCTGAGGTTCAACCATAAAAGATCACCTTTCCTGATAACTATCAGGTATCTGATAAATGTGTGGGAACAGAAAACGACCAGACTTTCTCGGATGGTCGGGGCCAGATAGCTCTAGGGACGCCTGGTTCAGATCCAATCAGCGCCAGTGGTCCTAGAAATTCTAGGCTGGCCTCCTCAAGCCGGCCTGGCCGACTTGGACATGTTAGTCGCAGACGTTCCGTGGGAACTTCGTCTCAGGGAGTGTCTGTGGTCTCAAGGACCAATTTACCTTCGTGCTTTACAGTCGCTGGTTTTAATGGCCTGGCCATTGAGACCCAAGTACTGAAGGACAGAGGTTTGTCTACTTCAGTCATTCCTACCCTTATTAAAGCAAGGAAAGCGACTTCCAGCAAAGTCTATTATCACACATGGAAGACTTATATTGCGTGGTGCGAATCTTTAGGATTTCCTCCACGTACCTATTCGGTGTCTCGAATATTGGCCTTTTTGCAACAAGGGGTTGAGCAGAAGCTAGCCTTGAGCACCATCAAGGGTCAAGTTTCAGCATTAGCAATCTTCTTTCAGAAGCCTTTAGCTACCAAATCCTTGGTGCGGAATTTCATCCAGGGGGTGCGGCACCTGGCTCCTCCAGTCCGCGCGCCCTTACCGCCCTGGGATCTTAATTTGGTTTTGTCGGTTCTACAGAAACCTCCCTTTGAAAACATCAGGGAGATTCCCTTGCTTACTTTATCCCAGAAGGTGGCCTTCTTGGTGGCTATTACTTCTGCTCGCAGGGTGTCAGAACTGGCTGCATTATCATGCCAGTCCCCATACCTAGTGATTCATAGGGATAAGGTAGTACTTCATCCTAAGCCATCTTTTCTTCCTAAGGTGGTTTCAGATTTTCATCTGAATGAAGATATTGTACTACCTTCCTTGTGTCCTCAGCCCAAGCATCATCGGGAACATGCGTTGCATTCCTTAGATGTGGTTCGGGCAATCAGGGTATACCTGAAAGCTACGGAATCATTCCGTAAGACGGATTCACTTTTTGTGATCACGGATGGCCCCAGAAAGGGTTTGCCTGCATCTGCCGCGACCATTGCCAAATGGATTAGACAAACGGTGGTACAGGCTTATTCTATTAAGGGTCAGAGTCCTCCGTTCCCTGTTAGGGCGCACTCCACTCGAGCGCTCAGTACTTCCTGGGCCTTTCGCCATCAGGCGTCAGTGGTCCAGGTATGTAAGGCGGCCACTTGGTCGTCGGTACATACCTTTACAAAATTCTATAAAATTGATGTGACGGCATCGGCGGATGCCTCATTTGGCCGCAAGGTTTTGCAGGCCGCAATTTGAGGAGACCGGTGGTCTACCTCGAGGGTTTTTTTCTGTTTGAAAAAAAAAAAAGAAAAATTTTTTTCTCTCTTTTGTTGAGTCTCATCTTTAAGGATGAGCATTGTAAACTTCTAGTTGGCACCGGTTGGGCCTTCTAGATTGGGATTTGATTTCTTTCCCACCCCTCAGTTGTGATACTGCTCTGGGACGTCCCGAAGGTGGTGTATCACCGAGGACTACGTCTGTCAATGAGCGCTAGAGAAAAATGGATTTTTGTAAAATCTTACCGTAAAATCCTTTTCTCTTAGCTCATTGACAGACGTAGTCCCTGCCCCTCTGTTTTTTTGAGTTGGGTTAAAATCTCTAAAGACTGCTTTTTCACATAACTGATTTGCTGAGGCAGAGAGAGAGAGGATATACCCTCTGGGACTGCCCCTAGGGTGTGGCCAGAGCTTTTTAATTTCCTGTCTAGTCCTGCTCCTGTGGAGGCAACATAACCCGAAGGTGGTGTATCACCGAGGACTACGTCTGTCAATGAGCTAAGAGAAAAGGATTTTACGGTAGGATTTTACAAAAATCCATTTTTTTCTGATGGAGCTCCTGTCCTGGTTAAGGGTTCTTATGTTTAACCTTGGGTTTTTTCCCCATCCCTCATTTTTCTTTTGGCACTGCTTTTGGACGTTCCAGTAGTTGATTTATGGGGTGCTGTGTTCATTGCTGAACAAAAGAGAAACGGGATTTTTGCACCTACCGTAAAATCTATTTCTCTGAGTTTGACGCACACAGCACCCACCCCTCCTATGGAGTTCTGATGCTTCTAATACTGCTTGCTACTAAACTGATTACCTGGAGCACATATGGGGGTTATATACCAGCTGAGGACAACCCATGGGCATAGCCAGGTGTTTTTTCTTTCTGCCTAGTCCTACTCCTGTAGGAGGCAAATATAACCCAGTAGTTATGAATTATGGAGTGCTGTCTGTCGAACTCCAAGAAATGAATTTTAAGGTAAGTACATAAACCCTTTTTTCTCTTTCATTCATTGACTGACAGCTCCTGATCTTCTTAACCATTGGGTTATACTGCCCCTACAGGAGTAGGACACTAGGCAGAAAAAGTCTGGCTACGCCTATAGGCAGTCCAAGGGGGTATACTCTCTCTCTGCTATAGGTACTGTTTTTTTTTTTTTCTCCCTAGTCAGGAGTAAGGACCTAGTTCCTTCCTGGGATCTCTGGTCCTGTCAATTTTTTTTAGATATTTTTTTTTTTTCTTTCTTTCTGTAGCAGGATTTCCAGGCATTGGGCCTGATGTGGGTCTCTGCCATGGCTTCCGGAAACGCCAGCCGCCCATTTAACCACTTTACCACCGGAGGATTTTACTGTCTTACGTCAAGGCCACTTTTTGCGATTCAGCGCTGTGCGACTTTAACTGACAATTGCGCGGTCGTGCGACGCCGTACCCAAACTAAATTTACGTCCTTTTTTCCCACAAACAGAGCTTTCTTTTGGTGGTATTTGATCACCTGTGCGATTTTTACTTTTTGCGCTATAAACAAAAAAAGAGCGTTTATTTTGAAAAAATAACAATATTTTTAACATTTTTTTTTTATATGAAATTCCCCCCAAAAAATGTAAAAATCAAAATTTTTTAACATTTTTGGCCAATTTGTTTTCTGCTACCTATGTTTGGTAAAAAAAATCAAAATAAGCGTATTTTGATTGGTTTGCGCAAAAGTTATTGCGTTTACTAACTAAGGGAAAGATTTCTGTCATTTTTGGTGTTTTTTTTTTAACGAGTAATGGCGGCGATCTGCGATTTTTCTTTTTTGCGGGACTACGACATTGCGGCGGACAGATCGGACCCTTGACTGACATTTTTGACACTTTTGACATTACTGCAGTAATCAGTGCTATATATATGCACTGGTACTGTAAAAATGACACTGGCAGGGAAGGGGTTAATTTTATTGGAGATGGAGGGGTTAATGCATGCCTGGTGCTTACTGACGTGTGTGTGGGGAGGTGACTGAGTCAGGGACAGATTGCATGTTCAGCTATGCTGAACACTGCAATCTGTCACTCCCTGTCACTTAGGAGATCCGCCCGCTCTGTTTACACAGGCGGACGGATCTCCAAACTAGATTCCCCGACGATCGGGGAAGAGCAGCGGTGATCGCCGCCGCTCCTCCCCTGGCCCGACTCCCGCTGTGAATGAAAACAGCGGGAGCGCCGCCTACAGGGGGAGGAGTCCAGCGACGTAGTACTACGTCGCTGGACGATAACGAACCACTTTGCCGCAGTACGGTCAACGTGACCGGTCGGCAAGTGGTTAAGCTGAATATCCAAGTGTGAGATGTGAGACAATGAACAGTCCGGCATCTTTGTTTTGTTTATTTTGTATGAGGGTGGGAGAAGGGAATGAGTGGGATACTCCTCTGGCTCAACTAGGTACAAATTGGGACTCTTGAAGAAAAATGCCTACTGACGCTGCCTTGACGTTGGCTGAATGCCGGTCAACACCTGTTGGCGCTTGTGAATCTGACTTGCTGTCTGTGAACTTGAGTAACTTCTGACACTTCTGGTTAGCTCAAAAGTCTAGCACTGCTCCCTCCAGTCCTTCCTGACTGAGGTAGCCTTTGTAAACTGCTTCTGCTGCAACTCTCAACACTGCACACTGTACACTTAACACTTCAGGGCCCAACCGCTGGCACCTTCTCTACTCTTCAGGGTCAACACTGCACCCCTTTCCTTTTGCTCCTGCACCGGCTAGCTAGCTCCCAGATCCCTCTGACCTTCCCCAGAGTGGTCCCCTCTCACTAGGCAGACCCCCAGGGGCAGTTTGCAGTACTCACGACTGGGAATGCTTTCCTGAAACTTGACCCCTCTCAGCTCCGCTGGTCCTCTAAACACCGGATCCTCTCTACAGCTCAGCCCTCTGTCCCCTCAGGCCAGCCGCCTGGGACACCCGGTTCCTCTTGACAGGAGGAGAGACAGCTGTGCTCTCCCTCCTGGGACTCTGCTTCCTGCCAAAGACGCTGCGACATGTGCTCCCCTCAAACTTACACCCACTCCCAGAATGGTCACCCCAGTCTGGCCAGGGACTGCACGCAGACCTCAGCTACGCGCTAGGTCGGCTGTGACGTAGCCTCACCGGACAGGGGCTTGCCTGCGAGTTAAACGCCTCGCGAGGTCGCATATGACCAGATTTCGACCCGAGTCGGAGCGTTCCTCCTGGCCGACACCCCCCCCCCCCCCATTTAGATGAAGAGGAGATTCTGTCTGGAGCGGCGCCCGCCTGGTTCCTCGTAGGGTAAGTAACTGTCCCACCTCTTCCCGGAGCGTTTTGGGGTGGACGTGGGCCCCTCCATTGGACGATCGGACCCCAGGGTTCCCATCCTTCCGTTAGGCACCCCCCCATTGTTTCCACGTGGGCCATCTCCCCCCCCCCCCCCACCTCTCCTTCACTTGCGCTAGTGCTTTGAGGTGGCCTAGTCCACCTCCTAGGGGGGGAGCGCCGCTGGCAACTGGGCAGTCGGCTGTGGGGGGGGGGGGCTGTACCTGGTGGCGGCTCTTGTTAGGGGCCCGCTTCCTGCCTGTCCCATTTTCTGAGGCCTAGGGATCCTTTCTGGGTCCCTGGGAGCTGCCATTTTGCTGTAGCCTCTGTGCTCAATGCACGGCGGCCATGTTTGTGTAGTCTGGCGCCCATTTTGCGGTAAATTACCATTGAAAATAGCGGTGGCTATGACAGGGAAGCCCTATGGGCGGCAATTTTGGCGGTGGGAGCCCCTCCTCATCCCCTGGTGCTGACTCCTGGATCTTTTTACTTCCTGATCGCAGCACGTGGAGTGCAGATTATCCTGGTGGCTGCAGGTGTCTTTCTGCTGGGTGGTGAGTCTGGTAGGGGTCCTCTCCCTCTTTGCTGAGAATTGATTAGGTGCTCTGTTGCTGGCGACCGAGTGGTGCTGCTGAAGCGGTGGGGGTGTCACTTGGGGTTTTTATTCCTTTTTTTTCTGGGGTTCCCCTATTGACTCATGGAGTCTTTGGAGCACATTTCCCCACCTGATCCTCGTTCAGAGGCATGGGGCCCTCTGGGTCCCAACCATCCATCGATGCACTGACTGCAGTCCTGGAGTCCTTTGTGTCCTGGGTGGAGATGGTTTTTGGGCAATGGGCTAGGCCTGCCTCATCTGTCTCCTCAGATCCTGAATCTGATTAGGCCGACGCGGACATGGGAAAAGACGCTGGTGGATGCACTGATTATATATGTGCATGAGACCTTAAAAATGGAGGACGCAGAGGAAACTGCGATGGAGGCAGTGGTTCCCTTTTGGCACTCGCAAGCCATCCAGAGCGGCAAAGGTGTTTCCTTTCCCCGCCTATTTTGACACAATTTTCGCTAAAAAGTGGGAAGAGCCAAAACTTCCCCTTGTGGTCCCTAAGCCATTTGCTATGCAGTACCCCTATGAGGAGTCCCTTCTTAAAAAGCAGACTGTTTCACTGATGTCCAGATTGAACAAGGCAAACCATGATTTCAGTGGAAGAGTCCCTGGCTTTTAAGGACCTGGCTGACATGAAAACAGAGGCTGTGGCCCACAATATATACACTGTGACTGGTTCGGCACTGAGGCCGGTATTTACCATTGCACTGATGTTGTAAACTGACCGAGTAGGCTAAGCTTTTACGCCTTGACCTGGAGGGGGAGCAGCTCCTCACTGCCTTTGCTTAGCTGGTGGACCAATTGATCCAGGTGCTGCAGTTTATTTGTGATGCCTCTTTGGACGTGGCTCCCCTAGTCGCTAGGCTCTGTGTTTGAGCAGTGGTCCTTTGGCGTTTTTTCTTTGGCTCAAATGCTGGTCTGCAGACCAAACTTTTGACTGATCTTCCTATTCAAGGAAATTGCCTGTTTGGTGCTACTCTGGATGACATCATTAAGGGTCTCACGGGGAAAGAGTACCTTTCTTCCGCAGGCTAGTAAGGGCAAGGACCCTCGTCTGTAGACGTGGGCCATCCTTCTTGGCTCATAAGTTTTTTTCGTCCCTTTCAGGGCCTCCTTTGGTGGATCCAAGCGAACTTGGTCTGGCAAGTCTAGAGCGGGCTTATCCAGACCCACGGACAAGCCTCCTTAAGCATGAAGGTGCACCCTCACCCGTATCGGGGGTAGGGGGTGACGTCTTCGCTGGTTTCCAGACCCGTGGACTTCCCTGGTACAAGACAAGTTGGTCCACAAAGTCATATGGTCCGGCTACAAGATCGAATTTTGCTCTTACCTCCCCCGGCAAGGTTGTTTCCTTCCAACTTGCACCTGTCCTCAGACCACTTACAGGGTCTGTTTGGGGCGGTGCAAGACCTGCTACTTCAAGGGGTGATTGTCCCAGTTCCGACATCGGAACGTTTTCAAGGTTTTTACGCAAACCGGTTTACAGTTCCCAGGAAGGGAGGCAAGATGTGTCCAATCCTGGACCTTAAGGCACTGAACTGGTTTGTGCTTGTGCAGAAGTTCAGAATAGTCCATTTGCATGGTTGTGGCATCCCTGCATCAGGGGGATTTTCTTGCCTCTATCGACATAAAGGATGCTTACCTTCACATTCCAATATTTGCTGGTCACCTGCTCTTCCTCCTCCGTCTTGACGTGGGAGAGGAGCATTATCCATTTGTGGCGTTACACTTTGGTCTCGCCTCTGCTCCTCGGGTCTTAATAAAAGTGTTAGCCCCGGTGCATTGTTACGCCAACGGGGAATCGCGGTACTTGTCTACTTGGACGACCTCCTTCTGCGAGCAGAGTCTCCTACTGCTCTGGTGGAAAACCTGGAGATCACCACCATACGACCTTTAAAGGAGTTCATCTTGATTCTGAATTTTCAGAAGTCTGCTCTGGTTCCATCCAGAAAAGCTGGACAATCTGAGTCTGACTCTTGACTCTGCCTTAGCCAGAGTGCTTCTTTCTCTGGAAAACTCCAGGAACTGCAGGCTCTAATTCATCTCCTGCTGTCCAGCAGATAGTCATTCCTCCGGATTTGCATGTGGGTGCTGTTGGGCCTGATGGTGTCTACCTTTTGAGGCAGTTCCGTTTTCACAGTTCCATTCGCGGTCCCTGCAAAGGGAAATTCTGGGCAAATGGGACAAGAATCCGCAGTCTCTGGACAATCGTATCCGGGTTAGCCGGGGAACTATAGAGTCCCTGTTATGGTGGCTTCGTTCTCCCGTGCTTCCACTGGGCAAATCCTTCCTCCCCTTGTATTGTACAGTGGTTGCCACGGATGCCAGCCTTGCCGTCTGGGGAGGCGTCCTCGGCAAAAATTCTGCTAAGGGGGTCTGGACACTGGAAGAGTCCAGAATACCAATCAATGTCTTGGAACTCTGTGCGATCAGACTGTGCCTGGAACATTGGAAGGATCGTCTTCAGGGATGTCAAGTGCACATTCAATCAGACAATGCTACGGCCGTAGCTTACGTCGATCACCAGAGGGGCACAAGGAGTGTCCTGGCGGCTCTGGAGGTAGCCGGTATTCTAAGGTGGGCAGAATGGTTTGGTTTGTTACAGTCCTTTGCCGTACACATTCCCGGGGTGGAAAACTGTCAGATGGACTACATCAGTTGGCAGGCGTTGGACCAAGGGAAGTGATCCCTTCATCCGCCGGAGGTGTTTTTAGCAGTTGTCTCTGGTGGGGCATCCCCGAGGTGGATCTGTTGGTGTCTCAGCTCAGTAGAAAGGTGCAGAGGTTTGTGGCTTGGTCACGGGATCCTGTGGCAGACGCGCTGGTGCCCCCGTGGGGTCAGTATCGTCTGATTTACGCTTTCCCTCCTCGAGCTTCTGCCAAGAATTCTATGCATAATCGAGGCAGAAGGGATTCTGGTCATCTTAGTGGCCCTGGACTGGCCTCACTGGGCTTTGTATGCTGATCTGGTGCGGCTGGCTGCAGACGTTCCTTCTCAGGAAGGATCTGCTGTCCCAAGGATCAATCTTCCATCTTGCTTTACAGTTGCTGGCTTTAAAGGCTTGGCTGTTGAACGCCAGGTGCTGATGGAGGTTTTTCTGAGTCAGTGATTCCAACGCTGTTAAAAGCTAGGAAATCTACTTCTAGAAAGCTCTACCATCGTAAATGGAAGACGTTCATTGTGTGGTGAGTCTCTTGGGGTTCATCCTCGCTCTTTTCGGTGGCTCGGATCTTGACCTTTTTTCAACATGGGGTTGTGCAGAAACTGGCCTTGAGTACTACTGTATCATCTGCAGATGCTTCCTTTGACCGCAAGGTTTTGCAGGCTGCTGTTTAGAGGACCTGGTCATCTTTGATCATATATTCTTTTCAGGAGGGCTCCAGTTTTGGTTGAGCTCCTGTTTACCTGGTTGGCTATAATTTAGCCTTGGAAGTTTTTTTTCGCTGTTCCCATTCCTAACATTGTTTTGCAACAATGGTTAAGAAGATCAGGAGCTGGGTCCGTCAATGAAAGAGAAAATGTGATTTTTGACTTACCGTAAAATCCATTTCTCTGATGTCCACTGACGGTCACAACACCCACCCCTTATGTGGGGAGTTGTAATTCTGACACTGCTTGTAACAAAACTGAGTACCTATAGCAGAGAGGGGGAGAATACCCATTGGGACTGCTCATAGGTGTAGCCAGACTTTTTTTCTGCCTAGTGTCCTACTCCTGTGGTGGGCAGCATAACCCAATGGTTAAGAAGCATATGGAGTTGTCTGTCAATGAACTTCAGAAAAAAGGATTTTATGGTTAGTCAAAAATCCATTTTTTACAGCCGCTTCCTGACGTTGGTAGTGGCTTTGCAGCTGGGTTTTTTTTAATGCCTGCGTGCATTAAGCCTTAGTCAGTAGATGCCTTTTTATTAAGGAAGATCGAAAGCGCACTCTTACCAAGAAAGCTCAGGTGCCCAAAGCAGTCTGCAACTTCTGGGTTTAAGATGATTTATTTTGTCCCATCCAGACCTCTGCCTAAAAATCCCAAAAAAAAAAAAAGCCAAAAGTATGCATTTCATAAAAACTCCTTTGTATACTCCTAGCGTAAAAATTCATTTCATTTACCAAAAAATAGACATGGTACCTGCTCTGTGCAGTGGTTTTGCATCACAGCAACCCAACTCTTCTCAATTCCCTTGCCAGCACTTCTACCCCCCCCCCCCCCCTTTATTTAACCACTTTAACACTGCTCACTGTGCTGCTACTGCGGCACAGTGGCTCGTTATCGTCTGGCGACGTAGACCTTCCCCTCTCTCGGCGGTGGAGGCTCGCTCCTGCTGTATTCAGTCACAGCGGGAGCCGGGCCAGGGGAGGAGCGGCGGTGATCACCGCTGCTCTTCCCCGATCCTTGGGGATCGAGTGTGGAGATCCGCCCGCTTGTGTAAACAAAGCGGGCGGATCTCCTAAGTGACAGGCAGGGTCAGATTGCAGGATTCAGCATAGCTGAACCTGCGATCTGTCCCTGTGTCACATAGTCCCCTCCCCCCACACACGTTAGTAAGCACCAGGCATATATTAACCCCTTGATCACCAATAAAAATTAACCCCTTCCCTGCCAGTGTAATTTTTACAGTAACAGTGCATATTTATAGCACTGATTACTGTAGTAATGTCACTGGTACCCCCAAAAGTGTCAATGTCAGTCAAGGGTCCGATTCGTCCGCCGCAATGTCGCAGTCCCGCAAAAAAAACGCAGATCGCCGCCATTACTAGTTTAAAAAAAAAACCAATAAAAATGACATTTCCCGTAGTTAGTAGCTGCGATAACTTTTGCGCAAACCAATCAAAATACGCTTATTGCAATTTTTTTTTACCAAACATATGTAGCAGAAAACAAATTGGCCTAAAATGTTAAATTTTGATTTTTACTTTTTTTTGGGGGGGGAATTTCATATAAAAAAAAAATTGAAAAATATTGTTTCTCTTACGTCCTCCGACAGTCGCCGCCTCTTCATATTCGTCACATATGGGGTATTAGACTTTGCTCCGAAGGAGTAGCTAGGCAACAGAATATGTTAACAATAAAGCTTTAACATATCCCACCCTCAAGGGGTGGTCCCCTCAGTCAATACCCTCCTACTTCCTGCAACCATATCTCAGTTTTAATGTCTAGCTTGTCAGGAGTGGCTGGCTCTCTCTGTGCTGGGACTTTCTGTCCCAGACTCTTTCTTCTTTTTAATATTTTGTTTGAGTTTTCTCTCTACCTTTACTTAGCTGTTATTTTTGTCAGCATTAGTTAGTTCTTCGGACGAAGAGGATCATGCGGACTGGGTCTCGGGCTGATCCCCCTGGTCGCAGGTCGTGGGTCAGTGGCTTCCCAGTCTGCCATCGAGCGTTCAGCCAGGTAACGCTCCTGGCACAGTGAACGACCCATCCCTGTTCGGTGCAGGGATGATTGGTGAGGTGGCTACCTCACCGGACGCTGTGCGGTTTCTTAACCTCCATTATGTGCGTCTTGAATTGCGACTCTCCCTGCCTCATGTGCAGCGGCTTGTTCGCCTGTGCGGGTTCCCCACGCCATGTGAGGTAAGTGTTTTTATGTGGGGACCTGTCTGTCTGGGGGGGTCTCAGTCTGGGACTGTGTAACCTGCCTTTAATCACACTGCTTGTCTCCCTATCTCTCGGGTGCATGCTGTGGGCTGCAAGGGGGGGGGGGGGAGCTGTATGACACTGTGTGTGTCAGGCTGGGCAGTGTGAGGAGCTGTGTGCTGTGGGGCATGTTTTTTCTTGGCATGTTTGGGCATATACAGCGATCGCTGCGGCGATCTAACATGTATCCTTATATTGGGATGTAATGTGTGTGTTTTTTATGCACTGTGGAGCGGCGTTTTCGGCGCCAAACGACGCCATTTTACCGACGCCCGCTCCGGCCGCATGGTTTACATGCACGGCGGCCATTTTCTTGTAGCCTCCATAGGCTTACATAGAGCGCCCTGGCAGCATCACTTCCTCTCTCCTGGAACACCGATCGAGGCAGCAGCAGCAGCGGGGTCTCCTCAGGTTTTATCCTTCTGTTCTTGTTATCCATTGCCTGTACTCAGTTTGTATATTCCCTGTGGGGGTCTCATTGTGCCTGAGTGTGGTGCGGTGGGCTGCGCTTGCCGCGCTTGCAAAAAGGGGGCAGTTAACCCTTGGTTGTCTGGCATTACAGGGGCAATGGATTCTCAGGAGGGCAAGTTTCCTACAGTATTGGTGGAAAGCCAGGGGACCGCTGTTTCCCCCCCAGGGGGGGATTTAGCCACTATTGTGGCTGGCCTTGCTGCCCAGGTGCAAATGCTGGTGGCTGCTCAATCTACTAAACGGCCCAGAGTTGCTCTGTCCTCTGATTCTGAGGGTGAAGGTGATGGGGCTGTTCTGGCGGGGACCCCCCTATCGGGGTCCCGCTCCTCTCTTGATCTAGTGGGGTCTGAGGTAGAGGCTGAAGTTGAGGGGGTTGATAATTCTCCCCCTGGCTCGCCTGAAGAGCTTGCAATCATGGATGAGTTGATTGCTTCCATTAAGCAGACGCTACGTTTGCAGGACGAAGTGTGTCCCCCCGCTGCTTTGGCGGCTTATGGGACGCAGAGAAAACGCAGGACGCCGCAGGTTTTTCCCTGCAATGCTGATTTTCAGCGCGCTGTTAAGGATCAATGGCGCGATCTGCGCAAGCCTTTTGCGGTACCAAGTAGATTCAAGCTGCGTTATCCTTTCTCGCCTGCCACTGATGAACGGTGGTGTGTGCCTCCGCCAGTGGATCATGCAATTGCGGTTTTGAACAAAGCCACTGCGATTCCTGCAGAGGGTTCCCCTGTTTTCCGTGATGCCACGGATAGGAGACTGGAGTCTCTTGCCCGTCATACTTATTCTGTTACGGGCTCTATGCTTAAGGCTCTGTTTGCTTCTCTCATGGCGGCCCAGGCGATCGCAAGTTGGACGCAGATGCTTAAGCGCGTCCTAGTGGCCGATTCGGCCTCGGCGGCGACCCTGGATATGGTGGATCAGATCCACTAGGGTGTCATGTATCTGTGTGATGCGGACCTGGACCTGATTCCGTTGGCTGCACGTGTGCACAGCGTGGCGGTGTTGTCTCGCCGCCTGGTTTGGTTGAAATGTTGGTCGGTGGACCAATCTTCACGTAAGACCTTAGCCAATCTACCTTATGATGGGTCTCGCCTTTTTGGGGAGTCCCTGGATGTGTTGATTAAGGGGATCACCGGGGGTAAGAGCACTCTCTTGCCCCATTTCCCCAAGGCTAAGGGGGCTTCTGGGAAGAAGCATGCAAATTTTCGGCCCCCTCAGGGGTCCTTTCGTGCCTTTCGGCCGCACTACAAGGGCAAACCGTTCAAAGGCCAAGGCTCTCAGAAGAAGCCCTGGTCTGGGAAACAGAAGTCCGGCCAATCCGGACCTGCTGCCCATAACAGTTCGGCCTGAAGGGGCGCCCTCACCCAGTTTTGGGGTGGGGGGACGCTTGCTCGGTTTTCTTCAGCCCTAGTTGGCCCGTGTGCGGGACAGATGGGTTCTGGAAATCGTTCGATCTGGTTACAAGATCGAGTTTCTCTCTCGGCCGGAGAGCAGATTTTTTCCCTCAAATCTTCAACTGTCTCCAGAGCGCCTGCGGGATCTGCACCTGGCGGTGCGGGACCTGAGGGCTCAGGGAGTGGTGGTTCCGGTGCCTCATCGGGACAGATTTCGGGGGTTTTATTCCAATCTGTTCACCGTGCCCAGGAAGGAGGGCAAGGTTCGTCCGATTCTGGACTTGAAGGCTCTGAACCGCTCTGTGCGGGTTCGCAAGTTCCGCATGGAATCCCTGCGCTCGGTGGTGGCTGCCCTGGTTCCGGGGGAATTCATGGCCTCCATCGATTTGAAGGATGCGTACCTTCACATCCCCATATTCGAGGGTCATCAGAGATACCTTCGATTTGCCATTGCGGAGGATCACTACCAGTTCGTGGCGTTGCCCTTTGGTCTCGCCTCGGCTCCGCGGGTCTTCACCAAGGTGCTTGCACCGGTTCTGGCATTATTGAGGGCCCAGGGCATTTCTGTCCTGGGGTATCTGGACGACATTCTGGTTCGGTCTGCGACCAGACAGGGTCTGGAGAAGGACCTGTCTGTCACAATGCAAACTCTACAGGAGTTTGGTTGGACGATGAATGTTCCAAAGTCGACACTGAGTCCGTCGGTTCGTCTCCCCTATCTGGGAATGATACTGGACTCGGTGCAGGCGAAGGTCTTCCTGCCGGAAGACAAACTCAGGACTCTTCAGGAGGAAGTCAGGTCCCTCAGGGACGTTCCACACTCGTCTCTGCGGACGTGTATGAGATGTCTGGGATTGATGGTCTCGGCCTTCGAGGCGATTCCTTTCGCGCAGTTTCACACGCGGGGTCTCCAAGCGGAGATCCTGTCCAAGTGGGACGGGCGACCTCAATCTCTGGATCTTCAGATCTCGTTGAGTCATCGCACCAGGGAAAACCTTCTGTGGTGGCTCCAGTCCCCGTTGGTGTCCGGGGGCAAGTTGTTTCGTCCGATCTCGTGGACGATAATCACCACGGATGCCAGCCTGTCGGGCTGGGGTGGTGTTCTGGGCGTTCTGTCCGCCCAGGGGACCTGGTCGGAGGGGGAGTCTTCCCTCCCGATCAACATTCTGGAATTGCGTGCGATAAGGCTCTGTCTTCATCGCTGGACGGACCGGCTGCAGGGCTGCCCGGTTCGGGTGCAGACGGACAATGCCACGGCGGTGGCCTACATCAACCACCAAGGGGGCACCAGGAGTGCCCGAGCGGCTCGAGAAGTGGCCGACATTCTGTCTTGGGCCGAGACTCATGTCCCGGCGATAACGGCGGTTCACATTCCGGGAGTGGAGAACTGGCAGGCGGACTATCTGAGTCGCCAGACCCTGGATCAGGGGGAATGGTCTCTCCACCCGGCTGTCTTCCAGATGTTGTGCGCGAAGTGGGGTCTTCCAGATGTGGACCTGTTCGCGTCTCGCCTCAACTACAAGGTGAAGAGGTTCGTGGCAAGGACGCGCGACCCTCGGGCAGACGCGTCGGACGCGTTAGTGGCCCCGTGGCATCAGTACAGGCTGATGTACGCGTTTCCACCGATTCAGTTGCTGTCCAGGTTCCTTCGCAGGTTACACTCGGAACGCAGCACGGTGATTCTTGTGGCACCGGACTGGCCTCGCCGGTCCTGGTACGCAGACCTCGTGAATCTGGCGGTCGACGCCCCTTGGCGTCTGCCTCTTCGAGACGATCTACTGTCTCAAGGACTGATTTACCATCCTGCTTTACAGTCGCTGGCTTTGACGGCCTGGCTGTTGAGACCGAGGTCCTGAAGGAGAAGGGTCTCTCTCCAGAGGTCGTTCATACTTTGATCAACGCGAGGAAGTCTTCCTCAGGGAAGGTTTATTACCGTACTTGGAAGGCCTATTTTGCCTGGTGTGAGTCCAGGGGGTTTTCACCCCGCACGTACTCGGTTTCCCGTGTGCTGTCTTTCCTTCAGACGGGTGTCGATCAGCGTTTGGCGCTGGCTACGATAAAGGGTCAGGTGTCTGCGCTGGCCGTTCTGTTTCAACGTCCCGTGGCTTCCAACTCCTTGGTTGGCACTTTTATTCAGGGTGTGCGGCATCTGGTTCCTCCTAGGAGGGATCCTTTGCCCCCTTGGGACTTGAATCTCGTTCTATCTGTGTTACAACGTGCTCCTTTTGAACAGATCAGGGAGATCTCGTTGTCTATGTTGTCCAAAAAGGTCGCCTTTTTGGTGGCGATCACTTCGGCTCGCAGAGTGTCGGAACTGGCGGCTTTGTCCTGCAAGTCTCCGTACCTGGTTGTTCATTTGGATAAGGTGGTCTTGCGACCTAATCCTTCTTTTCTGCCGAAACGAGTTTCGGAATTCCATCTTAACGAGGATATTGTTTTGCCTTCGTTGTGCACGAAGCCTAAACATCCAAAGGAGGTGAGATTGCACTCTCTGGATGTTGTTCGGGCGATAAGGGTTTACCTTAAATCGACTGAGTCTTTTCGTAGGACGGACTCCTTGTTTGTTCTTCCAGAGGGTCCTCGGAAGGGCATGGCGGCTTCGGCCTCTACCATCGCCAAATGGATCAGGCAGACCATTGAACAGGCCTATGCCTTGCAGGGGAAGGTTCCCCCTGTGCCTGTGAAGGCGCACTCTACTAGATCTCTGAGTACGTCTTGGGCCTGCCGTCATGGGGCTTCTGTAGCCCAGGTGTGTAAGGCGGCGACTTGGTCGACCGTGCACACTTTCACAAAATTCTACAAAGTAGATGTTCAGGCATCGGCGGATGCTTCCTTTGGCCGCAAGGTTCTTAGTGCGGCTGTTCCATAGGGTCCCTTGTTGGGGACTCCTGGCTGTTGGGATAGTTTTTTTGTATCCCCTGGTTTTTTTGTCTTTTCCTGGGTTGTTGCTCCTGTTGAGCACTTATTTTTGCTGTTGCCCAGCTGGTTTCCTTCCTTTGGTAAGGTTCCTTTCTTTGATGTGGAGACTGCGTTGCCTTTCGGCGCGGATGCGTTTCCCACCCCTCATGTTTGCACTGCTTTGGGACGTCCCCATATGTGACGAATATGAAGAGGCGGCGACTGTCGGAGGACGTAAGAGAAAACGGAATTTTTGTAAAATCTTACCTGTAAAATTCCTTTCTCTGAGTCCTCCGACAGTCGCCGCCCCCGCCCCTCTTTTGGGGTTTGAATGTATACTCTACTGCTATTCCACTAAAACTGAGATATGGTTGCAGGAAGTAGGAGGGTATTGACTGAGGGGACCACCCCTTGAGGGTGGGATATGTTAAAGCTTTATTGTTAACATATTCTGTTGCCTAGCTACTCCTTCGGAGCAAAGTCTAATACCCCATATGTGACGAATATGAAGAGGCGGCGACTGTCGGAGGACTCAGAGAAAGGAATTTTACAGGTAAGATTTTACAAAAATTCCGTTTTTTTCAAAATTGTTGCTCTTTTTTTGTTTATAGCGCAAAAGGTAAAAATTGCACAGGTGATCAAATACCACCAAAAGAAAGCTCTGTTTGTGGGGAAAAAATGAAGTGAATTTAACTTGGGTACAGCGTCGCACGACTGCGCAATTGTCCATTAAAGTAACGCAGTGCCGAATCGCAAAATATGGCCTGGTCAGGAATAGGGTAAAATCTTCCGGTCTTAAAGCTGTTAAAAATACGCTCATTGCAAATTTTTTTGTCAAAGACATGTAGCTAAATACATTTTGGCCTAAATATATGACAAAAGTTTAATATATTGGATATTTTGTAATTGTCAAAGTAGAAAAATATTATTTTTTCAAAATTGTCGCGTTTTTTTTATTAATATCGCAAAAAATAAAAATCACAGAGATGATCAAATACCACCAAAAGAAAGCTCTGTGGGGAAAAAAGGACGTAAATTTCGTTTGGGAACCGCGTTGCATGACTGCACAATTGTCAGTTAAAGTCGCACAGTGCTGAATCGCAAAAAGTGGCCCAGAAGTAAGACAGCAAAATCCTCCGGTGGTCAAGTGGTTAAGGAAAAGTGTAAAAAAAATAAATGAATAAATAAAACGCCCAGGTCCACTCGTGCTCGCAAGCAGAAGCATATGTAAACAACGTTAAAACCACACGTTGGGTATCACTGGGAACATTTAGAGTGAGAGCAATAATTCTAGCACAAGACCTCCTCTGTAACCTGTAGAAATTTTTAAAGCGTAGCCTATGGAGATTTTTAAGTGCCAAAGTTTGGCGCCATTCCACAACTGTGCACAATTTAAAAGTGTGTCATGTTGGGTATCTATTTACTTGGCATAACATCTTTCACATTATACAAAAAATTAGGCTAACTTTACTGTTTTCTCTATCGTTCATTGACAGACACAGCTTCCATATTCTCCTTCACCATTGGCTTATGCTGCCCCCTACAGGAGTAGGACACTATACAGGAAAAAACTTTACCACGCCTATGGGGCAGTCCCTGCAGGTTTAGGAGTAGGACATAGTTCCCGGGTGGGAAACTTTGTTTAAAAAAATAATTTTTTTTAGCTAGTTCCTGAAAACTGCTATTTTGACCCATTTCTCCATGCATATCTCCTCTAGAGCAGTGATGTTTTGGGGCTGTCGCTGGGCAACACGGACTTTCAACTCCCTCCAAAGGTTTTCTATGGGGTTGAGATCTGGAGACTGGCTAGGCCACTCCAGGACCTTGAAATGCTTCTTATGAAGCCACTCCTTCTTTGCCCGGGTGGTGTGTTTGGGATCATGGTCATGCTGAAAGACCCAGTCACATTTCATCCTAAATGCCCTTGCTGATGGAAGGAGGTTTTCACTCAATCTCACTATACATGGCCCCATTCATTCTTTGCACGGATCAATCGTCCTGGTCTCTTTGCAGAAAAACAGCCCCAAAGCATGATGTTTCCACCCACATGCTTCACAGTTCTTTCTCCTCCAAACATGACGAGTTGAGTTTTTACCAAAAAGTTCTACTTTGGTTTCATCTGACCATGTGACATTCTCCTAATCCTTTTCTGGATCATCCAAATGCTCTCTAGTAGACTTCAGATGGGCCCGGACATGTACTGGCTTTAGCAGGGGGACACGTCAGGCACTGCAGGATTTGAGTCCCTTGCGGCATAGTGTGTTACTGATGGTAGCCTTTGTTACTTTGGTCCCAGTCCCAGCTCTCTCGGGTCATTCACTAGGTCCCCCCGTGTGGTTCTGGAATTTTTGCTCACTGTTCTTGTGATCATTTTGACCCCACGGGGTGAGATCTTGCATGGAGCCCCAGATCAAGGGAGATTATCAGTGGTCTTGTATGTCTTCCATTTTCTAATAATTGCTCCCACAGTTGATTCCTTCACACCAAGCTGCTTGTCTATTGCAGATTGTCTTCCCAGCCTGGTGCAGGTCTACAATTTTGTTTCTGGTGTCCTTCGACAGCTCCTTGGTCTTGGCCATAGTGGAGTTTGGATTGTGACTGTTTGAGGTTGTGGACAGGTGTTTTTTATACTGATAAGTTCAAACAGGTGCCATTAATACAGGTAACGAGTGGAGGACCGAGGAGCCTCTTTAAAAAGAAGTTAGTTCTGTGGGAGCCAGAAATCTTGCTTGTTTGTAGGTGACCAAATACTTATTTTACCGAGGAATTAACCAATTCATTAGAAATCCTACAATGTGATTTCCTGGATTCTTTCCCCCATTCTGTCTCTCATAGTTGAAGTGTACCTATGATGAAAATTACAGGCCTCTCTGTCATCTTTTTAAGTGGGAGAACTTGCACAATTGGTGGCTGACTAAATACTTTTTCTCTTATGTCCTCTAACAGTCGCTGCCCGTTTAGTTAGCCTTCGCTTGTGGGTAATGGCGCCTCTGCAGGAGTAGGCTAGGCAGTAAAAGGTTAACAAAAGCCTTTACACATAACACACCTCTAGGGGGCTGTTCCTCAGCTATTACCCATTAGCCACTAGGAGCTGCTCTCCAGTTTTATGCTGCCTAGCGTCAGGAGTAGGCTAGCTTTTCCATGCTGGGACTTAGCGTCTCAGTTCCTTTGTTTTTTTTTCTTAAAAAGTGTTTTCTCTTTTGAAAATAGCCTTTTATTTCTCTCACTATCGCTAGTCAGGGAATTTCATGGAGGACTACAAGCGACAGCAGAGCTGGGCCTTGCGCTGGATAATATAGCTCCTTATAGAGTCCCAGCCTGCCAACGAGCATCGCAGGTCACTGGTGCGCCCTGGCCTCGCAACGGATGGGATGGGGACAAGCCTGTGGAGGTCCATCTTCGCCGGGGTTGTGTCAACTCCGGAATGACCGTGTTTTCTAGCATCCCTCCTTAGCTGACGGCACTCCCACTCAGGGTGGGAGGTGTCCCGTATCAGAGCGGTGCCCGTATTCTCTGGACTGGTGAGTACTACTACCCCCCTTGTCCCTGGGACTAGGACCTGTAGGGGGGTTCTGTGGGTCCACTCTTAGGGGATGGCAATGCTGGTGGTCTCTGTGATATCCCCCTTCTGACCAGCGTGGTAAGTTTCACTCCCTCCCTGGCCCTGCTGAGGGCACTGTGCGGTGTACTGGCTGTACCTGGGGGGCATGGGGGACTCTGTAACATCCAGGGGTTCTCTCTGGGGTTCCCTGTGTTGGCCAGTTAGTGCTTGTGTACTTTGGTGCCGTTTAGCGCGGCTGCCATCTTGGGTGAGGGAAGGCTGGCTGAGCTCATTGTAAGGGCATCAGCCATTTTTAGCTGCTTCTTCTGGCTCCGTTCGGGTGCCATCTTGGGTGTGGGCAAACACCTAGTAAGGGCGGCAGCCATTTTGCCTGTGATTCTTCCCATTGACTTTAATTAGGCACCATTTTTTTTGTGGTTCAGGGTGGGCATAGGCCTCTAGGGGGTGAGGTCACTTCCTCTCTCCTTTTCACTGAGCAGCGTGTGGAGAAAACACTGTGGTGGATTTTTACTGTTTTCTCTGGCTTTCGAGGCTATCCCTTTTTGCTCAGTTTCACACGAGAACTCTGCAAGCTGAGATTCTTGCCAGGTGGGATAGAACGCCTCAGTCGTTGGACAGGAGGATTTCTGAGCCACCTTGCAAGATCGGATCTTCTGTGGTGGCCCCTGTCCCCAACTCTGACTCAAGGCAAGCCTCTGCTGTGGACGGTGATCACCACGGATGCCAGCCTGACGGGCTGGGGTGGATTTCCGGGCACATTTTGTGCCTAGGGGATGTGGTCGGCGGAGGAGGCTTTCTTGCCGATAAACGTTTTGGAGCTCCGTGCAATCAAGCTGTGCTGGTTCCGTTGGTCAACTCGGCTTCAGGGTTGCCCGGTTCGGGTACAGAAGGACAACGCCACGGCTGTGGCGTACATCATTCACTAAGGGGGCACCATGTGTGCCCGAGCAGCCTGGGAATTGACCGAGATCTTATCTTGGGCCGAGACGCACGTTTTCAGCGATTTCCGCAGTCCACATTCCGGGTGTGGACAACTGGCAGGCGGATTATCTGAGTCGCCAGACCCTGGACCAGGGGGAATGGTCCCTGCATCCGGAGGGGTTTAACCTCCTGTGTGCCCGGTGGTGGTCTCCAGACGTAGATCTGTTTCTGTCCCGTCTCAACAAAAAGGTGTGACGGTTTATAACCAGAACCCGCGATCCTCTGGCGGATGCGTTAGTGGTGCCTTGGCACCAGTATAGGCTGATTTATGCTTTCCCTCCAATTCAGCGGTTATACAGGTTCCTCCGCAGGTTGGCGTCCGAACGGATTCAGGTCATTCTGGTGGTCCCAGACTGGCCGCTCCGGTCTTGGTGCACAGACGTAGTGCTGATGGTCGTCGAGCCTCCCTGGCGGCTTCCGCTGAGAGACGATCTCCTGTCTCAAGGGCGGATCTTCCATCCTGCTTTGCAGTCTCTGGCTTTGACGACGTGGCTGTTTAAAGCCTAGTCTTGAGGGGCAAAGGTCTCCCAAATACTGTCATTCCTACCTTATTGAAGGCTCGGAAAGCTACCTCTAGTAAGCTTTCTCATCGCACCTGGAAGGCGTATATTGCTTGGTGCGGGTTGCATGGTCTCCATCCCCGCTCCTTCTCGGTGGCGAGGGTTTTGGCCTTCCTGCAGGAAGGTGTGGATCAGCGCCTGGCACTAACCACGATCAAGGGTCAGTTGTCGGCTTTGGCCATTTTCTTTTCCAACGTCCTTTCGACGAATAATTTCCTTGATACGCACCCTTACTCAAGGGGTGTGGCATCTGACTCCCCCGCAGAAGGCTCCCTTGCCTCCCTGGGACCTGAATTTGGTTTTGTCTGTTTTTGCAACGGCTTCCGTTTGAGAACATCAGAGACATTCCTCTGCCTTTGTTGTCCCAGAAAGTTACCTTTCTGGTAGTTGAACCTTTCTGGTTTGGTGATAAACCTCTGCTCGCAGAGTGTCTGAGTTGGCGGCTCTGTCTTACCGTTCACCTTATCTGGTTGTTCATAGGGATTAAGTGATCTTGCGACCAAGTCAATCTCTTACGTCCTCCGACAGTCGCCGCCTCCTCCAAGTCATCACTATTGGGTATTGACTTCTGCTCCGCAGGAGTAGCTAGGCATAAGACTTAGTCAAAAGAACAAAAGCATTTAGCATAGACACACCCATGGGGGCTGTCCCACTGGTCAATATCCCCCTGCAGTGATCCCTCCCAACTCAGTTTGTTTCTGCCTAGCGTCAGCAGTAGTTAGGCTTCCCTGTGCTGGGGCTACAGTCTCAGCCTTTCTAATCTTTTTTTCTTTGATTTTCTTTGCTTTACTAGCTGTTTATTTTGTCAGCTTTAGTTTTAGTCGGATCTTCGGGTGAAAATGGATTCTTGCGGAGCTGGGAATCGGACTGACCATCCTTGTTCTCCAGGTCAGAGGGACCCCCAGCCCGCCATCGAGCATTCAGCCATGTGTTCGTCCTGGCATTATGAATGACCCATCCCTGCTCGCAGCAGGGATGCAGCCTGTGAGGTGGCTACCTCACTGGACACATCTGCGGTGCTGCAGTGTCCTATCCTTGGCTAACTGCATTCCCTGTCAGATGAGGACAGCGGCTTTCCGTTCATAGAGGCACCCCACGCCACCCGGTACAGGTAAGTACTTTCTGTGTGGGGCCTCTGTCTGGGGTGTCAGTCCTGAGTTGCTGTGTATTCCCCATGTCTGTGCCTGTGTGGTGCTCCCTGATGCGATCCCTGCGGGGGTCTCCTTTTTACATGCGCTGCGGTGCTGTGTGGTTTTGGGGGCCCCTTCCCCTGTGTCACTGCAGTGTTTTAGGGGTGCAGACTGTGTAGTGGCCGCAGCGGTCCGCCATTTTAAGTATGGGCAAGCATGTCTGGCTTCACTGCGGGCTTAACTGCATGCTGCTTTGGCGCCATCCGGCGCCATCTTGTGTGTGGCAGAACGATCGTTCCGAGCACATGTTCAGCGGCCATCTTGCCGAAGCCTCCCATTCAGTTCTGTGGGCAGCCATTTTCCCTGGATCTTGCAGCTTATAGTTCAGCCTCTGATGACCTCACTTCCTTTTCCTCTGAAGCAGCGATCGGTGTGATAACCCTCTGTGGGGGCTCTGCAGACTGTCTCTTCCATGACTCGTGTTTTGTCCTTCCTGGCTCAGTTTTGTCTCCTTTTGGGGGTCTGTGTTCACTGTGCATATAGCGGTGGGCTGCGCACACTCCGCAGCGATCTTAAAGGGCCAGTACCTTTTTATTGCACTTTTTTGTTTAACTTGAGCAATGTATTCTCAGGACAGCAAATGCCCCCCAGCCTTGGTGGGGGACCCCAGTTCTGCTGAACCCCCCGTTATACCTAATTTGGCCGCTGTGGTGGCGTCTTTGGTGTCAAAAATGGAGGAGCTGATGGCTGAACGTGCTGCTAGAAAAAGGCCCAGATTATCTTTCTCCTTTCTCCTCTGATTCAGATGGTGATATGGCTGCTGTGGCTGGCGTGCCCTTTTCAGGGTCTCGCTCATCCTTGGACCCTCTGGGGTCTGAGAGGGAGGTGGAGGGGGTTGATGATTCTTCCCCGGGGTCGCCTGAAGAACGCGCACACATGGATTAATTGATTTCTTCTGTGAAAGAAACACTACATTTGGAGGATGAGCCCTCTCCTCCAGCCATTGTGTCCTCATTTGGTACACATAGGGCCCGCAAGTCGGCGCAGGTTTTTCCCTGCCCCGCTGAGTTTCATCACACTGTGAATGAACAATGGCGTCGTTTAAAACGCCCCTTCACGGTGCCTAGTCGGTTTAAACTGCTGTACCCCTTTGCGCCTTCTACGGTTTCGCGCTGGTGCGTGGCTCCCAAGGTGGATCACGCTGTGGCCGTGTTAAACAAGGCTACTCTGGTTCCCGCTGAGGATACCCCGGTCTTCCGGGATCCTACGGACAGGAGGTTGGAGTCTCTTGCCCGCCATGCCTATACGGTGGCGGGCTCTATGCTCAAACCTATTTTTGCTTCTGTCATGGTGGCTCAGGCGGTGGCTGATTGGACTAAGGTGCTTAGACGCACTCTCGTGACTGATTCTGCCTCCCCTGCTACGCTGGAAATGGTGGACCAGATTCATCAAGGGGTCATGTTTTTGTGCGATGCGGCCTTGAATGAGGCCCCTTTAGCTGCACGCCTGTCTAGTGTCGCGGTGCTTAACCGTCGACTGATCTGGCTGAAGAGCTGGTCGGCTGACCAGACGTCATGGAAAACAGTGGCTGACTTTCCTTATGCTGGGTCTCGCCTTTTTGGCGAGGCTTTGCATAAGTTGGTGAAAGGAGTCACTGGGGGCAAAAGCACTCTGCTGCCCCAGAATCAGAAGAACAAGTCCTTTCGCGGCAAGCGGGGTCCCGCCTTTAGACCCACTCAGGGGTCCTTTCGTGCCTTTAAGACACAAAACAAGGGCAAGCCTTTCAAGGGCCAAGGTGGCCGAGAGAAGCCCTGGGCGGGTGACCAAACGTCCGGCCATGCCAACACGACGGCTCAGCCCGACTCTGCCTGAAGGGATGCCCTCACCCGTTTCAGGGGTGGGGGGACGTTTGCGCGGTTTCCTCCAACCTTGGCTGCTCCATATTCCGAACAGGTGGGTTCAGGAAATCATTCGATCAGGATACAAGATCGAATTCCTTTCACGGCCAGCGGACAGATTCTTTCCCTCAATTCTTCTTTGACCCCAGGGCGTTTAAAGGACCTGCATCAAGCGGGGCAGGACCTCCTGGTCCAGGGGGTGGTTGTCCCAGGTGCCTCATCGGGACAGGTTTCGGGGGTTTTACTCCAATCTGTTCACTGTGCCCAGAAAGGAGGGCAAGGTGCGTCCTATCCTGGACTTGAAAGCTCTGAATCGGTCCGCCGTTGCAGGGGACCATTATCGGTTTGTGGCGTTTCCTTTCGGTCTCGCTTTGGCTCCAAGGGTCTTTTCCAAGGTGCTGGCACCTGTTCTGGGCCTGTTGAGGGCACAGGGCATTGCGGTCTTGGGATGTCTGGACGATCTACTGTTAATATCGAGTGCCAGTCAGAGCCTGACGTGCGATCTGTCAACTACGGTACAGACGCTAAAGGAGTTCAGTTGGACCATCAACGATCTGAAGTCGACGTTGTCTCCTTCGGTTCGTCTTCCCTATCTGGGAATGGTCCTGGACACTGCTCAAGCGCAGGTTTTTCTGTCAGAGGACAAGCTCCGGACCCTTCAAAATGAGGTCAGGTCCCTCAGGGACTACCGGTCCTCGACGCTCAGGACCTGTATGCGGTGCCTGGGGTTGATGGTATCAGCCTTGGAGGCGATCCCATTTGCTCAGTTTCACACTCGGTCTCTTCAGGCAGAGATCCTGGCCAGGTGGGACAGACTTCCTCAGTCCTTGGATCTGAGGGTTTCGTTGAGTCGCCAGAACAGAATGGCTCTTCTGTGGTGGATTCAGTCCCCGGCTGTGTCAGAGGGAAAAATCCTTCCGTCCGTTGCTGTGGACGGTGATTACCACGGATGCCAGCCTGTCAGGTTGGGGTGGAGTCCTGGGCAACCTTTCTGCCCAGGGCACTTGGTCGGAGGAGGAATCCTCCCTTCCGATCAACATGTTGGAGTTAAGGGCGATCCAGCGCTGTCTTTTCCAGTGGTTGGATCGACTTCGGGGCCATCCTGTTCAGGTACAGACAGACAATGCTACCGCGGTGGCTTACGTCAACCACCAAGGGGGCACCAGGAGTGCCCGGGCGGCCCGGGAGGTAACCGACATTCTGTCTTGGGCCGTGACTCATGCCGGGTGTGGAGAATTGGCAGGCCAACTATCTGAGCCGCCAGACCCTGGACCAGGGGGAATGGGCCCTACACCCGGAGGTCTTTCAATTGCTGTGTGCGAAGTGGGGATCCCCAGATGTGGATCTGTTCGCGTCTCGGCTAACCCACAAGGTGGAAAGGTTTGTGGCAAGAACGCGCGATCCGCGGGCAGGCGCCTCGGATGCGTTGGTGGCCCATTGGCATCAGTATCTTCTGATGTATGCCTTTCCTCTGATTCAGTTGTTGTCCAGGTTCCTTCGCAGGTTAGCCTCTGAACCGCACTTGGTGATTCTGGTAGCGCCGGACTGGCCACGCCGCTCCTGGTACGCCGACGTTGTTCACCTGGCAGTATCGCCTCCTTGGCGGCTGCCAATGCGGTAAGATCTACTGTCTCTCAGGGACCGATCTTCCATCCTGCATTACAGTCTCTGGCTTTAACGGCCTGGCTGTTGAAAGCCAGGTCCTGAGAGACAGGGGTCTCTCCCCAGAGGTCATTCCTACTCTAATCAAGGCTAGGAAAGCCTCATCTGGTAAAATCTATTACCGTACCTGGAAAGCTTATTTCGCCTGGTGTGAGTCCAGGGGGTTCTCCCCTCGCTCATACTCGGTGTCAAGAGTGTTGGCTTTTCTCCAGACTGGTGTGGACCAGCGCCTGGCGCTGGCCACGATAAAGGGCCAGGTATCTGCACTGGCTATTCTTTTCCAACGCCCTGTGGCGTCTCATTCCTTGATTCGCACCTGTTCAAGGTGTGTGACATTTGGCCCCTCCCCGGAGGGCTCCTTTACTTCCATGGGACTTGAACTTAGTTCTGTCCGTGTTACAGCGTTCTCCCTTTGAAAACTTTCAGGAGATATTGTTGCCTCTGTCGAAGGTTGCTTTTTTAGTGGCGATCACTTCGGCTCGCAGGGTGTCGGAGTTGGCGGCGTTGTCTTGCCGCTCTCATTACTTGGTGGTTCATAAGGATAGGGTGGTCTTGCGACCTAACTCTTCCTTTCTTCCTAAAGTGGTGTCTGATTTTCACCTGAATGAGGACATTGTGTTGCCTTCGCTCTGTGCGAAGCCCAAACATCCCAAGGAGGTTGCATTGCATTCCTTGGATGTTGTCAGGGCGATCAGAGTCGTCCACTGAATCCTTTTGGAAATCTGATTCCCTCTTTGTCCTTCCTGAGGGAGCTCGGAAGGGCATGGCTGCGTCTGCGGCGACCATTGCCAAATGGATCAGACAGACGATTGTACAGGCCGATGCTTTGCAGGTACGGGTTCCACCCTTCCCTGTAAAGGTGCACTCTACCAGATCGATGAGTACGTCCTGGGCCTACCGGCATCAGGCTTCGGTGGCCCAGGTGTGCAAGGCTGCGACTCGGTCGTCGGTGCACACCTTTTCCAAATTCTAGAAGATTGATGTTCTGGCATCAGCTGATGCCTCCTTTGGCCGCAAAGTTCTCAGTGCGGCGGTGCCATAGGGGACCCTTGTGTTTTTGTGGGTCCCTGGCTGTTGGGGTGTTTATCCCCTGGATATTCCTGGGTTGTTGCTCCTGTTGAGCCTTTTCTATTGCCCAGAAGGTTCTCTTACTGTGCGTGTAAGGTTCCTTTCTCTGATGTGGGTACTGCGTTGCCTTTTCTACGGTTGCGTCTCCCACCCCTTATGTCTACACTGCTTTGGGACATCCCAATAGTGATGACTTAGAGGAGGCGGCGACTGTCGGAGGACGTAAGAGAAAACGGATTTTGTAAAATCTTACCGTAAAATTCCTTTCTCTGAGTCCTCAGACAGTCGCCGCCCCCGCCCCTCTTTTGGGTTTTTTTCTTGTACACCTACTGCTATGCTACCAAACTGAGTTGGGAGGGATCACTGCAGGGTGGTATTGACCAGTGGGACAGCCCCCATGGATGTGTCTATGCTAAATGCTTTTGTTGTTTTGACTAAGTCTTATGCCTAGCTACTCCTGCGGAGCGGAAGTCAATACCCAATAGTGATGACTTAGAGGAGGTGGCGACTGTAGGAGGACTCAGAGAAAGGAATTTTACGGTAAGATTTTACAAAAATTCTGTTTTTCTCCCCAAGGTGGTAACTGCTTTCCACCTCAATGAGGATATTGTTCTGCCTTCGCTTTGGGGAAGCCCAAACATCCCAAGGACTTTGCCTTGCATTCCTTGGATGTAGTTCTGGCGATCAGGGTTTCCCTGCCCGCCACGGAGTCTTTTAGGACATCTGATTCCCTGTTTGGAAGGGTGCGGCAGCGTCAGCGGCAAACATGTCTGAATGGATCAGACGGACGATTGTTCGGGCCTGTTCAATCAACGGTCAGGTTCCTCCTTTCCCTGTTAGGGCTCATTCTTCTTGAGCTGTCAGTGCCTCTTGGGCGTTTCGTCATCAGGCTTCTGTGGCTCGGGTGTGCACAGCGGCGACCTTTCACAGGATTTTACACACTTGCTGTGATGGCATCCTCGAATGCTTCTGTTGGCCGCAAAGTTTTGTGCGCGGTGGTTGTTTTGCAGAGACGTGTGTTTGTCTCTTCTTGGGATGTTTTTGTCCAGGGTTTGCTCTTGTTGAGCTTGTGTTGCCCTGTTGGCTCAGTTTGTTCCCACTCTGGCCTTGTTGCACGTTGCCTTTTCTTTGGTTGCGTCTTCCCACCCCTCACACCTACACTACTTTGGGACATCCCACTAGTGAAGGCTAACTGAACGGGCGGCGACTGTCAGAGGACGTAAGAGAAACCAGAAATTTTGTAAGAACTTACCGAAAAATTATTTTTTGAGAGTCCTCTGACAGTTGCCGCCCCTCTTCTTCTTGGGCGTTGATAGTCTTTATGTACTGCTTGCTCAAAACTGGAGTGCAGCTCCTAGTGGCTGATGGGTAGTAGCTGAGGAACCACTCCCTAGAGGTGTGTTCTGTGTAAAGGCTTTTGTTAACCTTTTACTGCCTAGCCTTCTCCTGCAGAGGCGCCATTACCCATTAGTGAAGGCTAACTGAATAGGGCGGGGACTGTGAGAGGACTCTGAGAAAATAATTTTTACGGTAAGTCCTTACAAAAATTCTATTTTTGCCCAACTGTACACAACTTGATGAGTGTGTTGTGATGTTTGGGGGTGAACATGGGGCAGTGATCGGATTACAGCTATGTATGTGTAGAGCCGCTATGCTGTGCGTGTTTGACAGTGGAATGCATGTGTATGGTGCCTGGGCTCTTGAGTGTGTTTGTTAGGGTGACAATGTTGTCTGTCCTTTTTTTATGGTGTTTGGAGGTTTATGACAATCCTCCAAATACCATATAAAAAGGACAGATGATGTTGTCACCCTAAAAAACAGTCAAGAACCCAGGCACTATACATATGAGTTCCACTGTCAAACACGCACAGTGGCTATACACACATACATAGGTGTAGATCTCTGCTCCTCATCATGACAGCCCAGTGATGTCTGATGTGTCCCATGTTCACCCCCAAACATCACAGCACACTCATCAAGTTTTGTATATTTTCCTCTTTCTGTTCCTGATGCAGACACCCAGCCACCCAGGTTATGATCGCCCACCCCATAAAGGATTGAAGTCAGATCAGCACTCACCCGACTCCGGCGTCCGGTGTCGGTGTGCCTGCCAGCAGCTTCTCCTTTTGCTTGTGCCTGTGATTGCTCTCTTCCTACTGCTGCCTCTCCTCACCATCTGCGGCCACCATCACAGCCTCCCATTTGCTCAATCCCCACCACGTGTTCCACCTGCCAAACTTTATCCAACACGGCAGCACCATTTCATCTCCTCCATGCCCACCCCAGACACGTCACCCCTTGCCCTAGAGCCATGTGGGAGATGTAGGCCTTTTGGGGGGGGGGGGGGAGGTTGTGGTGTGGATGAGCTACACCTCTTATAGGATTTTCAGGGCACTCACGTGACCACGGGGAGGGCTCTGCGTGCCATCTGTGGCACTCGTGCCATGGGTTCACCATCGCTGGCCTAGGGTCTATGGAAAAAAAATAAAAAAATATATATTAATGTTTGGGGGTTCTGAGTAATTTTCTACCAAAAAAAAAATGATGATTTTACATGTAGTAGAATGCCAGAATTCGCCAGGTATGGAAGCAGTTAACCACTTGCCGACCACCGCACGATTATTTACTGCGGCAGTCTGGCTCTCATGGGCAACCCGATGTAGGGCTACGTCACTCGCCCAGGAGCCTCCAGGGTGCGAGCGCGCACCGCCGGGGGCGCCCCCCCGCTCGTTCACGGACATTCCAGCGTGAGTGACTGGCGGCACCAATGTCCGCCGGTCACTCGTGATCTCCCGCTGGAATGGGAGAAAGGCAGGCGGCTGATGTAAACAAAGCCGCCTGTCATTCTCCCTGGTGTAACTGCAGAGATCATACGATCCTGCTATGTAGGATCGTATGTCTCTGTGGTTACATGAAAAGCCAGACCCCTTTACAGTTAGCACGCCCCTAGGGACACATTTAACCCCTGCATCTCTAATAAAGTTAACCCCTTCCCTGCCAGTGTCATTTTTACAATAACAGGTCATATGTATAGCACTGATTACTGTAGTAATGTCACTGGTACCCCCAAAAGTGTCAAAAATGTCAGTCAAGGGTCCGATCTGTCCGCCGCAATGTCGCAGTCCCGCAAAAAAAATCGCAGATCGCCGCCATTACTCGTTTAAAAAAAAAAAATAAAATAAAAATGACATAAATCTTTCCCTTCGTTAGTAAACGCAATAACTTTTGCGCAAACCAATCAAAATACGCTTATTGCGATTTTTTTTTTTTTTTTTTAACCAAAAATATATAACCGAAAACAAATTGGCCTAAAATGTTAAATTTTGAATTTTTTATTTATTTTTTTTTTTGGGGAATTTCATATAAAAAAATGTGAAAAATATTTTTTTTTTTTGCAAAATTGTCGCTCTTTTTTTGTTTATAGCGCAAAAATTAAAAATCGCACAGGTGATCAAATAACACCAAAAGAAAGCTCTGTTTGTAGGAAAAAAAGGACGTCAATTTCATTTGGGTACAGCGTTGCACGACCGCGCAATTGTCCGTTAAAGTCACACAGTGCCGAATCGCAAAATAGGCTCTGGTATTTGAGCAGCCGAATCCTTCGGGGCTTAAGTGGTTAAGGTTTGAAAATGCACTACAACAGATTTTGCCATTGTGATATAGAATGCCTTTATAACTAAAACAAAGTTTCATAAGCAAACAAAAAGGTTACTTTTTGACAAACAGAAGTGGAACTTTAAAATATGAAAAAAAAAAAAAAGTTGCGGTGGGGAAGTACATGGGAATGAAAAGTACACATAGCAGAGAACTGGGTGGTCTGTGAAAGTCTGTGCCAAGCACTGCTACCTTGCTGGGAGGGGCAAAGCTTGCCACATCACATCCAGACAGACATAAATCCAACGAAGGAGTTCCTCTTCTGTGGTTTGCAGGGAATTGTTCCAGAATGCCATGGCAACAGGCAGACAGAAGAAAGCCTGCGTCTCTCAGCCAATACAGCTTGACAATGTTTAGGGGGCTGGGGCTTTGACAGGTGGAGCTCTGGGGAAAGTTCAGGTGGGTACTGGAGATTTTGGTCGACTAAAATGTACTGGAGATTTTAGTAGATTAAATACGACAAACTAAAAACTAGTGATCGACCGATATCGTTTTTTTTTTTTTTTAATACCGATATTTTGGTTATCGGCTATCGATTTCAGCCAATATTTTCAGACCTGTAAAAAAAAAAAAAAAATTTTTATTTTTTACAGGTACTCTTTGTGGAGGGAGCTGGGGGTCTAAAAGACTCCATACCCCCCTCCTTGGCACTGAAAAGCATTCAAAATGCCAAGTTTGGCTGTTTTGAATGCTGCCAGTTTTTTGAATGTGGCACCGAGTACCCGGAAGTGATGACTTCACATCACTTCTGTGTTTTTTACATGGAGACCCGATCAGAGCCAAATTCCATGTAGGTGGGAGACCCGGGCAAGCCGCGAGAGGGAGGGCGCGTCCCCTTCCGCTCCTTGTAATGACAGCCGAGCGGCTTCTCAGCCGCATGGGTTGCCATTACAAGACAGCCGACTGTCGGCTATGGACACCGGTACTGGGGTGATGCCTCTAGCTGCAGGCATCACTCCGGTACAAGCACTTTCCCAAAATATCAGCAGTATCGGTAACCTCAGGGGCCGATTCTGATAGATCGGGGAAAGTAAATATTGATCCCTACTAAAAATGATTTAAATGACTAAATTACGACTGAATCGAAATTTACCATCAAAATTAACAGTGCCTACGTGGACTGTGCTGGACTGCATGGCTAGCCTGCATTATGGTGATCTGGCACTGTGCTCAGCATTTATGCATGTATGGTAGCCATAGAGTGCTGTCTGGATCTAGAGCCATGGCAGAGTCTCTGGTGTAAACCAGTCTCTAAACACTTGCCTGCTAAGGCTGGTTGGGCTGAAGCCCTGGCAGCTGCCTCACTTTTGTACAGTGCTGTCAATTTACGCAGCGCTTTACATATACATTGTACATTCACATCAGTCTCTGCCCTACACAGTAGGGCCAATTTTTTTTTATACAGGATCCAATTAACCTACCAGCATGTCTTTGGGGTGTGGGAGGAAACCGGAGTACCCGGAGGAAACCCACGCAGGTAGTGTCGTGGTTGGGATTTGAACCAGCGACCCTCTTGCTGCTAGGTGAAAGTGCTAACCACTACACCACTGTGCCGCCCATTACTACAGTAATCAGTGCTAAAAAAAAATATGCACCGCTACTGTACTAATGATACTGGCAGGGAAGAGGTTAACACCAGGGGTGATCAAAGGGTTAAATGTGTCCCTAGGGGGTGTATTTACTGAATGAACACAAGGACTTGTGTTCATAAGCAGGAGGAACACAGGATCCCTGTGGTCATTACTGACAGAACAGCAGCCTGCCGTGTTCACAAGGGCAGACCGCCATTCTGTCTCCACGGGAAGCGTTCGCGGGTGCCCGGTGGCAATCATAGCCGCCGGACCTGCTGAATGGCTCCCCCTGTGGCGAATGGGCGCGCACGCCTCCACTCGCGGTCCCGCAAAGCGACGTACATTTATGTTTTGAGGGACAGAGCCGACCTCCCGCAGTATATGTACTGCTGGTGGTCGGCAAGTGCTTAAACTAGGGAATGGGAATAGGGATCGACACAAAAAATCAGGCCAACATCCCTGATAATAGTGACTTCATTAGTTGGGTGTAGTGATGCATACACTGCTCTTTTCTCACAATTCAACCTAGAGCAAACACCAACCTGCTGCTGCTGCTTCTGCTTTTTAAGCACCTCTGGGATTATCGAATCACATTCCACTGCCCGATTACAGTGACTTGGTCCCCTCCAGGCCACCTGCAGCAATTATCTGCACCAGCTGCTTGGATTTTTGCCTCACTTTTCAGCCCTGTTTTCTGCTACATAGTTCCATCTTCTCAGAAATCCACAGCCCTTTACTACCTCTAGGAGCAATTTAATGGCAGCTCAAGAAGGAACCCCACACCTCTTATCTAGATCCTGGGACCCCCAATATTTTTAGGGTTGTCCTCATCGGAGCCTTCTACGTCATGTTTGGGTGAGGCCCAGACCTGCTGTGTTCACAAGATCCCTTATGCCTACTTCTGACTTTCAGTGCACAGTTAACCACTTAAAGCCCCAGCCCTATTTCGGACACTTTTTGTTTACAGTAATAAAAAGTGGTTGAAAAACACAGGGGGATTGTCAAACACTCGCCCAGCGCTTAAAATCTGAGGGTAAAAACCACATAACCATAAAAGACCCGGTATAAAATATCATAAAATGTTGCTGATCGCAGCTACTGTAAAAGAGAAGCAATCTAAAATGTAATGTAATAAATACTAAAACGAGCACTGTCCCGCACAAATCACATTCAGCAGCGCTTAATATGTATTCAACATATCCTGATCATATAGTCCTCATGTGAGAGAGTTATACCGCCAAAACAGTCTCTATTCAAGGTAAAAAAACTGTTATTCCTCAAGTATTCGGTGTTCCCGGTGCTCAGAAATACCTAATCCGGCATCAGCCTTCACCACACCATCAGTGACCCCTTAAGAGTGGGCACTCGCCAGAAATAACATGGAAATACGCCTGTAAGCATTGGTTGCTTGAACCCTTGACACTCCGGACCACCTCTGCTCTCACCAGAAGACTCCGCTTACCAGTCTGTCAGGGATCAGCTCATATCCATAAAAAAATGGAAAGATAGGAGGCACAATAGTGTGATACCGTTTCCAAGAAGCTATATTTAGTACCCACACTTAAACATAAACCCCCCACATCCAATATGCTTACATCAAGATAGAAATATTCAAGCATGTAATTGATAATCACGATGTGATGGCCTGCTCACCGTTCCTGCACAGGATCTGTCCGTATGACTTATGAGTAAGATCCGGAGTTCGGCCAAGACCTCAGTGACTACCCGGGAAACAGCGTGCTCGTGTGTGACTTCAACAGAGGACACAGACACACTGCACACTGTTCCTTATATGTACCCTAACAGATTAGGACTGGTTCTGCCCATTTGTGATGACTCCTCCCCTTGGGAGGGAACTCGTGGTGCCGTTTTCCAATTGGTGCACTTCCGGTTTCCCCGATACCAGATGTGACGTGTATTGTGTACATAAGTCTTATCACAATCAAGGAGTGTGACCTGCCGCAAACGGAGTTGCCGCTACAACAGCGGACCAACTATTCCGGAATCCTAGGCCGGGAGCATCAACGATGTGTCCTTCGCTTACACTATGTAGCCCATTTGTGACGTCGTTTCCGCTTCCGCCGCGGTAAACAACTTCCGGGGCATAAGATTGCAGCGCTCTGTTATGCGGACCTCGACGCACCAGGGTATTGCTTCCGCTGCGGTTACCACATCCGGTTTAGACATACCGGATGTTGTTGTGTGTTAGTCTGCTGCATCCATAATAACACTGTAGCGGCAACAAGGAGGCATTTAATCGGTCCCACTTATGAGTTCCATTACACTCAATATATGAGGACATAAGTATAACCCAGTCCTATTCCGTGACATACCGGGTAAATGATAATATGCATATTCAGGGTAAATACCTACACCAATTCCTACTAGCACATCAAATCAATAGATGCATCCATGTAAGATCCGTTAATAACTGTAGGTATTAAAAGGCTATATACATATCTGTATTAAAAATGCTACAAACAAATTTTTCATTAAAAGTATTAAAGGAAGAAAATGCAATAAAGATTCTATATGTCAATGCGTATCAAAAATAAAATGGTATCCATAAATGTGGCAATATAAAATAATGTGTACAGGAGCCCACCAGCATAAAAAATATATGCACCAGTATAAAAGCTTAATAAATAGTTAATAAAAGGCAGGGAGGACATGTGGATATAAAGAGTAATTGTTAAAAAGTAATTAAAAGGTAATAAAAAAACCCTTAAAAATTACTTAAAAAACAATTTAAATCAAGATCCATATTTAATCCATTGGGAGTAAGAGCGTTAGTCCGATAAATCCACTCGGTTTCTTTCTTGGAAAGCTCTCTAACTCTATTAGCCCCACGCCAAGAGTGGGGCATTTTCTCTATGCCCCAAAATTTTAGGCCAGATGGATCCATTTTATGTTTGTCCCTAAAGTGTAATGGGACACTGTGTTCTCTGAATCCTATATTAATATTGTGTATATGCTCTGCAATACGCACCCCTAACTTTCTTTTCGTGCGACCAATGTATAACATGCCACATGGACATTCCATTCCATTCCATTCCATACACAACATGCGTGGACATACATGTTATCACCTCCTTTATTTCTAAGGATCTACCGTTTGCATTGGAAGTGAAAGAGGTCAGGCCTCTAAAGTGGGTGTGCACCTGTCGGCAAGCTTTGCAGCGTCTACAGGTGAAAAAACCTGGGGCATTCCAGAACATTTTAGGGGCCTTTGGTAGGTCCAGAACCTTTTTAACAATTCTATCCCCTATACTAGGTGCCTTCCGATAAATAAATATGGGGGTGGGTGGACAAGATTTTAGGACCTGTTTTACCACCCACCCCCATATTTATTTATCGGAAGGCACCTAGTATAGGGGATAGAATTGTTTATTACAGGTTTTTAAAAAAAAAAAATCTGATCACTTTTATTGCTATCACAAGCAATGTAAACATCCCTTGTGACACCAATATGTAGTGACAGGTACACTTTATGGAGGGATCGAGGGTCTAAAAGACCCTAGACCCCTCCACTACACTTCCATGTATGCAAAACGCCGAAAACTGTGTTTTTGCATACAGCCGTTTTTTTTAATTTGCCGCCTTTTGCAGCACAGTAACCCGGAAGTGACGTCATCGGAGACCCGATCGATGCCGTTTCCGGCATTCATCGGGACTCCATCCAGCCGGCGGACGTGCTGGCTGGGTGCTCAGGGCCATGAAAGCCATGGAAGGCGGCGGGAGGGGGACGTCCCCTCCCGCTCACCCGGGTAACTATCGAGCGGCTCCCGAGCCGCATCAGTCGTTACCGACGGAAAGCCGACCGTCGGCTTTAAACCACGGTATTGGGATGATGCCTATAGCTAGAGGCATCATTCCGGTATAACCCCGCAAAGTCTGCCGACGTATGGGTACGTCAGTATGCGGTAAGTGGTTAATAAAGCAATCTGCTTGCAAAAGTCTAATTTAGACCCTACCTGGGGATCATCTGGAAGTGTTCCATGCCCCTAATGCCATCCTTCAGCGTCATCAGAGTTTACCCCTTAAGAGGCTTTTTTTTTTTCTTTTTTTTTTTATAGCAGATTTCCTTATTGCTCAGATTCGCTAGGGGTGTTGCTGACCTGATTGGTAGATACTACCCTGCATTTGGAGAATCCGCATGTTGTTCTAGGTCTGTTTTGGAGCTCTTTCAACTGCAAAGAGCTTACCAATACACTTGTTTAAAAAATTCCTCTGATGGCTAGAAACATGTGGAATAATGGGCTTCTCCTGACATGTGAAAAGATTTTTCCCATTGAAAGGGAATTTATTACAAGGTGCTATCCACCCACCGTAGGCACTCCAGTGAAGCACCTTAACAAGAATACCACCAAACAGATTAAGGGTGTTTTTACCTTTTTAAGGATTTTTCTGGCAGACTCCTTATATCAAGTCTTAGCTTGAGTTACCTGAACTAGGTCCAGCGACTTATTTGTCAAACCATGTCCCTTATTACGGACCCCTCCATCAAAAGGACAAACCTTTTGTGTCCTGGAGATTTTGAAACAAATGTCTTGAGCCTTGCGTTTCAGCTGTGAATGACCTCTTAAAAGCATCTAAGCTTGTCTCATACGGGGGGTAAAGTTTGTTCATATGTGAGAGTCATCAATACACGATTGTTAACTTGCCACACGAAATGGCTTGTCAGCTACAGTTGCTTCTGTAGTATACACCACATACATAGCCTCAGCCGAACGTAGGCCTGCTAGGTACTCACAACAGTGAGTTAGAAAGACTGGCTTAGGAAAACTGCTTCATCTCTGTACTCATGATTTTGTATGGTATCCCCAAACTTCATATTTTCAGATAAGGTACATAGACTTGTCTTTTTTTTTTCTAGTTCAACCAATAAAAAACAATCCTAAACCCACAGAAGTAAAAAAAAAAAAAAGTAATCCAGTTTGTTCCAGCGAGGGGAAAAAACAATTCCTGATTCCCCAGGATGCAATCTGATATTCACTAACTCAACTACCCCTGGGGCTAATACCTGGTGTGGAGAATTGGCAAGCGCATTACCTGAGTCGTCAGATGTTGGCTCAAGGGGAGTGGTCCCTGCATCTGGAGGGGTTTCATCTCCTGTGCATTCGGTGGGGGACTCCCGAGGTCGATCTGTTTGCTTCTCTCCTTAACAAGAAGGTTCAGAGATTTATAGCCAGGTCTCGAGATCCTCTGGCCGACGTATCGGCTAATATTTATCTTTCCTCCCTTGAAACTTCTGCAGAGGCTTCTGCGCAGGATAGAGGTGGAAGGGATTCCGGTCATTCTGATGACTCTGGACTGGCCTCCCCGGTAACGGTACACAGACCTAGTAAGGTTGGTCGACGATGCTCCTTGGAGACTTCCTTTCAGGGAAGATCTGTTTCAAGGTCCAATCTTCCATCCTGCTTCAGTCGCTGGCTTTAACAGCATGATGGCTAGGAAGTGGACTTCTAGGAAGATATATCATCATACGTGGAAATCGTATATTTCATTGTGTGAATCACTGAAGGTGCACCCTCGCTTGTTTTCGATAGCTAGGGTCTTGGCCTTTCTGCAGAAAGGAGTTGAACAGCGGTTGGCTTTGGGCACTATCAAAGGCCAAGTGTCAGCTTTGGCTAAATATTTCCAACGCCTGTTAGCTACACATGCTTTATTTCGAACCTTTATACAGGGAGTGCGCCATATGGCTCCTCCGAGAAGGTTCCTGTTACCTCCGTGGGACCTCATTCTGGTAATATCGGTTTTTCAAAAGCCTCCATTTGAGAACATGCAGGAGATTTCTTTTTCGTTGTACCAGAAGGTTGCCTTCTTGGTGGCTATCACTTCCGCTCCCTGAATATCTAAACTAGCGGCGTTGTCCTGCCGCTCTCCTTATCTGGTGATACACAGGGATAAAGTGGTACTTCAACCTTATCAGTCATTTCTTCCTAAGGTTGTTTCTGATTTTCATCTGAATGAAGACATTGTTTTGCCTTCACTCTGCCCTATGCCCAAATATTCTAAGGAAATTGTGTTGCACTCTTTGGATGTGGTTCGGGCAATCGGGTCTATCTGGAGACCACTGAGTCGTTTAGAAATTCAGACGCTCTTTTTATCCTTACCGAAGGATCTCGTAAGGGACTGGCTGCGTCTGCGGTGACCATATCCAGATGGATCAGGCAGACGGTAGTTCAGGCTTATTCACTAAAGGGTCAGGTTCCTCCTTTCCCGGTGAAGGCACATTCTACGAGAGCACTGAGTGTGCCTCTTGGGCTTTTCGCCATCAGGCATCGATGCTGCAAGGTGGCAACTTGGTCGTCTGTGCATTCATTTACAAAATTCTACAAAGTAGATGTGTTGGCGTCTTAAGATGCTTCCTTTGGCCGCAAGGTTTTGCAGGCTGCTGTTTTAAGAGCACTGTTTTTTTGTTTTTTTTTCTCTTTGAGGGTGTATTGTGTTTTCAGGGTGAGCTCCAGTTGTTCCTGGTTGAGCTCCATGTTACCTGGTTGGCTAAGTTTAGCCTTTGGGGAGTTACATTTCCGTTTGTGTTGTCTTCCCACCCCTCATGAATATACTGCTTTGGGACATCCCCATAGTCTCTGACCTAGATGGAGCTGCGTCTGTCTGAACGATAGAGAAAACTGGATTTTTGTAAGAACTTACTGTAAAATACTTTTCTCAGAAGTTTGACAAATGCCGCACCCACCCCTATACTTTTGAGTGAATGTGGTTTCTTCTATTCTAAACTGTTTGATAGCAGGGTGTGTGGGGTTATGCCTGCAGGGACAGCCCCAATAGGTGTGGTTAAGCTTTTTTCCTGCCTAGTGCCTATTCCTGATAGGAGGAGCATAACCCTATAGTCTGACTAGATGGAGCTGCGTCTGTCGAACTTCAGAGAAAAGGATTTTACGGTAAGTTCTTACAAAGATCCAGTTATTTGCAAAACCTTATAACAAAAACACTTTTTTTTTTTTTTTTTCAGAATTTGGGGTCTTTTTTTCATTTGTGGCGCAAAAAATCAAAACCCAGGTGGTGATTAAATACTACCAAAAGAAAGCTCTATTTGTGTGAAAAAAATGTAATTTGGATATAGTGTTGCATGACCTCGTAATTGTCATTCAAATTGTAATAGTGCTGAAATCTGAAAATTGGCCAGGAAAGGAAGGGGGGGGGTCAAAGTTGGTCAGTATTGAGGTGGTTAATAAGTTTGTTCAGAGAAAGTAGAAAATTGTGTTCTCATACAAATGTATGTTTAGCCTAAGTTAGTGTTTAGGTCATGGTATTGCAGAGTCATTTAACGGTTAATTGACACACTGATTAATCATATATCTCCTGATTTTCTTCCAAAACAGACCAAGCCCTCAAAGACCAACCAAGTCAACAAACTGAAAGTGCTCCTATGCCAGTTAATATGGTGCAGACTCAAATGAATGTAGTGCAGCAACCGATGACCGCACCTCCTGCTCCTCCTGCACCTCCTCCACAGCCAGTCAATATTTACCCATATTCAGTGGGAGTCCATCCCCCCTTAGTGAGCATGCAGCACAATCCATACAACATTCATCCTCCGCTTCCTATCCATCTCCACCCACCAATGCCTCTTGTGCAGGTGTCTGCTCCATCTAGTGTGCCTCAGGGATTGCCCCCACCCCCACCTCCGCCACCACCATCTCAGCAAGTCGGCTATGTTGCTCCACAGCAAGATGGAAAACCACTGCAGGTACTTACTTTTTTCTTATTAATTACAAGTAAGGACCACCTTAACAAATTGTGTGTGTTATTTGTTGTTTTTTTTTTTTTTGGTTGTCTCATATATATGTGTCATATGCAAAATAAACTAAGCTTGCCATGTCTTTTGAACCAAGACTGATTAGTATCTATTCGTTAGTCTCTTTACACTTTGAACTTGCAGCTAAGACCTAGCCATACATTACTTAATTTATGACTGTTTCCTGCTGAATCAGTTGAAATTCATTCTGTCTGTGACCCTGTCTTCACCACCTGGCTTGACAAACTTTGTGCAAGTTGAAAATTGTTGGCCAAAACAGACTCCACATTCAGATGTAGTCACTGTTCCCATATTTAGAAAGTCACTGGTGCTGCAGCTGTGTGAATACAGCAGCTGGCAGAGCAGATTCTTTTTGCATAGATGGGGAAAATCACGTGATTTCCTAAATCTTCAAGTGTATGGCTAATCTTACTGTGCTGTAGTGCACACATGAGGAAAAAATATTAGTGCAGCCATTATATACTATAGAGAGGTCCAGGGTGAAGGCTTGGCTGCTGTGCTCGCCCCCCTTGGTATTTTAATCAGCACAGGTGGATAGGACCAGAAGAAACACTTGCTTTCCTTCCAACAGATGGCTGTGTGCCTGGGGGAAGCCTTCCCTCCCTGGGATGGCTTCCTTCTGTTCACACTCCTCAACAACACTGTTTTGGTTCTTCACTAGCACTTTATTGTGTTGTCTACAGAAATTCACAGAGCCATTAGTGATTCTAAAAAGACTTAATTTGGTCTGTCATTTGCAGACCTGAATGATCACCAATTATGATCTGTCCCATGTATTTTTTTTTTTTTTCAATGCCTTTTTAAGATTAGATTTTTCTTCTCGAGCATTAAAAAACACAGCATTCCAATGTTATTCTATATAGATTTAAATTTTATATAAACAAAAATGTGACCAATGTTAACACCTACTGGGCCAATTAATACACGTCACTTCTTTTTGGAAAGAGATCATTCAGTTCTCATATACATATCATTTGGATCTTTAACAGTATCCTCTTCACACCTGCTTAGACCCCCAAACATTATATTCTTTATACTCTTCTTAAAGCAGGGGCCCTGTCAAATAAAATGGTGGCTGTTGCATTTTTTTTTTTTTTTTGTAAATATAACCTATTTGCACAAATGTTTGCCAAACTCAAATTTTCTAGAAAAAAATACATGTAACATAATTCTAGTGCACAAAGCATAATATAAATTTTTTGGTTAAATAAAATATTGTATTGTCAAGCCCCGTTCACATACGAGCGACGCTACTTCCAGGGGCGACCTCCGAGGTCGCGGTGCGAGCAGCGCGCCGCGACCTTGGAGCGGCCGGCACGGACTTCATAACATTGAAGTCTATGGCGGTCGCCTCCTGGTCGTCCCAAAGAAGCTCCGGACCCTTTTTCTAAGTCGGAGCGACTTGTGTCGCTCCTATTAGAACGGGTCCGCAGCTTCCCTATGGAAGGCGACCTGTGAGGCGACCAGGTCGCCTCACAGGTCGCCTTAGTGTGAACGGGGACTTAAGATAACAAATGTAAATATTTTAAAACTGCAGATGTCTGTGAAATGCCGACAACCTTCACTACCTAAAATTGTCTTTTGGTGATGCTTTAAAAGCCTTTACAGATTATCAGTTAATCCTGAAATATGGCCCTAGAATTATTGCTCTCACTCAGATATTCGCAGTGGCACCTCACATGTGAAATGAAATCTTTTTAACTTTGTTATTCTTTTATTGCTTTCACAAGGGGGCAAACATGCCCCCTTTTGATTTCTTTGGGTAGGTGACAGGTACTAGTTGAGACACCAAGGGGTCTATTAGACCCCTGATATCTCCCCTGCCTTTCTAAGCAACTGATCAAACAGAGCGTACTTGATCAGCTGCTTCTCTGGCTATAACAGCCAGGGAATGACTGCCTTGAAACTGGCAAGTGACAAAATCCTCATCACTTCTGGCTTTGTCACAGAAGAGATGGGGGAACTGAAGTTCCTCCATGTCCTCTGCAGGAAGCTGACCCGGGTTCCCCAGAGGAACAGGAGAGCCTGAAAGCCATGGCAGGAGGGGAAGGTCCTTTCCAGCCTTGTAAAAGTAATGGCTTTTAAGCAGGAAAACTGTACTAGGATCATATAAAAGGCAATATTTTTATTTTTTTGTCAGTAAAATGTGTACTAAACCATAGGTGTATGAATATTAAGAAAAGTACATACAAAGGAGCTGCTGCTATTATGAAAGGTATTGGAACCTCAAACAATAAGACCGTTAAATAGCGCTGCTTCCTTAAAACAAAACATATTACCATTACATAATCTGTAAATCACAATGCATAAAGTGCCAGTGCAATCAAAGATGCATTAAATGATAGTTCAATTAAACAGGCAAAAGTCCTTCAATATTAAGGTGCAAAGTGCTAGTGATGTTTTCTCAAAATAGGATTCATGTGCCACTCAGTGCTCCCCTCCTGAGTCCCCACTCGCCAGCAGTAAAATCAAAATTAGCATGGTTTATGGATGGATCTAGCTCCCTTTCTCTTAAGCAGTGTGCTCTCACTGCTCTCAGCACAAAGATGGTCAGCAATAAGCTCAAAATCAGCGTAGTGTAAAGATGGATGTATCTAGCTCCTTCTCTCTTTGGTAGTATAAAAGGCTCACAGCATAAGGATGATGTACATTCCAATAAAGAAAAATGATCACAGCATAATACGCGTTTCACCCCCTCCCACTGGGCATCTTCAGAAGCTCTGAAGCTCCTGAAGACGTCCAGTGGGAAGGGTGAAACTCGTAAAGCGGAGAAGAGTTAGAGAAGCCAAACTGTCAGCAGGTACAAACGCGGCGGCAATCCTCATACTTTACATGCTCGAAAATTTCAACTTTGCTGTAAGTGCAATTATGCTTTTAACTTTTCAATAAAATAGTATTATGGTATGATCATCTCTCTATTGGAATGTACATCATCCTTATGCTGAGAGCCTTGTATACTACCAAAGAGGGAAGGAGCTAGATCCATCCATCTATACACTACGCTGATTTTGATCTTCCTGCTGACCTTCTTTGTGCAGAGAGCCTTGCACACTGCTTGAGAGGGAAGGAGCCAGATCCATCCATCCATAAACCACGCTGATTTTGATTTTACTGCTGGTGAGTTGGGACTCGGGAGGGGAGCACGGAGTGGCATCTAAATCCTATTTCGAGAAGACCTCAAGAGCACTTTGCACCTTAATATTATTAAAGGACTTTTGCCTGTTTAATTGCACAATCACTTTATGCATCTTTGATTGCCCTGGCACATTATGCATTGTGATTGATTTTACAGGTTATGTAATGTTCATATGTTCCAAGGAAGCAGCGCTATTTAACCATATTGTGGTATTGGCTCATGGCTGCAGCTGCTGACAGGATGTTTATACAGTGCCTTGAAAAATATTCATACTCCTTGAAATTTTCCACATTTTGTCATGTTGCAACCAAAAACATAAACGTTTCTCATTGGGATTTTGTGATAGACCAACACAAAGTGGCACATAATTGTCAAGTGAAAGGAAAATTATGGTTTTAACATTTTTTTTTACAAATATCTGAAAAGTGTGGCATGCATTTGTATTCAGCCCCTCTGAGTCAATACTTTGTAGAACCACCTTTCGCTGCAATTACAGCTGCAAGTCTTTAATGGGTATGTCTCTAACAGCTTTGCACATCTAGAGTGAAATTTTGCCCATTCTTCTTTGCAAAATACCTCAAGCTCTGTCGGATTGGATGAAGAGCATCTGTGAACACAAATTTTATTGCCACAGATTCTCAATTGGATTTAGGTATGGACTTTGACTAGGCAATTTGTTTTGCTTTGATCTAAACCATTCCATTGTAGCTATGGCTGTATATTTAGGGTCTTTTTCCTGCTGGAAGGTGAACCTCTGCCCCAATCTTTTGCAGACTCTAACAGGTTTTCTAAGATTGCCCTGTATTTGGTTCCATCCACCTTCCCATCAACTCTTACCAGCTTCCCTGTCCCTACTGAAGAAAAGCATCCCCACAACATGATGCCACCACGAAGTTTCGCTCTGCAGTTGGTGTGTTGAGGGTGATGTGCAGTGTTGGTTTTCTACCACACATAGCGTTTTGCTTATAGGCCAAAAAGTTTAATTTTTGTCGCATCTGACCAGAGCACCTTCTTCCACATATTTGCTATGTCCCCCACATGGCTTCTCGCAAATTGAAAAGGGATGACTTATGGCTTTCTTTAAATAATGGCTTTCTTCTTGCCAACTCTTCCATAAAGGCCAGGTATGTGAAGTGCACGACTAACAGTTGTTCTGTGGACAGATTCTCCCACCTGAGCTTTGGATCTCTGCAGCTCCTTCAGAGTTACCATGCGCCCCTTGGCTGCTTCTCTGATTAAATCTCGCCTTGCCTGTCAGTTTATGTGGACGGCCGTGTCTTGGTAGGATTGCAGTTGTGCCATGTTCTTTCCATTTTTGTATGATGGATTGAACAGTGCTTCTTGAGATGATCAAAGCTTGGGATATTTTTTTTATAACCGAACTCTGCTTTGAACTTCAACTTTTTCCCTGACCTGTCTGGTGTGTTCCTTGGCCTTAATGATGCTGTTTGTTCACTAAGGTTCTCCAACAAACTTCTGAGAGCTTCACAGAACAGCTGTATTTATACGGAGAATAAATTGCACACAGGTGGACACTACTAATTAGGTGACTTCTGAAGCCAGCTGGTTTCACTAGATTTTAGTTAAGGGTTTCGGAGTAAAGGGGGCTAAATATAAATGCACACCACACTTTTCAGATATTTATTTGTAAAAATGTTTGAAAACCATTTATCATTTTCTGTTTACTTCACAATTGTATGCCACTTTGTGTTGGTCTATCACACAATCCAAATAAAATACATTTCTCTTACGTTCTCTGACAGTCGCCGCCCACTCATACAATCTGCACGTCTGGGTATTGGCCTTCTCCATAGGAGTAAGCTAGGCAGAAGATTTTGTTAGAATATTCACAAAAACTTAGTATAGACACACCTACAGGGGCTGTCCTTCTGGTCCAATACCCCCAGCTAGCCTCATTCCTAATTGAGTTTGCTGCTGCCTAGCTTAGGAGTAGGCTGGCTTTTACCTGGCTGGGGCTGCGGTCTCAGCCTTTTTCCTATTTTTATTTTTTCTCTTAAAGTGTTTTTTTCTTTTAAAAAGATAGCTTTTTATTTGTTCTTGCGCTTAGTCGGACTTCGGATGACTACAGCGTTTGCGGAGCTGGGAATCGCACTGGTTATTCTAGAGCCTTATGGAATCCCAGCCTGCCATCGAGCTTTAGCAGTTTGTGTACGCCCAGGCCTCGCAAACGACTGTCTCTGACCTCAGGGTCGAGCCTGCGAAGTTGCTATCTTCGTTGGGATGTCTCAACTGCGGTACGCCGCGTGTTGCTATCGTCCCCTTCGGCTGACGGCACCACCACCACCCAGAGTGGGAGGCTTCCTGTCACAGAGCGGTACCCATGTTTTTGCTGGATCGGTGAGTACCATGCTACCCCTCTGTCTGACATTGTCGGTCGGGGTGTGTATGTGGGCCCTCTGTTTTATGGGGATGGCAGTTCGGTATGGGTTCTGGAATGTTCCCCTCATGTCTGTAGGTGCGGTCCCTTTGTGTCCCTGCGGGGGCGCTGTAGCGGTTCCGCCGCTGTAGGGGGGAGGGGTGTGGGGTCTACTATGTCCCTGAGGTGCTTGGGGTATTTGGGGTACAGTGCATGGTGTGTGGGGGCCGCAATCGGTGCGAAACTGCGCGGCCGCCATTTTAGGTGTGGGCAGGCTGTCTGGCTTCATTGTGAGGGCAGCAGCCATTTTCTGAAATGCTGTTGGCGCCGATCGGGCGCCATCTTTAGTATGGGCACAATGTCCTTATGTGGACAGCGGCCATTTTCCCAGAGCTTTCCCCATAGACTTGCATTGGCAACCATTTTTTTTGTGGCTCAGGGCTGTGTCTGCCTCTAGAGGCGTGAGGTCACTTCCTCTTTCTTTCACATGCAGAATGATTCCGCAGTGTGTGGCAAGTATAGCTCACTGTGGGGGGCTTTTATTGTGTTTCCTGGCCTGCATTCCTGCTAGCATTCATTTTTTTTGCAGTTTACTGTAGCACAGGACATGCTCTTCATTGCGGTGGGGACCGCAGAAATCGCATATTTAAAGGGCCAGCGTCTTTTAAAATTGAGATCGCTATTATGGAGTCCCAGGATAGCAAATGCCCCCCCAGATCTAGTGGAAGGTTCAGGTACTCCTGAATCCTCTGCTATAGTCTCACTTACTGCTGCACTTGCGACTTTAGCGTCAAAAGTGGATTTGTTGATGTCTAACCGGGCTTCTAAGAAGAGGCCTATGCCCTCTCAGTCTTCTGATTCAGAGCCAGATTTGGTTGCCATGGACAGCGTATCCCCTGAAGGGTCTCAGTCCGCTGTCGGATGTGGAGGAGGAGGATTCCCCCTCCGGATCAGCACAGGAACGCGCTGCTGTGTCTGCGCTTATTAGCTCTGTTAAGGACACTTTAAGTTTAGATGATGAGCCCCACCTGTCGGGTAAGTGGTCTTCCTTTGGGACCCGCAAAGCCCAAAAATCGGGTCAGGTTTTTCCTTGTCCCGCAGAGTTTCACAATACGGTGAATGAACAATGGCGTCATTTAAAATGTAATTTTGTGGTGCCCAAGAGGTTTCAGTACCGTTATCCCTTTGCGGATCCGGTGGATTCTCTCTGGGCTGCGGCTCCTAAGGTGGACCACTCTGTGTCCAGGTTAAATAAAGCCACTTTAATGCCCGCAGAGGATTCTCCGATGTTTAAGGACCCGGCAGATAGGCGGGTGGAAACTCTTACCCGCCACATCTACCTAGTAGCGGGTTCCTTGCTGAAACCAGGGTTCACTTCGGTGATGGTCTCTCAGGCTGTTGAATGGGCCAAGGCGCTTAAGCTTATTGCTGACTCCACCTCCCCTGCTGCGTTGGAAATGGTGGATCGAATAGGTCAGGCTGTTTTATACCTGTGTGACGCGGCCTTGGATGAGGCCCCTTTAGTCGCACGACTTTCTGCAGTCGCAGTTACGATTCGTCGCATCGTTTGGTTGAAAAGCTGGTCGGCCGACCAGTCTTCCAAGAAGACGGTGTCTGACATCCCTTATGCGGGAGTCGTCTTTTTGGGGACTCTCTGGATGAACTGGTTAAGGGGATCACTGGGGGCAGGAGCACTCTGTTGCCCCAGGTGTCCAGGGGCAAATCTTTCCACGGTAAGCGGGGTCCCTCCTTTAAACCTAACCAGGGGTCCTTTCGGGCCTTCAAGGCACAAGACAAAGGTAAGTCCTTCAAGGCCTCTGGTGGCCAGAAGAAGCCTTGGGCGGGCAAGTCAAAAGCTGCCCACACTGGCATGGCGGCTCAGTCCGCCTCGACCTGAAGGGGCGCCCTCACCCGTTTCAGGGGTGGGGGGACGTCTGCGCTGTTTTCCCGCGCCTTGGCTGGCCAAGATTCAGGACAGGTGGGTTCAAGAACTCATTCGGTGAGGGTACAAGATCGAGTTTCGATCACGCCCAGCAGACAGATTCTTTCCCTCAAATCTTCATTTGAGGCCAGATCGTTTCCGAGATCTCCATCGGGCGGTTCAGGATCTCCTCGCCCAAGGGGTAGTTGTCCCGGTTCCACAGCGGGACAGGTTTCGGGGGTTTTACTCTAATCTGTTCACAGTGCCCAGAAAAGAGGGCAAGGTGCATCCGATTCTGGACTTAGTTTCTAAACTGCTTTGTACGGGTTCAGAAGTTCCGAATGGAGTCCCTCCGGTCGGTGGTGGCATCTCTGAGTCCAGGGGATTTCCTGGCTTCCATCAACCTCAAGGATGCTTATCTACACATCCCTATTTACGAGGGTCATCAAAGGTACCTCCGATTCGCAATAGCGGAGGAACACTATCAGTTTGTGGGGTTGCCTTTTGGCCTCGCTTCGGCTCCAATGGTTTTTACCAAAGTTGTTTGGCTCCTGTTCTAGCCTTATTGCGGATACAGGGGATTGCCATCCTCGGTTACCTGGACGATCTCCTGTTAAGGTCGAGCTCCAGTGCCTCTCTGTTGCGTGATCTGTCGATCACGGTTTAGATGCTCCAGGAGTTCAGGTGGACCATCAGTTTTCAGAAGTCGACCTTGGCGAAGGTCTTTCTTCCGGAGGACAAACTCCGGATCCTGCAGGAAGAGGTCATGTCCCTCAGGGACAACGATTTCTCCTCGTTTCGGACCTTCATGCGGTCCCTGGGCTTGATGGTGTTGGCTTTCGAGGCGATCCTATTTGCACAGTTTCACACAAGATCTCTGACCAGTGGGACAGACATCCTCACTCTTTGGAAAGCAGGATCTCCTTGAGCCCCCAAGTCACATTGGATCTCCTGTGGTGGCTCTAGTCTCCGCCAAGTCTTTTCGTCTGTTGCTATGGAAGGTGGTCACCAAGGACGCCAGCCTGTCGGTCTGGGGTGGAGTTCTGGGCAACTTGTCTGCCCATGGCACTTGGTCGGAGGGGGAATCCTCCCTAACGATAAAGGTCTTGGAACTGCGTGCAATCGGGCTCTGTTTTCTCCGTTGGTCGGATCGTCTGCGGGGCTGCCCAGTGCGTCTGCAGACGGACAATGCAACTGCGGTGGCTTACATCAATCACCAAGGGGGCACCAGGAGTGCCCGGGCGGCCAAGGAAGTGGCCGAGATTCTGTCCTTGGCCGAGACGCAGGTCCCGGCGATTTCGGTAGTTCACATTCCAGGTATGGAGAACTGGCAGGCGGACTATCTGAATTGCCAGACCCTGGTACCAAGGGGAATGGTCCCTCCACCCGGAGGTGTTTCAGATGCTGTGTGCGCGGTGGGGATCCCCGGACGTTATTCTGTTCGCATCTCGTCTCAACAACAAGGTGGGAAGGTTCTCGGACGCGTTGGTGGTGCCTTGGAATCGGTATCGGCTGATTTATGCCTTTCCCCTGATTGTGGTGGCCCCAGACTGGCCGCGTCGGTCTCGGTAAGCAGACATCATGCAACTGGTCGTCGAGCCTCCCTGGCGGCTCCCGCTAAGACGATCTTCTGTCTCAAGGGCCGATCTTCCATCCGGCTTTACAGTCGCTGGCTTTGACGGCGTGGCTGTTGAAAGCCAGGTCTTGAGAGACGGAGGTCTCTCGTCGGCGGTCATTCCTACCTTGCTCAAGGCCAGGAAGGCCTCCTCAGATAAGATTTATTATCGTACCTGGAAGGCTTATTTCGCCTGGTGCGAGTTGCAGGGGTTCCATTCACGCTCCTTTTCGGTTGCGAGAGCGTTGACTTTCCTGCCAACTGGTGTGGAGCAGCATCTTGCGCTGACCACTATTAAGAGCCAGTTGTCTGCGCTGGCCATTCTTTCAGCGCCCTTTGGTGTCAAATTCCTTGTTCCGCACCTTCATTCAAGGGGTGCGTCATCTGGCTCCCCCTAGGAGTGCACCCTTGCCTCCTTGGGACCTGAATTTGCTTTTGTCCATTTTGCGACGTCCCCCCCTTTGAGAACATCCGGGAGATTCCTCTGCCTGTGCTGTCATGGAAAGTTGCCTTTCTGGTGGCGATCACATCTGCTCGCAGAGTGTTTTAGTTGGCGGCCCTGTCTTGCCGCTCCCCCTATCTGGTTGTTCATAGGGATAAAGTGGTCTTGCGACCTCATCAGTCCTTTCTTCCGAAAGTGGTTTCGGATTTCCATCTCAATGAGGACATTGTCTTACCTTCACTGTGTGCGTAGCCTAAGCTTCCTAAGGAGTTTGCCTTGCATTCCTTGGATGTGGTACGGGCAATCAGGGTTTACCTGTCGTCTACTGAGTCCTTCAGAAAGTCGGATTGTCTTTTTGTCCTTCCTGAGGGACCTTGGAAGGGTACGGCTGCGTCTGCAGGAACCATTTCAAAATGGATCAGGCAGACGATTGTGCAGGCCTATTCAATTAGGGATCAGCTTCCTCCTTTCCCTGTCACAGTTACCGCTACCAAAGCGATTAGTGCGTCTTGGGCCTTCCGCCATCAGGCGTCGGTGACTCAGGTGTGCAAAGCGGCGACCTGGTCGTCCGTGCATACCTGTACAAAATTTTACAAACTTGAGGTCTTGGCATCAACGGATGCCTCTTTTGCCCGCAAAGTTTTGAGTGCGGCAGTTACTTAGGGGAGACTGGGTAGTTTTGGCCTGTCTCCTCCTGTTGGGAGTTTTTCCCTTTTTTGTTTGTTTTCCTTGGCTTTCGCTCCTGTTGAGCTTTCTTGTTGCCCAGTGTTTACCTTTCTGGTTCAGAAAATTTTATTTTCTCTGACCTGGGTGCTGCGTTGCCTTTTTGACTGTTACGTTTTCCCACCCCTCACATCTACACTGCTTTAACACGTCCCAGACGGGCAGATTGTATGAGTGGGCGTAAGAGAAAATAGAATTTTTGTAAGAACTTACTGTAAAATTCTTTTCTCAGAGTCCTCTGACAGTCGCTGCCCCCCACCCCTCTTTTGGGGTTTGTGGATCTCTATACTGCTTGCTACCAAGCTGAATTGGGAATGAGGCTAGCTGGGGGTATTGGACCAGAGGGACAGCCTCCTGTAGGTGTGTCTATGCTAAGTTTTTGTGAATATTCTAACAAAATCTTCTGCCTAGCTTACTCATATGGAGAAGGCCAATACCCAGACGTGCAGATTGTATGAGTGGGCGGCGACTGTCAGAGAAAATAATTTTACGGTAAGTTCTTACAAAAATTCTATTTTCCGTTTTTGGTTGTAACATGACAAAATGTGGAAAATTTCAAGGGGTATAAATACTTTTTTAAGACACATGTACATCAAACAGCATGTAGTAAAAAAGGCACCAATCAAACAGACACACAAGACACCCAGCTATCCCACAAAGGCTTTTCTCGTAAAAGAGAAAAATCTCTCGAATAAGCAAGTATAAATAGAAAATAGTCGGTCTAGATGTCCTCCTCCAACAAGACGCGGTTAGACAGACATCTGGTGTAGTAAACGTTTGGTAAAACCTTCAGGCAGCCTTAGGCACCTTCTGTGGGGGGAAGATTCAGCAGGATGACGAACCCCGTGGAATTCAAATTTGCAAGTGTAAAAACTAGGGCCTCAACATTGTGCCAAAATGACTGGATCTTTGGACAAGTTTATGATGCAGTAGTCCTACTTTATGGCACCTCCAGCATCAATCCAATATGTTGTAGTTGAAAGTATGTAAAAGGGCAGGATTATGGTACCAATTTAAAATATAAAATATATATATTTTTTTCCCCTATAAACCATGCAAATAGAGGTTGTATGGGCTGCCATACTACATTCCATTCTTTTAAAGAAAACTGTTTTTCTTTCGTTCATTGACGGACACAGCTCCTAAATTCTTTTTAACCATTGTGTTATACTGCCCCCTACATGAGTAGGACACTACGCAGGAAAAAGCTTGACTACTCCTATGGGCAGTCCCAGGGGGTATACACCCACTCTCAAGCTATTGGCACTCAGTTTTTTCTTTGCCTAGTCGGGGGTAAGGACCTAGTTCCTTGCTGGGATCTCTTGTCCTGGCGATTTTTTTATTTATTTTTTCTTTTTTAAATTACATTTTTTCCTATCTTTGTTTTGTTCCTGTGGGAATTTACAATCAATTGTCGGACTGGGCAATCTAGATCCAGAAGCTCCCCCCAGTCTGGCCAGTGAGTGCGCGCAGGCCTCAGCTCCGCGCTAGGTCAGCTGCGACATAGCCCCACTGGGCAAGGGCTGGCCTGCGAGTTAAACATCTTGCGAGGGCGCATACGACGAGTCGCAGCGTTCCTCCTGGGTGACAGCCACCCAAATTCCAATGGAGCTATGGTCTGTTCCCGAGAGATGCCCACTCTGTTCCTGGTATGGTAAGTAGCTGTCCCCTCTGTACTCATGGAGGGTTTTGGGGTGGATGTGGGCCCCCATCTCGCACAGTGGGACCCTCAGGTTACCCTCCTCTCCCCCCCCCCCCCCCAGCCCTTCTAAACTTTCGGTGGCCACTGTGGATCTATTGCCCCCCCTAATGGAGGAGGTTATGAGCTGGCTTTTGCCACATGCTCTTAAAGGGGGGCTTGTTGGAGTTGTTGCTGACCGGGTTTTTCCTGGTGCGCAACAGGGGATTGAGCAGGGTTCCCTGCCACCCTGGGGGTTGGTGACTAGGGCAGAGATGTCCTCTGGGCTCCCTGCGATGACTTTTTGGGCTTGGGGAGCAGATGGTTTAGCATCTGCAGGTCCGCACCTCACATGGCCGGATCCGGCCAAACATTTAGGCCGCAGGTTTGCAGCCTACTGGTCGGAAACTGTGGGACGGCCCCTGTGTAGGTGGCTGAAGTTACTGCCTCCCGTTTGGGCATCGGCCCTCTCCTCCGCTGCCCCTGGGTGATCGGCTTCACTGGGGCTTGCGGCTGGGCGCCCACAAAAATTTATACCGCAGCTTGCGGCCTACTAGGCCATGCGGCTGAGTTGGACGCCTCCGTTGGAGGGTGGCCCCAGTGAGTTTGGCTGAAGCCCCCACTCTTCCTTTGGGCATCTGCCGGACTGGGATCTGTGCACTTGCGGCTAGGCCTCCATGAAAATACCCTGCCTCCGTGTCACGGCGGAGCGGTCCCCCTTTTAAAGAGGCTATTTACTATTATGCGGGGGTCTATGGAGGGGCTCGGAGGACGAACCCCCCTTCCTCTTTTTGCGGGCTCCAGTAGGTGGTCCATTGGTGGTCCCTCAATCGGTATCCCCTTCGCAGGATCGCGGTCGGTGGCCCTCCCCTAATTGTTACATCAGATTCTAAAATTGTTTCGGCCACCGCAGATGCGAGTCACCCTGCTGGGTCTGCGTCCAGGCACCAAGTGCTCAGATAGCGAGGATGATTCCTTCGATCCTCTAGCCGCGCATGAAAAGGCGCTACTGGATTCACTGTTTGTGTCGGTGCGTGAAATTTTAAAAATGGAGGTTGTGGCTGATGCTGCGTCAGAGGCGCCGTTCCCTTCCGGCACCCACCGGCCCTCCAAAGCAGCGAGGGTGTTCCTCTTTTCTGCTTACTTTGACAACATTGCATTTGACAAAACAGTGGGGTTGTCCAAAACGCAGTGGTTTCTAAGCGTTTTTGCCTTGCGATATCCTTATGAGGACCAACTGCTTAAAAGGTGGACGGTCCCACCTGAAGCGGATTGGTCGGTTTCCAGGTTGAATGAAGCTACCTTCATTCCGGTTGAGGAGTCCCCAGCCTTTACAGATCCAGTTGATAGGAGGGCGGAGGCTCTGGCCCGCCATATTTTCGCTGTGGCTGGTTCGGGCACTTGGGCCGGTATTCACTATAGCCCTGGTGTCGCAAACTCTGACAGAGTGGGCTAAACTTTTTTGCCGGGACCTGGATGGGAAACTGCTCCCTCCTATTATGCAGATCAGTTGATCCAGGGGCTACAGTTTATCTGTGATGCTTCTTTGGATGCGGCTCCTTTATTTCTAGGCGGTCTGTATCAGTAGTGGCCCTTCAATATATTATCTGGCTGAAATGCTGGTCTGCAGTCCAGATTTATAAGAAGACCTTATCTGATCTCCCCCTTGTAGGGGATCGCCTGTTTGGAGCTTCCTTTGAGGACATTAAGGGTCTCACAGGGGGGAAGAGTTCTCTTCTCCCACAGGCTACCAAGGGCAAGGAGCCCCATCATAGACGTGGGCCATTTTCCTCGACTCATGAGGTTTTTTCCCCCCTAAGGGTGTCAAGACAAAGGATCAAAAGTCAGGGCCTCGACCGTAGGTTCCAAGAGGATCTCGTCTGGCACACCACGAGTGGGCTCTTTCAGACCTGCAGCCAAGGCTGCCTCTGAATGGACGCTTTCACCCGTATCTGGGGTGGGGGGGGGGGGGCGTCTTCGCTGGTTTACGGATCCATAGACCTCCCTGGTACCGGATGAGTGGGTCCACGAAGTTATTTGGTCAGGCTACAAAATAGATTTCGGTCTTATCCTCCGGAAAGGTTATTTCCTTCCAACCTGCTTTTTTCCCTAGATCGCTTACAGGGTTTGGGGCAGTGCATGACTTGTTACTTTAAGGGATGATTGTTCCGATCCCAACTGCAGAACTTTTATTAGGCGTTTTTACTCAAACCTCTTTACAGTTCCCAGGAAGGAAGGCAAGGTACGTCCAGTTCTGGACCTCATGGCGCTAAACTGCTTTGTGCGGGTACTGAAGTTCTGCACGAAGTCCATTTGCACGCTAGTAGCGTCCCTACATCAGAGGAATTTCTTCTCACTTCTATCGACAGAATATGCGGGTAAGCGTCCTTGATATGTGCCGGTCGCCAGCGCTTCCTCCATTTTGCCGTGGGCTAGGAGCAGTATCGGTTTGTGGCGTTTACCATTGGTCCAGCCTCCACTTCTTGTGTTTTTACTAAAAGTGTTGGCCCTGGTGCTGGCATTGTTTGAGTCAGGGGATCGCGGTACTGGGGTACCTGGGTGATCTTCTGCGAGCGGAGTCTCCGAATGCTCTGATGAACATCTGGAGATTACTCTGCGGGAGTACGGTTGGATTCTGAACCTTCAGGAGTCTGCTTTGGTGCTGTCCTCAAAATCTGGACTATCTGGGTTTGACTCTGGACTCCGCCTTAGCCAGAGTGTTTCTTCCTCTGGAAGAACTCTAAACTTTGCAGGAGACCATTCAGCTTCTGTTGTCGAGCAGACAGTCATGCCTCCAGGCTTGCATGCGGGCGTTGGGCCTGATGGTCTCCACCTTTTTAAGATGGTCTGTTTTCACAGTTCCATACAAGATCGCTGCAAAAGAGATTCTGGTGAAATGGGACAATGATCCACGGTCTCCAGAGGTGGCTTAGTTCTCCGGCGCTTCGACAGGGAAAAATCTATCTTCGCCTGTACTGGACTGTCGCCACGAATGCCAGCCTGTCCAGGTTGTGGGGAGTTGTCCTCCGCAGAGTCCAGACTGCCGATTTAATGTTCTGGATTTCCGAGCGATCAGACTTGTCTGGCCCATTGGAAAATTAATCTTTAGGGGTGTCCGGTACGAATTCATTCAGACAAGGCCTTGGTCTATGTCAATCACCAAGGGGGCACAGGAAGTGGCTTGGCGGCTCGGTAAGTAGCCGGCATTCTAAGGTGGGCTGCCAATTCATTCCAGTCCTCTCAAACTCCTGCCACGCCTCCTGTGCAGGATCGAGGCAGAAAGGATTCTTGTCATTCTAGTGGCTCCAGACTGGCCTTGCCGGTCTTGGTACACCGATCTGGTACGGCTGGTCGCCGATGCTCCTTGGGGATTTCCTCTCGGGGAGGATCTGCTGTCCCAAGGACCAATCTTTTATCCTGCTTTACAGTCGCTTGCTTTGACGGCTTGGCTGTTGAACGCCAGGTGCTGAAGGATAGAAGTTTGTCTGAGTCGGTGATTCCTACGCTGTTGAAAAATAGGAAATCTGCTTCTAGGAAGATCTATTGTACGTGGAAGACCTACATTGCATGGTGTGAGTGTCTCTTGGGGTTCATCCTCGCTCCTTCTCGGTGGATCAGTTGATCAAGGGGCTTACGGGGGGCAAGAGTACTCTTTTGCCCCAAGTCTCTAAGGGAAAATCACCCCGCTCTATGCGGGGCCCTTCTTTTAAGGCTCATCGTGGGTCATTTCGTGCCTTCGGGGCACAGGATGACGGGAAATCCTTCAAGACCTCAGGTGGTCACAAGCAGCCATGGTCAGGTAAGCCCAAGGCCGGTTTGGCGGCCCAGTCCGCCTTTTTCTGAAGGGACGCCCTCACCCGTTTCAGGGGTGGGGGGATATCTGCGTTTTCCAGGAACCCTGGTTGTCCCAAAATCAGGACAGGTGGGTTCACTGACTGATTCGTTCAGGGTACAAGATCGAGTTTTGAGCTCGCCCCGCAGACAGGTTCTTTCCATCAAATCTCCATCTGACTCTTGATCGTTTCAGAGATCTCAAGGGGGGGCGGTTCAAGATCTTCTCGACCAGGGAGTCATTGTGCCAGTCCCTTCACGGGACAGGTTTCACAGTTTTACTCCAATCTGTTCACGGTGCCCAGAAAGGAGGGCATAGTGCGTCCGATCTGGACCTAAAGTCTCTGTACCATTTTGTGAGGGTTCAGAAGTTCTGGATGGAATCCATCCGGTCGGTGGTGGCATCGTTGAGTCCAGGGGACTTCCTGGCCTCCATCGACTTGAAGGATGCGTATCTGCACATCCCTTTCTCCGAGGGTCTTCAGCGGTATCTCCGCTTTGCGGTGGCAGAGGAGCATTATCAGTTTGTGGTGTTGCCCTTCGCTTTGGCTCCCAGGGTCTTCAACGAGGTTTTGGCTCCGGTGCTGGCTGTACTGCGTTTAAAGGGGATTGCGGTCCTCGGTTATCTGGACGACCTCCTGTTAAGGTCGAGCACGTGTGCCACCTTGACGAGTGATCTGTTGCTCACGGTTCAGATGCTCAAGAAATTCGGGTGGGCCGTCGCCTTCCAGAAGTTGGCTCTGACTCCTTCAGTTCGCCTCCGGACCCTGCAGGGCGAGATCAGGTCCCTCAGGGACAACAATCTCTCCTCTCTACGGGCCTGCATGTGGTCCCTGGGCCTTGATGGTTTCAGTTTTCAAAGCTATCCCATTTGCTCGATTTACACGAGAACTCTGCAAGCAGAGATTCTTGCCAGGTGGGACAGAACGCCTCAGTCGTTGGACAGAAGGATTTCTCTGAGCCAACTCGCAATATCGGATCTTTTGTGGTGGCTCCTGTCACCGGCTCTGGCACAAGGCAAGTCCTTCCGGCCTCTGCTGTGGACGGTGATCACCGTGGATTCCAGCCTGTCGGGCTGGGTTGGAGTTCTGGGCACACTTTGAGGTCGGTGGAGGAGGCCTTCTTACCGATAAATGTCTTGGAGAGCTCTGAGCAATCAAGTTCTGCTTGTTCCTTGGGTCAACTCAGCTTCAGGGTTGCCCGGTTTGTGTGTAGACAATGCCATGGCAGTGGCTTACTTCCTTCACCAAGGGGGCACCAAGAGTCCTGGGGCGGCCAAGGAAGTGGCCGAGATCCTTTCTCGGGCCGAGACGCACGTTCTGGTGATTTCGGCCGTTCACATTCCGGGTGGGGAGAACTGGAAGGCAGACTATCTAAGTCTGGAAGGCAGGGGGGAGGGGAAGCCGCTCAGGTGCAAGCCCAACCTGGTGCTGGCCAGATCCGCCATCCGGAAACGTGCATAATAGGTTTTGAAGCCGCACACAGGTAGATGAAATAAACGGTGTTTTTATTATTCAAAAATCATCAAGGACAAACAGACAGTGTGGGAACAGATGAGTCCAAGGTAGACGCGTTTCACAGCACAAACGGCCGCTTACTCATTACCACGGTTGTCCTTGATGATTTTTGAAGAATAAAAACACCGTTTATTTCATCTACCTGTGTGCGGCTTCAAAACCTATTATGCAGACTATCTAAGTCGCCAGACCCTGGACCTGGGAGAATGGTCAATGCATCCAGTGGTGTTTACCTACTGTGTGCCTGGTAGGGGACTCCGGACATGGATCTGTTTGCGTCCCGTCTCAACAAAGTGGGAAGGTTCGTGGCCAGAACCCGCGATCCTCTGGCGGACGCGTTGGTGGTGCCCTGGCACCGGTATTGGCTGATTTATGCCTTCCCTCCGATTCAACTCTTATCCAGGTTCCTCCGCAGGTTGGCGTCGGAGCGGGTGCTGGTCATTCTGGTGGCCCCAGACTGGCCTCGTCGGGTCTTGGTACGCAGACATCGTGCAGATGGTCGTCGAGCCTCCCTGGCGGCTTCTGCTGTGAGGCGATCTACTGTTTCAAGGGCCGATCTTCCATCCGGCTTTACAGTCTCTGGCTTTGACAGCGTGGCTATTGAAAGCCAAGTCTTGAGGGACAATGGTCTCTCGAGTGCTGTCATTCATACCTTTTTATTACCTAAAAATTTACCATCGCACCTGGAAGGCGTATATTGCCTGGTGCGAGTCACAGGGTTGTCATCCTCGCTCCTTTTCGGTGGCGAGGGTTTTGGCCTACCTACAGGAAGGTGTGGATCAGCGTTTGGCGCTGGCCACGATTAAAGTTCCGTTGGCGGTCTTGGCCATTCTTTTCCAGCGTCCCTTGGCAACTAATTCCTTGATTCGCACCTTATTCAGGGGGTGCGACATCTGGCTCCCCCGAGGTAAGCTCCTTTGCCGCCATGGGACTTGAACATGGTTTTGTCCGTTTTGCAACGGCCTCCCTTTGAAAATATCAGACATACCTCTGCCTGTGTTGTCCCAGAAAGTTTGCTTTTCTGGTGGCTGTCACTTCTGCTCGCAGTGTCTGAGTTGGCAATTCTGTCTTGTCGCTCGCCTTATCTGGTTGTTCATAGGGACAAAGTGGTCTTGAGACCCAATCCCTCTTTTCTTACCAAGGTATTTGTTTTCCACCTCTACGAAGATGTTGTCTTGCCTTCGCTTTGTGCGAAACCCTAGCATCCCAAGGAAATTGCCTTACATTCCTTGGATGTGGTTAGGTCGGTCAGGGTTTACCTGTCCGCCACAGAGTCTTTTCGGAAGTCTGACTCCCTGTTTGTCCTTCCTAAGGGACCTTCGGAAAGGTTCGGCCGCGTCAGCGGCAACCAATTCTAAATGGATCAGACAGACGATTGTTCAGGCCTATTCAATCAAGGGTCAGGTTCCTCCTTTCTCGGTCAGGGCTCATTCTACTAGAGCTGTCAGTGCCTCTTGGGCGTTTCGCCATCAGGCTTCTGTGTCTCAGGTGTGCAAAGCTGCGACCTGGTCGTCTGTGAACACTTTCACAAGATTTTACAAACTTGATGTGATGGCATCCTGGGATGCTTCCTTTGGCCGCAAAGTTTTCTGCGCAGTGGTTCGTTTTGCAGAGACTTGTTTCTGTCTCTTCTTGGGGTGTATTTGTCCAGGGTTGGCTCCTTTTGAGCTTGTGTTGCCCTTTTGGCTCAGTTTTGTTCGACTCTGGCCTGGTTGCACGTGGCCTTTTCTTTGGTTGCGTCTTCCCACCCCTCACACCTGCACTGCTTTGGGACATCCCACTCGTGTAGGCTAACTGAACGGGCGGCAACTGTCAGAGGCCGTAAGAGAAAATAGAATTTTTGTAAGTACTTCCCGTAAAATTATTTTCTTAGTCCTCTGACATTCGCCGCCCCTGCCCCTCTTCTTTTTGGGGTTGATAGTCTTCATGTACTGCTTGCTACAAAACTGAAGAGCAGCTCCTAGTGGCTGATGGGTAATAGCTGAAGAACAGCCCCCTAGAGGTGTGTTGTGTAAAGGCTTTTGTTAACCTTTTCACTGCCTAGCCTGCTCCTGCAGAGGGCACCATTACACACTCATGAAGGCTAACTGAATGGGCAGCGACTGTCGGAGGACTTTTAAGGTAAGTTCTTACAAAAATGATATTTTGGATACCTGCAAAGTAAATCCATAATGTGCTAGTATGCGTTGCATACTAGCACATTATGTGACACCTGCAAGGGAAGCCAGCGTCGCCCGGGCAGCTGTTTCTTCTTCAGAGCACATGCGCCGATGAGGTCATCAGCTGAATGCAATGTAAATATCTCCTAAATGGTGCAAGTTTAGGAGATATTTACTGTACCTATAGGTAAGCCTTTTGGTATAGACTTACCTATAGGTACAAACAGTACTCGTGGGCCTACAACCTCTTTTAATGTCTGTCCCTATTCATAAAATAATGCCTATCTTTAATAGCCTGTGGGGTCATCAAATGTTGGTGTATACTTGATAACCCCCTACCTGATTTTGTCAAAATGCAAAGCCTTTCAAAAGGAGGTAAAAAATTGAAAGGCAATAATACCTTGTGCTTAAAGCAGAGTTCCACCCCAAAGGGAAAGTGCTGCTTTAAGTACTCTCGTCTCGCACCCTTTCCAGACCCCTTTAGTAAATGTCATTGTAGTAAGTAAATCGATATTGCTATCTTTGGTAGCCAGACCCCAAAGCATTAAATTGAAATGTACCGGTGCAATCTACAATTTTTTTAATCACTGACCATTTATTATAGGAATACCAAGTAGGCCAGAATTAGTTTAGAATGCATAATCAATACCTGGAAATAGGCCGACCTGAGATTTGAGAGCTGTAAGAACATTTCTCACCACCCTTTAGTGCTTCCAGTCTCCCCAGTAAATGACACAAGGTCCCATTGGAACTTTTTCAAGGCCGCAAGGGGACATTTTGCAGGGAGCATTTAAATGCTACAGCGATTTTGGCAGGATTGTCATTTTTATGAATGCAGTCCTACCCAGCCGATATATATGGTATAGGGCCTAGTTTTGTAAAAGTTGGGTAATTTCTCCAAAGAGATTAAGATAATTGGCTTCATATAAACTTTGAGGTGAGGGTGTCTGTTTAATGCGCAAGTAGTAAATGTTCTGAAAATTCCAAGAATAAATAGTGATTGCATTGCAGAAAGTGTTTGTGGCTGCAAATTTAAAGGGTAAGGCCTCTGATTTAGCATCATTAACCTTATAATCTTTAGTGCATACATGTAAATAAGAGTGATTCCGTGGTGTGTGTGTGTAACAGTAGATCATCTGCAAACTTTGAAGAGACAATTGTGCACAATGACTCCCTTTTATATCTGACGTGTTACAAATAGTAGCAGCCAAAGGTTTAATACATAAAATAAAAAGTAAAGGGAATATAGGGCAACCCTGATGTGTTTTTTTTTTTTTTTAATGAAAGCTTTATTCATTATGCTTATGCAAATGGTGTAGCGTAAATGGTTCTTAACATCGGACTTGCAATACCTATATACTGAAACATTGCAAAAAGGAAAGGCTAAGGCCATAAGATGCGTTTTCGGCATCTAGACACAGAACTTCTCCTTCACCTTGCCGTTATAAATACATTTTTTAGTTCTATGTGTATTATTGCCTGCCTGATGAAAAGGAAGAAAGCCGTCTTAATCTTTACACAAGCTGGTTTGACCTGTGATAGCCTGTTCACCAAGATCTTACTAATCTTCAGATTGGAATTCAACAAGGCTATCAGTAAAAAATTGTCACTTAGAAACCCCCCCCCCCCAGTGATATGTGAACATATAATGGGGGAAAACATTGCTTATCCCTGATGGAAGTCATTATAAAGAGTACACAAATGCGGTCCAAGAATAAATTGACAAGTCTTAAAAAATGAATAAATAAGCCCTTCTAGGCCTAGGGGATTTACTACCAGGTAAGGCATTAATTGTTTCCTGGATATGAGTATCTAAGAACGCCACATTCAGACATTTAAATTTGGGGATGTTACTCTCTGCAAGATTGAGCTCATGAAAAAAATATCTAGTTAATTCCTCCAAATCAGTAGGATTTTAAAGCCTGGTGTAATATACCCAGACTTTTTTAGCAATTTTGTCCAAATTGTAATCTAAATCTGCTGCGTACATAGTAGCTTTGACCGAAGGGTTTTGAAGGCTAAAAGGGTATGGGCTTCATTTCCCCGCTCATAGTATCTTTGTTTAAAGCTGTTTCTCCACTCTGTCAGCACTTAGCACTCAAGATAGCTGGCTTTATTCAATTTGTGCAATGTTACGATGTTCGTTCTCTAACCATATGTATTGTTAGTTTTTTAAATGTTGACTCATCTTCTGCAGGGGGGAGGTGGTGTGGGATGCTTTTAAAGCGGTCTTGCGGGGGCGTTACATTTCTGACATCAAGGCGGCTCGTAAAGAGGCGAATGCTGAGAGGGAGACTTTACAGCTTGAGGTGCGTAGGTTGGAGGAGTAGGCAGCTGCTTCTGGGTCTGCGCCCTATGCGGCCCTGGAAGCAGCCAGACGTCAATTAGCTTTGTTGGATACCGACTTTGAACACGTTAATATACGGCATAGAGCGGAGTCACTCTTTGAAAAAGGAGACGAATGGTGGGCTGCTGGCTTTTCTGGTGGCGGATCAGTGGGCACCGGTCAGTGTCCCTTTTATTAGGTCACGCACTGGGGATCTGGTCGGGGTCCCTGAGACAATTATGCAGATCTTATGCAGATCTTTGTTTGATTATTATGCTGAAGTGTACTCACCCTTGTCGGCGTATGACCAGGGGGAGCTAAAGCAGCTCCTTTCTGCTCTTCCGGTGCCAGCTTTGGAGGGGGATGATGGAGCCTGGTTAGAAAATGACATTACTCCTGCAGGAGATTTAAAACAGCTATCCCCCCCCCCCCCATAAATCCCAGGGTCCGAATGGGTTCCCGGTGGAATGGTATCGGCAATACTCGAACTCTCTGGCCCCCAGACTTCAATCCCTGTATGCTGAGTGTTTTGAAAGGGGGGGGGGGCGCTCCCGGGGTCCATGCTGGAAGCATATGATGTTCTCCTGCCCAAACCAGGTAAGGACCATTCTCTTTGCTCATCTTACCATCCCATAGCTCTGCTTATTGAGAATTTGAAAATCCTAAAAAAGGTCTTGGCTACCAGGCTGGCTGTGGTGCTCCCCTCACTAGTGGACATAGACCAGACGGGCTTCATGCCAGGCAAGTCCACAGATACGAACCTCCGCCGCCTGTTTACTAATCAGCAAATTGCCCATTCTTTCCAGGGGACTAGAGAGCAGTGGTGTCGCTGGACATAGCCAAGGCCTTTTGATGCAGGGGACTGGACATACATGGTGCTTGTGCTGAGGGCAATGGGGTTTGGTCCCAAGTTCTGCAAATGGATCTCTCCTCTATTCTGCCCCACAAATGGCGCTGAAGATTGGGTCTTCCATTTCCCCTTTCTTTGCAGTGGGTAGGGGGACTAGGCAGGGCTGCCCTCTCTCACCCTTCCTGTTCGAAATGATAAACCATTGGCCATAGCACTGCGCACTTCTCCGGAGGTTAGTGCGTTGGAGGTTGGTTCAATTAGGGAATGCCTAGCACTTTACACGGATGATATTGTTTCTGCGTGACCCCGGTCGATCTTTACGGACGGTCTTTACAATTTTGGATACGTTTCTAAATTCTCAGGACTGAGGTGAACTGGGACAAGTCCATAATTCTGCCACTTGCACTCTGAGGCCGATGTGACGCTGCCACTTCAGTGGGTTACCAATTTTACCTATCTGGGGGTCTTGGTCTCTGCTAGAGTGGCATACTACCTCAGTCTAAATCTGCTGCCCCTACTGGATGTCCTCAAACGGAGGGGGGACGTGTGGAGGAACCTACCATAGTCAGTTTTGGAGTGTATTAATCTTGTTAAAATGAAAATTCTCCCAGTCTTCCTGTATTTTCTCTGGAATTCACAGGTGTGGGTCCCGTTCATTTTTCCAAAGGGTGAATGGCCTGATAGGCTCCTTTGTCTGGGGTAGCTCTCCTTCTAGAATAGGTCCTAAGGTGCTCCAGGAACCCTGGGGACAATGGGGACTCGCTTTGCCTGAATTGTACAAGTATTTTTTGGTGGGACAAGGGGGTGTTTGCCCGCCAGTGGCTTCGGGGTGATGACGGGGATTCTGCCACGGGGTTGGAGGCGGCTGTTTTGGGCTCGTACGAGAGTCTCCGTCTCCTTCTGCATCGTGGCTCTGGGGCAATTTTCCCCTGATGGGGATGATGCGTTCCACTATCAAAGCCTGGGACCAGATGCAGGCACTGGTGGAGCCCGAGCCCGGAGCGTCTGGGTTCTCTCCGGCCTCCCCCCTGTGGCAGAATCCTTGGTTTTCCTCATCTTCACTCGATACCTGACCCTGTCATATGGGCGTTGAGGGGGGTCAAGACGCTGGGTGATGTTACGTCTGGCGGGGAACTTTGCCCCTTTGACGCCCTGAAAGCCCAATTTAATCTGGAAATCCATACCTGTTCCGATACCTCCAGCTACGCCATGCTTTTCTTGTACAGTTTGGCTCTTCTCCAATTGAGATTAAAACTTCCGTGCTAGAGACTGTTGTGCACGCTGAGGACGCCTCTGTTGGAGCTCTACAAGGAGCTGTTTGTCACCCCCCCCCCCCTTGGCGGTGCGTGGGTGGAGGATGTGCCGGACTTGGATGGAGATGACTGGGATGACATGTGGTGGTCTCCATTTACCTACCTAGTTGCTGCTAGGGATCGTTTAATCCACTTTAAATTCCTGCACAGAATTTACTACACGCCCGCACGGCTGGCTCACATTTACCTGGGATCTTCTGCTGAGTGCTGGCAGTGCTCACATACACCTGCGGATTTCGGGCACATTTTCTGGCACTGCCCGGGGATCGAGATTTCTGGACTGCTGTTCTGGGCTGTATTGAGGAGGTGACGATGGTACAGGTTCCTAGAACTGTGGACGTTTGCCTGCTGGGGTTAGTTGACAAATTGGTTCCCTCCAGGGCCCTCCGCACGTTATTGAGCTTGCTGCTCTTTTATGCTCGTTAGGCCCTGCTCCTTCACAGGAGAAGACCGATGGCGCCAACCGTCCTCTTTTGGAAGGGTCTGGTTAACAAGGGGACTCCGCTCTGTAAGGCTACATATTTGAATAGGGGTTGTCCACACAAGTTTGATAAAGTCTGGAAGCTGTGGCTGGACAGCCCGGCCTCGACCTTCATCTGAACAGTCATGAGTATCCTTTTTATGCTGTCTGCCTAAGCTGCTGCTAAGTATCAGCTGCTGAACGATTTCCTCGCCTGCATGTTGCACAGTGACGAGTATTGTATTGTATTACTGTATTCAAGGGTGGGTGCTGGAATATGCTGCCAAACAAATTCTACATTTGAGTGGCACTGTTGTGAAGCTGTAGGCGTGTTGGAAATCTCCTGAGGTATTTAGGCTTCCTCGGAGGCTTATCCGTCCATTGTGATGGGCCTGATGGGTAGAGCCTATGTTTTATTGTCTTTGTCTTGTTTAAAATCAATAAAAAGAAATTTATTAAAAAAAATGTTGACTCCTACTGCTGTTTTTGAAGTAGTGAGTCTTGTTATAAATGAGCAGCTATACATTTGCCCCATAGAACCGCTTTGTGTGCTTCCCAGCATGTAAACAGTTGTGTCCCGGATTTTCTACAACATATTTAGAAATAGTATCTTGTATTTGTAATTTAGAGTTTTCCAATTGAAGTAGAAAATCATTGTCTATAGTGGCATCCCTTAGTGCTGGTTCACACTACCGCGGCACGACTTCAGGGGCGACCTGTGAAGTCGCGTGCACCGCGACTTGCACGGACTTCATATAATGACTGTCAATGCAAGTCGCTCCGATGTCGCCCCGAAGTAGTACAGGAACTATTTTCTAAGTCGGAGCGACTTGAGTCGCTCCTATTAGAACGGTTCCCGTAGCACTGCATGGACCACGACTTGTCAGGCTGACCAGTCGCCTGACAAGTCGCGGTAGTGTGAATGGGCACTTAGAAGTTGGAGGTTCCAGTAAGAATGTCAATCGCAGCTCATGGTCAGTCCACGTAATAGAGTCTATATCCGAATTAGAGGATAAGGGAACCAGTGGAAGATTCACTAAAAACTCTATTCTAGTATGTTTTGTATAGAATGGAAAATGTGTCTAGTTGAGAACACCTATTGCACTCTCGGAGGAGATGGACATTAAGAAAAAGGTTAAGGGTTTAAAGGGCATAATAAAATCTACCCCCCCCCCCCCCTCTAAGAATGTATGTTGAATGAATGTGTTTTTTTAATAAGTTACAAAGAAAATGAATTTCTCTTTAGTCCATTGACAGACGCAGCCTCATCTCCATGAGCTGAGTGGGGTTATGCTCCTCCCATCAGGCGTAGTCTAGACGGGACAGGCGCATAACCCCCACTTCCACAGCCTCAGTTTATTTCTGCCTAGAGAAGGAGTAGGACCTAGGTTTCCTGCTGGGACTCCGGTCTCAGTTCCTGGTGATCTGCAAGCAAAGATGCCGGCTGGGGCTTTGTACTGGATAATCTAGATCCTTACGCTCCCCCCAGTCTGGCCTAGGAGCATGAGCAGGTTATAGTTCCGACCTAGGCCTCTCCACAACTAATGCCTCGCCGGGACATGACGACCTGGAATGCCCTGAGTCGCAGCATACCCCTCGGCTGGCAGCACCCCCACTTCGGGTGGGAGTCAGCCTGCCCGGAGCGGAGCCCACCCGGTTCATGGTATGGTGAGTAAATGTATCCCCTTTGGCCCTGCTGGCCTTGGGGGGGGGGGGGTGTGGGTCCTCTTCTGGGGATAATGTGATTTGTGCCTCCCAAAAGATCCCCCTGGCCTGCCCGGTCTGTGTCCTTCCCTGTCTCTGGGAGGGGTGACATGGAACCGGTTGTGGTTCCTGAGCTCTTCATGTGTCGGTCCCTAGCAGCATGGTTTGTCGTGGGCGCCGCCATCTTAAGTGTGGGCAATGTGATTTTTGTTTTCCTCATAGGACCTGTATGGGGCAGCCATTTTCCCTGTTGCTTCCTACGGTTTTGTATGGGCATCCATCTTTGTGTAGCCCTTGTGCTATACTCAGCAGTGTAGCCTTATTCAGGCGACATCACTTCCTGTGTAGTCAGTTCCTGCTGCTGACCCGAGGCCACTTCCTGCCTTTCTTTCCATGCTGCTGAAGGATTCAGGGGGATGGTTTGTCTGAGGTGGTACAGTACTTGGCGTCCCTACGGGCATATCCTTGCACTTTCTGCTGTCAGTTTGGTTTAAAGGGGTTCCCTGCAGACCGCAGCGATCGGTGGTGGAACCGCTATCAGCGCTCTTAAAGCGACAGTACATCGTTTTGGAAAATTGAAATATTGAGTCCCAAACTGTCCAATCACCCTCAGACCCACTCTGTGCGACTCCCGGACAGTCCAGATCGCAGTCGCTGGCCACTATTTCATCAGCCCTGGAAAGCCTGGCGACTAAAGTTGATTTAGTCATGAAAAAGGTTGCTAGCCAAAAACGGCTGCTGCCTTCTTTTATGGAGGTGTCCTCTGATTTATCGGCTGAGGGGTTGCTGTCCTCGCAGTCAGATGGTAAAGAGGTCCTGTCTTCAGCTGCAGCGCGGTAGTAAGGATGGGCTGCACCTTAATGGGGATGGTACAGCTCTTTTGGGGAGAAAGATGGCCACCAAGTTGGAGGGGCTTTTAAACTAGGAGACGGGGGAGGGCTCAGAAGTAGAGTCAGTCAGGAGGGAGAAAAGGACAGAGGGCAGTATTAGTCAGCAGCGACCGTAGTTCCATAACGTCAATGGGGTGTCTGTGTGGGAAAACCTCAGACCAAACGGGAATAAAAATAATCACCATTCACTATCAATTCCCACAAAACTAAGAGGGGTATATGCAAATGCCAGGAGCCTAGCTAATAAAATGGATGAGTTGTAAATGTTAGTACATGAGGAGGACATAGACCTTGTGGGAATAACAGAAACTTGGTTCGACCCCCCCCCACATGACTGGCTGGCCAATATCCAAGGGTATTCGATGTATCGTAAGGACAGGGTAGGAAAGAGGGGAGGGGTATGTCTCTATGTCAAGAATAATGTGAGGGTGATAATATGGAGTTAGAATCCGTGTGGGTAGAACTCCATAGGGAAGAAGTAAAGGGAAAAGTAATTGTGGGGGTTTGCTATAGGTCACCCAACCAAAGGGAGGAGGTAGAGCTGGAATTTTTATCACTGTTGGGTAAAGTGGCAAAACTGGGATCAGTCATCATATTGGGGGGGGACTTCAATTATCCCGACATTGACTGGGAAGAGGGGACTACACACTCACAGAAGGCCCGTCTATTAATGGAAACCTTACAGGACAACTACATGTCTCAGTTGGTGGATTCTCCTACTAGCGAAAATGCAGTGCTGGATCTATTGATCACTAATGACCCAGACCTAATCTCGGAGGTAGGAGTCCAGGACAACCTGGGCTCTAGCGATCACAGGATGGTCACATTTAGCGTAAATAACAATATAACAAGGCAAGTGGGGAACATAAGAACCCTAAACCTCAAAAGGGCAAACTTTCCCAAATTGTGCTCAATGATGGAAAGGGTAAACTGGGACCAAAACCTAGGAACACTGACCACAGAGGAAAAATGGGAATGCTTTAGGAACATATTAAACAAATGCATCTCACAGTGCATTCCTATGGGAAATACATTTAGAAGAGACAAAGCCAAACCTGGCTGGCTAAACCATAATGTTAAACTTATTAGGGGGAAAAAAATGGCCTTCAAGAAATATGAATCAGAGGGCACAGTATCTGCTTTCGAGCAATACAAGGAGGCAAATAAAAGTAAATACGAAATCAAAATGGCTAAAATCAACTTTGAGAGACAAATAGCGGAGGATAGTAAAAAGAACCCAAAGAAATTCTTTAAATATATCAACAGCAAAAAAACTAGGGCAGAGCATATTGCACACATAATTAACGATGATGGGAGATGGTTACAGAGGACACTGAAAAAGCAACCGTGCTGAACGATTTTTTCTCGTCAGTCTTTACACAGGAAAAGGAGGGGTACACTGACCATGACTGTATGGTTAGCAGTAATTCACAGGACTTGCCGCTATGGCTAACAGAGGGTGAAATCAGGGAAAGGCTGGATAAAATTAACAGAAATAAATCACCAGGCCCAGATAGCGTACATCCGAGAGTACTCAAAGAAACCACTGTTTCTGATCTGACAGTATTATGACAGGAAATGTACCAGGGGAATGGAGGAAAGCCAACGTGATACCGATATTCAAAGAAGGGCAGAGGCATGTCCCGGGAAATTATAGGCCTGTCAGTCTGACATCGATCCTATGTAAACTTCTGGAGGGGATGATGAGGGACTATATTGTAGAGTTTGTTAAAGACAACATCATCAGCAGTAATCAGCACATGTTTACAAATGGGCGTTCTTGTCAAACCAATCTCTTAACATTCTGCGAGGAGGTAAGCTGTGAGCTAGATGGGGGGAGACCAGTGGATGTGGTGTACCTGGATTTCGCTAAGGCGTTTGATACAGTTCCCCACAAGCGCTTAATTTATTAAATAAGGTCTGCAGGCATCGACCGCAAGGTTTGCTCTTAGGTACGGAACTGGCTAAAAGGGCGTGTCCAAAGGGTGGTAATAAATGGTACATACTCAGACTTGTCTGAGGTGGTAAGTAGGGTCCCCCAAGGCTCAGTCCTGGGACCAACCCTGTTCAATTTATTCATAAACAGCATTGTGGACGGGATCAGTAGTTCTATTAAATTTTTGCAGATGACACAAAATTGGGCAGGGCATTAACTGTTATTTCGTCCAGATCATTCTCTAGGATATCTGCTTCAGAGTGGGCAACGACATGGCAAATGAGGTTTAATGTGGAGAAGTGTAAGGTTTTGCACTTGGGGACTAAACATAAAAGCACAATACACTTTAGGGGGGGAAACTTTGGGGGAATCCAAAAATGGAGAAAGATCTGGGAGTCTTGGTAGAGGATAGACTAAGCAATAGCATGCAATGTCAAGCGGCAGCTGCCAAAGCCGGCAGAATATTAGCAGGCATATAGAAAGGGATGTATTCCAGAGATAAAACTATAATCCTACCACTTTATAAAACTTTGGTCTGACCGCATCTGGAGTATTCTGTCCAGTTCTGGTCACCAGTCCTCAGGAGGGATGTGTTGGAGCTAGAGAAAGTGTAGAGAAGGGCAACTAAACAAATTAGAGGATTGGAGGACCTTAATTATGAGGAGCGTCTGCAATCGCTTGATTTATTCTCCCTGGAGAAGAGACGCCTGAGAGGGGACATGATAGCAATTTATAAATACCTCAATGGTATTCAGTCGAAAGGATTGCATGAGGACTCAAGGTCATACAATGCGATTAGAGAAGCGTTTTAACCTCAGGCAACGCAGAGGGTTCTTTACTGTTAGGATTGTGGAACTCTATACCACAAGAGGTGGTTTCTGCGGGAAGTATGGTTGCTTTCAAAAGACTCTTGGACGTACATCTCAATGATCGGAACATTCAGGGGTATGAGAGATGATTACGGCCACACACACCTACACAGGTTGAACTGGATGGACTATTGTCTTTATTCAACCTCAACTACGATGTAACACGCCTTAGTGGAAGCTCTGATTATTTCAGTGCGGAATACTTTAAAGTTGGCTGATGAGCCCACGCCGGCAGGGTTGCGAGTGGCTTTTGGCTCTCAGTCTCCACAAGCTGACAGGGTTTTACTTGTCCTGACACCTTTCACGATATTGTGAATGACCAATGGCGGCACGTGTTGGTGCCTAAACGCTTTAAACGCCGGTAGCCTTTTGCTTAAAAGGTTTCCAACCGTTGGACGGCGCCACCTAAAGTGGACCATCCTGTTTCCAGATTGAACAAATCTACCCTTGTGCCTGTGGAGGATTCCCCAGTTTTTACTGATCCAGTGGACAGGCGGGTGGAATCCCTTTCTTGCCATCTTCATGTGCTGGCGTGTTCCATTATGAAACAGTTTTTTGTGTCTGTTTTAGTGTCACAGACAGTGACGGAATGGATTAGGGGTTTGCGGGAGTCCTTGGACCCCAAGACTTCCTCTGGAACAGCGGAACTGTTGGATCAGGTGATCCAGGCCCGGATGTTCCTGTGTGATGTGTCTATGGATGCGGCTCCCCTGGTGACCAGGGTCTCGGCCGTTGGCATTGTTTTAAGACGCATGGTTTGGTTGAAGAGCTGGTCGCCTGACCAAGCTTCTAACCACTTAAGCCCCGGAAGATTTTACCCCCATTCCGACCAGGGGGTATTTTGCGATTCGACACTGCTTGACTTTAACGGACAATTGCGCGGTCGTGCGACGCTGTACCTAAACGAATTTGACGTCCTTTTTTTCCCACAAACAGAGCTTTCTTTTGGTGGTATTTGATCACCTGTGCGATTTTTTGATCACGCGCTATAAACAAAAAGAGCGTCAATTTTGCAAAAATAGCAATATTTTTCACATTTTTTTATATGAAATTCCCCCCCAAAAAAATGTAAAAATCAAAATTTTTTAACATTTTCGGCCAATTTGTTTTATGCTACCTATGTTTGGTAAAAAAAATCGCAAAAAGCGTATTTTGATTGGTTTGCGCAAAAGTTATCGCGTTTACTAACAAAGGGAAAGATTTTTGTCATTTTTGTTGTTTTTTTTTTTTTTAACGCGTAATGGCGGCGATCTGCGATTTTTTTTTTTGCGGTACTGCGACATTGCGGCGGACAGATCGGACCCTTGACTGACATTTTTGACACTTTTGGGGTTACCAGTGACATTTCTACAGTAATCAGTGCTATATATATGCACTGTTACTGTAAAAATACACTGGTAGTGAAGGGGTTAACTTTATTTGGGAGGGAGGGGCTGTGTGTGTCCCTAGGGGCGTGCTTTCTACTGTGATTGGCTGTGGCTTGAGCTGTAAGGACACTGATCAACGGATCTACATAGTAGATCCATGTGATCAGTGTCTTTACAGCGAGGAGAATGACAGGCAGCTTGTTTACACAAGCTGCCTGACATTCTCCCTCTCCCCCGACGATCGCCGAGTGGCCGGCGGACATCGGGTCCGCTGGTCACACGCGCGGGGGGGTCCGTGACCATGCGGGAGCGCGCCTCCGGGGGCGTGCGCTCGCTCCCTAGACCCTCACAAGCAAGCAACGTAGCCCTACGTTAGTTTGCCTGTGAGGGGCTGACCGCCGACGTAGATAGTCGTGCGGCGGTCGGCAAGTGGCTAAGAAAGCCTTAGCTGATCTCCCTTTTCTGGGAGTCCAGTTGTTTGGCGACTCATTGGGTGAGTTAATCAAGGGCCTGACTGGCGGGAAGAGTACTCTTCTTCCTCAATCCTCCAAGGGTAAGACATCCCGCACTAAGCGGGGTCCCTCCTTTTCTGCTCATAAACAGTTTTTCCGTGCCTCCAGGGCGCAAGAAAAATGTAAGCCGTTCAGATCTTCTTGTGGCAGGCGCAGCACTACAAAGTGCCTTATGCGCTGTGGCATTAGAAGAATTGGATCTCTCTGACTTCAGTCTAACCAGACTGTCTGTTACTCTATAAATTCCTCTAATACCGTTCTATGGAAAGCAGTAGGTTTAAAGAGCACACCAAACGCTTAAGATATCTTCTTTATTAACTTCAACTTTTCTTCATAGATAACAGTGTCACTTTTGCAGCACACAGTCCATGTACAACATGTGCTGAATACAGTATAACAAATGGTGGATATATTTCTCTCTCTATTGCTGTTTGCTGTTTGAGTTTGTTTGCTTGGGTTTGTTTGCTTGGGTTTGTTTGCTTGGGTTTGTTTGCTTGGGTTTGTTTGCTTGGGTTTGTTTGCTTGGGTTTGTTTGCTTGGGTTTGTTTGCTTGGGTTTGTTTGCTTGGGTTTGTTTGCTTGGGTTTGTTTGCTTGGGTTTGTTTGCTTGGGTTTGTTTGCTTGGGTTTGTTTGCTTGGGTTTGTTTGCTTGGGTTTGTTTGCTTGGGTTTGTTTGCTTGGGTTTGTTTGCTTCGGTTTGTTTGCTTCGGTTTGATTTCGTGTTCGAGTTTGAATTCGATATAACTTTTGAAGTTTGATAGTGTTTGTTAGGTGGAACTACAAGTGAACACATAACTAGTTCAGTATACAGCTCTAATCACATTACTAACAATAGGAACATATATAACTGTTAATTACCTATTTTTGGCCACTTGCTTCCATAAAACTGCTCTGTGGATCTGTGTGTCTATTCAGTTCTCTTCTGTAGTGGAAAATGAGAAGGCTGGCTGAAGCATGAGGCTTCAGAGAAAAAAAAAATGGGTGTAAGGCTGGCTGTGATTGGCCAAGACTGTTGCGGAGTGTGAGATTGGCTGTGATTGGCCACAAACTCCTTATGGGTAATAAAGTTTAACTCTGTGCTTTCTGGTTTCAACTCTGCTGTGTCTGAGCTTACCTTACATGCATACAAATGAATCTTACAGGCATATTTTTCCTTTGCTTCTGTGAACACAACATACAACTGTTATGTGACATCCAAACATGAAATCACAGTAAATAACTCTGCTTTTGTCTCTCACATATAAACATATGCACTGTATTGAGGTTATTAACAGGTCTAGCTGTATATGCATGTAGGTCATATTAACAACCTAGGACAGGTTCTAGCGGGCCAGCTACACTCCCACCAAAATTACCTATAATTCTATGTTCTCTATAGTAGGATTTGAACATGAATTTGGGGAATTTTCTATCAGGTTCTCAACTTCCAAGTGTCTTTTATCACTTTCAAGTAGAACAACTAACTGCTGTATAGGACGTTCCAACTTGAGTGGAGTAGTGAGACGTTTTCCCTTTTGAACAACTGGATAGTCTTTCAAGTATGTCATCTTGACACTTGGCAGCAGTGCTCAATGTTTGTACAACTTTTACTTCTGGATCACCCATGGACAATTCGGTGTAACCTTCACTGGGTATGATCTCCTTTTCCCAAAGGAACTCTGGACCGGTGAACCAATTTGAATTTCTCAATTCTGTTACATTCAGGCCTCTTGAAGCATGATCTGCTGGGTTATGCTTTGTATCAATGTGATGCCAATGTTCCGGATTTGTTATTTCCCAAATTTTCTAAACTCTGTTGGCGACAAAGACATGGAATCTTCGAGCTTCGTTATTTATGTATCCTAGGACAACTCGTGAGTCTGTCCAAAAGTATTCATCTATTTTTAACTCTAATTCTTCTCTCAGAAACTTGCTTACTGATGCTGAAACAACAGCTGCTGTCAGTTCAAGTCTTGGTATTGTCTGAATACTGGTAGGTGCGACTCTGGTCTTTCCCATAACCAGGGCACAGTGTATTTTTCCTTCTCCTATCACTCTGATGTAGGAGCACTGACCATAACCATAACCATAACTACTGGCGTCTGAAAAGTGATGAAGTTCTATTTTCTTGTACTCTCCGAAATCATGAGGTACAAAACATCTGGGTATCCGAACTTCTCTTAAATTCTGCAAGTCTCTTATCCAAGCCTCCCACCTTGGCCTCAAATCTTCAGGTATGGGTTCATCCCATCCCAACTTCTGTCTGCATAATTCTTGTAGTATTTCTTTTGCTTTGAGGATCACTGGGGCCAAGAATCCCAATGGATCATATATAGAAGCCACTGCGGAAAGAATGGTACGTCTAGTTGCAACTTTCTCTTCAAAGGATACTTCAAAGAAGAACTCCTCATTCTCTACATTCCATCCCAATCCAAGTACATTTTGAACTGGAAGATGATCATAATTGAGATCTACATCCTTCATTGTTGATGCACGTTCAGAGTCACTGATGGATTCCAGTACCTCTCTGTTGTTTGAGATGAATTTATGAAGGCGCAGATTTCCTCTTGCGCATAACTCTTGGCTTTCTTTTACTAGTTTGTTTGCAGATTCTGTGGACTCTAGACTTATAAGACCATCATCTACATAGAAGTTTTTCTTAAGAAAATTTGCTGCTGATGGGCAATCCTCTTCATTTTTGTTGGCCTGGTACTTCATACCATAATTGGCGCAACCTGGAGACGATGCTGCTCCAAACAAGTGTACTTTCATTCTGTATTCTGCTGGCTCTGTATCTCCGTCCTCCCACCATAGAAACCTCAGGAAGTCTCTATCTTCATTCTTCACATGAAACTGGTGGAACATCTTTTCAGCGTCACACATGACCGCTACGGGATACTTTCTGAATCTACAGAGTACTCCAGGCAGAGTATTTGTAAGGTCTGGTCCTTTTAGTAGATGATCGTTCAATGCAACACCATCATACTTTGCTGAGCAATCAAATACTACTCTAATCTTATCTGGTTTCTTTGGGTGGTAAACACCTTGATGTGGGATGTACCACACTTCTCCTTCTTTAGGTTGTTTATTCACCTTCTCTGCATGTCCTTCTTCAAGGATGCCTTCCATGAATTTAAAATAATCTTGCTTGAATTTGGGATCTCTTCCCATCTTTTTCTTCAGGCATTTCAATCTTGCTAGGGCAAGATTTCTGTTATTTGGCAGACAAGGTCGTTCTCTAAAGGGTAAGGGCATTTCAAGATAACCTTGTTGATTCTGCTGAATACTTTCTTCTAGAGTGTGTACGAACTTTGTCTTCTTGAGATACACTCTTTTCTTCAGAACTTATGTCTGCAAAGTCAGACTCAAGGATCTTGATTACTTTTGCTGAACTTACAGTTGGTAACTCTTGGACGGATATTCGATGACCCAATCCTGTCACCTGTCTTGAGTTTGCAATCTGCTGTTTTCCTCCAACACCACATCCTAGATCAGTTCAAACAGCGTAGGGTTCACCCTTTCCTCCTGTGATTACCTCTCGTGGTACCAAAGCTTCGGGACAATCGTAGCCTATCAACAGTCCAACACCAAACTCCTTCAGCGGGGACATTTCATGTGATATGACAGATAGGTGTTCCCATTTATTGGCTGTTTCACAGGTAGGTATGCGATCTCGATCTAGAGGTATATCGTCTTTCGTATAGGCTGGAGGTAGATTTAATGTGAGGTTTGAATGAAGTCCTCTAACTCTCAATCCTTTGACTGTTCACTAATGTATCTCTCCCCGTCATTGTGGTGAGTTTGAGCTTCACTGGTTCTGTAGCCACTTGTAATTTCTTGCAGATTTCTTGATCAATGAAGGTAACATCGCTTTGGGCATCCAATAGTGCATAGGCATATACCTTCTTATTCATCCTTTTAGGATTTGAAATGCACACTGGTACAACCATTGATGTGCCGTTGCTTTCTCCTTCCCTTACTCTGCAAGAGAATACTGATACTTTCTTTTCTTCCTCAGCATCTTTAGGTATTGAGGATTCATCCTTCTTTGGACGTTCTTCATGTAATGGGGTAGGATGGTGTCCTTTGCAAACACTGCATGTGGCCCTTTTCTTACACTCCTTAGTAATATGGCCTTTCCTTAGGCATCCAAAACAGTTGATTATCAAGTACAAATTTTTTCTTTTCATTTGAGGACTTCTCTTTCAATTGTTGGCACTTGTGTATGGAGTGGTTCTCTCCACAGAACATACACTTAAAGGTAGTCTGAGGATTTGTCAGTTCTGTCTCTCTACTGATCCCAGTAGTGACTTTGAACTTGCTCTCGTAGGTATCTAGACCTTTAGCTGCTGTGTTGGTTGCAAAGCTAGCTGCTCTTGAACGTCTTATATCAGGATTTTAAGGCATAAGATGCTGTTACTGGGTTACATGCTATTCGTGCTTCCTTATTGACAAACTCAGAGAACTTTTCAAAACTTGGGAAGTCCTTATTTAGATCTAACTGTTCAGTCACATAGCGATTCCACCTAGAAGCCACTCCTTCAGGTAGTTTAGCTAGCATCCTGTGGTTTTCCAGATAGTCGTTCAGTACTTCTAGTCCTCGTACATGTGGGATGGCATTGCTGCATGCTTGCAGGAAGTCACCATACTCTTGGAGTTTGAAATGTTCTTTAGGACCTATCTTAGGCCAGTTATTCAATTTCTCCCTAAAGGCTCTTTGTGCTAAGAAAGGATGACCATATCTTGCATTTAACTTTTCCCAAGCTTGCTTGTAGGCTTCTTCGTCTGTTCTATAGAAGTTACCTTCAAGAGTTTTCTTTGCTTCTCCACCAACATATTTCTGAAGGTAGAATAACTTGTCAACTGGCCTGGAGCAATAGTGCTCAATGATCATTTCAAAACTCGCCTTCCACTCTATGAACTTCAGTATGTCTCCTGAAAATACAGCACGTTCTGGAACGGGCAGTCTTGCTGGGACTGTTCTGTCGTCTTGCTGTGACAATAGTTGCAACATTTTCCTGATCATTGCAGTGACATCTAGGAATAGGATCATCTAGTTTTTTCTCACCTAGTTCTGAATTAGGTAAGTCTCTCTCTCTTTGTCTTTCTGAGCAGGGATAGTAGGGCACTGACTTTTTTTCTTCACTACGTACTGGTGATTTCCTTTCATTCTCCTGGGCGTATGAAAGGAAGTAGGAGTCTGCATCTTCACTTAGTACAGATTTGGACTTATGATTACTATTTATGTCCTCTTCGTGTACTTAGTCTGGCTTTTATAATCTTGACTTCTTTCAGCCTCTCCAGACTTTCCATTTAATGGCGCTGTGCCTCCATTTCAGCTTCCATTTGATGGCGCTGTGCCTCCATTTTAGCTTCCATTTCAGCTTTTCATAGGCGCTGCGTCTCAATGGCGGATTCCATCTCAATTTCTGCTTTCTTGACAGCAAGTTGTTCGACCAGTTCCTTTCTTTTGGCTATTAAGGTACTTGAGGACTCTGATATGTTACTGGCACTTCTGCTAGTGAAGGAAGTCCCACTTGAGATTGTGGTTCCCCCTAAGGACCTAGCATAGTCTCTCATAAAGAGCTTGTTCATTTTCTTTCGTGCCTTAACTTCATCATAGTTAGCTTCAGATGATAGTTCTCTCATGAGCTTTACTAAATCTTTAGTGACTGCAGTACACGTGTCCATGTTCCTTACAATATCCTGGGAAGGTGTCGTGGATGACCGCAGATTGACATATGCTGCCATGAGCTCTGATTCAGATTCTTCTATCGTCTCTACAATATCACTCAAGTTTCCTTTTATACTTTCTTGCTTTAGCCTTCTACCAACACCTATAATGTATAATTTCCACTTGTCATACATTCTGGTGAACTTTTTTCCTTTTAATGCTGCTTCTTGCTCCAAATTTTCCAGCATCTTTGCGGTCGGTTTTCTGATACGTTCTGAACGTCTTAGTTCGTCTGGTTGGGATATATCAGTTTGGGGCAAGACTAATGCTGCATCGGACTCTTTTACCTCAGACAGGTTCCCTTGCTCTTCACTTTCTAACTTATCTATCCTTGTATCCTCTAACAGTGGCATAGCAATACTAGACTTAGACATTTTTACTCTAAATGCTATAACACTCAATAAGAATATTTAAGAAGACTTTCACTTTAAATGCAATAGCAATATTTACAGGCAGTAAAAAATGACATTCACTTTAAATACTTTAGAGTCCGTGTACTACAACTGCCCCTTGTTTTTTACTTAGTCCTTTTATTCCTGAACACGAAAATGTCTTTCTTGTCAAGCCTATTGCAATGATAAGCAATAAAGGAAAGTTCTGACCTTATTCTGAAGAGCAGGATACTGCGATCTGTAGGTTGCTGAAAAAAATCAGTCTTAAAGGAGACTTGTCTTTTCTTGATCTGATGCTCTATGCAGACTTGCGATGCTCTGCGCTGACTTGCGATGCTCTGCTCTGACTTGCGATGCTCTGCTCTGACTTGCGATGCTCTGCTCTGACTTGCGATGCTCTGCGCTGACTTGCGATGCTTTGTGCTGCAGGCTTTGGGCCTAGTGGCGGGAAACTAGCTGGCTGCAGTACGTGGTCTCTCCGTGGGTAGCGGTGCAGGCACTCTAGCTCTGGACTTTGGCCTCCCACCATGCGTCTCTTTCTCTCTCTAAGAATCGCAGGAGGGTTGGCGCTCTTTCTGTGTCTATCTTGCCTTTGCCGTTCTGCCACTTTAGAGTCGGCTGCAGTTTGACTAAAAAACCACACGTTATGGCCTCTATGTAGCTCCGCTGCTCAAATGCGCTCTTTACTCTGCAAGTTGAGGAGCACCATTACTTTGCCCTCAAAGGGCTAAATAGTTCCACTGTGGCAGGCGCAGCGCTACAAAGTGCCTTATGCGCTGTGGCATTAGAAGAATTGGATCTCTCTGACTTCAGTCTAACCAGACTGTCTGTTACTCTATAAATTCCTCTAATACCGTTCTATGGAAAGCAGTAGGTTTAAAGAGCACACCAAACGCTTAAGATATCTTCTTTATTAACTTCAACTTTTCTTCATAGATAACAGTGACACTTTTGCAGCAGACAGTCCATGTACAACATGTGCTGAATACAGTATAACAAATGGTGGATATATTTCTCTCTATTGCTGTTTGCTGTTTGAGTTTGTTTCCCTGGGGATTGTTTGCTTGGGTTTGATTTCGTGTTCGAGTTTGAATTCGATATAACTTTTGAAGTTTGATAGTTTGTTTTTTTGGTGGAACTACAAGTGAACACATAACTAGTTCAGTATACAGCTCTAATCACATTACTAACAATAGGAACATGTATAACTGTTAATTACCTATTTTTGGCCACTTGCTTCCATAAAACTGCTCTGTGGATCTGTGTGTCTATTCAGTTCTCTTCTGTAGTGGAAAATGAGAAGGCTGGCTGAAGCATGAGGCTTCAGAGAAAAAAAAATGGGTGTAAGGCTGGCTGTGATTGGCCAAGACTGTTGCGGAGTGTGAGATTGGCTGTGATTGGCCCAAACTCTTTATGGGTAATAAAGTTTAACTCTGTGCTTTCTGGTTTCAACTCTGCTGTGTCTGAGCTTACCTTAAATGCATACAAATGAATCTTACAGGCATATTTTTCCTTTGCTTCTGTGAACACAACATACAACTGTTATGTGACATCCAAACATGAAATCACAGTAAATAACTCTGCTTTTGTCTCTCACATATAAACATATGCACTGTATTGAGGTTATTAACAGGTCTAGCTATATATGCATGTAGGTCATATTAACAACCTAGGACAGGTTCTAGCTGGCCAGCTACACTTCTGGAGGAGCTAAGGAGCCCTGGGGCAAGCCCAAGGCCGGCCAGTCTGGTGCGGCAGACAAGTCCTCTTCAACATGAAGGGGCACCCTCACTCTTGTCAGGGGTGGGGGGACGTTTGTGCTTCTTTCAGGAACCCTGGACTTTCCCTTATTCAGAACGATTGGGTTCGCAAACTGATTTGCTCCGGGTACAAGATCTAATTCTGGTCCCGGCCAGGGGACAGGTTATTTCAGTCAAATTTTCACCTGTCTCCAGAGCGTTTGAAGGATCTGCGGGAGGCGGTGCGAGATCTCCTGGCTCAAGGGGTGATTGTGCCGGTTCCGCCGCAGGAACGCTCTCAAGGTTTCTATTCAAACCTCTTCACTGTGCCCAGACAGGAGAGCAAGGTGCGTCCTATTCTGGAACTCAAGGCTCTGAACCGCTTTGTGCAGGTGCAGAAGTTTCAAATGGAGTCCATTCGGTCAGTGGAGGCATCTTTGAATCAGGGTGATTATCTGGCTATCATTGTGCTTATCTTCACATCCCCATATTCGAGGGACAGCAGCGATTTCTCTGCTTTGCGGTGGCAGAGGAGCACTTTCAATTTGTGGCGTTACCCTTTGGTCTCGCCTCGGCTCCCAGAGTTTTTACCAATGTCCTGGCTCTCATGCTGGCCTTGTTACGTCGGCAATGTATCTCCATTGTGGGATATCTGGACGATCTCCTGTTGCGTGCAGTCTCCCATTCGGATCTGCTGGACAACGTTTCTATCACCATTCAGACCCTTCAAGGATTCGAGTGGACGATCAATGTCCCCTAATCTGCTCTGACTCCGTCCGTGTGGGTCACTTATCTGAGGCTGATCCTCGACTCTGTTCCGGTGGCTCAAGGCACAATGGCCAAGGGGATAATACTCAAAGGAAAAAAAGGATCTGATGGTGCATTACCCTCAATACAAATTCATTAAAGAAGGCAAACACATCAAAAAACGAAACCAACAGATGAAAAACGGCTCATAAAAAGTGCTCGGGCCTGCCTGCAGAACGGTCTGTAGCATGTGACAGCACAGCTAGTCCCCCTCCGCCGCGTTTCCACTAAGGAGTCGTCTAGGAACAGGACAAGTTTTCTGGATATCCCAGCGAGAGCACACCACTCTTTCTTATCCATACACTGGATTTCCCATTCCAGCAGTCTAAGCTCATATCTCCCTGATCTCTGGTAAGAATCCATCTTTACCACCGGATGTCACCAGCTCACCACATTCTCACCTTTAAGTTTGAATGTCATTATTGAAGTGTTTTGCGGTAAGAGGCCACCCTGAACATCTGTTAATGTGAAACACCATCGTCTGCACCTATTGTCACGTCACCTTGGCACAGACTCACTTATTTATTTTTAAGTTTAAGCAGACTCACAATATTTGAGAGACTTTCACACTTGTTTTTTTCATTTATTAAATTTGATTTATGTGAAACACTATTGTCTGCATATATTATCACGTCACTTTGGCACAGACTCACTCATTATATACTTTTATGTATAAGTTTTTTAGCAGAACTACTTTGAGAGTCTTTTATGATTGTTGTTTTTTTACATTCAACATATTGACTCTTTATTTTTTTACTGTTGTCGCCTGATATATGCCTTCCCTCCGCTAGTTCTCCTGCCGAGGTTTCTTCGCAGGGTGGCGATGGAAGGCATTCCGGTCGTTCTGGTAGAACTAGACTGGCCTCGGTGGTCTTGGTATGCAGAGCTGGTAGAAATGGTCGTGGTTCCTCTATGGTGCCTTCCTCTGCGAGAAGATCTACTATCTCAAGGACCGATCTTCCATCCTGCTTTATGGTCGCTGGCTTTAACGGCTTGGCTGTTGACCGCAATGTGTTGAGGTATAGAGGTCTCTCTGATTTGGTGATGCTTACCCTTTTGAAGGCCAGGAAGTCAACATCTAGGAAGATCTATCATCGTACGTGGAAATTGTACATTTCTTGGTGGGAATCACTGCAGCTGCACCCTCGCTTGTTTTCTATAGCTAGGGTTTCGGCCTTTTTTACAAAAATGGATTGAGCAGAGCTTGGCATTGGGTACTATCAAGGGCCAGGTTTCGGCCTTGGCTATTTACTTCCAACGTCCTTTGGCTACTTTGGTTTGATTAGCACCTTCATGCAGCGGGTGCGTCATCTGGCCCCTCCGAGGAGATCCCTGTTACCGCCGTGGGATCTTAATCTGGTTTTGTCTGTTCTTCAAAAGCCTTCTTTTGAGAATATTGGGGAGATTTCTCTGCTCTTTGTCGCAGAAGGTTGCCTTCCTAGTGGCTATCACGTCTGCTCCCAGACTCTGAGTTGGCGGCGCTGTCCTGTCCGCCTTATTTTGTGGTCCACAGAGGGATAAAGTGGTCCTCCAACCTAATCTGTCTTTTCTCCCTAAGGTGGTGTTGGATTTTCATCTTAATGAGGACATTGTGTTGCCTTCCTTATGTCCTAAGCCTAAATATCCCAAGGAGATTACCTTGCACTCTCTGTATGTGGTTCGGCCAATAAGGGTTTATCTGACGGTTCTGGAGTCCTTCAGGAAGTCGGACTCTCTCTTTGTTGTCCCAGACGGTCCTCGCAAAGGTTTGGCTGCGTCTGCTGCGACCAGATGGATCAGACAGACGGTTGTTCAGGCTTATTCAATCAAGGGTAAGGTTCCTCCTTTCCCTGTGAAGGCGCATTCTACTAGAGCGCTGATTGCCTCTTAGGCTTTTCGCCATCAGGCCTTTGTTGTACAAGTTTGTAAGGCAGTGACTCGGTCGTCTGTGCACACCTTTACAAAATTTTACAAGGTGGATTTGTTGGCATCTTCAGATGCCTCTTTTGGCTGCAAGGTTTTGCAGACTGCTGTTTCATAAGATAATGTTTTTTTGTTCTCTTAGGGGTCTTTTACCTGGGTGAGCACTTGTTTGGTTGAGCTCTATGTTGCCAAGTTGGCTAGGTTTAGCCTCTTGGAGTTGATACTGTCTGGTTGCGTTTTTCCCACCCCTCATGCCCATACTGCTTTGGGACGTCACACTCAGCTCATGGAGATGAGGCTGCTTCGGTCGATAGACAATAGAGAAAAAAATAAGATGTTACTGTAAAATTGTAACGCTCCTGCGTTTTACGTATGATGTGGATTTTCAGCTGTAGAAATATTCCACTTCAGTAGTCATGTAGAGAAACGCTGAGACACCAATCCCAACTCTCAATGACTCATCATGTGTGGATGATCTCAATTCAGCAAGTAAATACACACACTCAATAAGATGTTTCCTAGAGTGACTTATGTATATAGTAACACAGTGATGATAGGCTGAAGAGACAGGTTGGGTAGAGATGGTAGATGACAGACACTTGAAAGGAAATGTTCTTGAAAGTAAGATAGTAGCAGATGGGATGCAGATAGGTTTAGCAATCATGTATGGTAGCAGATGACAGAGTAGCAGGTGGACATACAAGAGAGATCAACCCAGTGCAAGAACAGGTGGTAGTAGGCTCAAGAGCTAGCAATCTTAGATAATGCAGATGTAGTAATAGTCCTTAGTATGCAGAGCTAGATAGTGTAAGCTTTAGTATAAAGGTTATAGAGGTTTCCCCTGTGGGGTACTTATCACTAATAGCAATGTAGCAGAGGAGAGGTTCGGCAAGAGTGGATGATCCGGTAGCGGGATACAGGGATCAGCGCAGCGTGGTTCCGACAGCGAGGTATGCTTGCAAGCATGAGAGCTTCAAGACAGGTTAGCATCAAGGCACAAAGCAGTTTGAACGAACACATGTGAGTGAGAGCCAGCGATCTAAATAGTCATCCAGTCCGGCGCTCAGTGATGACAGCATCAGTCTTAAAGGTGTATGCGCACCTTACCAAAAGAGAATGGTGGGGCGCATACACTTATGAAAGAGTAATTGGGGTACCCAAAGGTACCAGAACATTACAAAAATCTTTTTCTCTGATGTCCATCGACAGACGCAGCACCTGCCCCTCTTGGGTTGGTTCTTTTGTCTTCACTGCTTTAAAACTAAACTGATATGCTGGACTTGGCAGTGGGGGTTATGCCTGGAGGGACAGCCGCTAGGGCATGTACATTCAAATTTTCCTGCCTAGACTACTGATGGGAGGAGCATAACCTCACTCAGCTCATGGAGACGAGGCTGCGCCTGTCAAAGGACATCAGAGAAAAAAGATTTTACGGTAAGATCTTTTTTTGTTTCATTAGGACAATAAATATTAGAGTAACAAAAGAAGTATCCCACACTCCTTGAACGCGCTATCTTTGCAGTGTGTTTAAAAGGACAATAATCCTTTAGTAGTACTGCAACCCCTGCCCTTTTTTTCCCCTTGGACTAGCTGTATAAATGTATAGTTAAAATCTGAAAAAATCCTTTCAGGGATATACTGAACCACTTTCTGATCACCATACATATATATACATGTATGTATGTATGTATGTGTATAGATGTGTATATATAGCAATAGGTTATACCAAGCTCATGGATGCAACTGCTGGCTTCTAGCGCATTTACACAGTGGATGATATGGATGCAGGGGGCAGATTGGGGAGATCCTACCAGCGAGACCTTGCTAGAAGGGCTGCCACCGCCTATGGTTCTTTTTGGACTACTTGGGGGAGCCTGGGACCGCAGTAAATGGCCTGGGTAGCATAACACAGTGGAGATAAAGGAACATCCATTCTCCTATCTGTGAATAATGAAGGGAGAAACAGTGATATGGTTACTCTCTTAGCTGTTAAAGCCAGGGAAGCAGCTAATCAAGTACAGTGTGTAATTTATTATCTGCTTTGGTGGGCAGTGGAAACATTGGGGATCTAATAGACCCCAAATGTATCCATAATAAGTAACTGTCACCTGCCCAAAACCTGCGCTTGTTATCTATTTACTTGGCGCAACATTTTATATTTTACCAAAAATAGGTGGGGGTTTTGTGTGCACTCAATCAATTGTGTATTTTTAAACAAGCAAAAAGTTGGGGGAGCAAACCCTGAACATGTATTTCTAAAGCTGGTGCAGCTTTGAACCAAGCGACATGCATATTAAAAAAGAATAGCGCACACATGCAAAAGAAATGACTATCAAATATGAAGACAATCCATAGATAAAAATGGGGATTTGGTCCCACCATATGGCCATATCGTGCTCAAGCCCACCACTACGTCAAAGTACCCCATTGTCAGTGGGTCCTACACTATCCATAAAAAATAATGAATCCAGCCTCTCTAACCCTTGGAGACAACACTCCTTGCTGGGAGAGATGTGCTAATGCATTACAAAGGGACTCCTCCTATATCTACTTGATAGTGGACACTGATAGAGTACAGGTGTGTGTGTGGGGGGGTGGGGTGGGGTGCTCAACCCCAGAAGTCTGGTCAGACCGAATACATAATAAACAAGCAAAAAGTTGGGGGAGCAAGCCCTGAAAATGTATTTCTAAAGCTGGTGCAGCTATGAACCAAGCGACATGCATATTAAAAAAGAATAGCGCACACATGCAAAAGAAATGACTATCAAATATGAAGACAATCCATAAATAAAATAATTGTGTATTTTTGCCTGAAAAATTGCATTTGATGGATGTGCAAATATTGTGTGATGTAAAAAAATTGCAGCAGCCGTCATTTTATTCTTCAAGGCCTCTGCTTTTAGAAAATATAGAATGTTTGGGGGTTCTAAGTAAATTCTAGCAACAGTTACACCTGTATGACTTGGCAGCAAGTGGTTAGGATAATCTCTTCAGGAGACCTAGTCCTAATTTTTCTCATCTGACAAAATAATCCTGTCTCCTTGAGATGTTAGTGGTAACATGACTGTATATGGCTGTATACCCATCTGTAAAGAGGCACATGGATCCATCTGCAGTTTGAGTAACATAGAAGGGCTCTTTTGCTCTGTCGAAGAGCATTCTGGTGTTTGTCACAATGGTGCAGATTGCGAGTGTCCAACTTGATCATCCGATATCTATTGCATATCTTTGTGCTGTAAAGAGTGAGTGTCTGTACACTTTCCAGTTTGTATTTGCCTATAGCCATGCCAGCCCCTCTATTGAGGTCTCCTGACCCTGTGCCTATGGTCATGTATAGTGATTCCCAGTCTGTGACTCCACAGTGGTTAGGGTGGCGGACACCGCACCTGAAGGGGGCTTGATAAAACTATCCCTGCTCCATACCACTTGGGGGAAGCTGCAGAGCACATTCTGCTCTAAATGTGCCACTGGTTCCATCTGAGCACAAGCCTGGGTGGTGCTGCCCATCGTGGAAGGTTACTGCGCATCAGCCACCAGGTTCTGCTGCATTCTTCTCTAGGCTGTCAATTCCCTCTGCGGAAGCCCGTTCCCTCCCACTGCAGTTAGATACAGCAGAATCAATCTATGAAAGTTAATCCTGTCGCTCCAGGCAGGAGGTTTGAATCATGGCCACTAGAGTGGACAGGGGATCTGTCTCTGCATAAACTTAGCTACTCTATACGGGTCTCTGGTGGTTGGCTTTTAAACCCCTTCAGAAATGGGCTGGCCAGGTTCAGTGTCAGGTGTATTGGACCCTTGAAGACCTAGATTGGCTTAGGCTTGCCCAGAACCTAGCTAAATCCTGCCTGTAGCTTTAAACAGGGGAATGGGAGCAAAGCACTAACCATGACTGCTTCTCCCTCAACATCTGGATACTGATGAAACCTATAAAATATAATGATGGCGCCAAACCCCTAAATTTGAAAAAAACATATACTGCTGCCCCTTTAATTGTGAATGAACATGTGCACAAATGAAATATTTAATAGTGAAAGGCACTGTATAAATTTGTGTATGTGCTGGAAGTCACCACCAATACTTTTCAAAAATTTTACAATGTATCTATATATGGATATGTGCAGCAATGTGCCAAAAAGGCAACCTACACATACCTATATGAGATGGTTTGCTGTGTACTCAATCAAAGCTGAGTGTCATTAGCAAGCTGTAAAACGTGAATAATAAATATATATAACCAACAATAAAATCATCTAGTTAATAAAGTCCAAATAAAGTGAATACAATTCATGTGCATACTAAAACTATTCCCAATAGATACAAAAAAGTGCGCTGTGCATACAAGATCAGTCCAATTCAGAAAACATGACAAAAAAATGTCTAAATGTCCAATAGTGTGGTGAAGAGGAGTTGCTGCAACATCGCTGGATAGACCCGGAAGTGTCAGCCTACAGACCACGATTCATTTCGCAGATTTGCGTCTTCAGGCGGTCTCCACAATACATTTCGCAGATTCGCGTCTCCAGGAGGTCTGAAGACGCAAATCTGTGAAATGCATTGTGGTCTGTAGGCTTTCTAACACTTCCGGGTCTATCCAGCTACGCCGCATGTTGCTCCTGTGGAACGCACGCCGGCTGCGACCACAGCAATGCTTTGTGGCAGGGTGACAAGTCAGCTGAGGAACGGAGGGGGAGACCGTTCATATATCTATTGTGGCGGTTCTCACCAGTGCCGGGATAGGTACTCATTGATGTAAGCACAATTAATTATTGATTCATGAGAGAATAAAAAACGGAATTACACTATAAAACAATTTCTGTGTTCCTCATATATATGTAATCGAACTGCTGGAAGATAAGGGGGTGCAAGTGTGGACGGAGCTTCCATTCATTGTATAAGCGATATAGGTCCTGGTGGCCTGAATCTTTTTGGTGAGCACATAGATTATCCATTTACCCATGGGGTGGAAGGGTTTCCATTTCTCATTCACAAAGGTGCAGGTGTTCTGACAGCTACTCATCTTCACCACACTATTGGACATTTAGACATTTTTTTGCCATGTTTTCTGAATTGGACTGATCTTGTTTGCACATAGCACTTTTTTGTATCTATTGAGTATAGTTTTAGTATGCACATGAATTGTATTCACTTTATTTGTACTTTATTAACTAGATGATTTTATTTATAATTTATTGCTGGATATATATATATTCCCGTTTCACAGATTGCTAATGACACTCAGCTTTGATTGAGTACATAGCAAACCATCTCCTATATAGGTATGTGTAAGTTGCCTTTTTGGCACATTGCTGCACATATCCATATATAGATACATTTTATTATTTGTGGTGAGTCCCAGCACATACACAAATGTATACAGCACCTTCTTTCACTATTAAATATTTCATCTGGATACTGATGTACATTTTACTTTGTGTAGTATAGAATTTTCTATGGTCACTTTGCAGTATTTTCATTAGGAGGTGTATCCGCACAATCACCCAATTCACTTTATTTTAGTTCATGTGTTATACGATTAATTTTCGCAATATTCTGCTTGTAAAAGTCTATTCACACAGATTTCACAGGATTTTAGCTCAGATCTCGTTGACCTTGGTTGATAAGTTTCTTGCAGTGTCTGAGTAGAAAAATTAGCCATTTGAGGGGCAGATTCATGAGATAGCAGTTATGCCATTGGAAAAAAAAATTATTTAATTGAGGGACACAGTCTTACACATTCAGATTAATACCACTGCCTACAGGAGGATCGGACAAAATCAAGCTCAGTATAATCCCTCCTACAAGCAGAATGCTAGTGTATGAGGATGGACATTTCTTCTTTAACTGTTGTGTAAACTCATTTTTTTCTAGCACCATTTTTTCTTTAATATTTCTTCACATCTTTTCTCTACATGCCCGCAAGAGCTGGTCTCTTTGATTGCAGCTACCCAGTGAAGTGTCCTCAGCTTGGCTTTTGGAATGCCACATCCAGACCCTGCTGGACTGCACATTGCAGGAATAGCCTGGAAGTGACCGAGCACTGGGTTCCTCATAGGGCTCTTTCCAGACTCCATTCTGGTAACAGGTTACCTGGAAAGTGATTTTCCCCAGCCAGGGTTGTCGGCATTGCCTAAGTGCTTGTCCTGTCTCTGAAGACTCGCTGTGTGACTAGGCTGAAAACCAGGAGCTACCTTATTTACAACAGCCACTTTTCTTGATGGAGGCTTCCTAGCCCCCCACATTGGACTCTTTTTTAAGTACACATTTGTGTACAGATTAGAAGATCTCCATTGAGCCCTCTCCTATCTTCTTCTGGACTAAGGTATCTCCCTCCCCATCTAGGATCTCGGAGCTCCACATTTCTTAATTTAAGCTTAAAAATTCTGCATCAACCAGGTTGGTGATGTTCTTTAGCAAGGGAGATTTTATTACTTATGTGGCAATCAAGGATGTGTGCCCACACACCACAATTCTTCCAGTACATTATTTTTACCAATGATTTGCTTAGGGGCCCCTAGGTTTAATTTGCCCAGTTATTTGCCAACTCTGATTGCAGAGGTCACAAGCACACTCCTACGCCTTCCCCCACAGATTCTGACCTTCAGTCTTTCATCTGCTCTTCGGTTGTTTTACCAGGGTGCTCACCCCAGTATTATCTCTAATCTCATGGCATCCCTGTTGTGGATAATTGGACAACCTCCTTTTGAAGGTACAGTGGGCACAGTCCCTTTCCAATTTCAGATTCAAGCTCTCCAGTTAAGAGTTGTTGACTCATCATTTTTGCATAAGAGTCTTGGGCCTGATGTTTTGCCTCGTTCAAGGTAGTCCCATTTGCCCACTTTCACTCCAGACCTCTAGGATACTACATGCTGTTGTCGTAGGACAAGTCAATCTATTCCCAGAACAGACCAACTGTTTTGGTACAGAGCACCAGGTTGTCGTTTGCCTGTTGGCACAGAAATTCTGCTCTGGAATCTGGGTAGTCATTCCAAAATCCCCACAATGGATGCTAGCCTATTGGGCTGAGGATTTGTCCTTTGCAGTCTTAAGGTTCTTCCTGTAAATATCCCAGAACTTCAGGTGATCTAGTGGTCTCTGCAACATTAGACCATTCTACTGTAAGGTCTGTCAATCCAGATTCAGACAATGCTTTAGCGGTGGTTTACATCAGAGGTCAGAGAATGACCATAGTTTTTGCTGGGGCAAGAGATGCCCATAGCAACCTGCCTTGGATCCAGCTTTTTCTACTATGTATATCCTAAGTGTAGACAGTTGACAGGGTAGCCTTTCAGTTGACAGAACCTGTACCCAGAAGTGTGTTCCATGACCTGTGTCACAGGTTGGGAATGCTGGATGTGGACCTCCAGATTCAGCAATAAACTGGACGTTTGGTACAGGTATCCTTTAGAGGAAGCCGTTGATGCTGTGGTGCTTCCATAAGATCAGGTACAGGGATCTTTTAGAGGACGAAATGGATGCTCTGTTGACACTGTAAGATCAGGTACTGGAATTCACTGGAGGAGGTAGTGGATTTCCTGATGTCTAGGTAGGGTACACCCTGATCCATGCCTTTCCTCTCCTGAAGCTTTTTTTCTTGTCTGCTTCGCAGGACTGAGATGAAGGGCATTCTGGTGATCCTCATTGCTGCGGACTGTCCCAGGCAGATGTGGGACACCGATCTGGTAAGACTCCTAGTGGATGCTTAATTTGCTCTTCCAGATCAAGATCTTTTGTGGTTGGACTGTTTTCCCATCCTGCTTTATGGTTGCTGGCTTTAAGGGCATTGCTTTTAAAGTCCAGGTTTTCAAAGACTGGGGCATCTGAATCTGTGAATTCTATGATGAGTGCTAGAAAAGCTACATCCTGTAAAGTCCATCTTCAGACATGGAAGGGCAAACTTCAGTTTTGGAGCTTACACCCAATGAGTTTCTCTGTGGAACAAATCAGCTCCCTACAGTGGGGCCTAAACCAGGTTTCTGCCCTTGCTGTTCTATTTCAGAGACCATTGGCCCCTCACCCATGGATGAAGACTTTTTGTACAGAGAGTCTTCCATGTAGCTCCTGTGTGTGCCCCTTTACCTCTGAGATCTGAATCTGGTTCTCTGTGCTTAAGAAACTGCTGGGTTCTCTGTGCTTAAGAAACTGCTGTGTGAACCCATTAGACATTCCCATCTCACCTCCAAGGTGGCTTTTCTTGTATCCATGTCCTGAAGCCACTTGGGTAATTTTGCATAGGGAAAGGTGGGTCTAAGGCCCATGATTTCCTTTTTCTACCCTACTAGATCAGTGAGTGCTGCTTGGGCTTTTTGGCATCAAGCAACTGCTTGATTGCAAGGCTACAATCTGGTCTTCAAATTACACATTTTAGAAGTTCTACCAGGTAGACATTGCAGTCTCATCTGATGCCAACTCAGATTCTGGTGTCCCTGAAAGTGACATTAAACCCACATCCTAAAAAACTATCAATACATGCTGTTCATACTCAGTCACTCTGAGATTTGTTTTCTACATTCTGTAAAAAAAAACCTGGTTAATCCTGCTGTGCTCTATCACCACCTTCTATCAAAGTCCTGATTCAGATAGGGATTTTGCTGAACAGTTTTGGCAGCACATGCTCAGTTTTCAGTGCTTTACTATTTTCTCCCTATCACATCGGAGCAGCCCATGTGACTATAGAGTGGGCGTATACACAGTAGTAAATGACAACTCCATCCCTCCTCCTCCATGCCTACTAACCAGCTAAAGACTAAACACAATGGGGGCAGGATATTGTAGAATAATGGAGGCTTTCCCTGTTCTAGAATACAGGCTGAAGGGGCGGGACACAGCATGTGACTTGCAGAAATCCCACCCATAACATGTTACCAAAAAATAATACAAATTTTATTTCAAATATGTATTTGTATAATAATTTTAAACGGTTTGATTTTTTTTTTTTTTTACTCTATATAGTTACATAAATAGTGAGGTTGAAAAAATACATCAGTCCATCCAGTTCAACCTATGATGTGTGTGTGTTTGCTGTTAACCGTACATTGTATACCCCTGTATGTTGTGGTCTTTAAGGTGCCCATCTAATAGTTTTTTTAAACAATCGATGCTCCCTGCTGATACAATTGTTTGCGGAAGAGAATTCCACATCCTTACTGCTCTTACAGTGAAGAACCCCCTACGTATTTTAAAGTTAAACTGCCTTTTCTCTAGTTTTAGGGAGTGGCCACGTGTCTTATTGTATTCCCTTTCTCTTAATAGTTTGTTCCTTATGCTAGGGCTACAGTATTTGTACATTGATATCATATCCCCCCTCAATCGACTCTTCTCCAAAGAGAATAAGTTCAGTGCTTGTAGTCTTTCCTCATAGCTGATGTCCTCCATTCCCCTAATTATTTTTGTTGCCCTTCTCTGGACTTTCTCCAGTTCCAGCACATCCTTCCTGAGGATCGGTGCCCAGAACTGGACAGAATACTCCAGATATGGCCGGACCAAAGTCTTGTAGAGAGGGAGAATAATCTCTATTTCTGGAGAGAATCCCCTATATTATACATCCCAGTATTCTGTTGGCTTTGCTTGCAGCGGCTTGGCATTGCATGCCACTGCCAAGCCTGTTGTCTACCAGTACCCCCAGGTCCTTTTCCATCCTAGACTCCCCCAGAGGTCCCCCCCCCCCTAGTGAGTAGCTTGCTTTCTGGTTTCTGGCACCCAAGTGCATTACTTTAACATTAAACCTCATCTGCCATGTAGTTGCCCACCCCATTATTTTGTTCAGGTCCGCTTGTAAGCTTTCCACATCCTGCATAGAAGATATTGGCATGCTTATTTAAGTATCATCCGCAAATACAGAGATTGTACTAGATATCCCCTCCATTAGATCATTTATGAATAAATTAAACAGGATTGGCCCCAGGACAGAATCCTGGGGGACCCCACTTTCCACAACTGCCCAATCCGAGTACTCCCCATTAATCACCACCCTTTGCACTCTCCCCTGGAGCCAGTTCTCTATCCAGGTACTCACCTTATGGTCCATACCTACCTTCCTTAGTTTGCACAGTAAGCGTTTGTGGGGAACGGTGTCAAAGGCCTTTGCAAAGTCCAGATACACCACATCCACAGGCTTACCTTTATCTAGGTGGCAGCTCACTTCATCATACAAGGTTAATAGATTGGTTTGGCAATTACTATTTTTCATGAATCAATGCTGATTATTACTAATAATACCATTTTCATTACTAAAGTCTTGTATGTGGCCCTTAACATCCCCTCCAAAAATCTTGCAGACTAGTAATGGTAAGCTGACCGGCCTATAGTTACCCGGGATATATCTCTGCCCTTTTTTAAATATTGGTACCACGTTGGCTTTTTTCCAATCAGCTTGCACCATACCGTCTATAAACTATTGTTAAAGATCAAGAATAATGGTCTGGCAATCACCTGGCTGAGCTCTTTAAGAACCCTCGGGTGCAAGCCATCCAGTCCCGGTGAGTTATTTATGTTAAGTTTCTCTAGTTTAGTTCTAAGTATCTTCTGTTAGCCATGGCGGTACTTCCTGAGGTGTGTTGTTTAGTTTGGCCTTACAAGCTGGTTTAGTGTAGCCCCCCCCAATTCTTTTGTGAAGACTGAACAGAAGAAATTATTTAACACTACCGCCTTTTCCCTGTCCTCTGTGGCCAAATCTCCTTTGTTAAAAATAAGAGTTGGGGTGCACCCGCGCTACAGATAGTAACACAAATACCGAACCAGTAATGTGTTTAAAATTGTGGGGATCAGATGGTTATGCTGCCTCCAACGTACCGCAAGGGTAAAAAAATGTGGGGGGTCGGGAGGTGTTGGTATGGGGCGCTACCACCTTGTACAGCAAATCACTTTGTTGTGTGTGGTCCCAGTTGAAAGTGCACAGTGCTTGTTTATAAACAGATAATGTGCAGATGTAATATTAAAGTGCTGCGTGCTTAACAAAATAAATGTGCAACTTGGTGTAAACACAAAAGATGGTACCGTATTGCCGAGTAGATTGTACCATCTATGTGTCACTCATCGGATGAAAAACGACCATTAGTTGGTGACGAATGCAAAGGTGCAAGTGTGCAAATAAGTGAATAAGCAATATATATAAAAACTTTATTGTGACCTACTATTACAGAGGAAACTAACATCCGTGATGAGTGTTATAAAATCAATAAAATTGCAGTATAAAATTCAGTATAAAATAAGGTGGAAGTGAATTGCGCCTGTTTGCGCGTGCTAATACCGAAGGTAAAGCACTTACCAATAACCTCTCCCTTATTCACTTGGTTTACTGTTTCTCCCTCCTCCTGATGCCTGCAATATCTTTACTACTGGTTGTTCCACAGGTATTGTTGCGCGTGCATCTAGGGAGTCAGTATACAAAAGACCAAGAGAGCTTCCATTGCGTAGTATAGTATAACATTGGGGAAAAAATAGTAGCGACTCACTGTTAGGAAGTTCACCGTCAGCTTGTTAGTGGATCTCCGGCGTGTGGCCGTGCGGTGCTTCCGCGTTCCACCGGCCAGAGCCACCTAACCAGATAACAAAACAATCAGAGGTACCAAGAGGGCCGCCGGTATGACTCGCGTGAGGTTACCAATATGGCGGCGGTACACACAATGGTCGCTAGGATACGGAGGTCCATATAAACCCCGGGAGTACGTAGCCTAGTCCTGCCCCAGATGACGTCGTAGTGACGAAACGCGTAGAGCGGCAATCAGCATCATACGTCCCTTCCGGTTAGGTGGCTCTGGCCGGTGGAACGCGGAAGCACCGCACGGCCGCACGTCGGAGATCCACTAACAAGCTGACGGTGAACTTCCTAACAGTGAGTCGCTACTATTTTTTCCCCAATGTTATACTATACTACGCAGTGGAAGCTCTCTTGGTCTTTTGTATACTGACTCCCTAGATGCACGCGCAACAATACCTGTGGAACAACCAGTACTAAAGATATTGCAGGCATCAGGAGGAGGGAGAAACAGTAAACCAAGTGAATAAGGGAGAGGTTATTGGTAAGTGCTTTACCTTCGGTATTAGCACTCCTCACTCTCAGCACGCGCAAACAGGCGCAATTCACTTCCACCTTATTTTATACTGAATTTTATACTGCAATTTTATTGATTTTATAACACTCATCACGGATGTTAGTTTCCTCTGTAATAGTAGGTCACAATAAAGTTTTTATATATATTGCTTATTCACTTATTTGCACCTTTGCACTCGTCACCAACTAATGGTTGTTTTTCATCCGATGAGTGACACATAGATGGTACAATCTACTCGGCAATACGGTGCCATCTTTTGTGTTTACACCAAGTTGCACATTTATTTTGTTAAGCACGCAGCACTTTAATATTACATCTGCACATTATCTGTTTATAAACAAGCACTGTGCACTTTTAACTGGGATCACACACAACAAAGTGATTTGCTGTACAAGGTGGTAGCGCCCCATACCAACACCTCCCGACCCCCACAAATCTCCTTTGTTGTCTTTACGGGGGCCAATGTGTTCTGGCCTCGCTTTCTTACTGTTTATATACTTAAAGAATTTATTGGGGTTCTTTTTAGTCTCTTCCGCTATATGTCTCTCGTGTTCTATTTTAGCCGCCTTGATTTCGTCTTTACATTTCTTATTACACTCTTTGTAATGCTTGAATGCTGCCAATGACCCCTCAGCCTTGTATTTTTTGAAGGCCTTTTCTTTAGCATTAATATGTATTTTTTTGTTGGAGTTTAGCCACCCAGGGTTTCGTTTTGCTCTTTTAAATTTATTTCCCTTTGGAATGCACTGGCCAATCCCTTTGTTTAGTATGCTCTTGAAGCACTCCCAATTTTCCTCCGTGTTCTTTGTTCCCAGGGTTCTATCCCATTTGATATTTTCTAGCAGAGAGCGCAGTTTTGGGAAATTGGCTCTTTTGAAATTCAGTGTTCTTATATTACCCTTATGTTTCCTATTACTATGATTAATACTGAAACAAATTGACCTATGATCACTGTTTCCTAAGTTGCCCCATATTTTTATATACGTGACCAGGTCTGTATTGTTGGTAATCAGTAGGTCAAGTACCGCATTGTTTCTTGTTGGTGCATTCACCATCTGACCCATGAAATTGTCCTGCAAAACATTTAGGAACTGCAGAGCCTTGGCTGAATGCGCGGTTCCTTCTGCCCAGTCTATATCTGGATAATTAAAGTCCCCCATTATAATGGCATTTCCCATCCTTGCTGCCAATCCTATCTGTAAAAGGAGGTCCGCCTCCCCCTCATCCCTCTGGTTGGGGGGCCTATAGCATACGCCCAATATTACCTTCCCCACAGTGCCTTCCCTTTGAAGTTCTACCCATAGGGATTCTACCTCCTCCATAGCTCCATTATTATCATCCCTCATTTTTACCTGTACACTGTTCTTAATATACAGACATACCCCTCCCCCTTTTTTACTTTCTCTATCTTTGCAATAAAGGGAATACCCCTGAATGGTCGCCATCCAGTCATGAGAGCTGTCGAACAACGTCTGTTATCCCCACAAAATCTAAGTCCTCAAACATCAGCAGTTCCAGCTCTCCCATCTTGTTGGCCAGGCTTCTGGCATTTGTATACAAACCTCTTAATTTTGACAGGTTACATATATCCTCATTTGATGTTTTTAGGCTGCTCTTGTGATTTTTCCCCATACCCACCCTGGGTTTAGGAGCTCTGAACACCCTACCGCTAATGTCCTCATTTGTGCCCTCAGAATCTTGCTTTCCACTGACTAATTCTACATCTGTAGCCTCCCCCCCATCACCTAGTTTAAAAGCCCCTCTAACTTTATGGCCATCCTCTCACCCAGTACGGCTGCACCCTCCCCATTTACTTGCAAACCGTCCCTACCAAAGAGACAGTGGCCGAAAGGCTGTTTTGTTTGTGGTGTTTATTTTATTTTTTTGTATTTTCTTTTAGGGGCAAAGGTCCCAACCTTGTGTGTTTAGGATCATGCTCTAGGTACTGCTGTGCTTTTAGATTAAAGCATACTGGTAGTATTCGAGGTTCTGGGCTTGGCCTCTTTTTTTTTCGTTGTCGTCGTCTTCGTCTTTGTCGTCTTCGTCTTCTTCATAAAATTGATTATGCAGCCAATTGGTACTTGTGCAGTTTAATGGAGGGTTTCATGTATTTTTTATTAGGGATGCACCGAAATGAAAATTCTGGGCCGAAACCGAAAATGCAGGATGCCCTTGGCCGAAAACCGAAAATGACTTTTCCCCCAAAAAAAAATTTAAAATAGAAGAGGGGCATACACCAAAAACAGGCAGTGACGTACACCTGTCGCTGCCACCCTGTGACAGTATATGTACTGTGATGGGTTGGCAAGAGGTTAATTTAATTACCAATGGTATTTGTATCATGCAGCATGAGGGGGTTAATGTATTGCCACTGCTGGTCACTCATCTATTAGTGACCGACCAGTGGCAGTTAATTAACCCCTTTGTGCTACATTAGTGCAACCAGTATCAGTGCTACCAGTGTTAATTAACACTGATTCTGGTTGCACTAATGCAGCACAAAGGGGTTAATTAACTGCCACTGGTCGGTCACTAATGCATCAGTGACCTGCAGTGACAATACATTAACCCATCATGCTTCATAATACTAATACCATTGGTAAGCTGCCTCAGCTCTCCCCCATTAAGACGCTGGTGGCTGCTGGCTCCAAAATTTTGCATCTGAATCGCATTTAAATCACAGCTGAACAGCTGCTTTAGAAATTTGCAGTGAATACTGAGGGGACATGTGTGAACCTTGCCTAAGTGCCTTGTGAAGATTCGGTTTTTAATTGACCCTGCACTATCTATGCGCGTAGAAGTTCTGCCTCCCACTATGGACCTGCCTGGCATTTTTTTTAAATAAAGCAGATTGACAAAGTTTATTGGCAGCTAAAGCAATAGTGGGGATAAACTTGTGGTACTTTTGAGCACACTACTTTACTGCACAAGTATGTAAAGAATTGCTGCAAACAAAGTAAACTTGTCGGCAACAAGTGCACACCAAGGCCCCAAAATAAAAAAGGCTCTAGCAAAAAAACATAAAAGGACACATACCTCCCCAAAAATACATGATATCTGATTTGGGGAAGGGAAGGCAGCCCTTAAGGTGTAGAATTTGACACTGATTTTTTTGTTGCTGCCTGACCCTCCCTCTTGCCGTGGTATTTCCCCTTCATAAGACCAGTTCTCATTCACAGTCACACAGTCCCGCTGAGCTGACAGGGAAGGATCACATAGTTATATCTATAGCGGCCGCTCGCCCCGCCCGGTGTCAGGTCAGTTCCCTGTCAGCTCAGCGGGACTGTGTGTATGAGAACTGACCTGACACCGGGCGGGGCGAGCAGCCGCTATAGATATAACTATGTGATCCTTCCCTGTCAGCTCAGCGGGACTGTGTGTGAATGAGAAGGATCACATAGTTCTATCTATTAGCGGCCGCTCGCCCCGCCCTCCCGCCTGGTATGTCCCTTCATTCATGCACAGATCATAGTAGGGACGTCATTGAGAGGCGGGCGGCCGGTCTGAGGCGGGACTTTTAAAACCTGCCCTGCGCTGCGCCCTCCTCCTTCCTCACGGCGGCCATATTAATTTCGGCAATGTTAACCCATTATTGGCCGAAATGGGATATGCTCATTTTCGGCCGATAATTTCGGTGGCCGAAATTTCGGTGCATCCCTAATTTTTATACATTTTAGTTTGATTAAAATTTTAATCTAACAATGTGCTATTCCATATAACTTTACCATGCACCTTTCATGTTTTAGTCACATTTTGCAGTACTTTGCTAAGAGAGATTTTAAGATGCCAAGGCTTTGTGTGCGGTCCAAGTGAAGGAAGTTTGAGAACCGCTTATCTCCAGTTTTTATTTATACCATTCTGTACAATACCAGTGCCACAGCACCTCACCAACAAGTGCATGCCTTCCATAGCATTGATCCATAGGCCATGTATACCTCATGGTAACCACTGTTTTTGCTGGGTTCAGTGATAAAAATATTTCAATACAGTTAGCAAGTGATAACTGCAGTCCAATAAGGGGGCATTTGCTCCAAAATGTTAACATTTTAAGGAAACAAGTGAAAGTGCAATTTTTATGCGCCATTTGCTTGTTCTGTTTATTTACAAGACTTGCTAGTTTGTGTCAAGGATTGCACATTTCACAGAATACTGAATTCTGTTTAAAGTTGCATGAATTTCTAGATATGTTTTTACATATTTCATTTGGTTTTGACTGCGGTTTTGATTTACTGGAAATGTAATGGGTTCATTTTAATTTCTTCCTATGCATTGCTATAATTGAAATTTTGTTAAAATTCTTGATGCTCAAGTTGAAAAAGCTTTAGGTCAGTTTGTTTTTACTGATTTTATAGTGTGTATTGTTTAGGAAATATAACCATTTGTTAACCTTTTCAATGCAGGCTAATCCAAGTGTTTCCCACATAAGTAATAACTCTGCTGCACCACCTTTGCCTGCTCCAGCAGTAGCCCAAGGAGGGATAGTGGGGCCCGTAGTTACACCAACTTCTGCTAGTGTGCCAGCATCGAGTCATGGCAAAAACCCATATGTTTCTGTAAAACCTGCTCCTTGGAAGGAAACCATAACAGTGGAAGCCAGTGCAGATAGCTCCAAGAAGGAAAAGGTATATTCATGTTTCATTCATGTTTGTTTAGTAACAATCTGCCCCTTGAGTGTAATTTCTTTAACTCCTTCACGCCGTCGTAACACACACATGCTGCCTCACGGAAAGTGGGCTTTTTTCCGTGGGGCCGCATGTATGCATATCTCGTTTTGTGCTGGGAGCGCGCCCACTGTGCAGAGACCGGGTTATTACTGAGAGCACAGGGCCTCGTACTAACGATCAGGACCTCCTGATTCCAGGTCACCTGATCGCTGTAGTAGCCTATGATTGCCTACCGCAGTGATATCACACAGAAGCCCACCCCTGTTTTTTCTCTGTGAATGGAGGAGAGCGATACATTGTATCGTTCTCGCTCCTTACTGAGAGAAAAAAAGTGTGTGGAAAAAAAGGAAAAAATACCTAGATCACGGTTTGGTCTAGGTGAGTTCCAGGGTTTGTGGTTGGGTCAGGGTCAGTATATTTTGGGCAGGATTTATTTTTTTTTCAAATTATCCATGTCAGTGTGTTTTTAGGACAAAAAAAAAGCAAAATGCGCTCTATTGTTTCTGGGCTGATTTACGGGTACAAATAACATACACGTGATATTTCTGCGATTGTCAGGTGCAGTCGAATTTTTGGGGTTCTTTGGTGGTGGGTTATGGTAGTAACAAGAAATATACAGCTACATTTTAAAAAAAAGTTTTTTTTTCTTTTTCTATTATGGGCCAGTTTTTCTTTGATTAAAAGAAAAAAATCAGGAGATATCCATAACCATTTAACACCAAATGAAAGCCCAATTTGTCCTGCAAAAACAAGGTATAATCCACCTGGATGCACAAAGTAGTTGTGGTGATATGTACATTTTTTTTTTAGGCATGTTAAAAGTTGCAAAATTGTGGTTCGGCATTAACGTTTGTTTTACTCTTGGGTGTGAAGCGGTTAATGTAGTTACTTCTTGACTAACCCACCAAGCTGCCACACTTACACATGAATGCCTCTTTCTCTTTTCTGTCCTATGCATGCTCTATGATCTCATTGGATATCGAGCATATGACAGTAAAGGAGTGGTTGGTGGGGGTTTTGGAAGTGCAATAAAAGTGCATTTGCACTATAAATATGTTAAGTTCTAAAATGCTAGTTTTAAATTGCCTGTAACAGAATCATCATAGAGTATGGTAAAAAAAAAAAAAAATGGACCAAATTGTCACCCTTTTACCTACAACTACTGCTTCTTGCATCCCACAAAAGTGTTTCTTCAAACAAATTAATCCCCCCAGTTTTCCTGGCATGCTGGAATAGTTGGGGGGCCTACTGGTTTAAAGTAGGGGCAGTCCAAACAAGTATATGTATTAATGTGTTGATCAACCTTGGGTACAAGCAGGCAATTGCTCGGCAGGAGGGATTCCTCTGTCAGCACTGTCTGTGTTGATGGGGGAACTGTGTGAAATTGGAAATTAGCGCTCTCTGTGGCCTGCATTACACTCCCTGTTTTCACGCCGAGTGCAGTGTTCTTGGATTTAAGAGAAGGTAACCCCTAGCTCTGAGCTGAAGTTTGAGTACTACACTAAAGAATTATGCCACCAGAGCAGTCCAGGTTATTGATGAGGTAATTGCAAGATACTAGTTGCTCTGTTCCCGTAGGGGGATGGGGGGTGATGGTACAAAATACAAATGTGTTCCAAGTGTTCACAATACACAGAATTTGCTGCTTTTGCTGTTCAGTGATGATCTGGAGCCTGCCAGTGTGATGTTTCCTCAACAGAGCCCATCTTTAACTGCATTAGTTTAACTTTCAGGTTCAAAGAAATGTTTAAAAAAAAAATCTTTTTTTTTTTTTTTTTGGAAATGGTTGTCCTTTGCTTTTTTTGCATTGTGTGTTTTATTGCATTGCATCAAATTATTTTTTTTCTCCCTTCTAGAAAATTCTAATTCAGGAACGAGCTGCACAGGAAGTAAAAGGGGCTATAAGACCATATTATCAAAATAAAGATATCACAAAAGATGAATATAAGGAGATTGTGAAGAAAGCTGTTGACAAGGTAAGCAAAAGGCACATTTTGAAATGTCAGATTAAAGAACGGTTTCAGACAAAAGCAATCAGTAAGCTAATTAAATTAAGAGCACATGGGGGCGTGGCCTGAAGCTTCATGAGAGCGGACGCGTATGAGCCGCTCTCTCCCGGTATACATCCTGGTCGTTGATCCTGTCGCCATCACCTGCTTTTACCTACCTCACCAGGTGTGGCAGTGCTCCGTAGTGCCGCCTTGCCATGTCCCTGCCGTGAAAGACCTCGGAAGCGGCCGCTAAACTTGATAAGTTCCACCGCCTGGACGGCGGCACCCAGGCCAAAGATGGCGGCTCTCCTCCTTCTCCTGGCACGCCGGCCGTGCCTTCCACTGAGCAGTGCCAGATCCTGGACGCCATCTCGCAATGTCAGACAACACTTACCTCCAAGCTGGAAGAAGTTAAGATTGACATCTCTTCTCCGTCAGGACCTCAGGACACCTCTACCCCTCAGCTCGTGCCTACTCATGCTTCTCCTCCACACACTCCACCATGTCCAGAATCGACTCCATATGGGTTTCACAGTCTTTAACACTAAAGCTATTGGCAGCAGGTTTTGGTCCCCGCCTGCTCTCTGACCATGTCCCTTATTGGGTTGCACTGTCTCCGTTCACCTCCCCAACCCCCCCCCCCCCCAAGAACATGGCGTCTTAACCCTTTCTGGTTTACTGCTGTCCCTGGCCTGGGACAGTTAGGGGAAGAATGGGAACACTTTTTCACTATTAATGCCCCTTCAGGCCTCCCCGCTTGCAGTGTGGGAGACGTTTGAGGGTCATGCCCGTTTATTCCTTACTGACCGCATCTCCAGGTTTAAGCGTGAATCCAGGATGGAATACTCCCAGGCAGAGGAGAGTCTGGCCGACCTTGAGGGTCAATGTGCTCTCTCCCCTTCCTCTGACCTCCTGGCTCACCTGAAGCCTCAATCTAGAGCACTGGACCAGATGTGTCGGGAACAGGCTAACCGTAAATTATTTTCTCTGTCGCTCATTGACAGACGTAGTCCTCCTTGATTAATATCAACTCGGGTTATACTGCCCTCTACAGGAGTAGGACTAGACAGGAAAGAAAACGTTCTGGCCACACCCTAGGGGCAGTCCCAGAGGGTATATCCTCTCACTTCCTGCTACAGCAAATCAGTTTTTTTCTGGCAGGATTTTTTTTTTAGAAATACTTTTTTAGACAGCTTTTTTTCTCCAGTGTTCCTGTGAGATCTTCAAGCAAGTACGCTGAAACTGGGCGACGGGCTGGATGTTGAGATCCAGTGGTCACCCCAGTTCAGCCTACGAGCGCGTGCAGGCCATAGCTCCGCGCTGGGTCGGCCGCGACATAGTCCCACTGGACGGGGACTGACCCTGCGAGTTAAACGTCTCGCCTGGACGCCAATGACCAGCAGAGTCACGGCGTCCGTATTGGTCGACAGCCCCCCCACCCCGGTGGAGAGGGGTTCTGTCAGGAGTTGGCGCCCGCCTGGTTCCGGTATGGTGAGTAGAATGTTCCCCCTCTCCCCCTGTCGGGTTTGTTGGTGGACGCGGGCCCCTCTCTGGGATGGTCGGACACTCAGTTTCTGGGTCTCCCCTCTATCCTATAACAGGTCACAGATCCCCCAATTTTGAGTGTGATTTTGTGAATAGAAACCAGGAGGCTTGGTTTGGGGGCTGACGATCTAAAGTCACTATATGACTGTAAGGGTGACTGAAGTCAGCGGCAGACTACTAAAAGGCATTACCATGAAGATAGAGGTATCCTACCTGTCATAGTGTGTACACAGGCCGATGCCTATGCCTGAGTACTGCAGCCACAGATCGCTATCCCTCCAGAAAGCCGGTCACTTCCACAGGCCGCACAGCCTCCCGCAGGCCGAGGACACCTCCCGCAGGCCGAGGCATTCCCGTAGTCCGCACAGGCCGAATGCACACCTCCCGCAGGCCGCTGCTAGCTTGCAAGCCGCCGCTATCCTATACAGACCGCCGCCATTTTTTCTTGCAGATCGCACAAGGCCGCCATATTTGCGTAGCCTCGTGTCTCCAGCATGGGGGCGGCCATGTTTGAGGTGACCAAACACCTCGTGGAGTAATTGGGAGGCGCCGGAAGGCGTATAAAGGGGCGGAGCCGCCTCCTTGGTCCAGGGAAAGCAAGCCAAAGACTTCAGACAGTGCTGGAAGCAAGTTGATAAGAAACTTCTGTGCATCAGGTGAGCATTGGGGTCTCTCTCTCTTTCTGAGGGGTCCAAGCAGGTAGACTGAGGGGCGCTATTGCGCTGGGGGACTAAGTTAAAAAAAAAGAAAAATGTTTTTTTCTTGCAATTAATTTTTTTGTGTTTGCTGGCAAGTGTCTTGTTACATGAACCCTGCCACACATGTATCCCCACCTGATCCCCTCGGGGTGGCCGCAGGACCCTCCAGTACCCCACTTGTGATGATGCATTATCAGCAGTTTTGGAGTCTTTGGTATCCCGGGTGGAGGTAGCCTGTCAGGGACGGGGGTCAAGAAGAGCGACCCCCGCCTACCCCTATGTCATCTGATACTTCAGATACGGATTCTGAGCTGGTCATTGCAGCCCCTTTTCTGGGGTTGTTGTCTCAGGTACGGTCTCCTCAGACAGTGAGGAGGACGCTTCTGCCTCCGCCATAGCACAAGAAGCGTTGGTGGAAGCACTAGTTGTGTCTGTCCAGGAAACCTTAAATCTTGAGGTTACACCGGCAGAGGTAGCGGAGACTTATATTCCTTTTTTTGGTACTAGCAAGCCTACCAAAATGATGAAGGGTTTCCCTTGCTCAAACGGGGTCGTCCGTAAATGAGCCCCTGCTATTTCCAAACGCATTGCTAGGCGCTATCATTTTGAGGAATCCCTCATTACAAAGATGGACGGTACCACCAATAGTGGACTCACCGATTTCCAGACTAAATAAAGCCACTGTTATCCCGTTGGATTGACAGAATGGGCCCCACCCATCTCTAGGGTGGGGGGACGTCTTCACCGGTTTCCGGATCCAGGGCTTTCCAGAATCCCGGATAAAAGGGTTTGCAAGGTCATATGGTCGGGATACAAGATTGAGTTTCGATCACTTCCACCGGTGCGATTCTTCCCTTCCAATATTCAACATCCCCGGGTCGCTTAAAAAGCTTTGCGGGGGATGCAACAAGCAGTGGTAGTTCCCATTCCTTGGAAGAGTTCTAGTCGAACCTGTTCACAATGCCCAGGAAAAAGGGCTAGGTGCGTCCAATTCTGGTCTTGGAAGAGATGGAGTCCATCCATACAGTGGTGGCCTCCCTGCATCAGGGGGATTTCCTGGCGTCCATAGACATTTAGGATGCCTATCTTCATATCCCCATCTTCGCAGGACATCAGCGTTTTTGTCGCTTTTCCCAAAGATCATTCCTGGTTCCCACCAGGAGACTGAACTATCTGGGCCTAATTTTGGATACATCCTTGGCAAGAGTGTTTCTCCATGCGGAGAAACTCCAGAAGATTCAGTCAATGATTCGGATGTTGCTGTCCGTCAACTGGCTGGGATTGATGGTCGCCTCTTTAGAGGCAGTACCGTTTGCCCAGTCTCATACCCGAATTCTCCAAAGAGGAGATTCTTCTCATATGGAATCGGAATCCCGATTCCCTGGACAATCGGATCAGATTGAGCGAGCGGACCAGGGAGGCTCTGGTCTGGTGGCTTCGGTCTCCGATGCTCAGCCAGGGGAAGTCATTTCTTCTGATAAATTCCAGGTTACCGAAAATGTGTTGGAACTGAGAGCGATCAGACTTTGTCTGATTTACTGGACCGAGCAGCTCCAGGGCAGCCCGGTTCGGATCCAATCGGACTATGCCTCGGTCATGACTTATGTCGATCACCAAGGGGCACCAAGAGTGCCCTGGCGGCCATAGAAGTGGCCAACATTCCTATTGGGGGAACAGTTGTTCCAGTTCTCTCCGCGATATTTATCACGGGGGTGGACAGGCAGATTATTTCAGCCGTCAGATTCTGGATCAAGAGGAATAGTCTCTTCATCCAGAGGTATTTCACCAGCTGTCCCTTCATTGGGGCACCCCGGAGATGGATCTGTTGGCAGGTTGGCTCAACAGGGCTTGCGCCCGCGAGCCTCTAGCGGACGCAGCAGACGCACTGAGCGCCCGTAGGGGAAGTATCAGCTACTGTATGTCTTCCCCCTTAAGTTACTGCTGAGATTTCTCCGCAGGATAGAGGTGGAGGGAACTCCAGTTATCCCGGTATTCCGGGCTAGCCTCGTCAAGCCGGGTACGCCGACTTGGGCAAGACTAGTCGCGGACGCTCCTTGGAGACTTCTTCTCAGGGAGGATCTGCGGTCTCAAGGACCGATCTTCTATCGTGCTTTACAGTCGCTGGCTTTAACGGCCTGGCCATTGAGACCCAGGTACTGAAGGACAAGGAATTGTCAGCTTCAGTTATTCCTACTCTAATTAAAGCAAGAAAAGCGACTTCCAGCGAAGTCCATTATCGCACATGGAAGGCTTATATTGCGTGGTGTGAATCGTAGGAGTTTTCCCCCACGTACCTATTCGGTGACCCGAATCTTGGTTTTTTCTGCAAAAGGGGGTTGAGCAGAAACTATCCTTGAGCACTATCAAGGGTCAGGTTTCAGCGTTAGCAATCTCCTTCCAGAAGCCTCTGGCTACTCATTCCTTGGTGCGGAATTTCATCCAGGAGGTGCAGCATTTGGCTTCGCCAGTGCGCGCGCCCTTACCACCCTGGGATCTTAATTTGGTGTTGTCGGTTCTTCAGAAACCTCCCTTTGAAAATATCAGGGAGATTCCCTTGCTTACATTATCCCAGAAGGTGGCCTTCTTGGTGGCTATCACTTCTGCACGCAGGGTATCAGAACTGGCTGCATTATTGTCATTCCCCATATCTGGGGATTCATAGGGATAAGGTAGTTCTTCATCCAAAGTAATCTTTTTTTTCCTAAGGTGGTTTTCAGACTTTCATCTGAATGAAGATATTGTGCTACCTTCCTTGTGTCCTAAGCCCAGTCATCCTCGGGAATGTGCGTTGCATTCCTTGGATGTGGTGCGGGCAATCAGGGTATACCTGAAGACTACGGAATCATTCCGTAAGACGGATTCACTTTTTGTGATCACGGAGGGCCCCAGAAAGGGGTTGCCTGCATCTGCCGCGACTATCTCCAGATGGATTAGACAGACGGTGGTACAGGCTTATTCTTTTAAGGGTCGGAATCCTCCGTTCCCTGTTAAGGTGCACTCCACTCAAGCGCTCGGTACTTCCTGGGCCTGCCACCATCAGGCGTCAGTGGTCCAGGTGTGCAAGGCGGCTACCTAGTAGTCGGTGCATACCTTTACAAAATTTTATAAAGTTGATGTGATGGCATCGGTGGATGCCTCATTTGGCCGCAAGGTTTTGCAGACCGCAATTTGAGGAGACCGGTGGTCTACCTCGAGGGTTTTTTTCCGTTGGAATTTCTGTTGTCTCATCTTTTGATTGATGAGCCTTTTAAACTTCTAATTGGCACCGGTTGGGCCTTCTAGATTGGATTTTGATTTCCATTTTCCCACCCCTCATTTGTGGCACTGCTTTGGGACGTCCCGAGTTCATATTAATCAAGGAGGACTACGTCTGTCAATGAGCGACAGAGAAAATGGATTTTCGTAAAATCTTACCGTAAAATCCTTTTCTCTTAAGCTCATTGACAGACGTAGTACCCGCCCCTCTGTTTTTGAGTTGGGTTGGGTTAAATTCTCTAAACACTGCTTTGTGACATAACTGATTTGCTGTAGCAGGAAGTGAGAGGATATACCCTCTGGGACTGCCCCTAGGGTGTGGCCAGAACGTTTTCTTTCCTGTCTAGTCCTACTCCTGTAGAGGGCAGTATAACCCGAGTTGATATTAATCAAGGAGGACTACGTCTGTCAATGAGCTTAAGAGAAAAGGATTTTACGGTAAGATTTTACAAAAATCCATTTTTACTCCAGGCAGCGGGTATATGAGCATGGTGAGCGGGCTGGTAAATTACTGGCATTTCTGGCACATATGGATGCCAGACCTCCGGTGATAATTTAATTTCTCAGTGTGGCTGCTGGGGATCCGGCGGCAACCTTCAGGAAATTTGCCCCCTTCTTTCTGGAAGTATATACCTCTAAGGTTATGTTTGCACCTTCTGAACTTACTGACTTACTTACTCGTTACCCACTTTAACGAAAGACCAGGTTAGTATGCTTGACGCTCCCCTGACTGTAGATGACATTACTGACGCAATTTCCCTTTTTGCTAAATCGAAGGCCCACAAGCTCGGACGGCCTACCTATAGATTTATTATAATTTTACTCTCAATACCTTGACGTGCTTACCCCCGGACTTCTCACGGTCTACAATGCAATGTTTGAGCAGGAGAACATTCCGGACTCTTGAGTGAGGCCCGCATTGTGTTAATATCTAAACCTGGCAAGGACCCTCATTACCCGGAATTCTACCGCCCCATTTCCCTACTTCAATGTGATATTAAGATACTTGCAAAAATTTTGGCACTTAGACTCAATAAAGTTGTTCTCTCCATTGTCCACCCTGACCAAACCGGCTTCATGCCCACTAAAAATACGGCGTGCAACACTAGGCTTCTATTCATGAACGTGAAGGCTCTTCATGATGTGGTTGGCACTAGGGTAGTTGTTGCCCTAGACGCTGCCAAGGCATTCGATTCCGTGGAATGGCAATACCTTTGGCACTGCTTGCTGAGATTTGGCTTTAATTTAATCAAATGGCTCCAATTTTTGTATAACAAGCCCAGGGCCCGTGTGTTGGCTAATGGTTGGGTGTCCGAGCCATTTACCCTCACCAGGGGGACGCGGAAGGGCTGCCCAATTTCACCTCTATTATACGCTCTAGCAGTTGAGCCACTGGCGATTGCCATACGGAACCACCCTGACTTTGCTCTGGGACTCATGTGGACAAGCTTGGTCTATATGCGGATGACATGATTTTATATCTTGCTGATTCTGGCCCTTCCCTGTCCATGGCCTTGCAGGTTATTACTAGATTTGGTAAATTTTCTGGTCTCACATTCAAATTCTCCCCATTGATGTCCCCCCCCCCTCCCTTAATTGATCAAGCGGTGTAATCCGCTAACTCGTGTCTCCATGCTTAGGCACCTCGGCATACTGGTCACGCGTTACCTTACTGACTACATCTCTCTTAATATTGAACCTCTCTTTGACATTGTTAAACTTAGGACTCAGACTTGGGCTAGGCTCCCTCTGGGTGTCATGGGCCGGGTTGCTTTATTTAAAATGATTCTTCTGCCGAGGATTCTTTTTATGCTTTATGGCACTCCCCGACTTACATTACCCTCAAGTACTTTGATTCTTGACCGACTGCTTAAAACCTATATGTGGGGTACTAGCCGACACAAATTAGCATGGAGACACACTCGGAAACCCATGAAACTGGGGGGCCTAGTCGTACCTGACTTTCACGCATATTATGTGGCTGCCCAACTGTCTCACTTTTTTCATGTGGACAAACTTGATTCTGATAGATACCTGTCCCTGGCTTATTTCTCGGGGTGCCATATGCCCTAGACATATGCCGGTTTTCGGTAATTCGATATATCGCGGTATTGCATAGCCACGGTATTGTTGTTATTGTGGCATTTTTAAAATACCGAGTTTATCTGCTCCTGGGTCTGACTTGTGAATTGATACATTTCAGTGAGCTGGATGACTCATTCACTCACACAGCTAATGCCTTTCAGCATTAAGTCTCCCAGTAACTATAAACAAAAATGATTACATTGTATCTTTTCCTTCCCTCTGCCAGGGAGAAAGGAAGTTTAACCTCTTAAAGACTGGACCTTTTTCTGACACTTGTTGCTTGCAAGTTAAAATCAGTTTTTTTTTTTACTAGAAAAGTACTTAGAACCCCCAAACATTTTATATATTTTTTTAGCAGAGACCCTACAGAAAAAAATGGCGATTGTTGTAATATTTTATGTCGCACTGTATTTGCGCAGCAGTCTTTCAAACGCTATTAATAGACTTTAATGAATAAAAAAAAAAAAAAAAAACGTAACAGTAAAGTTATCCCAATTTTTTTTTTGTTACACAGAGAATCGTGATCTTTATTCCAAGCTAAAAAAATCGTGATTCTCATTTTGGCCAGAATCGTGCAGCTCTTTATTTATATATATATATATATATATATATATATATATATATATATATATACACACACGCGCATAGCAGCCCACATTACATTATTATATAGCCATCAAGCAGTGTCTGGCCTACCTGGTGATGACTGGTCCTGGCGCTCTGATCCGATGGCCTGGTCTTTAAAGGGGCAAATCCTTGCGATCCAGAAGTGGTTAAACCTGCAGGAGGACCGGTGTTTTTATCTATTAATGACTTTACTATTGCTTTAGGCCTGGTTCACATGTATGCGGGTTGGCGGTTCACATGTATGCAGGTTGGCGGCCCACATTTGCACAGGCATAGCAGCCCATTGATTTGAACGGGCTGCTATGCCCTCATTTTCCGCAGAAAAAAGGTGCATGCAGCACTTTTTTAAAATTCAGTGGCCTTGAAATCCATCCTGCTTTTGCACCATGCGACTAACCTGCAGTTCCTGCTCTGGCAAGCTTTCTGCATCTTTTTGTATACGTGGGCACGGCATTTAAAAACAGTTTGCGTGTGCAGCACCGGCAGGTAAGTCGCATGGTGCAAAAGAAGGATGGATTTCATGGCCACTGCATTTTTTTAAATTCTGCATGCACCTTTTTTCAGCTGAAAACGCAGGCATAGCAGCTCAAGCCCATTCACATCAATGGGCTGCTATGCCTGTGCAAATGTGGGCCCCCAACCCGCATACATGTGAACCAGGCCTAAAGCAATAGTAAAGTCATTAATAGATAAAAACACCGGTCCTCCTGCAGGTTTAACCAATTAATGACTTTACTATTGCTTTAGGCCTGGTTCACATGTGAACCAAGTGAACCAAAGCCCCTAAATTCAGCAATGAAATTGAAGTGAGGTGGAAATTTAATAATTTAAATTTAATAATAGAATACCGTGATAATACCGTATACCGTGGCAAAACCTTAATCAATTAATCGCAGCATGAAAATCTGATACCGTCACAAGCCTAATATGCCCTCACCCGTTTTGGGACATTCTACGTGGGGGTGGTGGGCTCCCGGGCCCGCCCGCTCTGGGCGGAACCTCGGCCCACTTCAGGAAAATATGGGATGTTGCCATGTCGAAGACCGACGGCCCGACAATGCACACTATGACCCCACTGTGGTACAATAGACATCTTCCTGAACTCCTTCAGGTTCCTGACCCTAGCCTGTGGATATCTGCTGGGATTTACTCTCTCTCTCTCTCACTTCTTGCACTCTGGCGTCATTAAATCATTTGCTCAACTTCAGGGGGAGTTTCATTTGCCGGATTATATGATGATTCGGTATATGCAACTCCGTCATGCTCTCCATACTCAATTTCCTGGTGCTGTCCCTGTCCTGCCCTCCCTGGACTTTCTAGAGATCGTCACGGGTCCCGACTTGCAGAAACTCATTTCCATGTTGTATGACACTATCATTTTGGGGGCCACCTCCACATTGGCTTACAGTATTAAAGACCGCTGGTTACCTGATACCGGGGATATGGATGACGAGTGGAGTGATGCCCTGGAGGCTTGTACCATGGTCTCCCCGAAGACTTCAGACAGACTTACGCAGGTGTACCTTGTTCACAGGGCCTATCTCTCCCTAGATAGACTAGCTAGCTTTGACCCCTCCCGGGACCCCGCCTGCTCCAGGTGCTTCCTTGATGTTGGTACTTTTGCTCATCTGTGGTAGCATTTTCCTTGCATTCGGGGCTTCTGGGCGCAGGTGTTGCAGTTCCTTCATAATCAAATGGGTACTCCCGTTACATTGGACTCCAAGATGTGTCTCCTGGGGATCTTCCCTGATGGCGACTTGGATAAGTACACTATTAGATTTTTACATGAAACTCTGTTTTGTGCTCGGAAGTTAATCGCTAGAATGTGGATCCAGCCTTTACCATTTGTATCAAAATGCTTTTTACAGGAAAATTGGACACTGGCAAACAAAGGTGTTGGACAGCCAGGTCCCACTCTCCCTCTCACTCCCATCAGGCATCAGTTTCTTTATGTCCTTGGAAAATGGATGCCTTTTTGCTTCTCAGATAAAAGCAAACCATTTTATTCACTTTTTTTTTTTTTTTATTATACTCATTTTGATCAATTTTTTTTTGCCAATTAAGTGCAGAGCTAAGAGAATTTATTGGAGGCCATAGCCAGACTCTGCAATGACGAAGACATGAGGGACTTCTTGTAATGTAACCTTTGGGCACTGGTCCCTGCCTGCGGCGCTCTCCAGACACCCGGTGTACTGTTAGCCGCAGAGCTTTTTACTGGTCCAGAACCATTAATACACCCTCTGGTGTAATGCTGAAGACTCCCTTAGGAGTATACTCACCTGAGCGGCAAAACATGTCTGGAATGTGGCATTTTATCTGGGTCCTGAATTGGCACTTTCCAGAACCTTTGTGTTCCATTGCCGCAGAGTGGAAAGTCTGGTTAAGTCTGGAGACTGTGTGGCAATACTTTTTTACACTTGCAGACGCTCTGACTTGTTTTTCTGCCTCCCAATGCTCAGGTCTGCTGTGATGCATTTTGTGACACAAGCACTCTAAGGAATAGCGCTGCGACGCTTTTAGATGTTTTGCACATGCCCTGTATATTGTTCCTGTGTCACACCAGCCTGCACGTGCCCTGGGTCCTAGAGCCACACAGCATACAGCTCGCTGTGCACAGTTTCTCTACCTCCCCTGCCTTTAGCTTGTGATTCCACTCTGGCTGCTTGCAAGGTTTCTGAGTCAGTCTTCCTTGCTACTACCTCACAGTGGCTAAGCTACACTGTTGTATAATGTCTCCTCCTTCAGCAGCTGATTTGTGACTACCCTTTGCTAGGGTTTTCTCTTAAATGCTAGTAATATGGCAGATCATAATCACAGTGATAGATGTCTTGTTGGCCTTGCCAGCTCACAATCTACAAGGTAGATTTATTGGCATCTTCGGATGCATCCTTTGGAGGCTGCTGTTTAGACTTGTTTTTTTCTCTTTCTGGGGTTTTTGCTTTCTTTGGTAAGCTCCTGTTGTTCCTGGTTGAGGTTTGTTACCTGGTTTGCTATGTTTAGCCTTTGGAAAAACGTTGCCTGTTTTTTTTTTTTGGTTGCGTTCTTCCCACCTCTCATGCCTACACTGCTTTGGGATGTCCCTATGGTATAAGAAACATAAGAGCTGCATCTGTCAATGGATGATAGAGAACTGGATTTTTGTTAGAACTTACCGTAAAATCCTTTTCTCTGAAGTCCATTGACAGGCGCAGCACCCACCCCTCTGTTATGGGGATGCTTTGTCGTATTTTTCACTGCTTGCTAGGAAACTGACTTGTGGGTGGTTAAGCCGTGAAGGACAGCCCCTCTAGGCATGTCAGTGAATTTTTTCACTGCCTAGTACTACTCCTGTAGGAGACAGCAGAACCCTATGGTATAAAAAGCATAAGAGCTGCGTCTGTCATTGGCCTTCAGAGAAAAGCTGAGGATGACAAGGAGTTCTAACTTTTTCCTTTTTTGGGTGATTATTTCAATCTTCTGACTCCTAGGCTTATGAATACCATTGAAGTTTGAAATTAATGTGGTGCTTACATGTCTGGATAATGGGAGTAAGCTGTATTTAAATTTTTTAAGGTTCTCACTCTGCTCCCTTATAAGTCCCCAATCTGTTAAACCCTATTCCGGTATTCTTGTTACTGCAAGCTGTCATGTATGATCAGTGGTCTTTTGTTAGCAAGTTACTTTTTCCTCCCATGTGACTGACTGTTCCCTTTAGGGAACGTGCCAGTGATTAACCGCTTGCCGACCGCCGCAAGTACATTTACTGCGGCAGTCAGCCCCTCCTGGGCAAAGCGACGTAGTACTATGTCGCTCGCCCAGGAGCCTGTAGGGGGCGAGCGCGCGCCGCTGAGGGCGCGCTCCCGCCCCTGCTCTTTCACAGGCATTCCCGCTCGAGTGACTGGCGGCTCCGATGTCTGCCGGTCACTCGCGATCTCCCGCTGGAGAGGGAGAAAGGCAGGCGGCTAATGTAAACAAAGTCGCCTGTCATTCTCCCTGGTGTAACTGCAGAGATCATACGATCCTGCTATGTAGGATCGTATGTCTCTGTGGTTACATCAAAAGCCACGCCCCTTGACAGAACCACGCCCCTAGGGACACACTTAACCCCTGGATCTCTAAAGTTAACCCCTTCTCTGCCAGTGTAATTTTTACAGTAACAGTGCATATGTATAGCACTGATTACTGTAGTAATGTCACTGGTACCCCCAAAAGTGTCAAAAATGTTAGTCAGGGGTCCGATCTGTCCGTCGCAGTCCCGCAAAATAAAATCGCAGATCGCCGCCATTACTAGTTAAAAAAAAAAAAAAAAACATTAAAAATGACATAAATCTTTCCCTTAGTAAAACGCAATAACTTTTGCGCAAAATACGCTTATTGCGTTTTTTTTTTTTTTTTTTTTTTTTTACCAAAAATATGTAGCCGAAAACAAATTGGCCTAAAATGTTAAATGTTGATTTTTACATTTTTTTGGGAAATTTCATATAAAATCAATGTGAAAAGTATTGTTGTTTTTTCAAAATTGACGCTTTTTTTTTTTATAGCGCAAAAAATAAAAATCACACAGGTGATCAATTGCCACCAAAAGAAAGCCCTGTTTGTGGGGAAAAAAGGACGTCAATTTAATTTGGGTACAGCGTCGCACGATCGCTCAATTGTCCGTTAAAGTCACGCAGTGCCGAATCGCAAAATAGGCCCTGGTTTTTGAGCAGCCAAATCCTCCGGGGCTTAAGTGGTTAAGAACCCACTAAAACAAGAGACTGAAAACCACCTTCTCCCTGACGGGCCCTGCATTGAAGCCTGTCATTGCTGCCCATTTTCAAAACCTTAAGAACTAAGGATTTGACTAATGCACCACTGTAAAACAACTAGTACGTATGCCTGTTGCCCTACTCTACTGTGGTGGTGGGCTTTTGGATAATGAATCTCTCACTTTGAATTTTCCGGTCTGTGCATAAATGAAAGACTCCGGCTAAAATGTTGGTAGTGCAAAAAATGCATACCGCCTTTTGATGTAAAACACCTATTTCTCCTACGTCCTCCGACAGTCGCCGCCACCTGTAAGTCATCACTATTGGGTATTGACTTCCGCTCCGCAGGAGTAGCTAGGCATAAGACTTAGTCAAAAGAACAAAGACATTTGCATATACACACCCATGGGGGCTGTCCCACTGGTCAATACCCCCCTGCAGTGACACCCTCGACTCAGTTTGTTTCTGCCTAGCGTCAGGAGTAGTTAGGCTTTCCCTGTGCTGGGGCTACAGTCTCAGCCTTTCTAATCTTTTTTATTTGATTTTCTTTTGAAAATTTCAGTTTTTTTCTTTATATACTAGCTATTTATTTTGTCAGCTTTAGTTTTTAGTCGACTCTTCGGATGAAGATGGATTCATGCGGAGCTGGGAATCGGACTGACCGCCCTGGTTCTCCAGGGCAGAGGGTCAGAGGGACCCCCAGCCCGCCATTGAGCGTTCAGCCATGGTTCGTCCTGGCATTATGAACGACCCATCCCTGCTCGCAGCAGGGATGCAGCTGTGAGGTGGCTACCTCACTGGACACATCTGCGATATGCAGTGTAATGTCCTTGGCAAAACGGCATTCCCTGTCAGATGAGGACAGAGGCTTTCCGTTCTGAGAGGCACCCCACGCCATCTGGTACAGGTAAGTACTTCTGTGTGGGGCCTCTGTCTGGGGTGGCAGTCCTGTGTTGCTGTGTGTTCCCCATGTCTGTGCCGGTGTGGGGCTCCCTATGCGATCCCTGTGGGGGTCTTCTCTATACATGTGCTGCTGTGTGTATGTTTGGGGGCCCCTTCCCCTGTGTCACTTCGGTGTGTGTTTGGGGGTGCAGACGTTGTGTGTGTGGCGGCCGCAGCGGGGGAAAAAATGTGCGGTCCGCCATCTTTACTTTGGGCAAGCATGTTGGCTTCACTGTTGGCTGATTTACATGCTGTTTTGGCGCCATCCGGCGCCATCTTGCGTGTGGCAGAACGATCGTTCCATGCACATGTCGGCGGCCATTTTCCCGAAGTCTCCCATTCAGTTCTATGGGCAGCCATTTTCCCTGGGTCATTTGCAGCTTATAGTTCAGCCTCTCATGACCTCACTTCCTTTTCCTCTGAAGCAGCGATCTAGGTGGTAACACTCTGTAGGGCTCTGGCTCAGTTTTCTTCTCCTATTGGGGGTCTTTGGTCACTGTACATATAGCGGTGGGCTGCGCACTCCGCAGTGGTTTTAAAGGGACAGTACCCTTTTATTGCACTGTTATTTTCACCTTGGGCAATGGAATCTCAGGACAGCAAATTTCCTCCAGCCCTGGTGGGGGACCCCAGTCCCGCTGTGGCCCCTGTTATGCCTGATTTGGCCGCTGTAGTGGCATCCTTAGTGTCCAAAATGGAGGTGCTGATGGCTTAGCGTGCTGCTAGGAAGAGGCCCAGATTATCTCTCTCCTCTGATTCAGATGGTGATATGGCTGCTGCGGCGGGCATGCCCTTTTCAGGGTCTCGCTCATCCTTAGACCCGCTGGGGTCTGAGGCGGAGGGGGTTGATTTTTCTCCCCCGGGGTCGCCTGAAGACTGCGTGACCATGGATGAGTTGATTGTTTCTGTAAAAGAAACTCTACATTTGGAGGATGAGCCCAGTCCTCCGGCATTGTGTCCTCATTTGGGACACACAGGACCCGCAAGTCGGCGCAGGTTTTTCCCTGCCCTGCTGAGTTTCATTGCACTGTTAATCAGGGCTCGACAATCCCCGGGCGCCAGGTCGCATTTGCGACTAGAATTAGCGACCTGGCGCCTGGGGGTGCCCTGCAGAAGGTGTCCTGTCATTTTTGCCCGGACTTCCGCGTACGGAGTGCACGGACTTCCGGGCTGTCCGAAAATTGAGGCCCCGGCTTTTCGGCCTACTTGAGATGACAGGCTTCCAATGGGGAACTGGCGCCCTCTTGTGGAGGCCGGGAGTTATGACTGTTGTAATGACTGTTTCCACTGCCTTTTTGTTCTCAATTCATTACCATCTCCCTGTCCAGTTAGTTACCTTTGACAGGGAGTGTTGGTACCTGAGACCCCTGGTCCCAATGATAGTCCCGGACTATCTATAACTTCTTTGCTCGTATTGTGTCTGCAGGCCTGGGAGGCTGGTTTCTGGAAGTAACATAGACGGAGACAGGTGCATAGTGAAACCAAGCTCTCAGTTTATTATAGGCTCGTTGTGGGTTATATAGTAAAGAGTAAGGAAGAATGTCATGAATATAGGATACTTGTTACGTTCTTATTGGTTAAACAGTTTAAGGAGACCAAAGGTCACTTCGGGGAATAATACCATATAGGGCATATAGCTTGTGCACCTGACATGATTTCATCAGAAACAGCATAAACTTGCCATATCTATAACACGTACACACTTAGACCTTGACCCGTACACTTACATAGCTTGTATAACTAAGATGAAATAGAAAATGGAGTAGGAACATACAAAATGGAGGGCACATAGAATTTGATATCTCCCCATCTCCCACAGGGAGTGTGGTTATTATTATTTAATTTATTTTTTAAATTATTAAAAAAATAAAAAATTCTTTTTTTTCCAATTAAAAAAAAAATATATATATATATATATATATCTATCTATATATATATATATATATATATATCTCCTTTTTTTTTTCCTCATCGCCATGCCACAGCCGAAGGCCCCTTTCACACGGGCTGTCTGATAAGGTCCGCCTGTCAGTTTTTCAGGCAGACCTGATCGGACCCTTGATTCTCCTCTATGGAGCAGTAATCTGCCGCCATCAGATCCTGTCCACCAAAAGCAGACGGATGGTGGTTCTATTTTCTATCCATCCCGTGGATCGGATCAGATGGCATCGGATGGAAAGAGACAGACAGTCTGTTTTCATCCAATTGTGCTATAGAGGAGAGTGGGGTTCTAGTCGTATTTATGTGTAAATTTAGTATCCGTTTTATTAAATAAAGCTTGGTTGTTAGTTTAAAAAAAAAAAAACTGGCTCCTAACTTTTTTAGCTGGCTCCTAGATTTCAGGAAAATTTGTCAAGCCCTGCTGTTAATGAACTGTGGCGCACTTTAAAACGTCCATTCATGGTACCTAGTCTGTTTAAGTTACTTTATCCCTTTGCACCGGCTACGGAATCGCGATGGTGTGTGCCTCCACAGGTGGATCACACTGTGGCAGTATTGAACAAGGCTACCTTGATTACTACTGAGGAGACCCCGGTTTTTCGGATCCCACAGACAGGAGGTTGGAGTCTCTGGCCTGCCATTCCTACGCGGTGGCGGGTTCCTTGCTCAAACCTGTTTTCGCATCCGTTCTGGTGGCTCAGGCGGTGGCTAATTGGACTAAGGTGCTTAGGAGCAACCTCGTGTCTGATTCTGTCCCACCTGCCAGGCTGGCTATGGTGGATCAAATTCACCATGGAGTCATGTATTTGTGCGATGCGGCCTTAAATGAGGCCCCTTTGGTAGCACGCCTATCTAGTGTCGCGGTGCTTAACCGTCGATTGATCTGGCTGAAGAGCTGGTCGGCTGACCAGACATCACGGAAAACAGTTGCTGATTTTCCCTATGCTGGTTCTCGCCTATTTGGCGAGGCGTTGAATACCTTGGTAAAAGGCGTCACGGGGGGGCAAGAGCACCACGCTGCCCAGAACCTGAAGCACAAGTCCTTTCGTGGCAAGCGGGGTTCCGCCTATCGACCCAACCAGGGGTCCTTTTGTGCCTTTCGGAATCAAACCAAGGGCAAGCCCTTCAAGGCCAAGGTAGCCAGAAGAAGCCCTGGACAGGCAAACAGAAGCCTGGCAGTGCCGGTGTGGCGGGTCAATCCGCCTCTGCCTGAAGGGGCACCCTCACCCGTTTCAGGGGTGGGGGGACGTTTGCGCGGTTTCCTCCAACCTTGGCTGCTCCGAATTCCGGACAGGTGGGTTCAGGCAATCATTTGATCAGGGTACCAGATAGAATTCCTTTCACGGCCGGCGGACAGATTTTTTCCCTCAAATCTTCATTTGACCCCAGGGCGCCTGCAGGACCTGCATCAAGCGGTGCAGGACCTCCTTGCCCAGGGGGTGATTGTCCCGTTGCCTCATCGGGACAGTTTTCGGGGGTTTTATTCCAATCTGTTCACTGTGCCCAGAAAGGAGGGCAAGGTGCGTCCTATTCTGGACCTGAAAGCTCTGAACCGCTTTGTGCGCGTTCGAAAGTTCCGTGTGGAATCTCTCCGCTCGGTGGTGGCCTCCCTGAGTCCAGGGTAATTCCTGGCCTTTATATACCTGAAGGATGCGTACCTACACATCCCCATTTTCGAGGGTCACCAGAGGTACCTTCGGTTCGCTATAGCGGAGGACCACTATCAGTTTGTGGCATTACCTTTCGGTCTCGCTTCGGCTCCAAGGGTCTTTACAAAAGTGTTGGCGCCTGTTCTAGGCCTGCTGAGGGCGCAGGGCATTGCGGTCTTGGGATATCTGGACGATCTCCTCTTAAGATCGAGTGTCCGCCAGGACCTACTGCGCGATCTGTCCACCACGGTACAGACACTCCAGGAGTTCGGATGGACCATCAACGTACAGAAGTCGACCTTGTCTCCTTCGGTTTGTCTTCCCTATCTTGGAATGGTTCTGGACTCTGCTCAAGCAAAGGCGTTCTTGCCGGTGGACAAGCTCCGGACCTTACAGGATGAGATCAGGTCCCTCAGGGACAAGCCATCCTCGTCACTCAGGACCTGCATGCGGTCCCTAGGGTTGATGGTATCGGCCTTCGAGGCGATACCCTTTGCCCAGTTTCACACACGGTCTCGTCAAGCGGAGATCCTGGCCAGGTGGGACAGACTACCTCAGTCCTTGGATCTGAGTGTCTCATTAAGTCGCTGGACCAGAATGGATCTTCTGTGGTGGCTTCAGTCCCCGGCTGTGTCGGAAGGAAAATCCTTCCGTCCGTTGCTGTGGACGGTGATTACCACGGATGCCAGCCTGTCGGGCTGGGGTGGAGTCCTGGGCACCCTGTCTGCCCAGGGCACTTGGTCGGGGGAGGAGTCCTCCCTTCCGATCAACATATTGGAATTGAGAGCGATCAAACTGTCTCTTCCAGTGGTCTTCGGGGCCGTCCGGTTCGGGTACAGACGGACAATGCTACCGCGATGGCTTACATCAACCACCAAGGGGGCACCAGGAGTGCCTGGGCGGCCCGGGAGGTGACCGACATTCTGTCTTGGGCCAAGACTCATGTCCCGGCAATCTCAGCAGTTCACATTCCGGGTGTGGAGAATTGGCAGGCTGACTATCTGAGCCGCCAGACCCTGGACCAGGGGGAATGGTCCCTACACCCAGAGGTCTTCCAACTGCTTTGTTCGAAGTGGGGATCCCCGGACGTGGATCTGTTCGCGTCTCGGCTAAACCACAATGTGGAAAGGTTCGTGGCAAGAACGCGCGATCCTCTGGCAGACGCCTAGGATGCGTTGGTGGCCCCTTGGCATCAGTATCGAGCCTTTCCTCCGATTCAGTTGTTGTCCAGGTTCCTTCGCAGGTTGGCCTTGGAACCGCACCTGGTGATTCTGGTGGCGCCGGACTGGCCACACCGGTCCTGGTACGCCGACATTGTTCACCTGGCAGTGGCGCCTCCTTGGCGGCTGCCAATGCGGGAAGATCTACTGTCTCAGCGACCGATCTTCCATCCTGCTTTATAGTCGCTGGCTTTAACGGCCTGGCTGTTGAGACCCAGGTCCTGAGAGAGTCCTGGAAAGCTTATTTCGCCTGGTGTGAGTCCAGGGGGTTCTCCCCTCGCTCGTACTCTGTCGAGAGTGTTGGCTTTCCTCCAGTCGGGTGTGGACCAGCACCTGGCGCTGGCCACGATAAAGGACCAGGTATCTGCACTGGCTATTCTTTTCCAACGCCCTGTGGCGTCTACTTCCTTAATTCGCACCTTCATTCAAGGTGTGCGACATTTGGCTCCTCCCAGGAGGGAGCCTTTACCTCCATGGGACTTGAACCTGGTTCTGTCCGTGTTGCAGCGTTCTCCCTTAGCAAACATCCGGGAGATATCGTTGCCTCTGCTGTCTAAGAAGGTTGCCTTTTTAGTGGCGATCACTTCAGCTCGGAGTATCGGAGCTGGCGGCGTTGTCATGCCGCTCTCCTTACTTGGTAATTCACAAGGATAAGGTGGTTGCGACCACACCCGTCTCTTCTTCCTAAGGTGGTCTGAGTTCCACCTTAATGAGGACATTGTCCTGCCTTCGCTTTATACGAAGCCTAAGCATCCCAAGGAGGTTGCATTGCATTCCTTGGATGTTGTCAGGGCGATCAGGGTTTACCTGTCGTCCACTGAATCCTTTCGGAAAATGGATTCCCTCTTTGTCCTTCCTGAGGGACCTCGGAAGGGCATGGCTGCGTCTGCAGCGACCATTGCCAAATGGATCAGACAGACCATTGAACAGGCCTATGCTTGAAGGAACGGGTTCCACCCTTCCCTGTTAAGGCGCACTCTACCAGATCTTTGAGTGCGTCCTGGGCCTACTGACATCATGCCTCGGTGGCCAAGGTGTGCAAGGCTGCAACTTGGTCGTCGGTGCACACCTTTTTCAAATTCTATAAAGTAGATGTTCTGGCATCAGCTGATGCCTTCTTTGGCCGCAAAGTTCTCAGTGTCATGAGGGACCCTTGTTTTGTTGTGGGTCCCTGACTGTTGGGGTTGTTTATCCCCTGGGTTATTTGCTTTCCTGGGCTGTTGCTCCTGTTGAGCCTTTTCTGTTGCCCAGAAGGTTCTCTTACTGTGCTGGTAAGCTTCCTTTCTCTGATGTGGGTACTGCGTTGCCTTTTCTACGGTTGCATCTCCCACCCCTCATGTCTACACTGCTTTGGGACATCCCAATAGTGATGACTTAGAGGTGGCGGCGACTGTCGGAGGACGTAAGAGAAAACGGAATTTTTGTAAAATCTTACCTGTAAAATTCCTTTCTCTGTCGCTCATTGACAGACACAGTCCTCTTTGATTAATATCAGTAGGGTTATACTGCCCCCTACAGGAGTAGGACACTAGGCAGGAAAAACGTTCTGGCCACACCTTAGGGGCAGTCCCAGAGGGTATATCCTCTCTCTCCCTGCTACAGGATGTCAGTTTTTTTCTGCCTAGTCAGGAGTAAGGACCTAAGTTCCTTGCTGGGATCTCTGGTCCTGGCAAGCTTTTTTAGCTCTTTTTTAGTTCGCTTTTTCTCTCCAGTTTTTTTGTTCCTGTGAGATCTTCAAGCAATGATGCTGGGTCTGGGCGACGGGCTGGATGTTAAGATCCAGTGGTCCCCCCAGCCGGCCTACGAGCGTGTGCAGGCCCTAGCTGCGCGCTAGGTGGGCCGCGACATAGTCCCATTGGACGGGGACTGGCCCCGCGAGTTAAACGTCTCGCCAGGGCGCCCACGACCAGTTCGAATCGGAGTCGCGCCGTCTGTGTTGGCCGACAGCCCCCCACCACGGTGGAGAGGGGTTCTGTCAGGAGTTGGTGTCTGCCTGTTCCGGTATGGTGAGTAGAATGTCCCCCTCTCCCTCTGTCGGGTGGACGCGGGCCCCTCCGCGGGATGGTCGGACCCTCATGATCCGGGTTCCCTTCTATCCTGTAACATACTCCTCCTATCTCCCCCACGCTAATATGGGGCGGTCGCAATCCATCCCTGCGCGCCCCCTCCCGCCGGCAGGCCGAGCCGAGTATCACTCGGGCCCAGGCCGCCCCTTCCGGGATACCACTCCAGCAGGCTTGGTTTGGGAGCTGACAATCCTGTAAGTCTATTGCTGCAAGCTGCATTATAGAAGGGATTGGTGATCCATGACTGACTAAGGTCTGTGTAAGATGGAGTAGGGCGCCGCAAGCGTTACCATCAAAACAATTATGCATGATACAAGCGCCTATCAAACGGTCGGCTGCAGCCGCACGGAGCGCCGTCCTTTCGCGGGCACGCGGGGCCGCCATTTTGGCGTAGCCTAAATGTCCCCTGTATGGCGGCAGCCATCTTTGATACACCCAGCCTTGCCTCGAGGAGCAGCGGTGGGAGTGCCGGAAGACGTGTAAAGGGGCGAAGCCGCTTCCTTTACCCGGGTAAATCGATCCATAAGACTTCCTGTTCTGTAAAGACAACGCTGAGAGCAGTTCGGTAGGAGCTTCTGTGCATCAGGTGGTGAGCCCTTGGGGTGTCTCTCTCTCTGTGGGGGTTCCAAAGCACTTGGTCACTGAGGGACGCTGTTGCGCTGGGGGATTACATGAAAAAAAAAAAAAAGTTAGTTGGTTGCTGACAGGTGTTCCTGGCTTTGCCATGGACCCTGCTACACATGTATCCCCACCTGATCCCCTCGAGGTGACCACAGGACCTTCTAATTCTCCACTCACTATCGATGCATTGTCAGCGGTTTTGGAGTCTTTTGTATCCCGGGTGGAGGTGGCCTGTCAGGGACGGGGGGCGAAAAAATGACCCCCGCCTACCCCTATTTCGTCTGACATTTCAGATACAGATTCTGAGCCTGTCGCTGCGGCTGCAGGTCCCTCTTCTGGGGCTGGTGTCTCGTGTCCCATCTACTCGGATAGCGAGGAAGACGTTTCTGCCTCCGCTATAGCGCAAGGCGAAGCGCTGGTAGATGCACTGATTGTGTCTGTCCGGGAAACCTTAAGACTTGAGGTTACACCAGTGGAGGCAGTTGATACTGAAATTGCTTTTGGTACCCGCAAGCCTACCAAGATGGCGAAGGTGTTTCCCAAATGTTTTGATATAATTAAGGAGGAATGGGTCCGTCCAAAACAAACCCCTGGTATTTCCAAACGGGTTGCTAGGCGCTATCCGTTTTAAGAAACCCTCCTTAATAAATGGACGGTACCACCGTCGGTGGATTCGCCGATTTCCAGACTAAATAAAGCTACTGTTATCCCGTTGGAGGACGCTCCGTCTTTTCGGGATCCGGTGGACCGTAAGGCGGAATCTATATCCCGCTCTATATTTTCCCTGATAGGGTCAGCCTTTAGGCCAGTGTTTACCATTGCTCTGGTTTCACAAACATTGACAGAGTGGACCAAGTTGTTACGCCGGGATCTGGAGGGGAGAAGTTTCCCCCCGGCAGTATCGGACTTGCTGGAGCAGATGGTACAAGGGCTACAGTTTGTCTGTGACGCCGCCCTGGACGCTGCTCCATTGATGGGGCGTGTATCGATCTCGGCGGTGGTCCTTCGGCGTATGCTGTGGTTAAAATGCTGGTCGGCGGGTCAAGCTTCCAAAAAAGCCTTGGCTAATCTCCCCTTTCAAGGGGATCGCCTGTTTGGTGCCACCTTGGATGAGATCATCAAGGGTCTCACTGGTGGCAAGAGCACCTTTCTACCACAGGCTACTAAGGGGAAAGGACCTCGTCGCAGACGGGGACCTTCCTTTTCCGCTCATAAAGTTTTTTCGCTCCCCTGGGGCGGGCGATAAGGCGAAGTCCTCCAAAGCCCCTCCAGGGGGTTTCAAAGGGCGCTGGTCGGGTAAACAAAGGTCCGGCTCTTCCAGACCTGAAAATAAGACCACTACAGCCTGAAGGTGCGCCCCCACCCATATCTGGGGTGGGGGGACGTCTTCACCGGTTTCCGGACCCGTGGCTTTCCAGAATTCCAGACAAGTGGGTTCGCGAGGTCATACGGTCGGGATACAAGATCGAGTTTCGATCACTTCCACCGGTGCGGTTCTTCCCTTCCAATATTCAACTATCCCCGGATCGCTTAGAAGCTTTGCGGGGGGCAGTGACGGATTTGATGCAACAAGGAGTGGTGGTCCCCGTTCCTTGGACAGAACGTTTTCAGGGGTTCTATTCGAACCTATTCACAATACCCAGGAAAGAGGGCAAGGTGCGTCCAATTCTGGACTTGAGAGCACTCAATTATTTTGTCCGGGTGCAAAAATTCAAGATGGAGTCCATTCGCACAGTGGTGGCCTCCCTGCATCTGCATTTTCTGGCGTCCATAGACATCAAGGATGCCTATCTTCACATTCCCATTTACGCAGGACATCAGCGTTTCCTTCGTTTTGCCGTGGGAGAGAACCATTATCAGTTTGCAGCGTTACCCTTTGGTCTCGCCTCTGCCCCCCGGGTCTTCACAAAGGTCTTGGCCCCAGTTTTGGCGCTGTTGCGACAGCGGGGCATATCGGTTCTAGGCTACCTAGACGACCTTCTTCTCCGTGCGGAGTCTCCGCAGGCTCTGTTGCTAAACTTGGAGATCACTATGATCTCTTTGGAAGAGTTCGGGTGGCTGGTGAACCTGCAGAAATCATCCCTGGTCCCCACCAGGAGACTGGACTATCTGGGCCTAACTTTGGACACGTCCTTGGCAAAAGTGTTTCTCCCGGCGGAGAAACTCCAGAAGATTCAGTCGACGACTCAGTTATTATTGACCGTCAACTGGCCTTCCCTTCGGACTTGCATGAGGGTTCTGGGACTGATGGTGGCCTCCTTCGAGGCAGTACCGTTTGCCCAGTCCCATACCCGGATTCTTCAAAAGGAGATTCTTAAATGGAACCGGAATCCCGATTCCCTGGACAATCGGATCCGGCTGAGCGAGCGGACCAGGGAATCTCTGGTTTGGTGGCTTCGGTCGCCGATGCTCAGTCAGGGGAAGTAATTTCTTCCAATCTACTGGACGATTGTCACCACGGATGCCAGTCTATCCGGGTGGGGTTCTCGGCAGACGATCTGCTCAGGGGCTCTGGTCCCTGAAAGAATCCAGGTTACCGATAAATGTATTGGAACTGAGAGCGATCAGACTTTGTCTGATTCACTGGACCGAGCAGCTCCGGGGCGGTCCGGTTCGGATCCAGTCGGACAATGCCACGGCCGTGGCTTACGTCAATCACCAGGGGGGCACCAAGAGTGTCCTGGCGGCCGTAGAAGTGGCTGGCATCCTTCGTTGGGCGAAACGATTTGTTCCAGCTCTCTCCGCGGTATTCATTCCGGGGGTGGAAAATTGGCAGGCAGATTTTCTCAGCCGTCAGATTCTGGATCAAGGGGAATGGTCTCTTCATCCAGAGGTATTTCACCAATTGTGCCTTCGTTGGGGCACCCCGGATGTGGTTCTGTTGGCATCTCGGCTCAACAGGAAGGTGCGGAGGTTTGTAGCCCGCTCCCGCGATCCTCTAGCGTGCGCCGCAGACGCGCTGGTCGCCCCGTGGGGGCAGTATCAGCTACTGTATGCCTTCCCTCCTCTCAAGTTGCCGCCGAAACTTCTTCGCAGGATAGAGATGGAGGGAATTCCAGTCATCCTTGTGGCTCCGGACTGGCCTCGTCGGGCCTGGTACGCCGACTTGGTCAGGCTGGTCGCGGACGCTCCTTGGCGACTTCCTCTCAGGGAGGATCTGCTGTCTCAGGTACCGATCGCTGGCTTTAACGGCCTGGCTGTTGAGACCCAGGTGCTGAAGGATAGGGGGTTGTCGGTTTCAGTTATTCCTACTCTAATTAGAGCGAGGAAAGCGACTTCCAGAAAGGTCTATCATCGCACATGGAAGTCTTACATTGTGTGGTGTGAATCCCTTGGGTTTCCTCCACGTTCTTACTCGGTGGCCCAGGTATTGGCTTTTCTGCAACAGGGGGTTGAGCAGAAACTGGCCTTGAGCACTATCAAGGGTCAGGTTTCAGCGTTAGCAATCTTCTTTCAGAAGCCTCTGGCTACTCAGGCCTTGGTGCGGAATTTCATCCAAGGGCTCCGCCGGTGCACGCGCCCTTGCCGCCCTGGGATCTTAATTTAGTGTTGTCGGACCTTCAGAAACCTCCCTTTGAAAATATTAGGGAGATTCCCTTGCTTACCTTATCCCAGAAGGTGGCCTTTTTGGTGGCTATCACTTCTGCACGCAGGGTGTCAGAACTGGCCGCATTGTCCTGTCGTTCCCCATATCTGGTGGTTCATAGGGATAAGGTGGTTCTTCGTCCGAATCCATCCTTCCTTCCTAAGGTGGTTTCAGAGTTTCATCTAAATGAGGATATTGTGCTACCTTCCCTGTGTCCTAAGCCCAGTCATCCTCGGGAGTTTGCGTTACACTCCTTGGATGTGGTTCGGGCGATCAGGGTGTACTTGACTACTACGGACTCTTTTCGCAAGACTGATTCACTTTTTGTGATCACGGATGGCCCTAGAAAGGGGTTGCCTGCGTCTGCCGCGACTATCTCCAGATGGATCAGACAGACGGTGGTACAGGCTTATTCTATTAAGGGTTGGGTTCCTCCGTTCCCTGTTAAGGCGCACTCCACTCGGGCGCTTAGTTCTTCCTGGGCCTTCCACCATCAGGCGTTGGTGCTTCAGGTTTGCAAGGCGGCTACCTAGTCGTCGGTTCATACCTTTACAAAATTTTATAAAGTTGATGTGCTGGCATCGGCGGATGCCTCTTTTGGCCGCAAGGTTTTGCAGGCCGCTGTTTGAGGGGACCGTTCGTCTACCTCGAGGGTTTTTTCTGTTGGGTTTTCAGTTGAGTCTCATCTTTTTGTCCGATGAGCCTTTAATACTTCTGGTTGGCTCCGGTTGAGCCTTCTGGATTGGATTTTGATTTCCGTTATCCCACCCCTCATTTGTGGCACTGCTTTGGGACGTCCCTACTGATATTAATCAAAGAGGACTGCGTCTGTCAATGAGCGACAGAGAAAATTGGATTTTTGACTTACCGTAAAATCCTTTTCTCTTAAGCTCATTGACAGACGCAGTACCCGCCCCTCTATTTTTGAGTTGGGTTGGCTTGAATTCTCTGACACTGCTTTGTGACATAACGGACATCCTGTAGCAGGGAGAGAGAGGATATAACAAAAAACTATCAGCGCAAAACCAAATATGTGATATAACACTCAAAATAGGTAAAAACACTGTGCGTGAATAATGTACTGAAAAAGTGCTTGAATATCACTGTGCATAAAACATATATAGCCGGCAGCATACACCAATCGTGTTCACATCCCACAATAAATCAAAATAAATACAAAAAAAAGTGCTGCGCCAGACGTGCACCAATAAACATAAATGATGTTAATATAATCAATATCTGAAGTCCATACAAGCTGTGATTGTGCTCAAAATCCAATAAATGTGCTTAAGTGTCCAAATCAGAAATGCAATCTGGTGAAAAGTGCACACCAATCTGTGAAATCCCTCCACCTGCTAGATTGGCCTCTCGCCTCCAAACAAGACCCAGACGGGCCAGCAAAAGCATATACTGAGGATATCAGACTCCTGGAAAGACACTCCAGCCTCTCACCTCCGGAGGTCTCAAGACACGGGACATGCGATGCAAAATATAAAAGGGAAAATATAGTGCTCTCCGTTTCAACAATCAGGCTTTATTGAGGAAAATAGAAGTTTACTCACATGTACAGGGCACTTCACCGTGCCTGCTGTTATGGCAATAATAGCGTGTGTCACTCGAGAGATGTTCGGCGTCGGTCACGCAATCTCCGCCCCCCTATACGCGTTACGATGAGCCTATGGCTCCAACGTCTTACCCCTACCGAGGAAGACGTTGGAGCCATACGCTCATCGTAACGCGTATAGGGGGGCGGAGATTGCGTGACCGACGCCTAACATCTCTCGATGTTCGCATGTCCCGTGTCTTGAGACCTCCGGAGGTGAGAGAGGCTGGAGTGTCTTTCCAGGAGTCTGATATCCTCAGTATATGCTTTTGCTGGCCCGTCTGGGTCTTGTTTGGAGGTGAGAGGCCAATCTAGCAGGTGGAGGGATTTCACAGATTGGTGTGCACTTTTCACCAGATTGCATTTCTGATTTGGACACTTGGACACTTATGCACATTTATTGGATTTAGAGCACAATCACAGCTTGTATGGACTTCAGATATTGATTATATTAACATCATTTATGTTTATTGGTGCACGTCTGGCGCAGCACATTTTTTTGTATTTATAGAGAGAGGATATACTCTCTGGGACTGCCCCTAAGGTGTGGCCAGAACGTTTTTCCTGCCTAGTGTCCTACTCCTGTAGGGGGCAGTATAACCCTACTGATATTAATCAAAGAGGACTGCGTCTGTCAATGAGCTTAAGAGAAAAGGATTTTACGGTAAGTCAAAAATCCAATTTTCTCTGAGTCCTCCGACAGTCGCCGCCCCCGCCCCTCTTTTGGGGGGTTTTCTTGTACACTTACTGCTATGCTACCAAGCTGAGTTGGGAGTGTCAAACTGCATTTTACAAAAATGCAGTTTTTTAGTACCTCCCTGGGCAAATTTATCAAGGTTGTCAGTGGGGAAAGAGTACCCTTTTGCCCCAGCAAAAGAAATCCAAGTCTCCAGCTGGAAGATCTCTTCCTTATGAGATGAGCAGAATTCCATTCATTTCTTCCAGACCTCCAAGGCAGGTACTCATTCATTAGACATTCGACTCGTAAACCTTTCAAACCTGCAAGCATGTCCGCTACGCATTGAGGGGATGTCCCCACTTTTCAAAGTAGGGGGACAACTGTTAGCCTTTGTGACTACCTGGACCCAAAACATTTTGCATGCGTGGGTAAAAATTTTGTATCCAGAGGTACAATATAGGATTTGATCTCTTCTGCCCGGCTTAATGTTAAACCTACCAACCTCTCTGCAAATGTTAGCAGCTCTATGCTGTTCTGGTACAGGTCTTTTCGTTGCCATTGTTCCAGAAAAGAAAAGGTTTCTACTTCAACCTGTTCAGCCCCAAAGCAAAATGTGGTATGTGCCCCATTGTGAATTTAAAGACACTCAGTCTTTTCCTTCAGGTGCTAAAACTCCACAAGAAATTCACCAGGTCGTTGCTTCCTTCCATCCAGACTTTCTATCCTTTGTGGACCTGCTAGTTTATTGCCATTCCCTTTGGTCTGACCACTGCACCTCGAGTTTCACCAAGGTTTTTTTTCCCTTTATGTGCTTGTCTTGCTGCATTTACTGGACATCTTTGTTGTGGGATGACTGGGATGACCTTTTGGAAGAGAGTTTGGCTCAGACCCTGTCAGTCAATCTTCAGCACTGGAACAAACTCTTCTAGCTATTGTTCAGTCTAGGGTTTTTCTTTATAAGGACAAACGCATGGTGCTCTGCTGTCAAGTTCAGACTCTACCCTTCAGGAGTCTGAGTTGGCAGCCCTCTCTTGTAGTGAACCCTTTTTTTTTTTTCTTTATCAAACTGACAAAAGAAAAAAACGCACAGATACAGATGCATGTCAGTGATAGTCATCCATAAGCTACACATAGATTACAAAGAGAATGATTCACCAGTATAACCAAAAACCTAAAGCACATATATAATCATCCCAGATGCTGACCTACAAAATCTCATTAAACCAAATTAAGTACCCACATCCTCCACTGCATTATTCAGTAGACCTATCCTAGACTAGGCGGGTCTCTCTGGACATTGCACAAGCCGCATCTATACTAGTTCCAATGGGCTAAGTCCAGGAGTATCCAGCCATGGTGCCCATATTCGTTCAAACTTTAAGCATCCCCTATTTTGATACACATTTCTCTTTCGTTCATTGACAGACAGCTCCTGATTCTTCCTAACCATTGGGTTGTACTGCCTTTTACAGGTGTAGGACACTAGGCAGGAAAAAGCTTGACTACACCTATGGGCAGTCCCAGGGGGTATACATTCACACTCAGCTATAGGCACTCAGTGTTTTTTTTTTTTTTTTGTCTAGTTAGGAGTAAGGACCTAGTTTCTTGCTGGGATCTCTGGTGCTGGCAATTTTATTCCTTTAAATTGACTTTTTCCTATCTTTATTTTGTTTCTGTGAGAGTCTACAATCAACTGCCGGACTAGACGACACCCTGGATAATCCCAGTCTGACCAGTGAGCACGCGCAGGCATCGACATAGCCCCACTGGACGGGGGGTGGCCTGCGAGTTAAACGTCTCGCAAGGGCGCATACGACCTGGCCCCAACCTGAGTCACAGCGTTCCTACTGGCCGACAGCCACCCACATCGCGATGGAGCAGTGGTCTGTCAGGAGCAGTGCCCACTCTGTTCCTGGTATGGTAAGTAGCTGCCCCCAACCCCCCACCCTAGAGGATTTTTGGGGTGGTTGTGCCCCCCAAGCCCTCTAAAAATGCGGTGGTCACAGTGGGTCTTCTCCCTGCTACCCTGGGGGTTTGTGACTAGGGCAGGGATGTCCTCTGGGTTCCCTGTTGTAGTTGTTGGGCTAGGGGAGCGGATTGTTTGGTGTCTCCACCTCACATGGCCGGATCCGATACAAAAATTTAGGCCACGGCTTTGCGGCCTACTGGTGGGGAGCTATGTGGGCGACCCCAGTCAGGGTGGCTGAAGCCACTACCCTCCATTTGGGCATCCGCCCTCCCCTCCCCTGTTCCTGAGTGGTCGACTCCACTGAGGCTTGCGCCCAGACAGCTGGACATTCACAAAATTTAGGCCACAGCTTGTGGCCTACTAGGGCATGCGGCTGAGTCAGCCTCCATTAGGGGGGCGGCCCCAGTGAGCCTGGCTGGAATGAGTGCACTTGCGGCTAGGCCTCCACACAAATTGAGGCCTACTAGGCCATGCGGCCAGCTTGGCACCTCCCTTGGAAGGTGTGACGCTGTGGGGGTGATTTAATTTTTGATGGCAACCATGCCACTATTGTGGAGGGCACTCCATTTAGCGCTGTGGGACCATCAGGATACCCTGCCTGCGCGTCTGCGTCACAGCGGGCGGTCCCCTTTTAGTGGGGGCTATTTTCTATTGTGCGGGCCTCTTTGGAGGGGCTCTTAGGGCGACCCTCCCTTGCTTTTTGCGGGGTCCAGTTGGTGGTCCATTCGTGGACCCTGGGTTGGCATACCCCTTGCGGGATCGCAGTCAGCAGCCCTCCCCTGATATGTTTTTCCAGATGACCTTATTGTATAGCGTCCACCGCCCTCCCTTGCCTCATCTGTCAATCAGATCCCAAATCTGTTTCGCCAGCTACAGATGCGAGTCACCCTACTGGGTCTGCGTACACACACCCTGAGTTCTCAGACAGTGAGAATGTTTCCTCTGCTCCTCTAGCTGTGCATGAAAAGGCGCTGGTGGATGCACTGATTGTGTCAGAGCGTGAAATTTTAAACATGACAGAGATGCTGCGTCAGACGCCGGTCCCTTTTGGCACCACAGGTCCTCCACTGTGGCGGGGGTGTTCCCCTTTCCCGCTTACTTTGACAACATTGTCACATAACAGTGTGTTTGTCCAAAACACGCACTCTTGTGGTCCCTAAGCGTTTTGCTATGCGGTATCCTTATAAGGATTCCCTGCTTAAAAGTTGGACGGTCCCACCTGTAGTGGACTCGCCAGTTTCCAGGGTATATAAAGCTACTTTAGTTCAGGTTGAGAAGTCCTTGGCCTTTAAAGATCCGGTTATTAGAGTGGAGGCTCTGGCCTGCCATATGTTTCACTATGGCTGGTTCGGCTTAGGCCAGTATTCACTATTGCCCTGGTGCCGCAAATGCTGACGAATGGGCTAAACTTTTACGCCGGGACCTGGAGGGGAAATGGCTTCCCCCTGCCTTTGTGGAGCTGGTGGATCAGTTGATCCAGGGGCTACAGCTTATCTGTGATGTCTCTTTGGCTGCGGCTCCTTTAATTTTAGTCTGTCTGTATCAGCAGTGGTCCTTTGGCATCTTATCTGACTGACGATGCTGGTCTGTGGACCAGACTTCTAGGAAAGCCTTATCTGATCTCACCTTTGTGGGGGATCACCTGTTTGGAGCTTCCTTGGATGACATATTTAAGGGTCTCACAGGGGGGTAGAGTACTTTTCTTCCGCAGACTACCAATAAGAGGCTTTTTTCATCCCTCAACGGATATAAAGTCCTTCAGGGCCTCCCCCGGAGGTTCCAAGTAGACCTGGTCTGCCAAGCCACAAGGGGCTTTTCCAGGCCTGTGGACAATGCTTTCTCTGCATGAAGGGGGCGCCCTCACACCTACAGTGCCATGCAAAAGTATTCACCCCCCCCCCCCCTTAACTTTTTACCTATTTTGTTACATTACAGCCTTAAGTTCAATGTTTTGTTAATCTGAATTTTATGTGATGGATCAGAAAACAAAGTGTAAGTTGATGAAGTGAAATGAGAAAAATATATACATAAAATTATTTTTTAGAAATAGAGAACAGAAAATTGGCAGGTGCGTATGTATTCACCCCCTTTGTTGAAGCCCATAAAAAGCTCTGGTGCAACCAATTACCTTCAGAATTTACATAATTAGTGAAATGATGTCCACCTGTGTTGCAATCGAAGTGTCACATGGCCTGTCATTACATACATACACACCTTTTTTGAAAGGCCCCAGAGGCTGCAGCACCTAAGCAAGAGGCACCACTAACCAAATACTGCCATGAAGACCAAGGAACTCTCCAAACAAGTAAGGGACAATGTTGTTAAGTACAGGGACAATGTTGTTATGTACAAGTCAGGGTTAGGTTATAAAAAAATATCCAAATCTTTGATGATCCCCAGGAGCGCCATCAAAACTATCATAACCAAATGAAAAGAACATGGCTCAACAGCAAACCTGCCAAGAGATGGCCACCTACCAAAACTCACGGACCGGGCAAGGAGGGCATTAATCAGAGATACAGCACAGAGATCTAAGGTAACCCTGGAGGAGCTGCAGAGTTCCACAGCAGAGACTGGAGTATCTGTACATAGGACAACAATAAGTGGTACACTCCATAGAATTTGGCTTTATGGCAGAGTGGCCAGAAGAAAACCATTACTTTTAACAAAAAAAAGGCACGTTTTAAGATTGCGAAAAGGCATGTGGGAGACTCCCAAAATGTATGGAGGGAGGTGCTTTGGTCTGATGAGACTAAAATTGAACTTTTCGGCCATCAAAGAAAACGCTGTCTATCCCAAACCCAACACATCACCCAAAGAACACCATCCCCACAGTGAAACATGGTGGTGGCAGCATCATGCTGTGGGGTGGTTTTTCAGCAGCTGGGGCTGGGAAACTGGTCAAATTGAGGGAAAGATGGATGGTGCTAAATACAGGGATATTCTTGATCAAAACCTGTACCACACTCACTGTGCGTGATTTGAGGCTAGGACGGAGGTTCACCTTCCAGCAGGACAATTACCCCAAACACCACTGCTAAAGCAACACTTGAGTGGTTTAAGGGAAAACATGTAACTCTGTTGGAATGGCCTAGTCAAAGCCCAGACCTCAATCCAACAGAAAATCTGTGGTCAGACTTAGATTGCTGTTCACAAGCACAAACCATCCAACTTGAAGGAGGAATGGGCAAAAATCCCAGTGGTAAGATGTGGTAAGCTCATAGAGACTTATCCAAAGCGACTTGGAGCTGTGATTGCCGCAAACGGTGGCTCTACAAAGTATTGACTTTAGGGGGTGAATAGTTATGCACATTGGCTCTTTGTTATTTTGTCATATTTGTTTGCTTTACAATTAAAAAAAAAAAAATCAAAGTTGCGGGCATGTGCTGTAAATTAAATGATGCAAATCCTCAAACAATCCATGTTCATTCCAGATTCTGAGGCAACAAAACGTGAAAAATGCCAAGGGGGTGAATACTTTTGCAAGGCACTGTATCTGGGTTGGGGGGACGTCTTTGCCAATTTCCAGATCCGTGGAACTCTCTGGTACAGATCAAGTGGATCTACAGAATCATTCGGTCTGGCTACAAGATCGAGTTTGTCTTTTCCTCCGGAAAAGTTCTTCCCTTCCAACCTGCACTTGTCCCCAGATTGCTTATGGGGTTACTTTGGGGCAGTGCAAGACTTGTTACTTCAAGGGGTGATTGTCCCGGCTTCGGAATGTTTTCAGGAGTTTTACTCAAACCTGTTTACAGTTCTCTGGAAGGTAGGTAAGGCGCTAAACTGCTTTGTGCGTGTACAAAAGTTCCGAATGGAGTCCATTCGCATGGTAGTGGCGTCCCTACATCTGGGGGTTTTTCTCGCTTCTGTCGACATAAAGGACGCCTACCTTCACATTCCAATATGTGACATGCACCAGCGCTTCCTCTTTGCCATGGGCGAGGAGCATTGTCAGTTTGTGGTGTTTACCTTTGGTCTCGTCTCCGCTCCTCGGGTCTTCACAAAGTGTTGGCCCTGGTGCTAACATTGTTGCGTGAGTGGAGGATTGCAGTACTGGGTACCTGGAAGATCTTCTGCGAGTAGTCTCCGACACCTTGGAGATTACTCTGGGATTCAGCCTCAGAGTGTTGCTTCCTCTGGAAAAACTCCAGAAATTGCAGGAGGCAATTCAGCTTCTGTTGTCTGGCAGACAATCATCCCTATGGGCATGAATGCGGTTTTGGGCTTGATGGGGTCTACCTTCGAGGCGGTTCCGTTTGCACAGTTCCACACAAGATCTCTGCAATAAGATTCTGGTGAAATGGGAAAAGAATCCACAGTCTGCAGAGGTGGCTTTGTTCTCCGGCACTTAGACAGGATGGGGAGGCATCCTCGGCACAGCCTGTGCTCAGGGGTTCTGGAGTCCAGACTGGACAACCAATGTACTGGAACTCCGAGTGAACAGACTTTGTCTTTATCATTGGACAGTTCGTCTTCAGGGGTGTCCGGTATGAATTCAATCGGACAATGCCATAGCCATGGCCTATGTCAATCACCATGGGGGCACAAGAAGTGTCCTGGTGGATCCGGAAGTAGCCAGTATTCTAAGGTGGGCAGAACGATCGTTCCAGCCCTCTGCTGTACACATTCCATGGAAGATAGAGATTTGTGGCATGGTCTCGAGATCCTCTGGCAGATGCCGCAGACGCATTAGTGGCTCCTGGGTGCCAGTATCTGATTTATGTTTTATGCTTTTCCCCCTTTCTGCCAAGACTCCTGTGCAGGATTGAGGCAGCAAGGGATTCCGGTCTTTCTGGTGACTCCAGATTGGCCTCGCCGGTCTTGGTGTGAATCTGGTACCGCTGGTCGCCGATGCTCCTTGGAGACTTCCTCTCAGGGAAGATCTGCTGTTTCAATGACCAATCTTCCATCCTGCTTTACAGTCGCTGGTCTTAATTGCTTGGCTGTTGAAAGCCAGGTGCTGAAGGATAGAGATTTGTCTGAATCTGTGATTCTTACACTGTTTAAAGATTATAAAATCTACCTCTAGGAAGATCTACCATTGTATTTGAAAGACGTACGTTGCATGGTGTGAGTCCTTTGGGGTTCTCCTTCGCTCCTTTTCGGTGCCTCGGATCTTGACTTTCCTCCAACGGGGGGGGTTGGGGGTTGAGCATGCCTGGTCTGGAGTACCATCAAGGGCCTGGTTTTGTTTTGGCAGTTTTCTTTCAATGTCCATTGGCCACACTTTCCTTGGTGCGTACCTTTTATCCAGGGACCTCGACGCTTGGTTCCTCCAGTGCATTCTCCATTATCGCTGTGGGTCCTCAAATTGGTGTTGTCTGTTATCCAGGAATCTCCCTTCGAAAATATCGGGAGGTTCCCCTGTTTACGTTGTCCAAGAAGGTGGCCTGGCGGCATTGTCTTGCCTGGCGGCAGAGGAGCTGGCGGCATTGTCTTGCTGTTAACCTTACCTGTTGGTTTACAGAGCTAAAGTGGTTCTTCGTCCCTGTCCATTGTTCCTACCAAAGGTCGTCTCTGATTTTCATTTGAATGAAGACATTGTTGCCTTCCCTTTGTTCCAGGCCTAAACATTCTAAGAAAATTGCTCTGCATTCCCTGGATGTGGTTCGGGTGATCAGGGTGTACCTGGCAGCTACGGAGTCTTTTAGGAAGTCAGACTCACTATTTGTACTCGTGGTTGGACCTGAAAGGGTTTGCCGTTTCTGCTGCAACCATTTCCAGATGGATCAGACAGTGATTCAGGCCTATTCAATTAGAGGTCAGGTTCCTCCTTTCCCTGTTAAGACGCACTCTACTCGGGCGCATAGTGCCTCCTGGGCCTTCCATCGTGAGGTGTCAGTGATGCAGGTTTGCAAGGCGGCCATCTGGTCGTCTGTGCACACTTTTACAAAGTTTTATAAAGTGGATGTGTTGGCATCTGCGGATGCTTTTTTTGGCCGCACGTTTTTGCAGGCTGCTGTTTAGAGGACCTGGTCCTCTTTGAGGGTGTATTTTTTATTTTATTTTTTCAGGTGAGCTCCATTTGTTTTGGTTGAGCTCTGTTACCTTGTTGGCTCTGGCTAGCCTTGGGAATTTTTTTCTGCTGTTTTCCTACCCCTCATCTTTAACACTGCTTTGGGACCTCCCAATGGTGAAGAAGAATCCGGAGCTGTGTCCGTCAATGAACGAAAGAAAAAATTGGATTTTTGACTAACCATAAAATCCATTTCTCTGATGTTCATTGGTGGATGAGGTCACCCCTGTCCTGTTTACATCTACAACACACGGGGTCAGCAAGTATTCCCATTTTATGTAGTTAAACAGGTGTGAGATGAGATCTCAGTACTATAAATAGCTGGTATAACTTGTGATGAGATTAAGGAACTAGTTACCACCACCTGCAGCACGTCTCCCCACTGATCATAAGCAGTGTTCCTACGTCTCCCTCCCTTCCTATCCAATTAGTCACTCAACAACATATTGTAGCACTGAAAGATAAGATCTTTAGCAAGTTCTGCTTCAAGAAATCAGTGTGAAAATAGAGGTTGGCGATGAGATCCACTGAGTTTCGCGTTACCCTGAGCTTTAATCGCGTGCTGTAGTTGAATGTAGTAAAATTGCATATAGGGGGGGGGGGAGATTAAATCTCACCCGGAGGGTTGGAAAGTGGAGAAGGCTCACATTGTAAAAGATGTTTCGGAGGAGTTACCCCGTATGCTTTCCGTCTAAGACCCTGTTGCAATGTAGTACAGTTCCCCATATGATTTATTTCCCCAGATCAAGGTATAGGCTGTAAATCTTTCGACCCAACCAAGATCCCCCCCCCCCCCGCCACCCCCCCCCCCCCCCCCCCCGTTGTTCCAATCTAACATGGGGGGGAACGCGTGTATTCCACGAATCTAACATGGGGGGGGACGCGTGTATTCCATACAAGGGATCTGAAGGTAGAATTAACTATTCTGAAGGTTTTTAGGGGGACTACCACTGGTGAGTTGTGCAGGGGATACAGCAGCTGAGGCATCAAGATCATCTTAATCAGACTTATCCTGCCTACTGACAGACGCAACTTACTCTAGGTGTTCACCTCCCTAAACCTGGATGGTAGAGGATGTATATTAAGTTGACAGTCCAGTAGGTTTTAGGTAACCTAAATCCCTAAATATTTAAACAATGAGCTGGTAGGGATAGGACAGGCCGCCGCAATGGACTGCCCCGATCCGTTATCCATTAACAATAAAGCGGACTTCGTCCAATTAATAGGCCAGAAAAGCAGCCAAACTGTGAAATTGTGTCTATGACCGCTTCTAGGGTGGAATCAGCGACTTCTAAAAAGAGCATTTTATCTGCATACAACATGAGTTTCTCATGTAGTTTTCCATATCTAAATCCAGTGATGGAGGGATTGGCATGGATCAGGGTAGCCAGAGGTTCAATGGCAACCATGAAACAATGGGAAGAAGGGGGCTCCCCTGCCTAGTTCTACGTCCCAACATGACATCAGCCTTAGGGGCAAAATACAGGAGTTGGACCCATTTAAAGAAGAAGTAAACTCAGCCGGCAAAACCATCATTAAACATAAGGCCAATAGTCTAAATCTTTCCATAGCACAGTGCATTATCTCTGCCAAAAGCTTCTTTCATAATAGTTTTTATAGTTTACTTTAATTTCTGGGTATCCTGGCCGAGGCCTGCGCCATATTGGTTGCTGTTTTCGCCCATCTTCCTGCATGATTGCCTGCAATCTCGCGCATGTGTATTAGAAATTAGCCAAGCCTTGTTTTCGCTCAGTGTATATTACTGTAAAGCCAACAAGGGTTGTATGGATCTGCTCTCTGCTGATCATCAGGGCTGAGGTTGACACCCCCATGTGACGTAGCAAGTCACACAGGGTCCTTCAGGAAATCCTAAATGGGTCAGTAATATTGCGATATTACAGTGCAATGCCGCACGTGCCGATGAGAGGCATGACATCGGGATATATTGATGGACAGCACAGTACGCCTACTGTGACTGGGGGACAAAATGCGCATGGGGCAGTGACGTCATTTCACTAAACATCCGGCGATTATGACAAAACGGCGCAGATTTGGACTTAATAAAGACAGTGAAATCTAAGTTAAAACACAGTGGTTATAATGGGCAGAAGTATTACTTGTGAATTTACAACCACTTACAGAATGTTTCACCAAAACCAAATTTCTCTTTCGTTCACTGACGGACACCGCATCAAGTCTTTGGACCATTGGGCTTTATGCTGCCTCTCTTCAGGAGTAGGGCTAGACGGAAACCTTTTTAGCAGAGGCGTAACTAGAATCTTCAGGGCCCCGGTGCAAGAAACCATGAAGGGCCCCCCAGACCCCTGGCCGGGGGACCTTTTCTTCAAGCCTGGGGCTTTTCCCATTGATCCAGAGGCCCTTTACTCTCGTTGCGGGGCCCTTTATTATAATCCTGCAGCGGGACTCTTTCACAAGTTCTGCAGTGGGCCCCCTTCCTTCAAGCTTGGGGCCTCCCCACGGTGGTGGAATGCCAGGGCCCGGTCGCAAGTGTGACTTTTGCGAACCTGGAAGTTCACCCACTGGTGTAAATTTTTTAGTTTTTTGGAATTCTAATTGTATTTTTTATCATTTTACTTTATTTTTTTTACAATGTCACTGACTATGACTCTGTCTATTGACTGTCTATTCAGAAAAGGAAGGAGCTGGTAAATTACATTTTTACCGTCCCCTTTCTGGTTCCCTATTGTGACACATCCCCTGCAGCAGCCAGCAGGAGAGGGGGGGGGGGCAACAGTGGGGGGCAGCACAGTGGGGGGGGGGGGGAGCACACAGGGGCCCAGAGACAGCAGAACACAAGTGAACTGGATAGGAGGAGTGGCAGGGGCAGCATACAGAGGAACCAATCTCCTCCATTTTCCTCCTGCAGCTACAGGAGGAAAAAGGAAGAAAGTGATTTCTCTACATGCTGCCCCCGGTGTACAGGGGGCTCGCACAGGCCTCCTGGAACATGGGGCCCGGTTGCAATTGCAACCCCTGTAGTTACGCCTCTGATACAGAGCACAGAATGTGGACAGCATACAGAGCACAGAATGTGGACAGCACACAGCATACAGAGCACAGAATGTGGACAGCACAGAATGTGGACAGCACAGAGCATACAGAGCACAAAATGTGTACAGCACACAGCACAAAATGTGTACAGCACACAGCACAAAATGTGTACAGTACACAACACAGCACAAAATGTGTATAGCACACAACACAGAATGTGTACAGCCCAGAGAATATATAGAACAGCGAATGTGTAGCACACAGAGCAAACGCAGCACAAAATGTGTACAGCACACAGCATAGAATGTAAACAGCATACAGAACACAGAATGTGTACAGCACAGAGCATACACAGCACAGAGAATGTGTACAGCACACAGCCTACACAACATGGAATATGTATAGCACACTGCATAGAATGTATATAACACACATCATAGACAACACAGAGTGTGTACAGCAGACAGCATACACAGCACAGAATGACTTTGTAGTGTTTATTGGTTGCATGTATGAGATATAATAAAAGTCTAACAAAATGGAATCATTTAGCCCTAAGGGCTCGTTCACACTCGCTTTCCTCTTCGAAGAGCGATATGTGCTCGGACCGCTTTTCTGAGAGCATCCAGCAACCATTGCCTCCACCTGCTTTAACATCTTGAACCCCACACTAGTATTCCGCAACTGTGTGCATTGCATGTGCTTACAGGGCGCTTGATGTAGGGCACTTTGACTCCAGAGCTCTGGAAATATGGGTGGCTAACAATGCCCCAGCATATACTCATACAGCCAGCTTTTATTAGCAGTGTGGTATTATCACCATATTACTGGAGCCTATATGTTGCTCACTAGAGGACATCCTTCAAGTTTATGCAGTTCATTTGGCACCAAAGTATAGGGCTCCTTTAAAGATGTCCATGTTACTACACACACACATATACACACACACACATATACACACACACACACATACATACACACACACACATACACACACACACACACACACACATATATACATACACACACACACATACACACACATACATACATACACACACACATACATACAGAAAGCCTTTTTAAAAACGGGAGAGAACTGTACCTTCTTCCTGTAACTTCCTGCCGGCGGGTATTGCACTGTAGGGGGAGGCAGAGAGCACAGCGCACACTGTGCTTTCACTTTCCTATCCCTCGGTGCCGATTTACAGTTCAGCTGAGGATCGGGGAGCTTCGGTCTCAGCTGCGCTTGCCGCTCCTCATATCTATACATACAGGGGGCCCTCTCAGGCCCCCTGCAGCATGGGGCCCGGGCCCCATGGCGACCCCTGTACGTCTGCTCCTGTTTTTTAGTAATGCCCCTGGGGCAGTCCCAAAGGGTATACCATCACTTCCTGCTGCAGGACTCCAGTTTTTTCTGCCTAGTCAGGAGTAAGGACCTGGCTCTCTGCTGGGATCTGCGGTCCTGGCATTTTTTTTTTTTTTTTAAATGGAATTTACTTATTCCTTATTTTTGTTCCTGTGTGAACTACAATCGACTGTTCTTGTGTGAACTACAATCAACAGCCGGACTGGGCAATGCACTGGATATTCTAGATCCTTATGGCCTTCCCAGTCTGGCCTGCAAGTGCGACCCAACTAGGTTGCCTATGACATAGCCCCACTGGATGGGGCTGGCCGGCGAGTGAAACGCCTTGCGAGGTCGCTTAGCCCTGGTCATGACAGCAGGCACGATCAGAGTCGCAGCGTACCTCAGGCTGCAGCACCCCCTTGCAAGATGGTGCGGTGGATGGCTGGGAGTAGCGCCCGTCTGGTGACCGTAGTATGGTGAGTAGTGTCCCCCCTCCTTTCCCACGGAATTGTTTGGGCGGTCGCGGCCCTGTGTCCTTCCTCCCCCTCATACTTTTCCCCCTTCTCCTTAGCAACTTTTCCCCTGTGTAGGTGCCCTCATCTGCTTCCTGGCCCCCTCGGGGGGGGGGGGGCATGGGTGTTTTCGGCTTAGAGGCTTGTATGGTACTGGGTCGGAAAAGTAGTAGGTGATGCCGTTACCGGCCCCCTGGTGGGGGGTGTCCATACCTGCTGCCGGGGTGGGAGAAGATTCTCTTCCTGGGGACTCTTTGCTTCTCTGGGGTCCAGGGTTCTGTGCAGTGCAACGTGGTGCCGCCATTTTGCCATGGATTCTGTATTCCTGGCTTTGCCGACCATGTTTGTGTAGTCCAGCGGCCATGTTTCTCTATCGCTTATTGACAGACGCACCCTCTGTTCTTGATAACAGTAGGGTTATACTGCCCCTACAGGAGGAGGACAGTCCCAGGGGGTATACGCTCTCTTCCTGCTATAGGATGTCAGTTTTAATCTGCCTAGTCAGGAGTGAGGATCTAGTTCCTTGCTGGGATCTCTGGTCCTGGCAAAAGTTTTTTTTTTTCCCAGATAGTTTTTTCTAGCTAGCTTTTCACCGGATTTTTTTCCTGTGAGATCTACAAGCAACTATGCGGAATCTGGGCGACGGGCTGGATGTATAGATCCAGTGGTCACCCCAGCCGGCCAGCAAGCGTGTGCAGACCCCAGCTCCGCTCTAGGTCGGCCGCAACATAGTCCCACCAGATGGGGATTGGCTCTGTGAGTTAAACATTTTGCCAGGCTGCATACAACCTGGTCTAGGCCCGAGTCACAGCATTCCTATTGGCTGACAGCCCCCTCACTTCAGCAGAGAGGGGTTCTGTCAGAAGATGATGCCCGCCTGTTCCAGGTATGGTAAGTAAACTGTTCTCCCCTCCTCTCCCCCTGGCAGGTTTTGGGGTGAACGTTGACCCTTCCTTGGCACAGTCGGACCCTCACTTTCCCGGGTTCTCTTCTGTCCTGTCACGCACCCCCCGCTCACTACTGGGGCTATGGGGCGATTGGAGCTACTCCTGGGGGCTGGAACCGGGGCACAGGCCGACGGTGGGGGGGCGGGGGTGCGCCGCCGGCAACCGGACAATCGATCATGCGGGGGGTTTTACCTGTCACTCCAGGGCCCCTTTTCCTGTCGATCCTGTCCAGGAGGCTGGGGGGTCCCTAGAAGCTCTGTAGGCTGTGCGGGACCGCCATTTTCTTGTATCCCATGTACTGAGGAAGATCGGCGGCCATCTTGGTACACCTGAGCGGCCATTTTGCGGTGGATCCCCATTGGATTCAATGGCGGCCATGTTCTTTGAGTCCCTTGAGGCATTTTTGGTGGTGGTGGTGGAGCCCCTCCCTATACCCTAGTGCTGACACTAGACAGGTTTTTCGCTGATCGAGATTGCTGCAGACACGTGCTGTGCAGACGTTCTGGGCCTTACTTGTGCATCTTTGGTGTGGGTAGTGAGACTGAGGGGGTCTCTCTCTCTCTCTCTCTCTCTCCTGGGGGTCTCTGTGCGTTCTGCCTGACCTCTTGGGGCGCTATAACGCCGTGGGATGTTTAATCACTTCCGGACAACCCGCCGCCTTTTTACTGCGGCAGGGTGGCACGGACAGGCAAAGCGACGTAGGTCTACGTCGCTCTCCTGAAAGCCGCTAGGGGGCGCACGCTAATGATCGTTAGCGGGGAAGCCGATGCAGGTGTCAGGCAGGTCCGATTGCCGCCTGACAGCCCTGATCTCTCCCCGCTGAGAGAGGACGGTCGGCTGATTTAAACACAGCCGACTGTCGTCCTCCCTGCAATGATCACAGAGCTCATGTGATCCTTCTATATAGGGTCACATGTCTCTATGATCATTTCACAAGTCCAACCTCCCTACAGTTACAATCACTCCCCTAGGGTCACATTTAACCCCTTGATCACCTATACTGATAACCCCTTCCCTGCCAGTGTCATTATTACAGTAACAGTGCATATTGTTAGCACAAATTGCTGTAGTAATGTCACTGATACCCCCAAAAGTGTCATGTCAGGGGTTCGATCTGTCTGCCGCAATGTCGCAGTCCCGCTAAAAATCGCAGATCGCCGCTTTTACTAGTAAAAAAAAAAGACCTAAATCTTTCCCGTGGTTAGTAGACGCGATAACTTTTGCGCAAACCAATCGAAATACGCTTATTGCATTTTTTTTTTTTACCAAAAATATGTAGCAGAAAACAAATTGGCCTGAAATGTTAAAAAATCTATTTTTACATTTTTTTTTTTTTTTTATTTAAATGTCATATAGCAGAATGTGAAAAATATTTTCTCTTACGTCCTCCGACAGTCGCCACCTCCTCTAAGTCATCACTATTGGGTATTGACTTCCTATCCGTAGGAATAGCTAGGCATATAGACTTAGTCAAAAGGCATTAGCATATACACACCCATGGGGGCTGTCCCATCCGGTCAATACCCCCCCTGCATCATCACTCCCAACTCAGTTTTTAATTTGCCTAGGGTCAGGAATAGTCAGGCTTCCCTTGTGCTGGGGCTTCAGTCTCAGCCTTCCTAATCTTTTATTTGATTTTCTTTGAAAATGTCAGTTTTTTCTCTTACTTTACTATCTGTTTATTTTGTCAGCTTCTAGTGTTAGTTAGTGCGGTGCTGGGATTCGGACTGACCGCCCTGGTTTTTCCAGGGCACTGAGGGTCAGATGGACCCCCAGCCCGCCATCGAGCGTTCAGCTATGGTTCGCCCTGGCATTACGAACGACCCATCCCTGTTTGCTGCAGGGATGCAGCCGTGAGGTGGCTACCTCACAGGACTCGTCTGCGGCGCTGCAGCGTCATGTCCCTGGCTCACGGCACTCCCTGTCAGATGAGGACAGAGGTTTTTCCGTGCATAGAGGCTCCCCCACGCCATCGGGTACAGGTAAGTACTTTTCTGTGTGGGGCCTCTGTCTGGCGTGGCAGTCTGTGTTGCTGTGTGTCCCCATGTCTGTGCCTGTGTGACTCCCTGTGCGATCCCTGCGGGGTTCGCTTGTGCAGATTTGTATGTTTGCCGGGGGTCCCTGTCCCTGTGTCACCTTAGGTACATGTTCGGGGGTGCAGACGCCTGTGATTGTGCGGCGACCGCTGCGGGGAAGATTCGCGCGGTCCGCCATATTTACTTTGGGCACACGTGTATAGCTCCTCTGGGGCGATTATACAGGTCATTTTGGCGCCAACCGCCGCCATTTTGTGGGCGGTGGAACGATCGGCCCGACTGCATGTCGGCGGCCATTTTGGCATAGCCTCCAATGCATTCCTATGGGGCAGCCATTTTCCCGCGCTCTGGCTTATAGTCCAGCCCTCTCCAGCAGCACTTCCTTTCTCCATCAGCAGCAAGGACACTGGCAGCAACGCTCTGCGGGCTCTGCAGGTTATCACTCTCATACTTCCCTCTGTATATCGCTTCTGGCTCAGTTTCTTTTCTCCTTTGGGGGTCTTTCATAGCTGTGACAGTAGCGGTGGGCTGCGCACACGCAGCGCTCTTAAAGGGGACAGTACACCGGTTTTTGCACTGTAGTTTGTTCTGATAACTTGAGCCATGGATTCTCAGGAAAGCAAGTTTCCTCCAGCTTTAGTGGGGGGCCCCAGTTCTCCTGTGGCTCCGCTGCTACCTGATCTGGCTGCTGTAGTAGCAACCTTGGTGGCAAATATGGAAATGCTGATGGCTGAACGGGCTGCGAGGAAGAGGCCCAGGTTGTCTCTCTCTTCTGATTCAGATGGGGATTTGGCTGCTTCTGCGAGCGTGCCCTTCTCAGGGTCCCGCTCATCCCTGGACCCCCCGGGGTCTGAGGGGAAGGCTGAACTGGAGGGTGTTGATACATCCTCCCCAGGGTCACCTGAAGAACGGGCGACCATGGATGAGTTAATTGTTTCTGTAAAAGAAACCTTACATTTGGAGGATGAGCCCTGTCCTCCGGGCGTTGTGTCCTCATTTGGGACGCACAGGACCCGCAAGTCTGCGCAGGTTTTTCCCTGCCCGGCGGAATTTCATTACACTGTTAATGAAGTGTGGCGCACGTTGAAACGTCCATTCCTGGTACCTAGTCGGTTCAAATTGCTTTATCCTTTTGCGCCAGCTACGGAATCACGATGGTGTGTGCCTCCACAGGTGGATTACACTGTGGCCGTGTTGAACAAGGCTACCTTGGTTCCTACTGAGGACACCCCGGTTTTCCGGGATCCCACGGACCGGAGGTTGGACTCCCTGGCCCGCCATTCCTACACGGTGGCCGGTTCGTTGCTCAAACCCATTTTCGCGTCCGTTCTGGTGGCTCAGGTGGTGGCTTATTGGACTAAGATGCTTAGGAGCAATCTCGTGTCTGATGGTGTTCCGCCTGCCCGGCTGGAAATGGTGGATCAAATCCACCAAGGAGTCATGTATTTGTGTGATGCAGCCTTGAATGAGGCCCCCTTGGTGGCTCGCCTCTCTAGTGTCGCGGTACTTAACCGGCGACTGATATGGCTGAAGGGCTGGTCGGCCGACCAGTCCTCACGGAAAACTGTTGCTGATTTTCCCTATGCTGGCTCTCGCCTTTTTGGCGAGGCGTTGGATACCCTGGTGAAGGGCGTCACGGGGGGCAAGAGCACTATGCTGCCCCAGAACCCGAAGAAAAAGTCTTTCCGAGGCAAGCGGGGTTCTGCGCCTAGATCCACTCAGGGGTCCTTTTCGTGCCTTTCGGAACCAATCCAAGGGCAAGCCCTTCAAGGCCCAGGGCAACCAGAAGAAGCCCTGGGCGGGTAAGCAGAAGGCCGGCAATGCCGGCTCGGCGGGACAATCCGCCTCTGCCTGAAGGGGCGCCCTCACCCGTTTCCGGGGTGGGGGGACGTCTGCGTGGTTTCCTCCAACCTTGGCTGCTCCGGATTTTGGACAGGTGGGTTCAGGAAATCGTTCGATCGGGTTACAAGATCGAATTCCTTTCCCGGCCGGCGGACAGATTTTTTCCCTCCTATCTCCATCTGCTTCCGGGTCGTCTGCAGGACTTGCATGAAGCAGTGCAGGACCTGCTTGCTCAGGGAGTGATTGTCCCGGTACCTCATAAGGACAGGTTTCGGGGGTTTTATTCAAATCTGTTCACTGTGCCCAGGAAGGAGGGCAAAGTGCATCCTATTCTGGACCTGAAAGCGCTGAACTGCTTCGTGCGTGTTCGGAAATTTCGAATTGAGTCCCTCCGTTCGGTGGTGGCCTCCTTGAGCCCAGGAGAATTCCTGGCTTCGATAGATCTGAAGGATGCGTACCTGCACATCCCTATCTTCGAGGGTCATCAGCGGTACCTTCGGTTTGCTATCGCAGAGGACCACTACCAGTTTGTGGCGTTACCTTTCGGTCTTGCTTCGGCACCCAGGGTGTTTACCAAGGTGTTGGCACCTGTCCTGGGCCTACTGCGGGCCCAAGTCATTGCGGTCCTGGGTTACCTGGACGATCTGCTTCTGAGATCGCGTGCCAGTCAGGACCTTGTGCGCGACCTGTCCATCACGGTACAGACGCTCGGAGTTCGGATGGACCATCAACGTTCAAAAATCAACGTTGTCTCCGTCGCTTCGCCTTCCCTATCTGGGAATGGTTCTGGACTCTGTTCAGGCAAAGGTGTTCTTGCCGGAGGAAAAGCTCCGGACTTTGCGGGACGAACTCAGGTCCCTCAGGGACAATCCGTCCTCGTCACTCAGGACATGCATGCGGGGCCTGGGGTTGATGGTGTCGGCCTTCGAGGCGATCCCCTTTGCTCAGTTCCACACGCGGGCTCTCCAGACGGAGATCCTGGCCAGGTGGGACAGACTTCCTCAGTCCTTGGATCTGGATGTCTCCCTGAATCGCCAGACCAGATTGGCTCTTCTATGGTGGATCCAGTCCCCGTCGGTGGCGGAAGGCAAGTCCTTCCGTCCGTTGGTGTGGACAGTGGTTACCACGGATGCCAGCCTGTCGGGCTGGGGTGGAGTCCTGGGCAACCTGTCTGCCCAGGGCACATGGGCGGAGGAAGAGTCCTCCCTCCCGATAAATGTACTGGAGCTACGAGCGATAAAACTCCGTCTCCTCCAGTGGTCGGAACGTCTCCAGGGCTTGCCTGTTCGCGTACAGAAGGACAATGCTACCGCGGTGGCTTACATCAACCACCAGGGGGGCACCAAGAGTGCTCGTGCGGCCCAGGCCGACTATCTGAGCCGCCAAACCCTGGACCAGGGGGAATGGTCCCTACACCCGGAGGTCTTTCAGATGCTGTGTGCGAGGTGGGGATCCCCAGATGTGGATCTGTTCGCGTCCCGGCTAAATCGAAAGGTGGAAAGTTTCATGGCAAGAACGCGCGATCCGTTGGCGGACACCTCAGATGCGTTGGTGGCCCCTTGGCATCAGTATCGTCTGATGTACGCCTTTCCTCCGATTCAGTTACTATCCCGGTTCCTTCGCAGATTGGCCTTGGAACCGCACATGGTGATTCTGGTGGCACCGGACTGGCCACGTCGGTCCTGGTACGCCGACGACGTTCACCTGGCAGTGGCACCTTCGTGGCGCCTGCCTCTGCGGGAAGATCTCCTGTCTATAGGTCCGATCTTCCATCCTGCTTTACAGTCGCTGGCTATAACGGCCTGGCTGTTGAGACCCAGGTCTTGAAGGACAAGGGTCTATCCCCTGAGGTTATCCCTACCCTGATCAAGGCTAGGAAATCCTCCTCTGGTAAGATCTATTACCGTACCTGGAAAGCCTGTTTCACCTGGTGTGAGTCCAGGGGGTTCTCCCCTCGTTCTTACTCGGTGTCGAGAAACTTGGCTTTCCTCCAGTCTGGAGTGGATCAGTGCCTGGCGCTGGCCACGGTAAAGGGCCAGGTGTCCGCACTGGCTGTCCTTTTCCAATGCCCTGTGGCGTCTCATTCCTTGGTGCGCACCTTCATTCAAGGTGTGCGACATTTGGCTCCCCCCAGGAAGGAGCCTTTACCTCCGTGGGACTTGAACTTGGTTCTGTCCGCGTTGCAGCGTGCTCCCTTTGAAAATATCAGGGAGATATTGTTGCCTCTTCTGTCGAAAAAGGTTGCTTTTCTGGTGGCGATCACTTCGGCTCGCAGAGTGTCGGAGCTGGCGGCGTTGTCTTGCCGCTCCCCTTATTTGATAATTCACAAGGATAATTTTACAGGTAAGATTTTACAAAAATTCCGTTTTTTTTTTTTTTTTCAAAATTGTCACTTTTTGTTTATAGCGCAAAAAATAAAAATTGCGGAGGTGATCAAATACCACCAAAAGAGAGCTCTATTTGTGGGGGGAAAAAGGACGTAAATTTCATTTAGGTACAGCGTCGCACAACCGCACAATTATCCGTTAAAATAACGCAGTGCCGAATCGCAAAATAGGGCCTGGTCATTAAGGGGGCAAATCTTCCACTCCAGAGCTGGTTAAAAAAAAAAAAATTTTGCTGAGGGGTTGGTTCCCCTGGTGCAACATGGACCCTGCAGAACATTCTTCCCCATCTGACCCCCCTCAAGGAGGCTGCAGGACCCTCTGGATCCCAGCTATCGATAGATTCACTGTCGATGGTCTTAGAATCATTTGTGTCCCAGGTGGAGGTGGCCTGTAAAGAGCAAGGTGCCAAAAAAACGCCCCCACCTACCCCTGCCTCATTTGATGTGTCAGATTCTGAATCGGATTCCGCCACCACGGACGTGGGTCTCCCTGCTGAGTCTACCTCCTTGCGCCCTGTCTCCTCTGATGGGGAGGATGACACCTCTTCCTCCGCCACCGCGAAAGAAAAGGCGCTGGTGGACACACTGTTTGTATCTGTGCGTGAGACTCTAAAAATGGAGGATGCGACTGAGGTGCAGGTTACATTTGGCACTCTCAAGCCATCCAGAGGGGCAAAGGTTTTCTCCCTTCCCGCGTAATTTGACAATATGGTCAAAAAGAGTGGGACTGCTCAAAGCGTCCCCTTGTGGTGCCTAAGCGGAGTGCTAGGCACTACCCCTTTGAAGAGTCTCTTCTAAAATGTGGACTGTGCCACCTATGGTGGACCCTCTGTTCTCCAGACTGAATAAAGCTGCCATGATTCCAGTGGAGGATTCCCCGTCCTTTAACCACTTCAATACAGGGCACTTTCACCCCCTTCCTGCCTGACAAATTTCACATCTAATTTCATTACAACCTATCACACTTTTGAAGGCCCGGGAACACCAGGACAATGGAAACACCCACAAAATGACCCTATTTTGGAAAGCAAACACCCCAACACATAATCTAGGAGGCATGGACTACAGATAGGTACTCGGGCACCCTGATGGGCTGAAGGCATGTACTCGGGCACTCTGATGGGCTGAAGGCAGGTACTCGGGCACTCTGATGGGCTGAAGGCAGGTACTCGGGCACTCTGATGGGCTGAAGGCAGGTACTCGGGCACTCTGATGGGCTGAAGGCAGGTACTCGGGCACTCTGATGGGCTGAAGGCAGGTACTCGGGCACTCTGATGGGCTGAAGGCAGGTACTGTAGACCATTCAGTAACACAGTGCCGCCTCCTGATATCCTTTGCCAACAAAGCTCAGGGTGTGAGATGCACTTTGGTACATTAAACTTTCCTCCCTGTCCATAAGCTGTTAGGGAAGAACAAACTTCAAGAGGACCATTAAGAAGTTTATTAACACTTTCGCAAGTTGGGGGGGGGGGGGGGTGGCGCAGCTCGCCATGGGCACTGAATGACCTTGTCCCGGCATTGGTCGGAAGGGCCCTTTTCAATGCCTGGAGGTTAATTCTAGTAATGTGGAAATCCCACTGATCTCCCCACGCATAAATTATAGATGTCAGCCATGGGAAATGCACTACTTTTAGAACGTCATATCTACACAAGACGTGGCTGTCAGGGTAAATTTGAAAAGCTGTGGGGTCTATGGTTGCATACCCCTGGACTTAGTCCACGGGAACTGGTACTTCAAAGATTGTTGGTATGCCCGAATTAACCATAGAAAATGAAGATTATGTCTTTAACAGTTGCATAACAATAGCTGCACTTGTGGATTATTGGTTGGGTTGAACTACAATAATATAATTTCTGATATATATGTAATGGTCTGACCATATATAGATACCAATATTTGTATGACTTCTATGCCCGCAACCCAAAAAAAAAAGGGAGGATTGCCAATAAACTATGACTGTATTATATTGTATTGTTATGTTAAGGGTTTTAAACAATTTGTTATGTTAGTGCCGGGTCACACTTGTGCGATGCGGGAAGGCTGCGAATTCGCAGCCTGTTCCCGCATCGCAAACGCACATCTGGCAGTTCACACTGCCATATGCGATACGCTGGGGGTGTCAATGAAATGTTAACTTCACCCCCAGTTTGATCGCATATCGCAGTGCGATCTGACAGTTTGCACAGGATCGGATCGCATAAGTGTAAACCACTGTGCGATCCGATCCTGATGCGGCTGAAAAAATGCCTCATGTGCGACTTTTGTGCGGGTGCAGTGCGAATTTGCCATACAAAGTGTATGGCTGAATTCGCACTGCACATCCGATCGCATGTAATGAAGGAGCAGTGCGCTCCGATATTACGTGCGGTCGCCGCACACGCGGAAGTGTGAACCGGCACTTAAGGGTTTTAAACAAAACATTTTCTTGATTTAAAAAAAAAATAAATAAAAGTAAGGGCTGAGGTAAACCGAAAAGAAGTTGGAGAAAGGGAAGTGCCAGTATGTCCCTCACTAAGCTACACTAGGTGGAGAACCTCTGGGGGATTAGAGAATGGAAAAGATCTGATTGTCATAGATAAGACTGCAATAGCATGCACTGCCAAGTTGCAGCAGGCAAGGCTAGTAGACTATTAGCATGCATTAGAAAGGGTTTCTATTGAAGTTTTTTGGAAGTTTACAGACCTACAATATTAGCTTTGCTGTGTTTTGTGTTTTTTTTTTTTTGGTTTTTTTTTTTTTGGTTTTTTTTTTTTTAGCTTTGCTGTTTCGTTTTTCTTTAAAGAGGAAGTAAACCCTCCTCTGCAACTTGTACCTATAGGTAAGGCTTACCTATAGGTACTGTAAATATCTCCTAAACATGCACTGTTTTTAGGAGATATTTACTTTGCATGCAGCCAGTGACATCACATGCGCTCTGAAGGAACAGCCGCTCGTGCCGTTCCTTCAGAGCCCCGTGCCGTGACCGTCGGCTCCCGCGCGCATGTGCGGAAGTGACGTCATCGCGGCTCCAGCCAATCAGATGGCCGGATGCCGCAAACCCGGAAGAAGGGCGACACATGTCACCCATGAGAGAGGTGAGCGGTCGGCACTTCGGGGCTTCGTTCTAAGGTAAGAATTTCATAATGAGCTAGTATGCGATACATACTAGCTCATTATGTGTTTGTCTTTCAGGTGTTTGTTTTTTTAAAAAAAAAATATTCTGAGGTTTACAACCTCTTTAAGAGGTTAGAAGGTTTATACAATGCAGTTATGTTTTAAGATTACAGAATTAAAGGATTAATACTTATTGGTCTTGTTTTTTTTGTTTTTTAAGGTGTGTCACAGTAAAAGTGGAGAAGTTGATTCAGCTAAAGTGGCAAATCTTGTTAAGGCGTATGTGGACAAGTACAAACACTCTCGCAAAAAGGGGACAGACGACAAATTTTGAGCTACAGATCATCATCACTGGGGTCATACAAAGGACTGAGACAGTAAATGTCAAAGTGCAATTTCAGTGTCTTGACAGAATTGTACACAACTGTGATTGAAATCGGGTTTTGATACAATTATAATTTTCAATGTATGATTGATTACATTTAGAGCTCCCCTTCTGATGTCCCCCCCCCCCCAAAAGCATACAATTAATTTTTTGTTTTTACTAGGACAAACATGGTTAATAATGATGTACAGCATTTTGACTTAATTACTTATGTGTGTAATATTAGAGATGTAATTCTCAATACTTGGCTACCAGCTGGGTGCTGTGTGTACAGTATATGGAATCTGTTAGTTAAAAATTCTTATCATGAGAATCTTTGATTGTGTTTTTCTTCTAATCATAGTGAGATGTTTTTCTTGGCCTGTTTCTAGTCTAACTGGATGCACTGATCTTTCAGTGTAGCCATAATGATGTATGTACCTCGGTAGAGAGTCTGTTTAGAATACCCGTACGCTACTACTGCAACATTTGTGTCCAACAAATATATATTTTTTTAAGATGGACACAAACTATGGCAACACCAAATAAATATCATGCTGCTTGTCTGCTTTGTCCTTTCCTTGTGCAATGCAATTTCTCTTTCTGAAAATATTGGAAAAAAACAATCACGTCTTATGCAGTATGTCCAACAGTAAATGTATAAACAGTCAATGAATAACTTTGCGTCCGGAGCAATTTTTTGATTTCTTACACATTTTGTTAAAAATCTGTATTTTTTGCTAGAATAATAAAGGAGAACCAAGGGCAAAACATGAGTTAGGGAGGCTTAGAATCACTGTTGGATTATTTTTTTTTTTTGCCATCTGTGTCCCATTGGGATGATATTCCTTTTAATTCCTGATTCATAGCCAAAACAACAAGACGTGAGAAGAAATTGCTCCAAAGTGATAGAATGTCACCTGAGCTAGTGTCCCTGTTGGAAGATTTCCCTTCTGTTAAGAATTTCTGGGGACAACCCAAAACTTGGGTTGTTTTTTTTTTTCTGCTTTCACTTTTGATGATCATGGTAAACTTGACAGAGAGAGGGTAAATCTCCCTTTTTGGGGGTACAGACAGTAATAAAAGCATGCCAGATGTCCTAATCCCTCTTCATTTTACCACAACTAAAATGTTTTGCCTTTAGCTATACTTTATAGTCCCCAATTACATATTTTCTGAAAGCGGATACCCTGTAAAACATATTTATTTATTGTAGTTGCAATTTTTTTACATTGCATGATAACTTGTGCTACCTATAATCTATATTTCTTTCGTTCATTGACGGACACAGCTCCTCATCTTGACTGCGTGGGTTATACTGCCCCCTACAGGAGTAGTACACTAGGCAGAAAACAACTGGACTATGCCTATGGGGCAGTCCCAGGGGGTATACTCCCACTCTCTGCTTAGTCAGGAGTAAGGACCTAGTTCCTTGCTGGGATCTCTGGTCCTTGTAAAAAAAAAAAAAATAATAATAATTTCTTTTAAAATGGAGTCCTCTTAAATATTTTGTTCCTGATGAGAATCTACAATCAGTTGCTGGACTGGGCAACAGACTGGATAATCTGGATACAGAGGGTTCCCCAAGTCTGGCGAGCGCGTACAGACTGCAGCTCCGCGCTAGGTTGGCCATAGCCCCCACTGGACGGGGCTGGCCTGCGAGTTAAACGAGGGCACATATGATCTGGCTTTGGCCTGAGTCGCAGCGTTCCTCCTGGCTGACAGCACCCACATTATGATGGAGCGGTGGTCTGTCCGGAGCAGTGCCCACCCTGTTCCTGGTGTGGCAACTAGCTGTGCCCCCTCTACCCCTAGAGGGTTTTGGGGTAGACATGGGCCCCTCCCTAGGACGGTCGAACCCCCGGGCTCCCCTCCTTCTTGGACCACGCCCCCCTTCTTGGTGGTCTTCTGCAGGCCTTGGGAGCCACATGGTTCCATTTTCTTGTAGCTTTTTAATGCTACAGTTCAGTGGCCATGTTTGTGTAGCCTCGGTGGCCATTTTCTTGTGGTTTGAAAATAGCAGTGGCCATGTTTTTGAAGCCAGATGGGAGGGTCGGCAGTGGGAGCCTCTCCTTAGCCCCTTGTGCTGATCCCTGGATATTTCTCTTCCTGATTGCCGCATGGTGTGCAGTTCGATTCTGTAAGTGCCTGATTGGTGGTGAGTTTTTTTGTGGGGGTTCTTTCTGCTGTAGCAGTGGTAGTGCTCTGTGCTGGGCCTTGTGGTGCCACCAGCTCGGTGGGGTGTCCCTTGCAGTGTGATTCACTTATTTTGTGTGGGTTCCCCTCTCCATTAATGGAGTTCCCTGGAGCATATTTCACTACCTGATCCAGGATAACTTACTACACTGACGGTGGTCCTGGAGTCCTTGGGTCCAAAGGAAATTTGGTCCTGGAAAAAATAGCAAAAACCGTCCCCTGTCTTCACCTGCTTCCTCTCTCATTAGATCCTGAATCTGATTCGGCTGCTGCGGATTAGTTACCCTTCTGGGTTTGCATCCACGCACCCTGCATGCTCAGATAAGATTATTTCTCTGCTCCTCTAGCTGCGAATGAAAAGGCACTAGTGAATGCGCCGATTGTATCCGGGCGGGAAACCTTAAAGATGGAGGATACAACTAACACAGCATTGGAGGCGCGAGTCACCTTTGGCACCCACAGGTCCTCCAAGGCTGTGAAGGTGTTCCCCTTTCCTGCTTTCTTTGACAATATTGTCCCAAAACAGTGGGGGTCTCCAAAATGCACTTTTGCAATCCCTAAGCGTTTTGCAATGGTGTACCCTTAGGATTTCCTCCTTTAAAAAGGGATGGTTCCTCCTGTAGTGGATTCCCCAGTTTTCCAAGTTGAATAAAGCCACTGTAATTCAAGTATAAGAGTCCCCCGTCTCTACAGATCCGGCTGATAGGAGGTCGGAGGCCTTTACCCGCCATATGTTCAATGTGGCTGGTTCGGCACTTAGGCCAGTATTTACTATTGCCCTGGTGTCGCAAGCTATGACTGAGTGGGCAAAACTTCTTACCTGGGACCTGGAAGGGGAACAGCTCCCCCCTGCCTTTGTGGAGCTGGCGGATCAGTTGGGCCAAGGGCTAAAGTTTGCGATGCCTCTTTGGATGCTGCTCTCTTGATTTCTAAACTGTCTCAGCAGCGGTCCTGCAACGTATTATCTGGCTGGAATGCTGGTCTGCAGACCAGGCTTCTAAGAAGGCCTTATTTAATCTTCCATTTGTGGGGGACCGCCTGTTTGGAGCTTCCTTGGATGACATTATCAAAGGCCTCACTGGGAAAGAGTACTCTTCTAGCTCAGGCTTCCAAGGGTAAGGAGCTCCGTCGCAGACGGGGGTGCCTTTATTTTCAGCTCACAAGTGGCCTTTTCGTCCTTCAGGGCCTGGCCGGGGGTTCGAAGAGGGCCTGGCAAGTCACGAGCGGGTTCTGCCAGACCTGCGAACAAGGTTTCCTCTGCATGAAGGGGCGCCCTCACCCGTGTCTGGGGTGGGGGGGATGTCTTCGCTGGATCCGTGGACCTCCCTTATACAGGACAAGTGGATCCACAAAGTCATTCACTCCAGCTACAAGATCGAGTTTCGATCTTACCCTCCGGAAAGATGCTTCCCTTCCAACCTGTGCTTGTCCCCGGATCGTTTAGAGATCTCTTTGGGGCAGCGCAAGACTTGTTGCTTCAAGGGGTGATTGTTCCGGTTCCGACATCGGAACGTTTTCAGGCGTTTTACTCAAACCGGTTTACTGTTCCCAGGAAGGAAGGCAAGGTACATCCAATTCTGGACCTCAAGGCACTAGTCTGCTTTATGCGGGTACAGAAGTTCCAAATGGAGTCAATTCGCACGGTAGTGGCATTCCTACACCAGGGGGACTTCCTCGTGTCTATTGACATCAAGGATACCTACCTTGACAACCCAATATGTGCTGGCCATAAGCGCTTCCTACTCTTTGCCGTGGGTGAGGAGCATTATCAGTTTGTGGCGTTACCCTGTGGGTCTCGCCTCCGCTCCTCGGTTCTTCACAAAAGTATTGGCCCCGATGCTAGCATTGTTGCGTCAGCGGGGGATCGTGGTACTGGGGTACCTGAACGATCTGCTTTTACGAGCAGAGTCTGACTGCTCTTCTGGACAACTTTGAGATTACTCTGCGGGGGTTTGGTTGGATTCTGAATCTTTGGAAGTCTTCTCTGGTTCCATCCACCAGTCTGGACTATCTAGGTCTGACTCGGCCTCAGCCAGGGTGTTTCTTCCTCTGGAAAAACTCCTGAAATTGCAGGAGGCGATTTAGCTTCTGCTATATAGCAGACTGTCATCTCTTCAGTCTTGCATGCAGGTGCTGGGCCTGATGGTGTCTACCTTTTTTTTTTTTTTTTTTTTTTTTGAGATGGTTCAGTTTGCTCAGCTCCACAAGAGAGCTCTGCAAAAGAGATCCTGGTAAAATGGAACAAGAATCCTCAGTCTCTAGACAATCTGATCCTGTTGAGCCAGAGTACGAGAGGATCCCTGATTTGGTGGCTTTGTTCTTCGGCACCTTGTCGGGGAAAATCTTTTCTTCCCCTGTACTGGTCGGTCGTCCCCACGGATGCTAGCCTGTCTGGGTGGAGGAGGCGTCCTCGGCATGGATTGTGCTCAGGGGGTCTGCACTCAAGAGTCCAGGCTATCAATTAATGTACTGGAACTCTGAGAGATCAGACATTGTCTGGATCATTGGACGATTCGTCTTCAGTGGTGTCCGGTACAAATTCAATCAGACAATGCCAATGCCTGTGGCTTATGTCAATTACCAAGGGGGCACAAGAAGGGGGGGGGAATGATCACTTCATCTGGAGGTGTTTCAGCTGTGTCTCTGGTGGGGTACTCCCGAGGTGGGTGTGTTGGCCTCGTCTCAACAGGAAAGTACAGAGGTTTGTGGCACAGTCTCAGGATCCTCTAGCCAACGCCACAGACGCCTTAATGGCTCCTTGGAGTTGGTATCGTCTAGTTTACACCTTTCCTCCGCTCAAACTTCTGCCGAGACTCCTGCTCAGGATCGAGGCAGAAGGGATTCCGGTCATTTTAGTGGCTCCAGACTGGCCTCGCCAGTCTTGGTACACCGATCTGGTACGGCTGGTCGCTGATGCATCTTGGAGACTTCCTCTCAAGGAAGATCTGCTGACCCAAGGGCCAATCTTCCATCCTGCTTTACAGTCGCTGGCTTTAACAGTTTGGCTGTTGAAAGCCAGGTGCTGAAGGATAGAGGTTTGTCTGAATCAGTGATTCCTATGCTCTTAAAGGCTAGAAAAGCTACCTCTAGGAAGATTTACCATTGCACTAGGAAGATGTACATTGCATGGTGTGTCTCTTCACCCTGTCTCCTTTTTGGTGGATCGGATCTTTGCTTTACTCCAATGTGGGGGTTGAACAGCGCCTGGCCTTGAGTACCATCAAGGGCCAAGTTTCGACCTTGGCGGTTCTCTTTCAACATTAATTGGCCTCAATCCTTGGTGCGTACTTTATCCAGGGAGTTTGACACTTGGCTCCTCTAGTTCGGTCTCCATTGCCTCCGTGGGATCGCAATTTAGTGTTGTCTGTTCTCCAGAAGCTGCTTCTTGAAATTATTCGGGAGGTTCCCCTGCTTACGTTGTCCCAGAAGGTAGCCTTTTTGGTGGCTATTACTTCTGTGCACGGGGTGTTGGAGTTGGCAGCGCTGTCTTCTGGTTCACCTTACCTGGTGGTTCACAGGGATAAGGTGGTTCTTCATTCATCTCCGTCGTTCCTTCCGTCTCTGATTTTCATTTGAATGAAGACATTGTGTGTTGCCTTCCCTGTCCCCATCCCTCAGCAAGCATCCTAAGAAAGTTGCCTTGCATTCCCTCGATGTGGTTTTGGCAATCAGTAAGTCTGACTTCCTAAAGATTCTGTAGCTGCCAGGTACACCCTATTTGTCCTCACGGATGGACCTTGCAAAGGGTTGGCTGCTTCTGCTGCGACCGTTTCCAGATGGATCAAACAGATAGTGATTCAGGCCTATTCCATTAAAGGTTAGGTTCCTCCTTTCCCTGTTAAGGTGCACTCTACTCGGGCGCCTGGAGTCTCCTGGGCTTCCCGTCATCAGGCATCAGTGATGCAGGTAATCTGTGCACACATTCACAAAGTTTTATACAAATAATGTGTTGGCAGGCATCTGTGGATGCTTCCTTCGGCTGCAAAATTTTGCAGGCTGCTGTTTAGAGCAGTGGTCCTCAACCCTGGCCTACAGGGCCCACTAATAGGCCAGATTTTAGGTATTACCTTGGGGAGATGCAGACTAGAGTACTGCAATCACTGAGCAGCAAATTATATCACCTGGGATATATTTCAGTTATCTTGAAAATCTGGCCTGTTAGTGGGCCCTGTAGGCCATGGTTGAGGACCACTGGTTTAGAGGACTTGGTCCTCTGTGAGGGTGTTTTTTAATTTTTTTCAGATGAGTTCAAGTTGTTTCATGGTTGAGCGCCATGTTACCTGTTTGGCTATGTTTTTAGCCTTGGGCAGTATTTTTTTCATGTTGTTCCTACCCCTCATGTTTGACACTGCTTTGGGATGTCCCACATAATCGAGAAGATGAGGAGCTGTGTCTGTCAATGAACGACAGAGAAAATGGGATTTTGACTTAACTATAAAATCTATTTCTCTATCGCTCATTGACAGACGTAGTCCTCGGTGATACAGCACCTTCGGGTTATGTTGCCTCCGCAGGAGTAGGACTAGACAGGAAATTAAAATGCTCTGGCCACACCTTAGGGGCAGTCCCAGAGGGTATATCCTCTCTCTGCCTCAGCAAATCAGTTTTTTTCTGTCTAGTCAGGAGTAAGGACCTAGATACCTTGCTGGGATCTTCGGTCCTGGCAGGATTTTTTTCTTAGAAAAGATTTTTTAAACAGCTTTTTTTCTCCAGTGTTCCTGTGAGATCTTCAAGCAAGAAAGCTGAACTGGGCGACGGGCGGGATGTTGAGATCCAGTGGTCACCCCATTTCAGCCTACGAGCGCGTGCAGGCCATAGCTCCGCGCTGGGTCGGCCGCGACATAGTCCCACTGGACGGGGACTGACCCTGCGAGTTAAACGTCTCGCCTGGACGCCAATGACCAACAGAGTCACGGCGTCCGTATTGGTCGACAGCCCCCCCACCCCGGTGGAGAGGGGTTCTGTCAGGAGTTGGTGCCCGCCTGGTTCCGGTATGGTGAGTAGAATGTCCCCCCTCTCCCCCTGTCGGGTTTGTTGGTGGACGCGGGCCCATCTCTGGGATGGTCGGACACTCGGTTTTCTGGGTCTCCCCTCACAATTTGAGTGTGATTTTTGTGAATAGAAACCAGGAGGCTTGGTTTGGTAGCTGACTATCTAAAGTCACTATATGACTGTAAGGGTGACTGAAGTCAGTGGCAGACTACTAAAAGGCATTACTATTGAGGTATAGAGGTATCCTACCTGTCTAGTGTGAACACAGGCCGATGCCTATGCCTGAGTTACTGTAGCCACAGATCGCCATCCCTCCAGAAAGCCGGTCACTTCCACAGGCCACACAGCCTCCCGCAGGCCTAGGCACTTCCGCAGGTCGCACAGGCCGAATGCACACATCCTGCAGGCCGCTGCTAGCTTGCAAGCCGCCGCTATCCTACACAGGCCGCTGCCATTTTCCTGCAGATCGCACGAGGCCGCCATATTGGCGTAGCCTCGTGTCTCCAGCATGGGGGAGGCCATGTTTGAGGTGACCAAACACCTCGTGGAGTAATTGGGAGGTGCCGGAAGGCGTGTAAAGGGGCGGAGCCGCCTTCTTGGCCCAGGGAAAGCAAGCCAAAGACTTCCTGTCTGTAACAGACAGTGCTGGAAGCAGGTTGATAAGAAACTTCTGTGCATCAGGTGAGCCTTTGGGTCTCTCTCTCTATTTCTGAGGGGTCCAAGCAGGTAGACTGAGGGGCGCTACTGCGCTGGGGGACCAAGTTAAAAAAAAAAAAGTTTTTTCTTGCAATTAATTTTTTTGTCTTTGCTGGCAAGTGTCTTGTTACATGAACCCTGCCACTCGTGTATCCCCACCTGATCCCCTCGGGGTGGCCGCAGGACCCTCCAGTACCCCACTTGTGATGATGCATGATCAGCAGTTTTGGAGTCTTTGGTATCCCGGGTGGAGGTAGCCTGTCAGGGACGGGGGTCAAGAAGAGCGACCTCCGCCTACCCCTATGTCATCTGATACTTCAGATACGGATTCTGAGCTTGTCATTGCCGGGAAACCTTAAATCTTGAGGTTACACCGGCAGAGGTAGCTGAGACTCGTATTCCTTTTTTGGTACTAGCAAGCCTACCAAAATGGTGAGGGGTTTCCCTTGCCCAAATGGGGTCTTCCATAAACGAGCCCCTGCTATTTCCAAACGCATTGCTAGGCGCTATCATTTTGAGGAATCCCTCATTACAAAGATGGACGGTACCACCAATAGTGGACTCACCGATTTCCAGACTAAATAAAGCCACTGTTATCTCGTTGGATTGACAGAATGGGCCCCACCCATCTCTAGGGTGGGGGGACGTCTTCACCGGTTTCCGGATCCAGGGCTTTCCAGAATCCCGGATAAAGGGGTTCGCAAGGTCATATGGTCGGGTTACAAGATCGAGTTTCGATCACTTCCACCGGTGTGATTCTTCCCTTCCAATATTTGATATCCCCGGGTCACTTAAAAAGCTTTGCGGGGAACAGCTTGATGCAACAAGCAGGGGTAGTTCCCATTCCTTGGAGGAGTTCTAGTCGAACCTGTTCACAATGCCCAGGAAAAAGGGCTAGGTGCGTCCAATTCTGGTCTTGGAAGAGATGGAGTCCATCCATACAGTGGTGGCCTCCCTGCATCAGGGGGATTTCCTGGCGTCCATAGACATTTAGGATGCCTATCTTCATATCCCCATCTTCGCAGGACATCAGCGTTTTCTTTGCTTTTCCCAAAGATCATCCCTGGTTCCCACCAGGAGACTGAACTATCTGGGCCTAATTTTGGATACATCCTTGGCAAGAGTGTTTCTCCAGGCGGAGAAACTCCAGAAGATTCAGTTAATGATTCGGATGTTGCTGTCCGTCAACTGGCTGGGATTGATGGTCACCTCCTTAGAGGTAGTACCGTTTGCCCAGTCTCATACCCGAATTCTCCAAAGAGGAGATTCTTCTCAGATGGAATCGGAATCCCGATTCCCTGGACAATCGGATCCGATTGAGCGAGCAGACCAGGGAGGCTCTGGTCTGGTGGCTTCGGTCTCCGATGCTCAGCCAGGGGAAGTCATTTCTTCTGATAAATTCCAGGTTACCGATAAAGGTGTTGGAACTGAGAGCGATCAGACTTTGTCTGATTTACTGGACCGAGCAGCTCCAGGGCAGTCCGGTTCGGATCCAATCGGACTATGCCACGGTCATGACTTATGTCAATCACCAAGGGGCACCAAGAGTGCCCTGGCGGCCATAGAAGTGGCCAACATTCTTTATTGGGGGAACAGTTGTTCCAGTTCTCTCCGCGATATTTATCACGGGGGTGGACAGGCAGATTATTTCAGCCGTCAGATTCTGGATCAAGAGGAATAGTCTCTTCATCCAGAGGTATTTCACCAGCTGTCCCTTCATTGGGGCACCCCGGATATGGATCTGTTGGCAGGTTGGCTCAACAGGGCTCGCGCCCGCGATCCTCTAGCGGACACAGCAGACGCGCTGAGCGCCCCGTAGGGGAAGTATCAGCTACTGTATGTCTTCCCCCCTCTCAAGTTACTGCTGAGATTTCTCCGCAGGATAGAGGTGGAGGGAACTCCAGTTATCCTGGTAATTCCGGGCTGGCCTCGTCAAGCCGGGTACGCCGACTTGGGCAGGCTAGTCGCAGACGCTCCTTGGAGACTTCTTCTCAGGGAGGATCTGCGGTCTCAAGGACCGATCTTCCATCGTGCTTTACAGTCGCTGGTTTTAACGGCCTGGCCATTGAGACCCAGGTACTGAAGGACAGGGGATTGTCAGCTTCAGTTATTCCTACTCTAATTAAAGCAAGGAAAGCGACTTCTAGCAAAGTCTATTATCGCACATGGAAGACTTATATTGCGTGGTGTGAATCGTTGGGATTTCCCCCATGTACCTATTTGGTGACCCGAATTTTGGCTTTTCTGCAAAAGGGGGTTGAGCAGAAACTATCCTTGAGCACTATCAAGGGTCAGGTTTTCAGCGTTAACAATCTTCTTTCAGAAGCCGCTGGCTACTCATTCCTTGGTGCGGAATTTCATCCAGGGGGTGCGGCACTTGGCTCCGCCAGTGCGCGCGCCCTTGCTGCCCTGGGATCTTAATTTGGTTTTGTCGGTTCTGCAGAAACCTCCCTTTGAAAATATCAGGGAGATTCCCTTGCTTACATTATCCCAGAAGGTGGCCTTCTTGGTGGCTATCACTTATGCACGCAGGGTGTCAGAACTGGCTGCATTATCATGCCATTCCCCATATCTTGTGGTTCATAGGGATAAGGTAGTTCTTCATCCGAAGCCATCCTTTCTTCCTAAGGTGGTTTCAGACTTTCATCTGAATGAAGATATTGTGCTACCTTCCTTGTGTCCTCACCCCAATCATCCTCGGGAATATGCGTTGCATTCCTTGGATGTGGTTCGGGCAATCAGGGTATACCTGAAGGCTACGGAATCGTTCCGTAAGACGGATTCACTTTTTGTGATCACGGATGGCCCCAGAAAGGGGTTGCCTGCATCTGCCGCGACTATCTCCAAATGGATCAGACAGACGGTGGTACAGGCTTATTCGATTAGGGGTAGGAATCCTCCGTTCCCTGTTAAGGCGCACTCCACTCGAGCGCTCAGTACTTCCTGGGCCTACCACCATCAGGCGTCAGTGGTCCAGGTGTGCAAGGCGGCTACCTGGTCGTCGGTTCATACCTTTACAAAACTTTATAAAGTTGATGTGATGGCATCGGCGGATGCCTCATTTGGCCGCAAGGTTTTTTGCAGGCCGCAATTTGAGGAGACCGGTGGTCTATCTCGAGGGTTTTTTTCCGTTGAAATTTCTGTTGAGTCTCATCGTGTGATTGATGAGCCTTTAAAACTTCTAGTTGGCACCGGTTGGGCCTTCTAGATTGGATTTTGATTTCCATTTTCCCACCCCTCATTTGTGGCACTGCTTTGGGACGTCCCGAGTTGATATTAATCAAGGAGGACTACGTCTGTCAATGAGCGACAAGAGAAAAATGGATTTTTGTAAAATCTTACTGTAAAATCCTTTTCTCTTAAGCTCGTTGACAGACGTAGTACCCGCCCCTCTGTTTTTGAGTTGGGTTGGGTTAAATTCTCTAAACACTGCTTTGTGACATAACTGATTTGCTGTAGCAGGAAGTGAGAGGATATACCCTCTGGGACTGCCCCTAGGGTGTGGCGAGAACGTTTTCTTTCCTGTCTAGTCCTACTCCTGTAGAGGGCAGTATAACCCGAGTTGATATTACTCAAGGAGGACTACGTCTGTCAATGAGCTTAAGAGAAAAGGATTTTCCGGTAAGATTTTACAAAAATCAATTTTTTCAGGGGGAAAAAAATAGTCAATTTAAGTTTATTGCGTACACAATATCACTTTTTTGGTAAAAAAAAAAAAAAAATAAAAGCTGGTGTTACATTGAGTGAATACCATAATTGCTAAAACCTTAAAACTATGCATGCTCATTAAATTAAAAAAAATATATAATAATCTGCTGCCAAACAATGTCAGAAGGTAATGCTTTAAAAGCCTTTACAGGTTATCAATTTAGAGTTAACTAGCATTATTGCTGTCTGTCTCATTTTGAAATGACACTTTATGCAGTGATATACTGTACTTTCTTAGACCCAGTTTGTCTTCACACTATGGTCACCTAGTGACTTGGTACTATCCGCAGGCAGCTTAATGCTTTAAGACACAAGTTGAATCCGACACAATTTTACTTCAGCTAAATGCAGTACAGATGATGTTGTTCCAGTATGTTAAAGTGTCAGAAGTCAATGACGTATCTAATCCCTGCCTTGACTACCTTCGGCCCCTTTCATGCAAGGGATATGCTCTGGCTGTCCGTTTTTCAGCCAGACCTGTTCGGACCCTCTATTCTCCTCTATAACCAGTTGGATTTAAACTGTCTGGTGTCCGCTTACACTCAGTTACCTCTGATCTGGCAAAAACAAGCAGACGGGGGATCCGTTCCCCCTCCATCTGATCAGAGTGGAGGGTAGTTGGGTGTAGTTGGATAGCTGGTCTGTTTACATCTGAGAGCAGAAGGGACTGTGTCCCTATCAACGTTCTATGAGTGGACACTGACCTGTCATCTGCCTGCTCATCAGGTGATCAGGGGATGTATCACTTGCTGAGAAAAACCTAATGTAAAAGAGGCCTAACCCTGACCATTATAACATGGAAGAAGTGGGGAGGGTCTAGCTAGGAATTATCCTTTTAACAAGCCCCCTATGTTACAGCATTTTCAAGTGACTGGTTCTTTTTATGACTAACAGACCCCTGACATCTCCTCTGCTCTCCACTTCAGCTGATCAAACACAGGTCTACTTGCTTGGCATGTCAGCTGTCATTGGCAGTTGAAAATGAATGGACTGCCCTACATGCAATGTGAACCAAGGGCTTGCTCACACATGAGGTTTCTGGACGATAAAACCGCGTTGAGCTGCGTTTACCACCCCAAAATGTTCCCCCTTTTGCTGAAGAGGCAGAAGATAGGGTCCTACACATCATCTGGCTGTGCCAGGAAGTATACCCCCCAGGTGAATGGGGTGGGCTGCAACCAGGTGTATAATTGGGTAATATAGTTACGTCATGGTGGTGCTGTATTTGAGAGGGTTAAAAAAAAAAGGCAGTGATGAGGGGATTAGGGATATGAATGGGCATAGACTGCAGAAAATATAGAAAGTGGGGGGACATTATTATTATTTTTAATATAAAAATGGCCAAACCAGGAAAAGTACTCTGCTCCACCTTGAGAAGTCAGTGAGGGTGTAATCAAAAATCTCCAATAGGTAAGGGCTCTATCCAACTACTAAAACTGAAGTAAAGGTGTGCAAGACTTTGTGATAGTCCTAGCTTGTGATTTATCCAATATTGATTTTCAAATTGCATAGAGCACCATGAGGTTTGAATTCTTGCATGTGTAGCATACCCTCAGAGGAGTCTCTTAATTGTTTTGTGATTTCTCTAGACACCTGGAGCTAACATACCTTGCTCACCCAGCACTTACCGACACAAGGTTGAGGTATTTCAAAGAATTTTAGGCCAAGCATAGCCTAAAAGAAGATCGGTTTAGCAAGTGCATGTAGCACTCACCCCTGAATGGGCTGTTGGAAGTACATGTTCTCCCAAATTAGTACAGAGGCTGCCAGCCACACAAGCATAGTCCCACACACGCACACACACACACACACCAACAATTCAGGCTCAGTCTGGGGAATGTCTTTTTAGGATTTATTACTTGAACTTTTAGCAGAGGGGTTTAGGGTCACAGAAGGATATTCCAAATCAATAGGATTGATGGGAGGACAAACTTCTCTATAATCTTCAAATGGCACCTTTTTTTTTCAATTTCTTTTTCCTTTGTATTTTCCTTTTTTTTTTTTTTTCCTTTTTTTTTTTTTTTTTTTTTTTTTTTTTGAGGTAGCAAGGAATGGCCAGTATAAATAAGACCCTGAAGTAGCAGTCCATATAGTAATCTCTTGCTCTTGGTTATCAGGAAGGAACAAACATTCCTCAGCAAGGTCTTTACTCAGAGTTACAGGAGCTGCCTGCCACCAGCCTCCACAGGTAGATCCTTTGTGGGGGAGATAAAATCCTTCTCCATACCAGGACTCAAAGATAGTGCCCTCCAGCAAGTGTAATCCTTTAGAAATTCTCCCTAGGCTCTCAGCACAGCAGCTCCTGAGGCCCAGAGGGTAGCCCCCTGTCTTATTGGCTATCTTCCAGTGTCAATAGCCCCCTAGGAGACTGGAACCCTTCCTTATGAGGAAAGGACAATCTGCAGGCCACATGCTCATATATCACATCCCCAGCCATGTTCTGGATATCTCCTTCTAGGGCATGTTAAATATTCAACTGGTTATCTGAATCGCCTTCCCAATGAGAGGTAGGGGAAAGCAACCAACCTCAGACCAACACAATCAACAACCGTTCCACTTACTGCAGTGGCGTCAATAACTAAATTTACCTAGCGGCCTATCTAGGAGGGTGCTACCTGTACTTATACAATCTATAGGATAACAATAATCTAAGCTATGGTTAAGCACCTAAAGTGTTCTGACCATAATTAACAGAACTGAACTGCATTTACATACTGCACAAAGTAATTGTATAAATTGTTGCTGTTAGTCTTTTACCTGACCCAAGGTACCCTTTTCTGGGTCTCCAGACTGATCCAAGGTACCCTTTTCTGGGTCTCCAGACGTGTTTGGTTCTATTCAAATCCTCAGACAAGGTAAGTTGTAATGTCTCTTTCAATCGTGCTGAAACAGTCCCTCCTTTCCTATCTTACAAGTGGTGGGGGTGCTTTCTAGTACAGTCTGATCTCACTAAGTATCACACCCTCCAGGGGAGAAAGTTCCTGGTCTCTCAGACAAGGTTCTGGCCAATGACAATCTTCCCTGAGGTCTCTTCCCCCAGTTGTGGTCAGCTATGTCAATGTTCTGTACAGCCAGCAGCAGCTCTGATTTTCCTGCCACATGCCCGTTTGCCTCCACCTAGTGTTGCATCAGCAAATCACTTACAGGATCAAATCAGACTCCGCCAAGATGATTGTCCCCTGCACCCTATAGATAAGCATTGCAAAGTGGATCTCCTTAAAGATGGCTTCTACATTGATGAATATTTAGTTTAACCCTGTCCACACACTACAGTTATCAGCTCCAAACTCCTAACTGCTGCTGGACCAATGTATTTTTGGGTCCAGACCAATATGGTCAAGCATACAATCAATAAAACGTCCAGCTTACCTTGTCAAATGCTTTTTTCACATCTGCATATAGCAGTAGGAAGGGTACTTTTCAGGAGGTGCCAGGGATGACATTAAAGACACAGGTGGTATTGCCTTTCATAGTTACATAGTTAGGTTGAAAAAAGACACAAGTCCATCCCGTTTAACCAAAAAAACAACCAGTATTGAAAACCCAACCATACAATCCCGTATACACAATCCTATACCCACTGTTGATCCAGAGGAAGGCAAAAATAAACCCCAGCAAAGCATGATCCAATTTGCTACAGCAGGGGGGAAAAATCCTTCCTGAACCCCCAAGAGGCAATCGGGTATTCCCTGGATCAACTTTACCAAAAAAAAAAAAATGTTAGTACCCGTTTATATTATGAACGCCTAGGAAAGAATCCAGGCCTTTTTTAAAGCAATTTAATGAGCTAGCCAGAACCACATCTGGAGGGAGTCTATACAACATTTTCACAGCTCTTACGGTGAAGAACCCCTTCCGTATTTGGAGGCCAAATCTGTTTTCCTCTAGACGTAGAGTGCCCCCTTGTCCTCTGCGTTGACCTTAAAGTGAACAACTCAACACCAAGTTCACCATATGGACCCCTTATGTATTTATACATGTTGATCATATCCCCCCTTAATCTCCTCTTCTCAAGAGAGAATAAATTCAGTTCCTCTAATCTTTTCTTATAGCTGAGCTCCTCCATGCCTCTTATCAGTTTGGTTGCCCCTCTCTGTACTTTCTCCAGTTCCCCGATATCCTTTTTAAGAATTGGTGCCCAAAACTGAACTGCATATTCCAGATGAGGTCTTACTAATGATTTGTACAGGGGCAACATATCTCTCTCTCGCTGGAGTCCATGCCTCTGTTAATCCAAGAAAGGACTTTGCTTGCTTTGGAAACAGCAACTTGGCATTGCATGCTATTATTAAGCTTATGATCTACCAGAACACCCAAATCCTTTTCCGCTATGAATTCCCCCAGTCCTACTCCACCTAGTATGTATGATGCATGCATATTCTTAGCCCCCAAGTGCATAACTTTACATTTATCAATATTAAATCTAATTTGCCACATAGTTGCCCAATGAAACAGTGCATTGAGGTCAGCTTGTAAGTTGGAGACATCCTGTAAAGAAGTTATTCCACTGCAAAGCTTGTTGTCATCTGCAAAGACTGAAATGCTACTTTTAATCCCAGACCCTATATCATTTATAAAGATATTAAAAAGTAAGGGTCCCAACACTGAACCTTGGTACACCACTGATAACTTTAGACCATTCAGAGTAAGAATCATTAACCACTACTCTCTGAATTCTATCTTTTAGCCAATTTTCTATCCAATTACAAACCGGTCTTTTCAAGCCAGTAGACTTTACCTTACACATTAGCCGTGGGTGGGGAACTGTGTCAAACGCTTTGGCAAAATCCAAGTATACTATGTCCACAGCCACCCCTCTGTCCAAGGTTTTACTGATAAAGAAATCAGGTTTGTTTGACAACTTCTGTCTTTCATGAATCCATGCTGTATGTTGCTTAAAATATTTTTTCCAGCAAGAACTCATCTATGTGGTCTTTTAATAAACTCTCCAATATCTTCCCGACTATAGAAGTTAAACTAACAGGTCTATAGTTACTTGGCAAAGACTTTGATCCCTTTTTAAATATAGGCACCACATTGGCCCTACGCCAATCAAGTGGTACTATTCCAGTCCTTAACGAGTCCCTAAAAATTAGAAACAAAGGCTTAGAAATTATAGCGCTCAATTCTTTTAGGATGCGTGGGTGGATGCCATCTGGTCCATGCGCTTTATCCACCCTTATTCTGTCTAAATATTTCTGGACCATATAATTTTTGAGCCATTGTGGATCATTTGGGGCTGTGTCAATACCGTCCTCATTATGGTCATGAGCTCCCTCATGCTCCTTTGTACATACAGAGCTGAAGAAATTATTTAATAAATTTGCCTTTTCTTTGTCCCCAGTCACCCTCTCCTGATTATTTTGTAAAAGGCCTACATGCTCAGACCTAACCTTTTTACTGTTAATAAATTTGAAGAATTTTTGGGGATTTGTCCTACTATCTTTTGCAATCTGTCGTTCATTTCGAATTTTTGCGTCCGTGATTTCCTTTTTACATATTCTGTTATATTCTTTGTAACAATTAAACAATGATAGTGTTCCCTCATTTTTATATTTTTAAAAGCTCTTTTCTTTTTATCTATAGCTTTTTTAACTTTTTCCGTAAGCCACATAGGTTTTATTTTTAGCCTTTCAAACGTATTACCCATGGGAATATACTTTGCAGTGAGTTTGCATAAAGTCTTTTTGAAAAATTCCCATTTCTGTTCTGTGCTCATCGATGCCAATATTCCCTCCCAGTCTAAATCCTGGCGAGCAGCCCTCATCCTTGGAAAATTTGCTCTCTTAAAGTTAAGTGTTTTTGTATTTCCTGTATGCGTTTTTTGCTTACAGCTAACATTAACCACTTAAGTCCCGGAGGATTTGGCTGCTGAAAGACCAGGGGGTATTTTGCAACTCGGCACTGCGTGACTTTAACGGACAATTGCGCGGTCGTGCGACGCTGTACCTAAACGAATTTGACGTCCTTTTTTTCCCACAAACAGAGCTTTCTTTTGGTGGTATTTGATCACCTGTGCGATTTTTTGATCATGCGCTATAAACAAAAAAATAGCGTCAATTTTGCAAAAATGATTTTCGGCCAATTTGTTTTATGCTACATATGTTTGGTTAAAAAAAATCCCAAAAAGCGTATTTTGACTGGTTTGCGCAAAAGTTATCGCGTTTACTAACAAAGGGAAAGATTTTTGTCATTTTTTTAACGCGTAATGTCGGCGATCTGCGATTTTTTTTGCGGTACTGCGACATTGCGGCGGACAGATCGGACCTTGACTGACATTTTTGACACTTTTGGGGTTACCAGTGACATTTCTACAGTACTCAGTGCTATACATATGCACTGTTACTGTAAAATTACACTGGCAGTGAAGGGGTTAACTTTATTTGAGAGGGAGGGGGTGTGTGTGTCCCTAGGGGTGTGATTCCAACTGTGATTGGCTGTGGCTTGAGCTGTAGGAACAATGATCAACGGTTCTACATAGTAGAACCGTATGATCATTGTTTCTACACGGGAGAATGACAGGCGGCTTGTTTACACTAGCCGCCTGCCTTTCTCCCTCTCCTCCGACGATCTCTGAGTGACCGGCGGACATCGGGTCCGCCGGTCACCCGCGGGGGGGGGTCTGTGACCGCGCGGAAGCGCCCCACCAGCGGCGCGCGCTTGTTCCCCAGAGCCTCACAGGCTAGTGACGTACCGATACGTCACTCGGCCTGTGAGGGGCTGACCGCCACAGTATAGGTACTTGCGGCGGTTGGCAAGTGGTTAAATGAAATCATGTTATGGTCACTGCTACCCAGATGTTCTTTTATATGAACATTGTTAATAAGCTCTGCATGGTTTGAGATTTCCAGGTCCAACAGAGCATCATTTCTAGTGGGGGCCTCAATAAACTGCACCATAAAATTTTCTTGTAATAGGTTTATACATTTTTTTCCCTTTAACTGTTCCAGCAGTGCCATTACTCCAGTCAATATCTGGGTAGTTAAAATTCCCCATTATTAACACTGTCCCAGCCCTTTCTATCTGTGCCAGGAGCTGAGTCTCCACATCCTCATTATTACTGGGAGGTCTATAACAAACTCCAATGATAATCTTTGTTTTACGCACACCCATGTACATTTCAACCCATACTGCTTCAGATTCAGCACACTCTCCATCTCAGCACACTCTCCATCAACTAGGTCATCTTTCACACTCACCTTGTGGAAGTGAAGCCCCCTTGGTCAGGGTTGATAGCTTTGGTGGGATAAGCGAATTAGTGAAATATGAATGTGTAGTCTCTTGAAGCATATCCCCCAACTTCAAGATGTTATTATATGACAATGAATTCCCTACTAAGGATGGCTCTGAAGGTTTTATAATAATGAATGGGAAAATGTCAGGGCTTGGAGCCTTAAGCAATTGAAAGCTAGATCAAAATCAAATTACTCCCAGCGAGAAGGTTATTAGAGCATAGATTGTGCAACTTCTGAAAGCACTGGTTGATATTAGATATGACTGTTCTATGACTTCCATTGTGAGGGTCAATTAATAGCATATATGATTGGAGCTTAATTTTTCACATGGCTTTGAATAGCATCCTACCTGGTTTATTGCTGTTTGTAAATAAGGCAATGGAATTTGTGTTGAACAACCTTCATGTGTAGTAGAAGGGAAGAGAGGCAGTACCAAAAGTTTGCTAAGGCATTGGCTTAAGTTTCCCTCCCGTGGAGCTATTGTGTTTTCCTGGGGGGTGGAGGGGCGCTGAGAATACAGTCATTATTGCTAGCCACTATAGTCGCTGCCAATAATCACATGCTGAAATTCCGACACGCTGCTTGTACCCAAGTCTATTTGGACAATAGGGGCACTATTGTTTGGGTGGGCCCTTTTTTGGAGCTGAGATGCAGAGTTAACCATTCCCCTGCCATTGTTACTAGCACATAGTGCTCCAAATTAACTTCTATGCAGATTAACCTAACTCCACTACTGTGCTATTGCCATCCACGTACTTTCAGTGTCTGCATTCTGCGTTAGGCATATCTGTATTTTTATGGCTCCTAATGTGTTAAGTGTTAAGAGCGCCGATTAGGTGATTTAATGGGAATATGCAGATAGGCATGTTGGATGTCTACAGTGCCAAGTATTCCCCCTGTCTCAGAGGGGCAATAACTGACCTCATGGATTCAACGCAAAATTTTGCAATTTGAAGGTACTTGTTGAGGGATTTTAGGTCCAGTAAAGGACAAATACCCCCGCTGGGTGATGGTACCGTGAACAAGTTTGAAAAGAACCATTTGAACCTGTTCTGTGGAGGAATTGGAACTACTACTCCATGGGACAAGAAATTGTTCAGGACATTCTGCAAATCTGTCAGTCCTTGGGCAGATTTCTTTCCTCAAGCGCTAAAGCATATGGATCAGAGTACCATCTTGGACCACAGGGTTTGTACAGTCATTAAATTCCTGGAGAAGTCATGGGATTTTGAAATGGCAATTTCCAGACCTGGGAAAGTTGTGGAAAATGACTGAACCCCACTAAGTTTTGGAAAAGTCATGGAATTGAGAAAGGCGCCACTGTAGAGCAGATGCTTAATAATCCATCCAGGGCTGAAACAGTGAGAGCGGCTGAGCGGGCAGCCCAGGAGACTGAGACGGCGGGGAAGGAGAGCAGTGAGGGCAGGGCAAGCAGCGATAGGCGGCTGGTGGAAGATCTCCGAAGATGCGGGCACAGCACCTCTGCCACCTGCCAGAGCCTGGAGCCCCTGAACTCCCTCAACCTCCTCTCCACTCCAGTCCCAGGCCCAAAGGACAGGTTGATCAGGGGACCAGAGAATAAGGGTGGGAAGCGCAGGCAGCCAGGAGCCGCTCCACCACACAGATCCGCTGAAAGGACCAGAGCACCTCCATGACCAAGAGAACGGCTCCTGCCTGCTATGGTCATCCTGCTGAAAGGTACTGTACAGGGACTGGGGGTCCTCTTGGTTTCACTGGCTCTCACAGCATCCCCAGCCCTCCTCCGCTCTTACACACACTGCTGCAGCCCCAGCACTCCTACAGCTCTACCGATTTTTTCCCCTCTTACTCTCAATAAACTAGCAGCTCCTGCAGATCCATCCTCACTTCCATCTCTGGTCTCTCACTCTGGGTCAGCAAGGCAGGTAGCTCCCTCATTCCTCTTTCACTGCACCGATTCCCCCTTGTTAAACATTCAGAGCTGTGCAGGTGTCCATAGGTGTTGCCTCTCAGTGACCTACATCGAGCCATCTGGGAGTTCGGGCCCCTCTCTCTGTCTCCAGTGTACTTTCAAAACTTTTTATGGGCATGTAAAGCATGTCAAGAGTCCCGAACTGCTGTCAGTATCTGGTTTAGGAACACCAGCACCCCCCAAAGTGTAACAGGTGTAAAACACCTACCCTAAGGCATCCAAGGGAATATACAGGATCATCCAGGGATCCACTTGCTGCAAAAAGGATCGATACCCCTTTATGGAGAAGGAATTGCGGTGAGTGCAATACCATAAGAGGAGCAGAGCACTGCATTGAGAACAGCAAGATTTAAGAAGCACCAAGCACCTTAATATATCTTGTAACAGCACCCAATATCACCACTATAATATTGGACTATATCCATTGAGGGAATTTTTCCCTTGCACACAGCACTTTATATAAGATATTGGTTATTTATAGCACTAACACATCACCATCTTTATTTTGAATTTTATTTATTGATGGTAATTTTTCCTTGTACACAGCACTTTGTGTAACACATTGTAATTATTTAATTTATTTTTTTGCACATAGCACTTTTGTTCCTGGCACAATTGCTTGTATTTTACCTGTTTTTTTACACTATAGTTCATGGGTATATGTATTGCCTATTTTCTTATTTTTTTCATATGTGCACTTAGACACTTTATAGTTGACACAAGGCTTTGATTCACCTATCACCCGGCACGGGTTATCTATTTATTTAATATTGGATTTATTATATATTCTCATATGCCTAAATATTGATTGTTGGATATATATCAGAAGAATCGGTTAACGAACCCCCCCGCAGCCTTCCAGTGACTATGAGCTTCACCGCTGCCTCGATCAGAAGTGAGTCCCTGATTGGTTCTCTAGTGTCATCTTTCGGCTGCTGCTGGCCAGTCTCAGGGAAGAACTGCGGACCCGGAAGGACACCTACCTCCTATGCAGATAGACGCTTACACCATGTAAAATGTGTCAATAAAATTATTAAAGAGGTTGTAAACCTCCAAAAAATGTTTCTCTTACGTCCTCCGACAGTCGCCGCCTGTTCATATTCATCACATATGGGGTATTAGACTTTGCTCCGAAGGAGTAGCTAGGCAACAGAATATGTTAACATTAAAGCTTTTAACATATCCCACCCTCAAGGGGTGGTCCCCTCAGTCAATACCCTCCTACTTCCTGCAACCATATCTCAGTTTTAATGTCTAGCTTGTCAGGAGTGGCTGGCTCTCTCTGTGCTGGGGCTTTCTGCCCCAGACTCTTTCTTCTTTTTTGAATTTTTGTTTGAGTTTTCTCTCTACCTTTACTTAGCTGTTCTTTTTGTCAGCGTTAGTTAGTTCTTCGGATGAAGAGGATCATGCGGGCTGGGTCTCGGGCTGATCCCCCTGGTCGCAGGTCGTGGGTCAGTGGCTTCCCAGCCTGCCATCGAGCGTTCAGCCAGGTAACGCTCCTGGCACAGTGAACGACCCATCCCTGTTCGGTGCAGGGATGATTGGTGAGGTGGCTACCTCACTGGACGCTGTGCGGTTTCTTAACCCCCATTCTGTGCGTCTTGTATGCGACTCTCCCTGCCTCATGTGCAGCGGCTTGTTCGCCTGTGCGGGTCCCCCACGCCATGTGAGGTAAGTGTATTTATGTGGGGACCTGTCTGTCTGGGGGGGTGTCAGTCTGGGACTGTGTAACCTGCCTCTATTCACACTGTTTGTCTCCCTATCTCTCGGCTGCATGCTGTGGGCTGCAAGGGGGGGGGGGAGCTGTGTGACACTGTGTGTGTCAGCCTTGTCAGTGTGAGAAGCTGTGTGCTGTGGGGCATCTGACATGTGTTTTTTTATACATGGATGACATGTGTGCATTACTGTACTGTGGAGCGGCGGTTTCGGCGCCAAACGGCGCCATTTTGCCTACACTCGCTCCGGCCGCATGTTCTACATGCATGGCGGCCATTTTCTTGTAGCCTCCCATAGGCTTTCATAGAGCGCCCTGGCAGCATCACTTCCTCTTCTCCAGGAACACCGATCGAGGCAGCAGCAGCGACGAGGGTCTCCTCAGGTTTTATCCTTCTGTTCTTGCTATCCATTGCCTGTGTTAAGTTTGATATTCCCTGTGGGGGTCTCATTGTGCTTGTGTGCGGTGTGGTGGGCTGCGCTCGCCGCGCTTGATTAAAGGGGCAGTTAACCCTTTATTATCCGGCATTTGTTATAGGGGCAATGGATTCTCAGGAGGGCAAATTTCCTGCCGCCTTGGTGGAAAGCCAGGGGACCGCTGTTTCCCCCCCAGGGGGGGATTTAGCCACTATTGTGGCTGGCCTTGCTGCTCAGGTGCAGATGCTGGTGGCTGCTCACTCTACTAAAAGACCCAGAGTTGCTCTTTCCTCTGATTCTGAGGGTGAAGGTGATGGGGCTGTTATGGCGGGGGCCTCCTTATCGGGGTCCCACTCCTCCCTGGATCTTGTGGGGTCCGAGGTGGAGGCTGAAGTTGAAGGGGTTGATAATTCTCCCCCTGGCTCGCCTGAAGAGCTTGCAATCATGGATGAATTGATTGCTTCCATAAAGCAAACGCTGCGTTTGCAGGATGAAGTGTGTCCCCCCGCTGCCTTGGCGGCCTATGGGACGCAGAGAAAACGCAGGACGCCGCAGGTTTTTCCCTGCAATGATGATTTTCAGCGCGCTGTTAAGGAACAATGGCGCAATCTGCGCAAACCTTTTGCTGTACCAAGTAGGTTCAAGCTGCGTTATCCTTTCTCGCCTTCCACTGATGAACGGTGGTGTGTGCCTCCCCCAGTGGATCACGCAATTGCGGTTTTGAACAAATCCACTGCGATTCCTGCAGAGGATTCCCCTGTGTTCCGTGATGCCACGGAAAGGAGATTGGAGTCTCTTGCCCGTCATACTTATTCTGTTACGGGTTCTATGCTTAAGGCTCTGTTTGCTTCTCTCATGGCGGCCCAGGCGATCGCAAGTTGGACGCAGATGCTTAGGCGCGTCCTAGTGGCCGATTCGGCCTCGCCGGCGACCCTGGCTATGGTGGATCAAATCCACCAGGGTGTCATGTATCTGTGTGATGCGGACCTGGACCTGGTTCCGTTGGCTGCACGTGTGCACAGCGTGGCGGTGTTGTCTCGCCGCCTGGTTTGGTTGAAATGTTGGTCGGTGGACCAGTCTTCACGTAAGACCTTAGCCAATCTGCCTTATGATGGGTCTCGCCTTTTTGGGGAGTCCTTGGATGTGTTGATTAAGGGGATCACCGGTGGTAAGAGCACTCTCTTGCCCCATTTCCCCAAGGCTAAGGGGGCTTCTGGGAAGAAGCATGCTAATTTTCGGCCCCCTCAGGGGTCCTTTCGTGCCTTTCGGCCGCACTACAAGGGCAAGCCGTTCAAAGGTCAAGGCTCTCAGAAGAAGCCCTGGTCTGGTAAACAGAAGTCCGGTCAATCCGGATCCGCAGCCCATAACAGTGCGGCCTGAAGGGGCGCCCTCACCCAGTTTTGGGGTGGGGGGACGCTTGCTCGGTTTTCTTCAGCCCTGGTTGGCCCGTGTGCGGGACAGATGGGTTAAGGAGATCGTTCGATCTGGTTACAAGATCGAGTTTCTCTCTCGGCCGGAGAGCAGATTTTTTCCCTCAAATCTTCAACTGTCTCCAGAGCGTTTGCGGGACCTACACCTGGCGGTGCGGGACCTGAGGGCTCAGGGAGTGGTGGTTCCGGTGCCTCATCAGGACAGATTTCGGGGGTTTTATTCCAATCTGTTCACCGTGCCCAGAAAGGAGGGCAAGGTTCGTCCAATTCTAGACTTGAAGGCTCTGAACCGCTCTGTGCGGGTTCGCAAGTTCCGCATGGAATCCCTGCGGTCGGTGGTGGCTGCCCTGGTTCCGGGGGAATTCATGGCCTCCATCGATTTGAAGGATGCGTATCTTCACATCCCCATTTTCGAGGGTCACCAGAGGTACCTTCGATTTGCCATTGCGGAGGATCACTACCAGTTCGTGGCGTTGCCTTTTGGTCTCGCCTCGGCTCCGCGGGTCTTCACCAAGGTGCTTGCACCGGTTCTGGCATTGTTGAGGGCCCAGGGCATTTCTGTCCTGGGGTATCTGGACGACATTCTGGTTCGGTCTGCGACCAGCCAGGGTCTGGAGGAGGACCTGTCTGTCACGATGCAAACTCTACCGGAGTTTGGTTGGACGATAAATTTTCCAAAGTCGACGCTGAGTCCGTCGGTTCGTCTTCCCTACCTGGGAATGATTCTGGACTCGGTACAGGCGAAGGTCTTCCTGCCGGAAGACAAACTCAGAACTCTTCAGGAGGAAGTCAGGTCCCTCAGGGACGTTCCGCACTCGTCTCTAAGGACGTGCATGAGATGTCTGGGATTGATGGTCTCGGCCTTCGAGGCGATTCCCTTCGCCCAGTTTCACACGCGGGGTCTCCAAGCGGAGATCCTGTCCAAGTGGGACGGGCGACCTCAGTCTCTGGATCTTCAAATCTCATTGAGTCATCGCACCAGAAGCGACCTTCTGTGGTGGCTCCAGTCCCCGATGGTGTCCGGGGGCAAGTCGTTTCGTCCTATCTCGTGGACGGTGATCACCACGGATGCCAGCCTGTCGGGCTGGGGTGGTGTTCTGGGCGTTCTGTCCGCCCAGGGGACTTGGTCGGAGGGGGAGTCCTCCCTTCCGATCAACATTCTGGAATTGCGTGCGATAAATCTCTGTCTTCATCGCTGGACGGACCGGCTGCGGGGCTGCCCGGTTCGGGTGCAGACGGACAATGCCACGGCGGTGGCCTACATCAACCACCAAGGGGGCACCAGGAGTGCCCGAGCGGCTCGAGAAGTGGCCGACATTCTGACTTGGGCCGAGACTCATGTCCCGGCGATAACGGCGGTTCACATTCCGGGGGTGGAGAACTGGCAGACGGACTATCTGAGTCGCCAGACCCTGGATCAGGGGGAGTGGTCTCTCCACCCGACTGTCTTCCAGATGTTGTGCGCGAAGTGGGGTCTTCCAGATGTGGACCTGTTCGCGTCTCGTCTCAACAACAAGGTGAGAAGGTTCGTGGCAAGGACGCGCGACCCTCGGGCAGACGCGTCGGACGCGTTAGTGGCCCCGTGGCATCAGTACAGGCCGATGTACGCGTTTCCACCGATTCAGTTGCTGTCCAGGTTCCTTCGCAGGTTACACTCGGAACGCAGCACGGTGATTCTTGTGGCACCGGACTGGCCTCGCCGGTCCTGGTACGCAGACCTCGTGAATCTGGCGGTCGACGCCCCGTGGCGTCTGCCTCTTCGAGACGATCTCCTGTCTCAAGGACCGATATACCATCCTGCTTTACAGTCACTGGCTTTGACGGCCTGGCTGTTGAGACCGAGGTCCTGAGGGAGAAGGGTCTCTCCCCAGAGGTCGTTCATACCTTGATCAACGCGAGGAAGTCTTCCTCGGGGAAGGTTTATTACCGTACTTGGAAGGCCTATTTTGCTTGGTGTGAGTCCAGGGGATTTTCTCCCCGCACATACTCGGTTTCCCGAGTGCTGTTCTTCCTTCAAACGGGTGTCGATCAGCGTTTGGCGCTGGCTACGATAAAGGGTCAGGTATCTGCGCTGGCCGTTCTGTTTCAACGTCCCGTGGCTTCCAACTCCTTGGTTGGCACTTTTGTTCAGGGTATGCGGCATCTGGTTCCTCCTAGGAGGGATCCTCTGCCCCCTTGGGACTTGAATCTCGTTCTATCTGTGTTGCAACGTGCTCCTTTTGAACAGATCAGGGAGATCTCGTTGTCTCTGTTGTCCAAAAAGGTCGCCTTTTTGGTGGCGATCACTTCGGCTCGCAGAGTGTCGGAGCTGGCAGCTTTGTCCTGCAAGTCTCCGTATCTGGTTGTTCATTTGGATAAGGTGGTCTTGTGACCTAATCCTTCTTTTCTTCCGAAACGAGTTTCGGAATTCCATCTTAATGAGGATATTGTCTTGCCTTCGCTGTGCGCGAAGCCTACACATCCAAAGGAGGTGAGATTGCATTCTTTGGATGTTGTTCGGGCGATAAGGGTTTACCTTAAATCGACTGAGTCTTTTCGAAAGACGGATTCCTTGTTTGTTCTTCCAGAGGGTCCTCGGAAGGGCATGGCGGCGTCGGCCTCTACCATCGCCAAATGGATCAGGCAGACCATTGAACAGGCCTATGCTTTGCAGGGGAAGGTTCCCCCTGTGCCTGTGAAGGCGCACTCTACTAGATCTCTGAGTACGTCTTGGGCCTGTCGTCATGGGGCTTCTGTAGCCCAGGTGTGTAAGGCGGCGACTTGGTCGACCGTGCACACTTTCACAAAATTCTACAAAGTAGATGTTCAGGCATCGGCGGATGCTTCTTTTGGCCGCAAGGTTCTTAGTGCGGCAATTCCCTAGGGTCCCTTATGGGGACCACTGGCTGTTGGGTTAAGTTTTTTATCCCCTGGTTATTTGTCTTTTCCTGGGTTGTTGCTCCTTTTGAGCACCTGTTTTTTTCCTGTTGCCCAGCTGGGTTCCTTCCTTTGGTAAGGTTCCTTTCTTTGATGCGGAGACTGCGTTGCCTTTCAGCGCGGATGCGTTTCCCACCCCTCATGTTTGCACTGCTTTGGGACGTCCCCATATGTGACGAATATGAAGAGGCGGCGACTGTCGGAGGACGTAAGAGAAAACTGAATTTTTGTAAAATCTTACCTGTAAAATTCCTTTCTCTGAGTCCTCCGACAGTCGCCGCCCCCGCCCCTCTTTTGGGGTTTGGTTGTATACTCTACTGCTATTCCACTAAAACTGAGATATGGTTGCAGGAAGTAGGAGGGTATTGACTGAGGGGACCACCCCTTGAGGGTGGGATATGTTAAAAGCTTTATTGTTAACATATTCTGTTGCCTAGCTACTCCTTCGGAGCAAAGTCTAATACCCCATATGTGACGAATATGAAGAGGCGGCGACTGTCGGAGGACTCAGAGAAAGGAATTTTACAGGTAAGATTTTACAAAAATTCAGTTTTTTGAAAAAAAACACCTGAAAGACAAACACGTAATGAGCTAGTATGCATCGCATACTAGCTCATTATGAAATACCTTAAAAATAAGACCCGAAGTGCCGACCGCTCACCTCTCTCATGGGTGACGTTCTGTCGCCCTTCTTCCGGGTTTGCGGCATCCAGCCATCATGCGTGCAGGAGTTTACTTCCTCATTAGGCATCTGCTCCACAGTGGCGCCTTTCTGTCTTTTCTGCCTGTTCATGGGACTTTGGCTTTAGCCTACAAAGAGTAAGCGCCGCATATTTGTGCAATCTGTGCCATCCACCAGTCCGGCTGCACCTTCATGAGTGCCTGAACTGAAGCTTCATCCCCAAGCAGGAGTGCCCATTAATCTTCTTTCTCCAGTAGACTAATATCAGAGTAAGCACCGCATTTGTGCATTCTGTGCCATCCATACCAGTCCGGCTGCACCTCCATCATGACTGCCTGAACTGAAGCTTTTTCCCCAGGCAGAAGCACCCATTAATCTTCTTTCTCCAGTATATTGGTCAAATTACAATAGTTAACTTTATGGGGGTAACGTAGTTTCAGCTAACGTTAGTGTGTAGCATTGCCAGGGAAATGCAGCTTTTAAAATGTATGGCTTCATGATGAAAAGTATGAGAGGTGACTGGAGAAAGAATAGGACCCGGGACGTGCTAAATGTACACTGTCGTAAAACATTTGATATTTCGAACATGGGAGAGGCAGCGCTGTCTAGCCACACTAAAGGTGCAAAGCACCAGTCTGCAGCTGCGTGCTCGACAGCTTCCAATTCGATCGCTGGCTATTTCGCCCGTGCGCCTGAAGTGACACCAGCTCCCAGCTTACTTACTTGAAGTCATGGAAAAGTCATGGAATTTTATTGGTAAAAATCTGTATGAACCCTGGGACCAGTGCAGCTGGCCAGTGTCATTTTGAAAATTTAAGCATAAACAAAACAACAAGATGGACAGTGCTCGATGGATAAGGCACAAGAGTCAACCATAACATGAGAAAGACAAAGGTTTATTCCTTGATGAGCAAAAATATATAGGTATAAAAGATTGTGATGAATAAATTAAAATAAAACAACCGACGATACCATTCTGGTTCCTATGGGCAATGAGGGGTTAACATCTTTGAGCTTACCAGCTGGTGTAGTATGGATGGGTACCGGTATCCATGCTGTGAAGATGGAAGCTTGGTCTGAGGAGAGGGGAAGAGTGCGCAGGGCAGGGGACCCCAAGAGCACAGGCGCATGTGGCTGCCAAGGGTTGCAGGATGGTGTGAGCCATCCAAAAAGGAGGCTGAGGGATCAAGTCTCACTGGGGAGATGCTGCAAGCCGATTGAGAATCCAAGCCGAAAGTCCAGCACGCCTGGGTGAGGCAACTGCTTGGTACCAGCGGGAAGGAAGAGGGATGAATGCCCGTAACCAGCGTGCAACGCAGGCTTGTCTGTTGCCATGATGTCACAGATTGCAAACAGAATTATATATACTCATTGTATGAACATGCGGGGGTGGGGAGTGGGCAGAGCTGATTTGAAATCTGAAAGTACTTGTTAACTCCTCAACACTCTTACAATGAACATCTATTAAAATCCAATACTCTAAAAAAAAAAATTCTGAAAAGAATAAAAAAACTGAGACTGAAGTCCCAGCAGGAACCTAGGTCCTACTCCTTCTCTAGGCTGGAGTAAAGGGTGTGTGGGTTATGCCTGTGGGGACAGCCCCGTGGGCGTGGAGATTTACATTTTTCCTGCCTAGAACTACTCCTGCAGGGGGGCAGCATAACCCAATGGCTAATGAAGATGGAGGCTGCATCTGTCAATGGACAATAGTTAAAAAAAATGATTTCTCTTTACTCACTTTGCTAGTTAGTGTTCAGGGGGATCCTCCTGGTGATTTGCAAGCAATGCCGGCTGGGGTTTCGCACTGGATAATCTAGATCCTTATGGTCTCCCCAGCCTGGCCTATGAGCATAAGCAGGTTATAGTCCCGCACTAGGCCTCGCCACAACGGTGCCCCTTTCCGGGTGAACACGAGCCTGCGAGTAGATGTCTCGACGACCTGGAACGCCCTGAGTCGCAGCATACCCCTCGGCTGGCAGCACCCCCACTTCGGGTGGGAGGCGGTCTGCCCTGAGCGGAGCCCAACCGGTCCATGGTATGGTGAGTAACCTCTGTGCGCAGGGTGTCGGAATTGGAGGCGTGGCCCTGTCATTACTTGGTGGTTCACAGTGATAAGGTGGTTCTTCGCCCTTGTCCCTCATTCCTCCCTCAGGTTGTCTCTGATTTTCATTTGAATGAACACATTGTGTTGCCTTCCTTGTGTCCCAAGCCACAACATCCAAAGGAAATTGCTTTGTATGCCTTGGATGTGGTGCGGGCGATTAGGGTGTACCTGGCAGCTACAGAGTCTTTTAGGAAGTCAGACTCACTATTTGTGCTTATGGATGGGCCTCGGAAAGGGTTGTCTGCATTCTTTGTGACGATTTGCAGATGGATCAGACAGATGGTGATTCAGGCCTATTCCATCAAGGGGTCAGGTTGCTCCTTTCCCTGTCAAGACGCAGTCTACTCGGGCACTCGTGGCCTCCTGGGCCACCTGGTCGTCGGTGCACACTTTCACAAAGTTCTAGAAAGGGGATGCTTCCTTTGGCCGCAAGGTTTTGCAGGCTGCTGTTTAGAGGACCTGGTCCTCTTTGAGAATATATTGTTTTTTTGGTGGGCTCCAGTTGTTTTGGTTAAGCTTCTGTTTACCTGGTTGGCTATAGTTTAGCCTTGGGAATATATTATTCGCTGTTCCCACCCCTCATGTTTAACACTGCTTTGGGACGTGCCAATGGTTAAAAACATCACAAACAATGTAGGCTATGTGGGACTTTAGGTGAGACACCAGCAGGTAATGCCCAGCATCTCCATTCCTGTATCAGAAAAAACTAAGGTTGAAAAGGATTAAAAGAGGTGCATGGAAGCCAGCCAGCCCCCAGTCTGATGTACTCACCCTCCAGTCTGCCACCAACCAAGTAGACCTGTCTCATGATATAAATAAAGAACAGGGGCTTAGTTGACACGCATTTGCAAACACATGTGTAAGCTGCAGGGCCACTACACGGCACCCTGTTTTACCTGCAGTCCTAACACTTTTAATTTGAGTGTCTCCACAATGGGAGCACATGGCTGCTAATGGATGGATAGGAGGCAGGTGGGAGGGAGCAGCCCAAACCTCCCCCAACCCACCCCCGGGTGGAGGAACCATTCCCCTTGGTCCAGGGTCTGGCGACTCAGATAGTCCGCCTGCCAGTTCTCCACACCTGGAATGTGAACTGCCGAAATCGCCGGGACCTGCGTCTCAGCCCAGGACAGAATCTCGGCCACTTCCTTGGTGCCCCCTTGGTGATTGATGTAAGCCACCGCAGTTGCGTTGTCCGTCTCTACACGCACTGGGTAGCCCCGAAGACGATCTGACCAACGGAGCAAACAGAGCCTGATTGCCCGCAGTTCCAAGACATATATCGGCAGGGAGGATTCCCCCTCTGACCAAGTGCCCTGGGCAGAAAACTTGCCCAGAACCCCACCCCAGTCCGACAGGCTGGCGTCCGTGGTGACCACAGTCCATAGCAATGGACGAAAGGACTTGCCCTCCTTCAGAGCCGGAGACTGGAGCCACCACAGGAGATCCGATCTGACTTGGGGGCTCAAAGCAATCCTCCTTTCCAAGGACTGAGGATGCCTGTCCCACCCGACCAGAATCTCTGCTTGAAGAGATCTCGTGTGAAACTGTGCAAATGGGATCACCTCGAAAGCCGACACCATCAAGCCCAGGGACAGCATGCAGGTCCGAAGCGAGGAAAACTCGTTGTCCTTGAGGGACCTGACCTCGTCCTGCAGGATCTGGAGCTTGTCCTCGGGAAGAAAGACCTTCGCCTGGAATCATCCCCAGGTAAGGGAGGCGAACAGAAGGGGACAAAGTACACTTCTGAAAATTGATGGTCCACCCGAACTCCTGGAGCGTCTGAACTGTGATCGACAGATCGCGCAACAGAGTGGCACTGGAGCTCGACCTTAATAGGAGATAGTCCAAGCAACCGAGGATGGCAATCCCCTGCACCCGCAACAAAGCTAAAACAGGAGCCAAAACTTTGGTAAAAACCCTTGGAGCCGAAGCGAGGCCGAAAGACAATGCCACGAACTGATAGTGCTCCTCCGCTTATGCGAATCGGAGGTACCTCTGATGACCCTCGTAAATAGGGATGTGTAGATACGCATCCTTGAGGTCGATGGAAGCCAGGAAATCCCCTGAACTCAGGGATGCCACCACCGGCCGGAGGGACTCCATTCGGAACTTCTGAACCCGCACAAAGCGGTTTAGAAACTTCAAGTCCAGAATCGGACGCACCTTGCCCTCCTTTCTGGGCACTGTGAACAGATTCGAGTAAAAAACCCCGAAATCTGTCCCGCTGTGGAACCAGGATAACCACCCCTTGGGGAGGAGATCCTGAACAGCATAGTAGAAAATGGCTGCTGCCCTCACAATGAGGCCAAACAGCCTGCCCACACCTAAAATGGCAGCCGCGTGGTTTTGCGCCGATTGTGGCCCCCACACACCATGTACTGTTCCCCAAATAGTTGCACAAGCACCTCAGGGACATAGGAGACCCCCGCAACCCCCCATACAGCGGTGGAACAACCACAGCGCCCCCCGCAGGGACTGGGAAGGGACACACAGGGACCACACCTACAGCCATGAGGGGGACATTACAGGACCCATACCGAACTGCCATCCCCAAAAAACAGAGGGCCCACATACACACCCCGACAGACAATGCCAGAGACAGAGGGGTAGCATGGTACTTACCGGTCCAGCGAAACGTGGGTACCGCTCTGTGACAGGAAGCCTCCCACTCTGAGTGGTGGTGCCGTCAGCCGAAGGGTACGCTAGCAACACGCGGGCGTACCGCAGTTGAGACATCCCGGCGAAGATAGCAACTTCGCAGGCTCGACTCTGAGGTCAGGGACATAGTCGTTTGCGAGGCCTGGGCGTACCAATAACCTGCTAACGCTCGATGGCAGGCTGGGATTCCGTAAGGCTCTAGGATAACCAGTGCGATTTCAAGCTCCGCAAACGCTGTAGTCTTCCGAAGTCTGACTAAAAAGCTATCTTTTTAAAGAAAAAATACTTTTCTAGAGAGAAAAAATAAAAAGAAGAAAGAAAGCCGAGACCGCAGCCCCAGCCAGGGAAAAGCCAGCCTACTCCTAAGTTAGGCAGCAGCAAACTGAATTGGGAATGAGGCTAGCTGGGGGTATTGACCATAGGTATTGACCATAGGGACAGCCCCCTGTAGGTGTGTCTATACAAAGTTTTTTGTGAATATTCTAACAAAATCTTCTGCCTAGCTTACTCCTGTGGAGAAGGCCAATACCCAGACGTGCAGATTGTATGAGTGGGTGGCGACTGTCAGAGGACGTAAGAGAAATATATTTTAGCCCCGAGTAAGTTGCAACCCCTGAACAAAAGGCCAGTATTGGATATCAGATACTCTTTTGATAACAGGACAGGCATCTTGCAATGTAGAAAAAGAGGATCCCTGACCTGTCAATTTATAACTCATGGTTGTTCTAACATAACCAATTGCAAGGGTAAAGCTTTTCAGATCAGACAATTTATGACATGCTCAACTGATTTCTTGATCTATGTTCTACGTTGTCCATGCAACCTGTACACGAGTTAGTGAGCATCGTAGATTCATTAACTACCTCCCACCCGGCCATAGTATATATACGGCCGGGCGGGAGTCTCGTCCTTCTGAATGGACGTTCCGGAACGTCCTTCAGAAGGAGAGAGATCGCGCCGCCGCGGGCACGCGCAGCGGCGCGATCTCGATGTGCCTGTGCCCCTCGGACACAGAGCGACATCATTCGGCAGGAGGGCCCTGTGATTGGCCCTCCTGATCACATGACGGCTGTGTCCAATCACAGCCGTCATGTAATGTAAATAGAGCCGTTGTAACGGCTTCGATCTCTTCTCCTCACTGACAGATCCTGTCAGTGAGGAGAAGATCAGAGGATCGGTGCTGCTGCGGGGGTGATCAGTGAGTATTTCTAATTACTCACTGATCACAGGGGGGGTCTGTGCTGGTAATCAGAACATTGATTACCAGTGCAGCCCTGGGGGGGAGGGGTGCCACTAAGCCACCAGGGATGCCCACCCATGACCACCAGGGATGCCCACTATGGCCACCAGGGATGGCAAGCAGGGCTCAGAGAGCCCCCCAGTGCCCTCCCTATCAGTGTTGCCCACCAATGGCATCTATCAGTGCTGCCCACCAGTGCCATTATTGCCATCTATCAGTGCCGCCCACCAGTGCCCATTATTGCCCACCAGTGCTGCCTATCAGTGCCCATCAGTGCCCCCCATCAGTGCCACCCATCAGTGCCGATCATTGCTGCCCAACAGTGCCACTATCAGTGCCCATCAGTGCCGCCAATCAGTGCCCATCAGTGCTGCCTATCGGTGCCCATCAGCGCTGCCTATCAGTGCCCACCAATGCTGCATATCAGTGCTATCTATCAGTGCCACATATCAGTGCCTATCAGTGCTGCATATCAGTGCTACCTATCAGTGCCCATCAGTGCTGCATATCAGTGCCACCCCATCAGTGCCACCCCATCAGTGTCTCCTCATCAGTGCCTGTCAGTGCGGCATCATCAGTGCTCATCAGTGCAGGAAAAAACATATCTATTTACAAAATTTTATAACCTAAACAAAAAAACTTTTTTTTTTTTTTCAAACTTTTCAGTCTTTTTTTATCTGTGCACCAAAAAAGAAAAAACCTGACGGTGATCAAATACCACCAAAAGAAAGCTCTATTTGTGGGGAAAAAATGACACAAATTTGGTTTAGGTACAGCGTTGCATGACCGCGCAATTGTCATTCAAATTACAACAGCGCTAAAAGCTGAAAATTGGTCTGGGAAGGAAGGGGGTTTAAGTGCCCAGTATTGAGGTGGTTAAAAAGGGATGTGATAAATATAGTGTTCCGCACCATTTCCATCAGGTGCACAACAAAAACATCAATTGCCTAGAAATAATGAGGCCATTCCCAGGGCAGTACCTACCAATAATGAAAGATCCTTCGTCCTATGCAAAAGGGAGACTTTTTGGGTCTATATGTTTGGATCTTTGTCACCTAATGGCCTCAATGAGGAATTGGAAATAAATAGTACAGGGAGTGCAGAATTATTAGGCAAATGAGTATTTTGACCACATCGTCCTCTTTATGCATGTTGTCTAAGGCTGGCCATACACTATACAATTTTCTTATTCCATTTCCTTTAGATTTACCTTAAACTATGTAGTGCAAGGGCCTGCCTGACTGCATACAAATTGAAAGTGTTTAGGTTTGACCCTATATTACACGGTTTTGGTAAATCTAAAGGAAAGTTGAACAAGAAAATTGTATAGTGTATGGCCAGCCTTACTCCAAGCTGTATAGGCTCGAAAGCCTACTACCAATTAAGCATATTAGGTGATGTGCATCTCTGTAATGAGAAGGGGTGTGGTCTAATGACATCAACACCCTATATCAGGTGTGCATAATTATTAGGCAACTTCCTTTCCTTGGGCAAAATGGGTCAAAAGAAGGACTTGACAGGCTCAGAAAAGTCAAAAATAGTGAGATATCTTGCAGAGGGATGCAGCACTCTTAAAATTGCAAAGCTTCTGAGGGATGCAGCACTCTTAAAATTGCAAAGCTTCTGAAGCGTGATCATCGAACAATCAAGCATTTCATTCAAAATAGTTAACAGGGTCGCAAGAAGCGTGTGGAAAAATCAAGGCGCAAAATAACAGCCCATGAACTGAGAAAAGTCAAGCGTGCAGCTGCCAAGATGCCACTTGCCACCAGTTTGGCCATATTTCAGAGCTGCAACATTACTGGAGTGCCCAAAAGCACAAGGTGTGCAATACTCAGAGACATGGCCAAGGTAAGAAAGGCTGAAACACGACCACCACTGAACAAGACACACAAGCTGAAACGTCAAGACTGGGCCAAGAAATATCTCAAGACTGATTTTTCAAAGGTTTTATGGACTGATGAAATGAGAGTGAGTCTTGATGGGCCAGATGGATGGGCCCGTGGCTGGATTGGTAAAGGGCAGAGAGCTCCAGTCCGACTCAGACGCCAGCAACGTGGAGGTGGAGTACTGGTTTGGGCTGGTATCATCAAAGATGAGCTTGTGGGGCCTTTTCGGGTTGAGGATGGAGTCAAGCTCAACTCCCAGTCCTACTGCCAGTTTCTGGAAGACACCTTCTTCAAGCAGTGGTACAGGAAGAAGTCTGCATCCTTCAAGAAAAACATGATTTTCATGCAGGACAATGCTCCATCACACGCGTCCAAGTACTCCACAGCGTGGCTGGCAAGAAAGGGTATAAAAGAAGAAAAGCTAATGACATGGCCTCCTTGTTCACCTGATCTGAACCCCATTGAGAACCTGTGGTCCATCATCAAATGTGAGATTTACAAGGAGGGAAAACAGTACACCTCTCTGAACAGTGTCTGGGAGGCTGTGGTTGCTGCTGCACGCAATGTTGATGGTGAACAGATCAAAACACTGACAGAATCCATGGATGGCAGGCTTTTGAGTGTCCTTGCAAAGAAAGGTGGCTATATTGGTCACTGATTTGTTTTTGTTTTGTTTTTGAATGTCAGAAATGTATATTTGTGAATGTTGAGATGTTATATTGGTTTCACTGGTAAAAAAAATAATTGAAATGGGTATACTGTATATTTGATTTTTGTTAAGTTTTTGTTGATTTTTGTTAATAATTATGCACAGTAATAGTCACCTGCACACACAGATATCCCCCTAAAATAGCTAAAACTAAAAACAAACTAAAAACTACTTCCAAAAATAGTCAGCTTTGATATTAATGAGTTTTTTGGGTTCATTGAGAACGTGGTTGTTGTTCAATAATAAAATTAATCCTCAAAAATACTCATTTGCCTAATAATTCTGCACTCCCTGTATAGTCTAACCAATAATTCTTCCAATTATTCTAGGTCTTACTCACTATTACATTGTCTGCTTAATATTATTTTTAGTTTTTAATTGGTATTTCATCCTTATTTTTTTTCTCATTATTATATTTTTGATTATATTTTTATTTTTTTACACCTACTCTCATTATTTTTATGTTTATTTTTATTTAATTCTAATTCTATTTTCATTTTTATCTTTTCTGCCCTATTTATAGAGTTTATCATAACAAAAATGTTGCTTCTTTGGTACACCACCATATTCAATGTTACATTATTTGTATCTTGTATATACATGTTAATATTAGAGCCGGTTCACACTGGGGCAACCTGTCAGGCGACCTGGTCGCCTGACAGGTCGCCATAGGTCGCCTGCCATAGAGAAACTGTGGACCCGTTCTAATAGCAGCGACACAAGTCGCTCCGACTTAGAAAAAGGGTCCAGAGCTTCTTTGGGGCGACCCGGAGCGACCTGCATAGACTTCAATGTTATGAGCAGCGCTCCGCGACTTGTGAGGTCGCCCCAGCAAGTCGGATCGCTCTAATGTGAACAGGCTCTAAGCTTATTTGTATCTCAGTGGCTACTTTTTTAAAAAAATGCTTTCTAAAAAAAAAACTTTTTAGAGTATTGGATTTTAACCGCTTGCCGACTGCCCCACGCAAATATACTGTGGCAGGTAGATCTACGCGATTATGTACACTTGGTTTCGGCGGTGCTCCCGCTGTGATTAGACACAGCGGGAGCCAGACCACGGGAGGAGCGGGTTTGATCGCCGCCGGCCTCCCTCCCGCGATCTTCAGCTAGAATGACAGAAGAGCAGGCGGTTCTTCTGTCACAGAGGCAAGGAAAGATCGTTTGATTCAGCTAAGCTGAATCACCGATCTCTCCCTACCTCTGTCCAACCCCTCCTCCCACACAGTTAGTAAGCACAATAGGGAACACATTTAACCCCTTGATCACCCCCAGTGTTAACCCCTTCCCTGCCAGTGTCATTTATACAATAACAGTGCATATTATTTAGCACTGATTACTGTATGTCACTGGTCCCCAAAAAATTTCAAAAATGTCAGCTAGGGGTCTGATCTGTCCGCCGCAATGTTATTACTAATAACAAAAAATAAATAAAAAGTCCATTAATCTATCCCGTAGTTTGTAAATGCTATAACTTTTGCGCAAACCAATAAATATATGCTTTTTGGGATTTTTTTTTTTTACAAAAAATATGTAGCAGAATACAAATTGGCCTAAGTTGATAGAAACAATTATATTTTTTAAATTTTATTTGGAATGTTTTATAGCAGAAAGTAAAAATATTGTTTTTTTCAAAATTGTCTGTTTATAGCGCAAAATCGAAAAACCACAGAGGTGATCAAATACCACCAAAGAAAGCTCTATTTGTGGGAAAAAAAGGACATCAATTGTATTTGTGTATGGCGTCGCACGTCCGTGCAATTGTCAGTTAAAGCAACGCAGTGCCGAATCGCAGAAAATGGCCTGGTCATTAAGGGGGTAAAACCTTCCGGAGCTGAAGTGGTTAATAGATGTTTATTGTAAAGGCGTGGAGGAGTTAACATGAACTTTCAGATTTCAAATTAGCTCTGCCCACTCATGTTCATACAATGGGTAGATATAATTCTGTTTGCCGTTCAATCTGTGATTTTGACAAAGCGCATGCTCGTGAAACACGTACTCACTGTAACAGACAAGCCTGCATTCAACACTGGTTAGGGCGTTCATCCTGAAATTACCCATTTGGTTCGCAGCATCTCCCGAGTGAGACTTGATCCCTTAGCCACCTTCCCCAGACAGCTCACATCATTCTGCAACCTGTGGCAGCCACAGTCTCCACATACACCTGTGCTCTCAGGTCCCCTGCGTACTTTCCTACCCCCCCCCTCCTCCTCCTTGGACCAAGCTTCCATCTTCACAGCATGGATATCGGTACCCCTCCATGCTACACCAGCTGATTTGCTGAAGGATGTTAACTCCTCATTGCCCATAGAAACGAGAGTGGTATAGTTGGCTGTTTTATTTTAATTTATTCATGGCAATCTTTTACACTTAAATATTTTTGCTTATTGAGGAATTAACATTTGTCTTTTTAATGTTATGATTGACTCTTGTGGCTCTTCTCAAGATATCACCTTATCCATTGAGCGCTGTCCATTCTGTCGTTTTGCTTGGGCAGATTTTGGATGGTTTGAAAGAAGGCTGGTGAGGGAATAGAGCTTGGAACTCAATTTTGTACACCTTTGAAACCACCGATTGAGCCCACAGGTCTGGGACATCTGGGACCCAGTGAAAGGCAAACTATAACAGACATTCTTCTGTTTTTAGGAGTTAGGGCATCCCTTTATTGGGAGGGCTGTGGATGTAGAAGTCCCTGAAGAAAGGGATTTTAGAAACATTCTACTGGGGAGGAAGGACCTTTTTTCCTGTGATATCCAGTGTTAATTTCATTGTCAATAATATCTTCGTCAGCGACATTTTTCCAGTGACAAAAACTAAACTAAACAAAGATTACTTCAAATTTTTGTTGACTAAAACTATGATGAAAAGCAATTCAAATTTTTGTCAACTAACGGAAATGTAAGGGAGGAAAATGTACACATGTAAACTTTTGCTTTCCTCTGAGCCCTGCCTGTAAAGCCTGTGTGTTTCCCATTCCAGCAATCAAGGTAGTGACTGTGGCGTGCTTAGTGGTGTGGTGTGCCTAGCACTGTGCAGCATTTACAGGCCTCCCAAGAGTCCTGACCGCCCTGAGCACTGTGTGCGGCATTATAACAGGCTTCTCCAGATAGACAACCATCCAAGAGCACTGTCGCCATTAAAGGCCTCCTCAGACCACAGTCCAGAGCACTGTGTGAGACATTATTACAGGCCTTCTCAGACATACGACAGTCCAGAGCACTGTGTGTGTGCACCATTACAGGCCTCCTCAGACCACCATCCAGAGCACTGTGTGAGACATTATTACAGGCCTTCTCAGACATACGACAGTCCAGAGCACTGTGTGTGTGCACCATTACAGGCCTCCTCAGACCACCATCCAGAGCACTGTGAGTGCGCCCTTACAGGCCTCCTCATACCACCATCCAGAGCACTGTGTGCATTACAGACCTCCTCAGACCGTCCAGAGCACTTACTGTGCATTACAGGCCTCCTCAGACCGTCCAGAGCACTTACTGTGCATTACAGGCCTCCTCAGACCGTCCAGAGCACTTACTGTGCATTACAGGCCTCCTCAGACCGTCCAGAGCACTTACTGTGCATTACAGGCCTCCTCAGACAGTCCAGAGCACTTACTGTGCATTACAGGCCTCCTCAGACCGTCCAGAGCACTTACTGTGCATTACAGGCCTCCTCAGACAGTCCAGAGCACTTACTGTGCATTACAGGCCTCCTCAGACCATCCAGAGGAATCACTGTGCATTACATGCCTCTTCAGACTGCCCAGAGCACTCACTGTGCATTACAGGCCTCTTTAGTCCCAAGCATTGCATAGTTACATAGTTAGTGATTTTGAAAAAACTGAATTTTTGTAAAACCTTACCGTAAAATTCCTTTCTCGGAGTCCTCTGACAGTCGCCGCCCACTCATACAGTCTTCACCAATGGGTATTGACCTCTTATCCACAGGAGCAAGCTAGGCATAAGACTTGTTAAAAACAAAGCAATTTACATAGACACACCTACAGGGGGCTGTCCCATTGGTCCAATACCCCCGGCTAGCCTCATTCCCAATTCAGTTTGGTAGCAAGCAGTAGATAGTCCATGAACCCCAAAAGAGAAAGGAACTCAGAGAAAGGAATTTTACGGTAAGATTTTACAAAAATTCAGTTTTCTCTTACGTCCTCTGACAGTCACCGCCCACTCATACAGTCTTCACCAATGGGATGTCCCAAAGCAGTGTAGACATGAGGGGTGGGAAATGCAACCGCCACAAAGGCAACGCAGCACCCAGGTCAGAGAAGGGAACCTTATCTGAACAGAAAGGTAAACCCTCTGGGCAACCGAAAAGCTCAACTGGAGCAAACAACCCAGGAAAGCAAATAACCAAGGGGGAAACAACCCCAACAGCCAGGGACCTGCAAAACTAGGGCCCCCTTAAGGCACTCCCGCACACAGAACCTTGCGGCCAAAGGAAGCATCTTCAGATGCCAGAACCTCAAGTTTGTAAAATTTGGAAAGGGTGTGCACCGACAACCAAGTCACAACCTTGCACACCTGGGCCACCGAAGCCTGTTGCTGCAAGCCCAGGACACACTCACCGCTCTGGTAGAGTGCGCCTTGACAAGGAAGGGCGGTACCCGTTCCCTAAACGAATAGGCCTGTACAATCGTCTGTGTGATCCATCTAGAAATGGTTGCCGCAGACGCAGCCATACCCTTATGAGGTCCCTCAGGAAGGACAAAAAGAGAATCCGACTTTCTTAAGGATGCCGTGGATGACAGGGAGACCCTGATCGCCCGGACTTCATCCAAGGAATGCAAGGCACACTCCTTAGGATGCTTAGGGTTCGCACATAGCGAAGGTAAGACAATATCCTCGTCAAGGTGAAAATCAGAAACCACCTTAGGAAGGAAGGATTGCTTAGGTCGCAACACCACCTTATCCCTATGAACCACCAGGTAAGGGGGCAAGACAAGGCCACCAACTCCGACACTCTGCGAGCAGAGGTGATAGCCACCAGAAAGGTAACCTTTCTCGTCAGCAGAGGCAGAAAATTTTTTCTGATGTTTCCAAAGGGAGGACGTTGCAAAACGGACAGGACCAAGTTTAAGTCCCAAGGAGGTAAAGGCGCTCTCTGAGGAGGAGCCAAATGACGCACACTTTGATAAAAGGTGCCTATCAATGAATTAGACGCCAAGGGGCCAAGGATGGCCAGTGCAGATAACTGGCCCTTAATAGTGATCAGCGCAAGACCCTGGTCCACACCAGATTGGAGGAAGGCTAACACCCTCACCACCGAAAAGGAGCGAGGATGGATGCCCCTGGATTCACACCAGGAAAAATAAGCCTTCCAAGTACGGTAATAGATCTTACCGGATGAGGCCCTCCTAGCCCTGAGCAGGGCAGGAATGACCGCCGACGAGAGACCCCGATCTCTCAACACCTGGCTTTTAACATCCACGCCGCTAAGGTCAGCAACCGTAAAGCAGGATGGAAGATCGGCCCCTGAGATAGCAGATCGTCTGAAACGGGAGCTGCCACGGAGTCTCGACAACCAGTTGGACGATGGCCACGTACCAAGACCGGCGTGGCCAGTAGGGACCACCAGAATCACCAACTTCGGTTGCGAGACTAACCTGCGAAGGAACCTGGCCAACAACCATAGAGGAAAAAAGGCAGAAATCAGGGGATACTGATTCCAAGGCACCACCAGAGCATCCGAGGCGACCGCCAGAGGATCGCGCATTCGTGCCACAAACCTTCCCACCTTGTTGGTTAGCCGAGAGGCAAACAGATCCACATCCGGGGATCCCTAGCTCGCACACAGTATCTGAAAAACCTCCTGGTGTAGGGACCATTCTCCCTGGTCCAGGGTCTGGCGGCTCAGATAATTGGCCTGCCAATGCTCCACACCCAGAATGTGAACTGCCGAAATCGCCGGGACATGCATCTCGGCCCAAGATAGAATTCTGGTCACTTCCTGGGCCGCCCGGGCACTCCTGGTGCCCCCTTGATGATTTGATGTAAGCCACTACAGTGGCATTTGTCCGTCTGGACCCGCACAGGGCGGCCCCAAAGATGAGCCGACCAACGGAGCAAGCATAATCTGATCGCTCGCAATTCCAAGATGTTCACCGGCAGGGAGGATTCCTCCTCCGACCAAGTGCCCTGGGTAGACAGAAAGCCCAGAACGCCACCCCAGCCTGACAGGCTGGCATCTGTGGTGATCACAGTCCACAACAACGGGCGGAAGGAGTTTTCCTCCGTCAGAGTCGGGGACAGGAGCCACCAGAGAAGATCCTCTCTGACTTGGCGGTTCAGAGATATCCTTCCTTCCAAGGATTGAGGATGCGTGTCCCACCTGGCCAAGATCTCCGCTTGAAGATATCGCGTGTGGAACTGTGCAAATGGTATTGCCCCGAAGGCTGACACCATCAACCCCAGGGACCGCATGCAGGCCCTGAGCGACGAGGAATCCTTGTCCCGAAGGGACCTGACCTCGTCCTGTAGAGTCCGGAGCATGTCCTCCGGCAGGAAACCTTTACTTGGGCAGAGTCCAGGACCATTCCCAGATAAGGTAGACGAACAGAAGGGGACAAGGTCGACTTCTGAACGTTGATGGTCCATCCGAACTCCAGGAGCATCTGAACGGTAGTTGACAGATCACGTAAGAGACTCGGGCTGGCACTCGATCGTAACAGGAGATCGTCCAGATATCCCAAGACCGCAATCCCCTTCGCCCGCAACAGGGCCAGAACAGGAGCCAGCACTTTGGGAAACACCCTTGGAGCCGAAGCGAGACCGAAAGGTAACGCCACAAACTGATAGTGATCCTCCGTGATTGTGAATCGGAGGAACCTCTGAAGACCCGTGAATATAGGGATGTGTAAACACGCATCCTCGAGGTCGGTGGAAGCCAGGAAATCTCCTGGACTTAAAGAGGCCACCACCGAACTGAGGGATTCCATGCGGAACTTTTGAACCCGCACGAAGCGGTTCAGAGCTTTCAAGTCCAGAAATGGACGGGCCTTGCCCTCCTTACTGGGCACAGTGAACTGATTTTAGTAAAGCCCCCGAAACCTGTCCCGCTGAGGCACCGGGACGATCACCCCCTGGGCGAGGAGATCCTGAACTGCCGGATAAAGATCGTGTAACCGATCTGGGGTCAAATGAAGATTTGAGGGAAAGAATCTGTCTGCTGGCCGCGAAAGGAATTCCATCTTGTATCCCAATCTAATGATTTCCTGAACCCACCTGTCCGGAACCCGGAGCAGCCAAAGGTCTAGGAAACCGCGCAGACGTCCCCCCACCCCTGTAATGGGTGAAGGTGTCCCTGCAGGTGGAGGCGGAAGGACCCGCCGGGCCGGCATGGGTAGATTTTAGCTTGCCCGCCCAGGGCTTCCTCTGACCACCCTGGCCCTTAAAGGGTTTCCCCTTGACCTGTGCCTTGAAGGCATAAAAGGACCCCTGATTTGGTTTAAAGGAAGGGCCCCGCTTACAGCGGAAAAACTTACCCCTGGGGTTCTGGGGCAGCAGAGTGCTTCTGCCCCCAGTGTCCCCTTTAACCAACTCGTCCAGGGAATCCCCAAAAAGACGATTCCCCTCATAAGGGATGTCAGACACCGTCTTCCTAGAGTCTGGTCAGCCGACCAGCTCGTCAGCCACATTAAACGATGGAGCAGCACCGTGACACCAGACAGCGAGCTGCTAGAGGAGCCTCCTCCAAGGCCGCGTCACACAGGTACAAAAAACCTGCCAGACGCATCTGCTCCACCATCTCCACAGTAGTCGGAGGGGTGGAATCCGCCTCCAGAGTGCGTTTGAGCACTGAACACCGGAGAATCCTCCGAGGGCATGAGAGTGGCCTTGTTTAACCTGGACACCGTGTGATCCACTTTAGGGGACACGGTCCATCGCAAATCTGTAGGAGACGCGAAAGGGCAACGGGATTGAAACCTTTTGGTACCACAAGAGGGCGCATTAAATTCCGCCATTGTTCGTTCACCGTCACGTGAAACTCAGCGGGACAAGGAAACACCCGTGCCGCAGTTCGGGTTCTGCGAGTCCCAAAAGGAAGACTGCTTTCCCGGTGGGTTGGGCTCATCCTCTAAATGTAGTGTCTCTTCAACGGAAGCAAAAAAGCGCAGACACAGCAGCGCGTTCTTTAGCCGCCTCAGGAGAAAGATCATTCTCCTCCTCCACCTCCACATCAGCATGAAAGGACTGAGACCCCTCAGGGGGTAAACTGTCCAGGGCAACCATATCAGACTCAGAATCAGAGGATAATGAAATCCTAGCTCTTTTTCTAGAACCCTGCTCTGACATCAATAAATCCACCTTGGACGCTAAAGTCGCAAGTGCAGTAGCAAGAGAAAATGAAGATTCAGGAGTACCTGAAACCTTCACTAAGGCTGGGGGGAATATGCAGTCCTGGGACTCCATGAGAAAAAGACTATGGCGCTGGCCCTTTAAGACGCGATCGCGGCGACCCACCGCAATAGGGATCCCACTAAGGTACCCCCCTGAGATGGGAAAAGCACTGAAAACAGAAGAATAAGCCCCAACACTAGCAAAAAGAGCCCCCAGAAGTGTTACCTTGCTGCTGGAAACGATCACTGCATACGGTAAAGGAAGTGATGTCACCCACTAGAGGCTGTTGCCAATGCATCTGAATGGGAAGCTCCGGGAAAATGGCCGCCGAACATGTGCAAAGAAGAACACCTTGCCACACACAAGATGGCGCCCGAAGGCGCCAAAAACACTACATAGAGAGCTGCAGAAAGTGCCCACAGTGGGCGCCTCGATATCGCAGGAACCCCCCACCCCAGATAGCGGGGGGGCCGTCAGCCAAAATAGGATGCGTTGCACGGTCAAAACCGCATGTTGAGGCATCCCAGCGAGGTAGCTACCTCGCAGGCTTTTGCCCCTGAGGACAGGGGCAGGTCGTTTGCTAGGCCAGGGCGCACACATAGCCCGCTAAACGCTCAATGGCGGGCTGGTATTCCATAAGATCCTCTGTCCTGGAGTACCAGGACAACCAGTCCGATTCCCAGCTCCGCAAACGCTGTAGACTTCCGAAGAACCGACTAACTAAGCGCAGAACAAATAAAAAGCTAGTAGTGCAAAGAAAACACTTTTGCAGAAAATAAAAGTCATAAAAACAGAAGAAAGGCTGAGACATGTAGCCCCAGCACATGGAAAGCCTATCTTACTCCTTTCTAGGCAGAAGACAAACTGAATTGGGAATGAGGCTAGCCGGGGGTATTGGAACGGTGGGACAGCCCCTTGTAGGTGTGTCTATGTAAATTGCTTTGTTTTTAACAAGTCTTATGCCTAGCTTGCTCCTGTGGATAAGAGGTCAATACCCATTGGTGAAGACTGTATGAGTGGGCGGCGACTGTCAGAGGACGAAAGAGAAAAGACATCAGTCCATCCAATGATGTGTGTGTGTTTGCTGTTAACCGTACATCCGTACATTGTATACCCCTGTATGTTGTGGTCTTTAAGGTGCCCATCGAATAGTTTTTTGAAACGATCGATGCTCCCTGCTGATACAACTGTTTGCGGAAGAGAATTCCACATCCTTACTGCTCTTACAGTTAAGACCCCCTACGTATTTTAAGGTTAAACTGCCTTTCCTCTAGTTTTAGCAAGTTGCCACGTGTCTTATTGTATTCCCTTTCTCTGAATAGTTTGTTCCTTATGCTAGGGTCGCCAGTACATTATTTGTACATTGATATCATATCCCCCCTCAATCGTCTCTTCTCCAGAGAGAATAAGTTCAGTGCTTGTAGTCTTTCCTCATAGCTGATGTCCTCCATTCCCCTAATTATTTTTGTTGCCCTTCTCTGGACTCTCTCCAGTTCCAGCACATCCTTCCTGAGGACCGGTGCCCAGAACTGGACAGAATACTCCAGATGTGGCCGGACCAGAGTCTTGTAGAGAGGGAGAATAATCTCTTTATTTCTGGAGTGAATCCCCTTTTTTATACATCCCAGTATTCTGTTGGCTTTGCTTGCAAAGGGCTTGGCATTGCATGCCACTGCCAAGCCTGTTGTCTACCAGTACCCCCAAGTCCTTTACCATCCTAGACTCCCCCAGAGGTCCCCCCCCCCCTAGTGAGTAGCTTGCTTTCTGGTTTCTGGCACCCAAGTGCATTACTTTACATTTTTCAACATTAAACCTCATCTGCCATGTAGTTGCCCACCCCATTATTTTGTTCAGGTCCGCTTGTAAGGTTTCCACATCCTGTATAGAAGATATTGGTATGCTTAGTTTAGTATCATCCGCAAATACTGAGATTGTACTAGATATCCCCTCCTCTAGATCATTTATGAATAAATTAAACAGGATTGGCCCCAGGACAGAACCCTGGGGGACCCAACTTTCCACACCCGCCCAATCCGAGTACTCACCATTAATCACCACCCTTTGCACTCTCCCCTGGAGCCAGTTCTCTATCCAGGTACTCACCTTACGGTCCATACCTACCTTCCTTAGTTTGAACAGTAAGCGTTTGTGGGGAACGGTGTCAAAGGCCTTTGCAAAGTCCAGATACACCACATCCACAGGCTTACCTTGATCTAGGTGGCAGCTCACTTCATCATAGAAGGTTAATAGATTGGTTTGGCAAGAACGATTTTTCATGAATCCATGCTGATTACTACTTATAATACCATTTTCATTACTAAAGTCTTGTATGTGGTCCCTTAACATCCCCTCCAAAATCTTGCAGACTACTGATGTTAGGCTGACCGGCCTATAGTTACCTGGGATATATCTCTGCCCTTTTTTAAATATTGGTACCACGTTGGCTTTTTTCCAATCAACCGGCACCATATCCATCTGTAAACTATCATTAAAGATCAAGAATAATGGTCTGGCAATCACCTACCTGAGCTCTTTAAGAACCATCAGGTGCAAGCCATCTGGTCCCAGTGATTTATTTATGTAAAGTTTCTCTAGTTTAGTTCCAAGTCCATGTTCTGTTAGCCATGGCGGTACTTCCTGAGGTGTGTTATTTAGTTTGGCCTTAGAAGCTGGGTTAGTGTAGCCCCCCAATTCTTTTGTGAAGACTGAAGAGATTATTTAACACTACTGCCTTTTACCTGTCCTCTGTGACCAAATCTCCTTTGCCGTCTTTTACGGGGCCAATGTGTTCTGGCCTTGCTTTCTTACTGTTTATATACTTAAAGAATTACTTGGGGTTCTTTTTACTCTCTTCCGCTATATGTCTCTTGTGTTCTATTTTAGCCGCCTTGATTTCGTCTTTACATTTCTTATTACACTCTTTGTAATGCTTGAATGCTGCCAATGACCCCTCAGCCTTGTATTTTTTGAAGGCCTTTTCTTTAGCATTAATATGCATTTTTATGTTGGAGTTAAGCCACCCAGGGTTTAGTTTTGCTCTTTTAAATTTATTTCCCTTTGGAATGCACTGGCCAATCCCTTTGTTAAGTATGCTCTTGAAGCACTCCCATTTTTCCTCTGTGTTCTTTGTTCCCAGGGTTCTATCCCATTCAATATTTCTAGCAGAGAGCGCAGTTTTGGGAAATTGGCTATTTTGAAATTCAGTGTTCTTATATTACCCTTATTTTTCCTATTACTATGATTAATACTGAAACTAATTGACCTATGGTCACTGTTTCCTAAGTTGCCCCGTATTTCTATATCCGTGACCAGGTCTGTATTGTTGGTAATCAGTAGGTTAAGTACCGCATTGTTTCTTGTCTGTGCATTCACAATCTGACCCATGAAATTGTCCTGCAAAACATTTAGGAACTGCCGAGCCTTGCTGAGTGTGCGGTTCCTTCTGCCCAGTCTATATCTGGATAATTAAAGTCCCCCATTATAATGACATTTCCCATCCTTGCTGCCAATCCTATCTGTAAAAGGAGGTCCGCCTCCCCCTCATCCCTCTGGTTGGGGGGCCTATAGCATACGCCCAATATTACCTTCCCCACAGTGCCTTCCCTTTGAAGTTCTACCCATAGGGATTCTACCTCGTCCATAGCTCCATTATTAATATCATCCCTCATATTTACCTGCACACTGTTCTTAATATACAGACATACCCCTCCCCCTTTTTTACCTTCTCTATCTCTGCGATAAAGGGAATACCCCTGAATGGTCACCATCCAGTCATGAGAGCTGTCGAACCAAGTCTTTGTTATCCCCACAAAATCTAAGTCCACCTCAAACATCAGCAGCTCCAGCTCTCCCATCTTGTTGGCCAGGCTTCTGGTATTGGTATACAAACCTCTTAATTTTGACCGGTTACGTATATCCTCATTTGATGTTTTTAGGCTGCTCTTGTGATTTTTCCCCATACCCACCCTGGGTTTAGGAGCTCTGAACACCCTACCGCTAATGTCCCCATTTGTGTCCTCTGAATCTTGCTTTTCACTGGCTAATTCTACATCTGTACCCTCCCCCCCCATCATCTAGTTTAAAAGCCCCTCTAACTTTATGGCCATCTTCTCCCCCAGTACAGCTGCACCCTCCCCATTTAGGTGCAATCTGTCCCTACCAAAGAGTCGGTGGCCGACTGAGAAGTCGGCCCAGTTCTCCAGGAACCCGAAACCCTCCTTACTACACCAGCTCCTCAGCCACTTGTTAACTTCCCTAATCTCCCGCTGCCTCTCTGGTGTGGCTCAAGGTACAGGTAGATTTCTGAAAATACTACTCAAGTTGAGGAGGTCCTACTCCTCAACTTAGCGCCTAAGTCCCTGAAATTGTGTAGGACTCTCCATCTTCCTCTGCCTAGGTCATTGGTACCCACATGTACCATGAAAGCTGGGTCTTCCCCAGCCCCACCCAATAATCTGTCCACCTGATCCGCGATGTGCCGAACCCGAGCGCCCAGTAAACAACAGACTGTTTAGTGCTCACGGTCTTTGTGACAGATTGCACTGTCTGTCCTTCTAATGATTGAGTCCCCTACCACCAGCACCTGTCTTTCCTTTCCCTTTCTCCCGGCCTCACTGGAGGAGTTCTTCCCCTGGCAGCTAGGGGCGTCGCTCTGCTCCAGCAATGCTGGTCCCCGACTGGTTTCTCCAACATCACGCAACGGGGCGTATTTATTGGGGTGCTCCAGCCCAGGACCGGCCTCCTTGCCTTGTCCGCTTCTACCCCTCCTAACTGTCACCCCTCTACTCTGCTCTGATGCCTGCACCTCCAATACTCCGCCCACCTCTGTGCAGGCCCCTGCCTGCACCTGTCGGGTACGATCCCGGCTCTCCTTCGGTATGGACATTCGGCTCAGTATTGCCAGCTGCTTCCCTAGATTCAGGACCTGAGCTTCCAGGGAAGAAACATGCTTACATTTTGCGCATTTGTATTCGCCCTCGATCGCATGATCGAGGAATGCATACATATCACAAGATGTACACCGAGTCGCATCTCCACACCCGTCGGGCATTGTACCTACTAATCTAATCTAATGGGGATTCAGTAATTTAAGTCTATCCTGTGTGGCTGTTTCCTGGCTTCCTAACTCTACCTTCTCACCCTCTGGTACTCTGCTACACTCACAGTCGCACAACACTCACAATTGCACAGCCTGGTCAGTTGCACAACACTCACAGTCGCACAGCCCGGTAAGTCGCACAACACTCAGTTGCACAGCCCGGTCAGTCGCACAACACTCACAGTCGCACAGCCCGGTCAGTCCCACAACACTCACAGTCGCACAGCCCGGTCAGTCGCACAACACTCACAGTAGTAATAGGTACTCCCAGACACTCAGGTAGTAATAGGTACTCCCAGACACTCAGGTAGTAATAGGTACTCCCAGACACTCAGGTAGTAATAGGTACTTCCAGACACTCAGGTAGTAATAGGTACTCCCAGACACTCAGGTAGTAATAGATACTCCCAGACAGGTAGTAATAGGTACTCCCAGGCACTCAGGATAGGTACTCCCAGACACTCAGGTAGTAATAGGTACTCACAGATACTCAGGTACTACACTAAACCCTCAGTCAGTGTTCAATCTCAGTCACCAGTCTTACTTACCTAGTGTGTGTCACTTTAAGCCTGTCACTTGCAGTTCCTGACGGCCAGGGCCGCCATCAGGGGGGTACAGCCCATACACTTGTAAGGGGCCCGAGTCTGGGAAAAGGCAGGAGTGGGTGCAGAGGTGCTCCGTGACCGCCCTGGCTTTGAGTGTGAGTCGGCAGCTGCTGCTTCTCCGTGTCATTGAGCTCACATCGGCTCTTTGCTGCCACCTCTGGCTACTTCCAGCATTTGCACTCCTCGCCTGTGCTGCCTGTACAGTATCCCGGACTGCAGCTCCTCTCTGTGTCACAGATACATGGGGGAAACAAGAGCTGGGGCTAGGAAGACCACCTTACCAGTAAGGGCTGTTGTACAACTGAAGGGGGGGGTGGTTGTGTACGTGTGTCTCTGTATGTACATGTGTGTGTATATGTGTTTGTTCGTATGTACCTGTGTGTGTACCTGTCTGTGCATGTACATGTACACGTCTGTGTGTGTACACATCTGCGTGTGTACGTGTGCCTGTGCGAGTGTACATGTCTGTGTGTGTACATGTCTGCGTGTGGGTGTGTGTCTGAGTACGTGTTTGCATGTCTGTGTGTTCATGCCTGTGAGTGTACGTGTGTGTGCGCGTCTGTGTGTGTACATGTGTGTACATGTCTGTGCGTGTGTACACGTGACTGTGTGTGTCTGTATATGTGTGTGTGAAATATATACACGTGTGAGGGGGGCTGAGTGCGTACACGTGTGAGGGGGGGCTGAGTTTGTACACGTATGAGGGGGGCTGAGAGTGCACACATGAGGAGGACTGTGAGGGGGGCTGAGTGCGTACAGGTGTGAGGGGCGCTGAGTGTATACAGGTGTCTGTGTGTGTGTACATGTCTTTGCGTGTGTGTCTGTGTGTGTGCATGTGTGTGTACACATGTCTGTGTGTGTATGTATATGTGTGTGTGAAATATATACACGTGTGAGGGGGGCTGAGTGCGTACGCGTGTGAGGGGGGCTGAGTGCGTACACGTGTGAGGGGGGCTGAGTGCGTACACGTGTGAGGGGGGCTGAGTGCGTACACGTGTGAGGGGGGCTGAGTGCGTACGCGTGTGAGGGGGGCTGAGTGCGTACGCGTGTGAGGGGGGCTGAGTGCGTACACGTGTGAGGGGGGCTGAGTGCGTACACGTGTGAGGGGGGCTGAGTGCGTACAGCTGCTGAATTGGGATCTTTTTGGACAAAATATAATTCCTTACTGTTAAAGTTTGATAGCACTGATGACTTGGAATAGAATTTTCATTTTCATATATTACGTTGTAAGAGTGTTAAAATAAAAGTGTGCACTGCAGGACTCACTGTTAAGGCTAGTGGGTGGATTCTGTGGGATGGGCCATTGGCAGGCCCTGCTGAATGTTGGTGGTTAAGCCCGGGGGGGCCCAGGCCTAAAGCTGTGTAAGGGGCCCCACAATTTCTGATGGCTGCTCTGCTGACGGCGATTCCTCTCTCCGACAGTCTTCCTCTCTGCACCCGCCTCATTCTGTCACTTCCCGGTCAGCCTTTGCTCTGTTAGTCTCCTCTGCTCCCTCCCTGTCTGGGGGGGGGGTTGCCGCAGCGCTCGCCGCCCGCCGCAAAAGGGGGGGGGGGTTTACTGCACCGCTCGCAACAAGGAGGGGGGGATTGCCGACCCGCTTGCCGCCCGCCTATACTTCTGGGGGGGTCCTAGCACCACTCGTCGCTCTTCGGGGGGGGGGGGGGGTTACTCACACACTCACACGCGGTCGGTCACACATACGCTCCTCTCTCTGGCACGCCCTGTCAGCCTCTGATCCCGCGCTCTGCTCCTCAGCACCACCTGCCGGTTCTGCAGTCAGCGTCAGTGACCGCAGCATGATTGCGTGCACTACAGTCCTCCTCAGCCCTTCCAGAGCACTCACTGTGCATTACAGGCCAACTCAGAACATCCAGACCCCTCTCTCTCTCTCTCTCTCTATTTTTGTAACAAAACTTGGTTATATTTATAAAGACATTATATAATGCCTAAATCAGTCTCTAGTTTGGTCAGACCTTAATACCATAAATAATAACATGTATTAGATTTTTACTCAAAGAGTATATAATGAGTTTAGAAATTCTAGAGAAATAAATATAAATAATGCATTACAATTTAACTAAACCCATTCAATTTTAGTCAACTAAAATCTGACAAACTAAAACAATTTAGATGCTTAAAATACAACTACAACTAAAATGGAATTTTAGTCAAAAGACTATGACTAAAACTAATTTTAAATTTGACGTAAAAATTTACACTGGTGATAACTTTGATGAATTTGTCAAGTGCCTCACCAAAAAGACATCCTACATGTGAGGTGTCTTTCACAGGTACACTATACAGTGCCTCTATGAAAACCTGATGGAGTCTGCAAAAGACCTGAGACTGGGATGGAGATTTGTCTTCCAACAAGACAATGATCCAAAACATAAAGCAAAATCTACAATGGAATGGTTCACAAATAAACATATCCAGGTGTTAGAATGGCCAAGTCAAAGTCCAGACCTGAATCCAATCGAGAATCTGTGGAAAGAACTGAAAACTGCTGTTCACAAACGCTCTCCATCCAACCTCACTGAGCTCGAGCAGTTTTGCAAGGAGGAATGGGCAAAAATTTCAGTCTCTCGATGTGCAAAACTGATAGAGACATACCCCAAGCGACTTACAGCTGTAATCGCAGCAAAAGGTGGCGCTACAAAGTATTAACTTTGGGGCTGAATAATTTTGCACGCCCAATTTTTCAGTTTTTTAATTTTTTTTAAAAAGTTTGAAATATCCAATAAATTTCGTTCCACTTCATGATTGTGTCCCACTTGTTGTTGATTCTTCACAAAAAATTACAGTTTTATATCTTTATGTTTGAAGCCTGAAATGTGGCAAAAGGTCGCAAAGTTCAAGGGGGCCGAATACTTTCGCAAGGCACTGTATTACCAAAAGTATTGGGATGCCTGCCTTTACACGCACATGAACTTTAATGGCATCCCAGTCTTAGTTTCCTGCACTGATACAATCAGGGCCTCCACCAGCGCTTTTTCATACGCGGCTGCAGAAGGGGACAACTCATCCTCACTATTGGAGCACTCAGCGTACGTGGACGCAGACCCAGTGGGTTGACTCTTGTCCACCGCGGCCAAATCCACCTCAGAATCTGAGGAAGCAGAGGATACGAAGGTGGGGGGCGCTTCTTGCTAGCTCTTCTTTGTAGGGTCATATCTACTTTAGCTACTAGTGACTACAGGGCTGCCGTCATGACTGCCAGGGCAGACTGAGAGCCAGAGGGTCCCGCGGCTTCCAGGAATGGATCATATGGTGAAACTAGTTCCCCAGGTTCCATGACCATCAAGGGTTAAGCGGAACCACTGCTCAGCAAAGAAAAAAAAAACAGGAGGCCCCTCCCCCTAGGCACCACTGTGACACTACAAGAAGCAGCGCACCCGGGGGCGCTGTATACAGCAAGGAAGGATAGTGTACCCTCTAAAGACTTAATTTACATATATTTTATTATATATTACTTGGAGGTTTATTAATTGTCGCATTGCCGATTATTATAACATCAAATTGTGTTTGAAGTACACATTGCATATTTGTTCTTGTGCAATTGGTTTATATGTATTGACACACTCTGCACCTTCATTTGCATATAATTTTTTTTTATATTGCTTGCAGTTCCATTAATTGTCGCATTGCTGAACATTTTTGTGCACATTTAATTGATACACAGATTGCACCTTAATTTGCATATATTTTTTATATTGCTTGCAGTTTTATTAATTGTCTCATTGCTGAACATTTAATTGTAACTGGAGTACACTGCACATATATTTTGATGATACTTCTTAATTTGCAATTTATTGCATGGATTTCTTTTTCAGAAGTATCAATTTTTCAATTGATTCACCTACCACAGTGGCTCTGTAATGTGTCCCTATGTTGTTTTCAGGAACACACCAGAATAAGTAGAGCACACTTTTATTTTTTTTATTTATTTCTTCACTCTATTGTTCTTAGAGTTCAAGTGCAGCCACCCCCCATCCATCACTCTTTTTTAGTTAAAGCGCACCCATATATATTTATTTTACCCCCCAAAGACTCACCACTTGAGCTGGAAAGCGTCAAAACAATCTGCCACACTGCTGGAAAGAGGAAGAGGAAACTCTGACCTGACACTAGAGGCCCCCACAGCCTCAGCATTGTCTCCGACTACAGGAAAATGGCCGCCAATACAAGTCTATAGGGAAACAACATGGCCGCTGAACCAGGAATCACAGAGACCACAGAAAAACAAGATTTTTGTAAGATCTTACCGTAAAATCTTTTTCCTGGTGCCTCCATGGCAGCATACATATGGTGGTTGCTCCGCCCTCAACCAACCCACAGGACCTCCTTAACTCTATAAAAGTAAGAACTGCCCCCCCCTACGCCATTCTTTTTTCTGTCCTCAAGCCTGCAGGATCACGATCAGCCCTTACTGCACCTTCACATGGTGTTACCATTGCAGGGTCATGCTCCCCTGTAGGATGGAGTCCCAGGTCTTAGGCTGCTAAAGGCGCCAACAAGGCTGGGAGCCTGTTTTTCTGTGGATCTTTTTCCAGGTAAGGAGTCTAGTTCAGCCATGCTCCTCCCGGGACCGGGAACCCCCCCCCCCTCTGGTTTGGGGGCTGCCCCGGTAACATTGATGCTTCCTGCATTAAATTTAGCCTGTCCTACTTACAGTCTGTCCTCATGTGGTGCGCTGGGGTGCAGGATTGCTAGCAAGCCCATCTGGACCCCCTGGGGCGCTTCACGCCTGCCACCTAACCTCTGTTTTACTGTTCTGGGGGCGGTCGATGGCGCCGCCCTATGACATCACCTGCACATGCCCAGTAGGCAGATGAAGCCATCGGCGGCCATCTTGGTACTCCCATTGGAGTACATGTATTTATATGGCCAGCCTCTCTCATTCTGAGGGCGGATGTCAGAAGCATAACATCTCCCTTGCTGCTGAGGAGAAGCTTTCAAGTCTGCCTGTGCTGCTGCCTCCCAATGGAAGCCAGAGGTATTGCAGCTTCTTTTTTTTTTCTCTCCTCTTCTTGGAAATATATATTTATTTATAATAAAAAAGGGGACTATTAGGTTGGGACCTTTCCATTTACTTTTTCTTTTCTTCTTACCCTTTGTGTCTCTCTTATCCCAGCCATCTCCCGTAGTCCAGTGGCACAAAAAGATCCTCAACATTCCGCTAGGTAAGGGCTGCACCATTCAGGTAAGTTTAAAAAAATTTAAAAAAGAGCATCGGGCATATGAAACATCAAAATTTCCTATGTTTCATTGCAGCCCGCAATGCCGATCATCCCGCAGGGACTCACCGGCGAGGAGGTCCAGAGGCCACAGCCGCTCAAGACATGACCAATATCACTCGTCTACCCCTCACACATCACACAAATCTCGCAGATAACCCCATCGATCTGACAGACAACGCAGTTCCATCCGGCCTGGGGACAAAGCATGCTGGGTCTGTGACGGACAAGCTCTGCCGGGAAAACTGTTCTGCGAAACATGCTTTTTAGAAGCCACGGGGGATCGGGAAAAAGAAAAGCAAGAGTCCATTGATACAATGAGGAAGCTGATTAAGGACTCAATTTGAGAACTGAACTTGTCCCAGGAGTTGATGGCCCCGACCACAAGTGGGGGATCCCTTGAGACTCCAGTCCAGTTGGCAGGTTCCGGCTCCAGCTCAGAGGACGAAGGGGACACAGCGGAGGAGAATGTGTCTACCTTTGATTTTGGGTTGATCAGCCCCTTCGTGGTAGCGGTCAAGAACGCAATTGAATGGGAAGAGTCACCTGAGCCCCCTGCCAAGTCCAGGAAATACTTTCCCCACCTCAAGAAAAAATCTCCTACCTTCCCACTTATGGAGGAGCGGATCTGGTGACAGATGAATGGCGGAAGGTGGATAGGAGACCGATCGCCTTTAACCGCTTTAGTAAATTATACCCTCTGGCAGAATCTGATGCCCAACTATTTGATGGCATGCCATCAGTGGACGCATCAGTCATGAGATTGGCCAGGAACACAACTTTACCCTTAGAAGACGCAGTCTCCTTTAGAGATGTCTTAGATCGAAGAATCGATGCTGATTTAAAGAAGGCGTATCAGGCGGCCGGGGGGGGCTTGCAGGCCGGCAGTGGCTTTAACCTCAGTTTCCAGAGCAGCGCGTGCTTGGACTGACAATATAGAATCGGCCCTCAAGCAAGGCTTAGACACAGACCAGATTGTGACGGCTGTGGATGAGTTAAAATTGGCATCAGATTTTGTGGCAGAAGCGGCCATTGACACTCTGAAATGTTCCGCCAGGGCCATGCTATATTCAGTCACGGCAAGAAGAGCACTTTGGCTAAAACCATGGGCTGCTGATCCCTCCTCCAAGCAGACATGGTGCCGCATACCCTATGATGGGAAAGCCCTATTTGGCGAAAAGCTGGATACAGACATTACCACAGGGGGCAAGAGCGGTCGGATTCCTCAGGACAGGAATAAAAGGAAGAAATTTGCAGTGAGAGCGGTTTTCCAGCAAAAAGCCAGAGAAGCCAGAACATACCGTCCAGGGAGAGAATACAGAAGAGGTTGGAAGGGCTCCCAGGCTACCTTCCTGAAGATGGGGAAACAGAAGGCTGCTACCTTGACACAGGAAGGCCAGAAGTCTTTTTGACTTCTTGCCTACCCAAACGAGCCCGGTGGGTGCCCGTCTCAGGGCATTCTCTCAGGTTTGGGTGGAAACTTGCTCGGATCGTTGGGTCACCTCCACGATCCTTCAGGGGCATTTTTGGAGGTTCAAGCGCCAACCGCCCCGTTCTTCTTTTCTACCCACCAGGATTCCAAACTCCGAAGAGAAGCGCAAGGTTCTGCTACAATATGTCCAGACGCTAATTCATCAGCAGGCAGTGGTACCAGTGCCGGAGTGGGAAAGATTCTTAGGCTTTTATTCCCCAGTCTTCTTGGTACGAAAAAAGGCGGGAGGATGGAGGCCAGTTCTAGATCTGAAGTGGTTGAACAAATTTATCCGCCTCGAGCGGTTCAAGATGGAATCCCTAAGCACGGTCATCCTAACTGTGCAACCAGGCGACTGGATGGTCTCTATAAACCTTCAGGATGCGTATCTACATATACCAATACTTCACGACTTCCAGTCATTCCTAAGGTTCAAGATAGGGGAACTTCACCTACAGTTCCAGTGTTTGCCTTTCGGCATATCCACAGCCCCCAGAACCTTCACCAAAGTGTTGGTGGCAATGCTGGCACCCCTCCGGGAGAAGGGGGTCCGTGTCTTACATTATCTAGACGACATTGTCATCCTGTCGCAGGACAAAGAACTCCTAAAGATCTATTTTCAACAAGTCTTGGACACACTGATGAGGTACGGATGGCTAATCAATTTCTCGAAGAGCCAGCTTACTCCAGCCCAAAAGATGATATACTTAGGGGCACTGTTCGACACACGGAGGAGGGCAGTGTCACTGCCACCCGAGAAGATTCCTATAATCACAGGGAAGGTGAAGAAGGCACTGGCAAGCAAAGCCATGTCAGCATTGGAGTGTCTGAGTCTCCTCGGAACCTTTTCCTCATGTATCCCGATGGTAAAGTGGGCCCGCTGGCATCTCCGTGCTTTTCAACAGGGGTTTCTATCCCAGTGGAGAAGGAGGTCCCTTTACCAGGAGGTGTTGATCACGGTATCAATGAAGTCCAGCCTATGGTGGTGGACGAAGCTGCCCAACCTTCAAAATCATTGCCATCTTGGCCCCATCTCATAGATCACGCTTACAACCGATGCAAGTCGGTTGGGCTGGGGGGCACACTTCAGGGACCAGTTGATCCAAGGAAGATGGCAGTTCGATGCGGAGGATGTAGTATCAAACATTCTGGAGCTGAGGGCAGCCTGGGAAGCTATATCGCACTTGGCACCTCATCTCGCGGGCAACTCCCTCCTGTTACGTATGGACAACAGGGCGGCGGTAGCCTACGTCCAGAACCAAGGGGGGGACCCACAGCAGGTCATTGTCACGCGAAGTGGCCCCGATCTTAGCATGGGCCGAGGAGAACCTTGTAAACCTCCGAGCAGCGTATCTGCCAGCCTCCCAGAATCATTATGCGGATCTCCTGTCCAGGGAAATCATCGAGTGGTCCCTGGACAACTGTGTGTTTCGGTGGATCTGTCAACACTGGGGCAGTCCTCAGTGGGACCTATTTGCATCCCCCCAGAATGCCAAGGCACCTCGTTTTTTCACAAGATACCCTGCCCAGAATTCAGCAGGAGTAGATGCCTTAGTTCAACCGTGGTCCTTCCGTGTCGGGTATGCGTTCCCTCCTACCCCTCTGATTCTCAGATTCCTTCAACGCCTAACAGGGGAGGGGGATGACCATCCTGGCGGTGATTCCCTATTGGCCGAAAAGACCTTGGTTCACGCTGTTGACCCAGCTGTCTGTTTGCAACCCTCTAGTCCTTCCGAAGATTCCCGGTCTCCTGACGCAGGGGGACTACATCCACCCACATTCACAAATCCTGGATCTGAGGGCCTGGAAGTTGAAAGGAAGAGGTTGGAGGAGTTAGGTTGCTCTCATGAGGTAACCCAGACGTTGCTCCAAGCCAGAAAATCGTCCACTAATAGCTCCTACTACAGAGTATGGCAGAAGTTTTCAGAAGTTGCCGAATCCAACAAGTTTAATCCATTGAAGCCAGCTGTGCAGGACATTCTACGGTTTCTACAGAAAGGTCTGGATGTAGGTTTGGGGCTCAATACTCTTAAAGTGCAAGTTTCAGCCTTATCAGCTCTGACAGACATCAGATGGGCCTTACATCCTTTGATAGAGCGGTTTATGAAGGCAGTACTGAGGTTAAGACCACCTAGGAAAACATTGTACCCGAAGTGGGATTTACCCTTGGTGCTGGATACTCTAGCAGCACGGCCATTTGCTCCTACTGAGGACTGTTCTCTGAAGGATGTTACTCTTAAAGCAGTTTTCCTCGTAGCTGTCACTTCAGGCCGTAGGGTTTCTGAAATTCAAGCCTTGGGTGCTCAAGATCCATATATTACGTTCTTCCCAGATAGGGTCGTCCTACGACCAATCCATCAATTCATAGTTACATAGTTAGTGAGGTTGAAAAAGACACCAGTCCATCCAGTTCAACCTATGATGTGTGTGTGTGTGTTTGCTTTTAGCCGTTCATTGTATACCCCTGTATGTTGTGGTCTCTAAGGTGCCCATCTAACAGTTTTTTGAAACTATCAATGCTCCCTGCTGATACGACTGCTTGTGGAAGAGAATTCCACATCCTTACCGCTCTTACAGTGAAGAACCCCTTACGCATTTTAAGGTTAAACCACCTTTCCTCTAGTTTTAGTGAGTGGCCACGTGTCTTATTGCATCTCCTTTCTCTGAATAGTTTGTTCCTTATGCTAGGGTCGCCAGTACAGTATTTGAACATTGATATCATATCCCCCCTCAGTCGTCTCTTCTCCAGAGAGAATAGGTTCAGTGCTTGTAGTCTTTCCTCATAGCTGATGTCCTCCATTCCCCTAATTATTTTTGTTGCCCTTCTCTGGACTCTTTCCAGTTCCAGCACATCCTTCCTGAGGACCGGTGCCCAGAACTGGACAGCATACTCCAGATGTGGCCGGACCAGAGTCTTGTAGAGTGGGATAATAATCTCTTTATTTCTGGAGTGAATCCCCTTTTTTATACATCCCAGTATTCTGTTGGCTTTACTTGCAGCGGCTTGGCATTGCATGCCACTGCCAAGCCTGTTGTCTACCAGTACCCCCAAGTCCTTTTCCATCCTAGACTCACCCAGAGGTTCCCCCCCCTAGTGAGTAGCTTGCTTTCTGTTTTTTGGCCCCCAAGTGCATTACTTTACATTTTTCAACATTAAACCTCATCTGCCATGTAGTTGCCCACCCAGTTATTTTGTTCAGGTCCGCTTGTAAGGTTTCCACATCCTGCATAGAAGATATTGGCATGCTTAGTTTAGTATCATCTGCAAATACTGAGATTGTACTAGATATCCCCTCCTCTAGATCATTTATGAATAAATTAAACAGGATTGGTCCCAGGACAGAACCCTGGGGGACCCCACTTTCCACACCCGCCCAATCCGAGTACTCCCCATTAATCACCACCCTCTGAACTCTCCCCTGGAGCCAGTTCTCTATCCAGGTACTCACCTTATGGTCCATACCTACCTTCCTTAGTTTGTACAGTAAGCGTTTGTGGGGAACGGTGTCAAAGGCCTTTGCAAAGTCCAGCTACACCACATCCACAGGCTTACCTTTATCTAGGTGGCAGCTCACTTCATCATAGAAGGTTAATAGATTGGTTTGGCAAGAACGATTTTTCATAAATCCATGCTGATTACTACTAATAATACCGTTTTCATTACTAAAGTCTTGTATGTGGTCCCTTAACATCCCCTCCAAAATCTTGCAGACTACAGATGTTAGGCTGACCGGCCTATAGTTCCCCGGGATACACCTCGGCCCCCTTTTAAATATTGGTACCACGTTGGCTTTTTTCCAATCAGCTGGCACCATACCCGTCTGTAAACTATCCTTAAAGATCAAGAATAATGGTCTGGCAATCACCTGGCTGAGGTCTTTAAGAACCCTCGGGTGCAAGCCATCCGGTCCCGGTGATTTATTTATGTTAAGTTTCTCTAGTTTAGTTCTAAGTCTATCTTCTGATAGCCATGGCGGCATTTCCTGAGGTGTATTATTTAGTTTGGCCTTACAAGCTGGGTTAGTGTAGCCCCCAATTCTTTTGTGAAGACTGAAGAGAAGAAATTATTTAACACTTGCGCCTTTTCTCTGTCCTCAGTGGCCATATTTCCTTTATCATCTTTTATGGGGCCAATGTGTTCTGGCCTCACTTTCTTACTGTTTATATACTTAAAGAACTTCTTGGGGTTCTTTTTACTCTCCTCTGCTATATGTCTCTCGTGTTCTATTTTAGCCGCCCTGATTTCGTTTTTACATTTCTTATTACACTCTTTGTAATGATTAAATGCTGCCAATGACCCCTCAGTCTTGTATTTTTTGAAGGCCTTTTCTTTAGCACTAATATGCATTTTTATGTTGGAGTTTAGCCACCCAGGGTTTAATTTTGCTCTTTTAAATTTATTTCCCTTTGGAATGCACTGGTCAATCCCTTTGTTAAGTATGCTCTTGAAGCACTCCCATTTTTCCTCCGTGTTCTTTGTTCCCAGGGTTCTATCCCAATTGATATTTTCTAGCAGCGAGCGCAGTTTTGGGAAATTGGCTCTTTTGAAATTCAGTGTCCTTATATTACCCCTCTGCTTCCTATAACTGTAATTAATTCATACCTAAAGTGCCAACTACCTACCACTTTAACCAGGAATGGGTTCTTCCAACCTTTGAGGAAGCTACATCAAAGTTGCATGAACTGGACGTTGCAAGAACTCTACGTCGGTACATTGATTTAACGCAATCTTTTCGTAGGGAGCAACACCTATTTATCATTCCAAACTGAGGTAGAAAGGGCTTTGCAGCATCAAAAAGAACTATCGCAAGCTGGATCGTACGTCTGATTCAAAGGGCTTATCGGGCTCACAATCAATGCTCACTCTACGCGGGGGATAGCCTCTTCTTGGGCAGCTCTAGCACATGTCTCTCCGGAAACAATTTGTCGTGCAGCCAGTTGGTCCTCATTTAATACCTTCATGGTCCATTATAGCCTGGATCCAGCTGCTCTAACTTCCCGTGATTTTGGGAAGAAAGCGCTGCAATTGGCGGTTTTGTGAATCCTAATAAACTATATTTCTGTGCAGTATCCCTCCCTATGAGCAAGTTATTTACCATATGTATGCTGCCATGGAGGCACCAGGAAAACGGAAAATTGAATACTCACCTTTCCGTAATTTTCCTTTCCTGGTGCCTATCCATGGCAGCATACGCCCTCCCTTTACGTAATCTGCATTTTTGAGTCTAATAAAAAGAATGGCATGGGGGGGCAGTTCTTACTTTTATAGAGTTAAGGAGGTCCTGTGGGTTGGTTGAGGGTGGAGCAACCACCATATGTATGCTGCCATGGATAGGCACCAGGAAAGGAAAATTACGGAAAGGTGAGTATTCAATTTTTCGTTTTCTCTGATGTCCATCGACAGACACAGCCTCATCTTCATGAGCTGAGTAGGACGTCCCAAAGCAGTATAGGCATGAGGGGTGAGAAAAACACAACCAGACAGTAACATCAACTCCAAGAGGCTAAACCTAGCCAACCAGGCAATATGGATCTCAACCAAACAACAGGAGCTCACCCAGGCAAAAAACCCCAAAGAGAATAATAAAAAAACATTCTCTAATGAAACAGGAGCCTGCAAAACCTTGCGGCCAAAAGAGGCATCCGAGGAAGCCAACAATTCCAACTTGTAAAATTTTGTAAAGGTGTGCACAGAAGACCAAGTCGCTGCCTTCCAAACTTGTATAAACAGAAGCCTGGTGGCGAAAAGCCCAAGAGGCACTCTCCAGGGAAAGGAGGAACCTGACCTTTTGCATGAATAAGCCTGAACAACCGTATGCCTGATCCATCTCGAAATGGTAGCAGCAGACGCAGCCAAATCTTTGCGAGGACTGTCCAGAAGGACAGAGAGAGTCCGACTTCCTGAAGGACTCCGTAACCTTCAGATAAAAATGGATTTTTGTAAAATCTTGCCGTAAAATCCTTTTCTCTTAGCTCATTGACAGACGTAGTCCTCGGTGATACAGCACCCTCGGGTTATGCTGCCCTCTACAGGAGTAGGACTAGACAGGAAAGAAAACGTTCTGGCCACACCCTAGGGGCAGTCCCAGAGGGTATATCCTCTCACTTCCTGCTCTAGCAAATCAGTTATGTCACAAAGCAGTGTTTAGAGAATTTAACCCAACCCAACTCAAAAACAGAGGGGCGGGTACTACGTCTGTCAATGAGCTAAGAGAAAAGGATTTTAAGGTAAGATTTTACAAAAATCCATTTTTCTCTATCGCTCATTGACAGACGTAGTCCTCGGTGATTCAACACCCTCGGGACGTCCCAAAGCAGTACCACAAATGAGGGGTGGGAAAATGGAAATCAAATCCAATCTAGAAGGCCCAACCGGTGCCAACTAGAAGTTTACAATGCTCATCCTCAATGATAAGACTCAACAGAAATTTTTCAACAGAAAAAAACCCCCGAGGTAGACCACCAGTCTCCTCAAATTGCGGCCTGCAAAACCTTGCGGCCAAATGAGGCATCCGCCGATGCCATCACATCAATCTTATAAAATTTTGTAAAGGTATGTACCGACGACCAGGTGGCCGCCTTACATACCTGGACCACTGACACCTGATGGCGATAGGCCCAGGAAGTACTGAGCGCTCGAGTGAAGTGCGCCCTAACAGGGAACGGAGGATTCCGACCCTTAATAGAATAAGCCTGTACCACCGTCTGACTGATCCATGTAGATATGGTCGCGGCAGACACAGGCAACCCCCTTCAAGGGCTATCCGTGATCACAAAAAGTGAGTCCGTCTTACGAAAACAAGTTCGTAGTAGTCAAGTGTATCCTTCTGAACCCTATCCAAGGAGTGTAATGCAAACTCCCAAGGATGGCTAGTCTTAGGACATGGGGAAGGTAACACAATACTTTTATTCAGATGAAAAACTCTGAAAACCACTTTAGGAAGGAAGGATGGATTCGGAAGAAGAACCACCTTATCCCTATGAACCACCAGATATGGGGAACGACAAGATAATGCGGCCAGTTCTGACACCCTGCGTGCAGAAGTAATGGCCACCAAGAAGGCCACCTTCTGGGATAATGTAAGCAAGGGAATCTCCCTAATATCTTCAAAGAGAAGTTTCTGAAGAATCGACCACACTAAATTAAGATCCCAGGCGGTAAGGGTGCGCGCACTGGCGGAGCCAGATGTCGCACCCCCTGGATGAAATTCCGCACCAAGGAATGATTAGCCAAAGGTTTCTTGAAAGAAGATTGCTAACGCCGAAAACCTGACCCTTGATCGTGCTCAAGGATAGTTTCTGCTCAACCCCTTGTTGCAGACAGACCAAAATTCGGGTCACCGAATATGTATGTGGGGGAAATCCAATAGATTCACACCATGCAATATAAGACTTCCATGTGCTGGAAGTCGCTTTCCTGGAGGTAGGAATAACTGAAGCTGACACTCCCTTGTCCTTCAGTACCTGGGTCTCAATGGCCAGGCCATTAAGCCAGCGACTGTAAAGCAAGATGGAAGATCGGTCCCTGAGACCGCAAATCCTCCCTGAGAGGAATTCTCCAAGGAGCGTCCACGACTAGCCTCACCAAGTCGGCGTACCAGGCTCGACGAGGTCAGTCCGGAATTTCCAGAATAACTGGAATTCCCTCCACCTCTATCCTGCAAAGAAGTTCCCGCAGCAACTTGAGAGGATGGAAGGCATGCCGTAGCTGATACTGCCCCCACGGGGCGATCAGCGTTTCTGCTGCGTCCGCTAGAGGATCGCGGCGCGAGCTACAAACCTCCGCACCTTCCTGTTAAGCCAAGGTGCCAACAGATCCACATCCGGGATGTCCCAATGAAGGGACAGCTAGTGAAAAACCTCTGGATGAAGAGGCCATATGCGATTGGATCCGAATCGGGCTGCTCTAGAGCTGCTCGATCCAGTAAATCAGACAAAATCTGATCGCTCTCAGTTCCGATACCCTTATTGGTAATCTGGATACTATCGGAAGAAATTACTTCCCCTGGTTGAGCATCGGAGACTTCCTGGTCCGCTCGCTCAACCGGATCCGATTGTCCAGGGAATCAGAATTCTGATTCCATTAAAAAAGAATCTCCTTCAGGAGAATTCGGGTATGAGACTGGGTATACGGTACTGCCTCTAAGAAGGCCAACCTCAGTCCCAGCCAATTGACAGACAGCAACATCCGAATCGTTGACTGAACCTTCTGGAGTTTCTCCGCAAGGAGAAACTCTGTTGCCCAGGATGTATCCAACCTTAGGCCCAGATAGTTCAGTCTCCGGGTGGGAACCAGGGATGATCTTTGGGAAAGCGAAAAAACGCTGATGTCCTGCGATGATGGGGATATAAAGATAGGCCTCCTAAATGTCTATGGACGCCAGGAAATCCCCCTGATGCAGGGAGGCCACCACTGTACGGATGGACTCTATTTCTTCCAGATTTGGACGCACCTTGCCCTCTTTCCTGGGCATTGTGAATAGGTTTGAATAGAACCCCTGAAACCGTTCAATGTTAGAAGGGAAGAATCGCACCGGTGGAAGTGATCGAAACTCGATCCTGTGTCCTCCAGAAACCGGTGAAGACATCCCCCCCACCCCAGAGATGGGTAGGGGCGCATCAGGCTGTATTCTTCAGGCTTGGCTGAGCCGGACTTTTTGTTTAGCCGACCAGCGCCCTTTGAAACCCCTCTAAAGGGGCTTTGGAGGGTTTCGCCTTATCGCCCGCCCTCGCGGAACGAACAACTCTTTATGAGCAGAAAAGGAAGATCCTCGTTAGTTACGAGGTCCTTTTATCTTAACAGTCTGTGGCAAGACAGCAGGTGGTACCGTCTATCCTCTAAAGAGGAATTCCTCAAACGGATAGCACCTAGCCATGTGTTTGGAAATAACAGGGTTTCATTTCAAAACGACCCCATTTAGGTAAAGGAAAATCCTTCGTCCTTTTGGTAGGCTAACAAGTACCAAAAAGGAATCTCAGTCTCAGCTACCTCTGCCGGTGTAACCTCAAGACTAAAGGTTTCCCGGACGGACACAACTAGTGCATCCACCACTCTTGTGCTATGGCGGAGGCAGGAACGTGCTCCTCACTGCTGAGGAGATATTACCTGAGACAACAGTCCCCTAGGAGGGACCTGCAACTGCATTGACCAGCTCCGAATCCGTATCTGAAGTATCTGATAAACAATAGGGGTAGGCGGGGGTCGCTTCTTGACCCCCGTCCCTGACAGGCCACCTCCACCCGGGATACCAAAGACTCCAAAACTGCCGATAATGCATTAAAAACAAGTGGGGTACTGGAGGGTCCTGCGGCCACCTTGAGGGGATCAGGTGGGGATACCTATGCGGCAGGGTCAATGATTATACAAGACACTTGCCAGCGACCAAAAATGACAAAGTAAAAAACTTTTTTTTTTTTTTTTGTGTCCCCCAGTCGCAACATCGCCCCTCAGTGTTACCTGCCTTTTTGGACCCCACAGAGAGAGAGAGAGACCCCAAGGCTCATCCCTGATGCACAGAAGTTTTCATCAGCTTGTTCAGTGCTTGTCTGGTTACAGACAGGAAGTCTTTGGCCCTATTTCCTGGGTAAAGGAGGCGGCTCCAGCCCCTTAACACGCCGGCCGGCACCTCCCCCTGGCTCCATGAGGTGTTTGAGTCACCTCAAACATGGCCGCCCCCATGCTGGAGACACGAGGCTACACCAAAATGGCGGCCTCGTGCTATCTACCAGACAATGGCGGCGGCCTGCACAGAATAGCGGCATGTCTGCAGAAGGATCTCGGCCTCACAACCCTTCACCCTCATGGTGGTCAGCGTGGTCGGCGGTACCGGACCCTGGCGGGCCGTATGCGGTCCGTGGCAGTCGGGAGGCATCTGCTAGCTGGAGGAATGATCTGGGATGCAGTATACATGTATAGACATCGCCCTGTGGCTACTGACAGGTAGGATCTGTCATTTTCACATTTTTACAGTTAGATTGTCAGCTCCCAAACCAAGCCTCCTGGCTTCTTGTACACAAAAATCACACTCAATTAGGGGGATCTGTGACATGTTATAGGATAGAGGGGAACCCATCCTTACCATTACAGAGAGGGGCCCGCGTTCACCACAAGACCCGTCAGGGGGAAAGGGGGAACATACTACTCACCATACCGGAACCAGGCGGGCGCCAACTCCTGACAGTACCCCTCTCCACCGAGGTAGGAGGGCTGTCGACCAATACGGACGCCGTGACTCATGGTCTTTGGCGTTTCAGCGAGACATTTAACTCGCAGGGTCAATCCCCGTCCAGTGGGACTATGTCGCGGCCGACCCAGCGCGGAGCTATGGCCTGCAAGCGCTCGTAGGCTGAACTGGGGTGACCACTGGATCTCAACATCCAGCCCGTCGCCCAGTTCAGCTTTCTTGCTTGAAGATCTCACAGGAACACTGGAGAAAAAAAGCTGTCTAAAAAATCTTTTCTAAGAAAAAAATCCTGCCAGGACCGAAGATCCCAGCAAGGTATCTAGGTCCTTACTCCTAACTAGACAGAAAAAAACTGATTTGCTAGAGCAGGAAGTGAGAGGATATACCCTCTGGGACTGCCCCTAGGGTGTGGCCAGAACGTTTTCTTTCCTGTCTAGTCCTACTCCTGTAGAGGGCAGCATAACCCGAGGGTGTTGAATCACCGAGGACTACGTCTGTCAATGAGCGATAGAGAAACCCTTATTGCCCGAACCACATCCAGAGAGTGCAAGGCAATGTTCTTGGGATGTTTAGGCTTAGGACTAGGGATGCACCGAATTGAAATTCTTGGCCGAAGCCGAATAATAATGAAATTCTTGGCCGAAGGCCGAACGCGGTGTTTTGCATTTTTTCCATTTGTTTTGCCAATTTTTTTCTCTCTCTCTTGTCCTCTCATGTCTCTCTCTCTCGTCCTCTCACTCTTTCTCTCTCGTCCTCTCACTCTCTCTTGTCCTCTCGTGTCTCTGTCCTCTCATGTCTTTCCTTACCTCCCTCCCATCTGCAGAGTCGATGTTTGCTGTATGGCTCCTGTGCCCTGTCACAGGCGGAGTACATTTGGTATCACTCCGCCTGTGACAGAAGCCGGCGCTAAGCGGTTATACAGGAAGCATCCGCTCTGCTTCCTGTAGTGCCTCCGGCTATGTTTACAGTGATGCTCGGGGATGGCGGGTCGCCAGGTCGGGGACCCGCAATCTGGGCTTACCGACCCACCATCCGCGTCATTAAAAACGTCATTGTTCGGCACAAATTTATTCAGCCTTTTTACTTATTCGGCCGAACACCGAAAGTTGCTTTTTTTGCTATTTTCGGCCAAATAATTTCGGTGGCCGAACATTCGGTGCATCCCTACTTAGGACACAAGACAACACGATGTCTTCATTTAGGTGAAAATCCGACACCACCTTAGGACGAAAAGGCAGATTAGGTCAGCAGACCACTTTATCCCTGTGGACCACCAAATAAGGTGGACAAGACAGGGCCACCAACTCAGACTCTGCGAGCAGAAGTGATAGCCACTAGGCAACCTTCTGTGACAAAGAACGCAGAGAAATCTCCCTAATATAATCTCAAAAGGAGGCTTTTGAAGAACAGACAAAACCAGATTACAATCCCACGGAGGTAACGGGGATCTCCTCGGGGGAGCCAGATGACGCACCCCCGAAATGAAAGTACAAATCAGACTATTAGTGGCCAACGGACATTGGAAGTAAATCACCAAGGCCGACACCTGGCCCTTGATAGTACCCAACACCAAGCGTTGCTCAACCCCAGTCTGTAAGAAAGACCAAAACCCTAGCTTTAGAGAACAAGCGAGGGTGCAGCTGCAGCGATTCACACCATGAAATGTACGCTTTCCACGTACGATAATAGATCTTTCTAGATGTCGACTTCCTGGCCTTCAAAAGGGTAGGAATTGCTAATTCAGAGAGACCCCTATCCCTCAACACCTTGCTTTCAAAAGCTAAGCCAGCGACCGTAAAGCAGGATGGAAGATTGGTCCTTGAGATAGTAGATCTTCCCGCAGAGGAAAATGCCATGGAGGATCCAAGACCATTTTTACCAGCTTTGCATACCAGGAGCGCCGAGGCCAGTCTGGTGCCACCAGAACTACCAGAATGCCTTCCATCGCCACCCGGCGAAGAAACCTAGGCAGGAGAACGAGCGGAGGGAAGGCATAGATCAGGCGATACTGACTCCAGGGAGCCACCAGAGCGTCTGTGGGGTCGGCCAGAGGATCCTGAGACCTGACACACAGGAGCTGAAGCACCTCCAGATGAAGGGACCATTCCCCTTGATCAAACACCTGACGACTCAGGTAATCCGCACCCGGGATGTGGACTGCAGAGAGAGCCAGAACATTGTGTTCTGCCCACACTAGAATTTCGGCCACCTCCTTGGCCACCAGGACACTCTTGGTGCCTCCTTGATGATTGATTGACAGAGCCTGTCCGACAACCTGAAACAGAGAGCTGCGTAGCCGACTCGTTCAGTGAAGCAGACAGAGCTTGATCGCTCTCAGCTCCAGAATATTGATCGGCAAGGAAGACTCGATCGTCCAAGTCCCCTGGGCACAGAGCTACCCCAGCCTGACAGGCTGGCATCCATGGTGACCAACGTCCAAAATACCAGCAGGAAGGGCTTGCTCTGGCACAGGACAGGTGACTTGAGCCACATAGAGAGCAAACTTCGTCAGGTGGCTCAACCGAATCTTCAGGTCCAACGACCGAGGATCCCTGCTCCATTTTGTCAGAATCTCCTTTTGCAACAGTCTCGTGTGAGACTGAGCAAACGGGACTGCTTCAAAAGTCAAAACCATCAGACCCAGAGCCCTCATGCAGGCCCGCAAGGAGGACTAATCGGCCTCTCCATCAGCAACCAGACTGCCCTTTGCAACTTCTGAAGCTTGTCCAAGGGAAGGAAGACCCTCGCTAGAGCAGAGGCGAGGATCAGCCCCAGATAAGTGACCCGCCCGGACGGTGTCAGGGTAGATTTATTTTAAATTGATCGTCCAACTGAATTTTTTAAGGGTCTGAATAAGATGTTGTCCAGCAGATCCGAAATGGGAGACTGCTCGCAATAGATCGTCCAGATATCCCAAAATGGAGATACCTCGTCGACGCAACAAGGCCAGGACAGGGGCTAGGACCTTAGTAAAAACTCTGGGAGCTGAGGCGAGACCAAAAGGTAACGCCACAAAATGAAAAGTGCTCCTCTGCCACTGCGAAGCGGAGGAATCGCTGATGTCCCTCGACTATGGGGACATGGAGATACGAATCTTTGAGATCAATGGAGGCCAGAAAATCCCCCTGATTCAAGGATGCCACCACTGACTGAATGGACTCCATTCAAAACTTCTGCACCCGCACGAAGCGGTTCAGAGCCTTGAGGTCCCGGATTGGACGCACCTTGCCCTCTTTTCTGGGCACCGTGAACAGGTTTGAATAGAAACCTTGAGAGTATTCCTGCGGAGGAACCGGTACAACCACCCCTTGAGCCAGGAGATCTCCCACAGCCTCCCACAAATCTTTCAAACGCTCCGAAGACAGGTGAAGATTTGACTGAAAAAACCTGTCCCCTGCCAGGGACCAGAATTCAATCTTGTACCCAGAGCAAATCAGTTTGCGAACCCAATCGTCCTGAATTAAGGAAGTCCAGGGTTCCTGAAAGAAGTGCAGCCATCCCCCCCACCCCTGAGATGGGTGAGGGCGCCCCTTCATGCTGAAGAGGACTTATCAGCAGCACTGAACTGGCCGGCCTTGGGCTTGCTCCAATGCTTTTTAGCTCCTCCAGAAGCTCTGAACGGCTTACTTTTTTCTTGCGCCCACGGAGGCACGAAAAAAACCCTTGTGAGAAGAAAAGGAGGGACTCCGCTTAGTACGGGGTGTCTTACCCTTGGAGGATTGAGGAAGAACTGTACTCTTCCCGCCAGTCAGGCCCTTGATCAACTCATCCAATGAGTCTCCAAACAAATGCTCTCCCAGAAAGGGGAGATCAGCCAGGGCTTTCTTAGAAGCTTAGTCAGCCGACCAGCTCTTCAGCCAAACAATGCCCACGGCCGAAACCCCGGCCACCAGGGGAGCCGCATTCATAGACGCATCACACAGGAACACCAGAGCCTGGATCACCTGGTCCAACAGTTCCAGCTGTTCGAGGAACAGTCTCGGGGTCCAAAGACTCCCACAAACCCCTGATCCATTCCGTCACCTTCTGAGACCAACACAGACACAAAAACCGGTTTCAAAATGGAACCCGCCAGCACGTGAAGATGGCGGGAAAGGGATACCACCTGCCTGTCCACTGGATCCTTAAAGACCGGAGAATCTTCCACAGGCACAAGGGTAGATTGGACCATCCTGTCTCCCGATTAAACCACTTTAGGTGGCACTGTCCAATGGCTGGAGACCTTTTCTGCAAAAGGGTAACGGCGTTTAAAACGTTTTGGCACTACTAACACGTCCTTAACGCGCCGCCATTGGTCATTCACAATATCGTGAAAAGTGTCGAGACAAGGGAAAACCCTGTCAGGTTTTGGAGACTTCTGAGAGCCAAAAGCCACCCGCGTCCCTGCCGGCGCGGGCTCATCAGCCAATTTTAAAGTATCCCGTACTGAAATAATCAGGGCTTCCACTAAAGCACGTTCCCGCGCTACAGCTGAAGAGGTCAGGTCCTCTTCACCATCTGAATGTGAGGACAGGGACCCCTCAGGATGGGGGGCGTCCGGGGCAACCACATCAGCCTCTAATTTAGAGGACAACTCCATAAATGGAGAAGGCAGCTGCCTTTTTGCCACTATTAACGTTTTTCATAACTAAATCAACTTTAGTCCCCAGGCTTTCCAGAGCTGCTGAAATCGCAGCCAGTGACTGCGATCCGGACTGTCCGGGAGTCTCACAGAGTGGGTCTGAGGGACATTGCACAGTTTGGGACTCCATATTGCAATTTGAAAAAAACGAGTACTGTCGCTTTAAGAGCGCTGATCGCAGTACCCACCACCGATCGCAGCGGTCTGCAGGGAACTCCTTTAAACTAAACTGACAGCAGAATGTGCAGGGACCCCAAGTACTATACCACCTCAGACAAACCGTCCTGATCATTCCAGCAGCATGGAGAGAAAGACAGGAAGTGACCTCGGTCAGCAGCAGGAAACAAATGCATAGGAAGTGATGACACCTGAGGAAGGTCACGCTGCGCAGTATAGCACAAGGGCTACACAAAAATGGATGCCCATACAGATCAATAGGAAGCTCAGGGAAAATGGCTGCCCTATACAAGTCTATGGGGAAAAATTCACATTGCCCACACTTAAAATCGCGGCGCCCATGGCGAGCCATGCGGCCAGGGTCCGACACATGAAGGCCTCAGGAACCAGCAAGCCTAAGGTACCATGTCAACACCCCCTCCCCCCAAGGGCACCAGGTGCTCCACACAGCCACTGCAGGGACAGGGACAGGGACAGGGAAGGTGGGGGGGGGGGGTAGGACACAGACCGGGCAGGCAAGGGTGATCTCTTGGGAGGCACAAATCCCATATTATCACCGGGAGTTGCCCACATCTCCCCCCCCAAGGCCAGCAGGGGCAAGGGGGGCACATTCACTCACCATTCCATGGACCAGGTGGGCTCCGCTCGGGACAGACTGCATCCCACCCGAAGTGGGGGTGCTGCCAGCCGAGGGGTACGCTGTGACTCAGGGCGTTCCAGGTCATTGCGTCCTGGCGAGGCATCCGCTCGCAGGCTCATCCCCATCTGGAAAAGGGAGCCGCCATGGCTAGGCCTAGCTATAACCTGCTTACGCTCGTAGCCCAGACTGGGGGGACCATAAGTATCTAGATTATCCAGTGCAAAGCCCCAGCCGGCATCGTTGCTTGTAGATCACCAGGAAAATTCTTTCCTGAAACTAGCTAGCAAATGAGTAAAGAGAAATAAAAAGAAAATATTCTGAAAAGAATTTAAAAAAAACTTAGTCCGGAGTCCAAACAGGAAACCTAGGTCCTACTCCTTCTCTAGGCAGAAACAAACTGATGTGGTGGGCTGTGGGGGTTATGCCTGGAGGGACAGCCCGTGGACGTGGATGTTAAAAACTTTGACCTAACGTACTGCCTAGACTACTCCTGCAGGTGGCAGCATAACCCACTCAGCTCATGAAGATGAGGCTGTGTCTGTCGATGGACGATAGAGAAAATGGCGGTACCACGTGGCGCTGCACGGGACCCTAGGGAAATACATTTTTTTTCCCCTGCAGCACCTCAGTTACGGACACCCCTAACCGGGATTGACAGTGGCATCACCCACCACTCGTCCAGCCCAGCACCATGTAGCCCCCCTACCCAATTTCACCCATGCCCCCAAACAGGGGTAGGGGGGGGGACAGGTGAGGGCATCCAAATTGAAGGGGGAACCCTGCAAGGAGGAGGGGAAAGCACAAGGGGGAGAAAGGACAAAGGGGGGGCCTACCATTCCGTAGGAGAGGCCTGCGACCACCCCAACAATTCCGCATGAAAGTAGAGGGGACACTACTTACCATACCACGGTAACCAGGCGGGCGCCACTTCCAGCAGTTCACTGCACCATCTTGGAATAGGGGTGCTGCGGCTGAGGTACGCTGTGACTCTGGTCTTTACTGCGGTCATGACCAGTGCTATGCGACCTCATGAGGTGTTTCACTCGCCGGTCAGCCCCCATCCAGTGGAACTATGTTGCGGCCAACTTAGCATGGAGCTAGTAGTTGGGTTGCACTCGCAGGCCAGACTGGGAAGACCGTAAGGATCTAAAATATGCAGTGCATCGCCCAGTCCAGCTGTTGATTGTAGTTCTCACAGGAACAGTTGGTTGTAGTTCACATAGGAACAAAAATAAGAAAAAGAAAAAAATTCAATTTAAATAGGAAAAAATGCCAGGACCACATATCCCAGCAGAGAGCCAGGTCCTTACTCCTAACTAGGCAGAAAAAACTGGAAGTCCTACAGCAGAAAGTGATGGTATACCCTCTGGGACTGCCCCAGGGGTGTAACCAAAAAGGTTTCTGCCCAGTTATACTCCTAGAGTGCAAGAGCATAAGCCCAATGGTCTGAAGAATTGAAGCTGTGTCTGTCAGTGAACGAAAGAGAAATAGCGGACATTGGAAGGGAAAAACCTGACCAGAGGAACGGAACGAAACGATCTTGTATCGGACCGCACAACCTCCCGGACCCATTTGTCTAGGATCCGGGCCAGCCACACGTCCGAGAACCGGCAAAGGCACCCCCCCCACCCCAGTCACAGGTGAGGGCACGCCTTTAGGCTGATGGGGTCTTGTCCGCAGGTCTGGCAGAACCAGAATTTTGTTTCCCAGACCAGGGACGCTTGGAAGCACCTGAGGGAGCTTTGAAGGGCTTAGCCTTATCGGCTGCCCCCGAGGGACAAGAATACTTTCTGTGATCCGAAAAGGACGGACCCCACCTATGGCAAGAGTCCCTACCCCTGGAAGTCATCTACCCCTTCTTAGGAGCCTGATCTGCAGACCAACACTTCCGCCAGAGCATACGCCTCATGACCACCGCCGAAAACGACAGACGACCCAAAAGGGAAGCAATGTCAAGCACAGTATCGCAAGCATACTGCAGTGCCTGCACCATCTGGTCCAACAGTTCCCCAAATTCAAGAGGGACAGGCTGGCCCTTCACGTCACGGCGTAGCAGCTTCGCCCATTCAGTCACCGTTTGGGTGACAAGGGCCGAAGCAAAGGCAGGCTTTAGCGCAGTCCCCGCCATAGCGTA